>NC_137975.1:15869016-16579016 GCF_963924665.1 Micromys minutus | reverse complement strand
CACAGAGGAAGAGTGTTGAGATTTTTAGAAGCTCTTGGCAGCACACTTAGGGATACAGATACTCCTTTTGTCCTGGAAGTCGGTGAAATATACATTTCTCACTGCTTTGCTGTGCAGATTTACTTTATCAGCATGACATTGGCAATGACCACAGCAGCTGGCAAGGCAGTCCTAAGTGCTCTTCCAGGGACTGCTTTACTTCAGGGAACAATATACTGACCAGAAGATCTCACATGCTCTCCCTGCAGTATCACCTCAGCCTTTGAAGTGGAGAGGTAAAGCAGCATCATTAGCATCCTACAGTGCAGAAAGAAAACAAGAGTTAAAATAGAAATACAGAAAGAGATAGCACAGTCCCACAAGCTCAGAGCAGCCCACAGATAATCCATCATAGTCAGGCTTTCCTTGAATTGGGCTACTTTGCTTCAGTATTGAGTGTTGACAGAGGATGTCAATGCACCTGTAATAGCTGGCAGCCCTCTCTTTCTGGAGAAATCTATATTTAGAATCTGGGACTGAGTCCTAGGGGTATCACACCATGTTCTTAGGACTGCACATGACACAGAGTTCACTGTCCTGTTAAGAACTTTCATTTTTGTTTTAATTTGAGCCTGTTCGTTGCCTGAATAAGTAGGTTAAGGGAGCAATGGAAAGACAGTGTGGCAGCACACACTTGTAACTGCAACATGCTTGGAAGTACACATGCTTTGTAAGTGCACAAGCTCGTAAATGCAACAGTTGGGAGGCTGAGGCAGGATCCTGTGTCTAAGGTCAGTTCTGACTAAACTGTGAGAATCTGTGTAAAAAGAAGAAAACAGGAGAAAAGGAATTAGAAGAAGAGGAGAAAGAAAAATGGGGAAAGAGAAGGAGGTAGAACAGAGGGAAGAAGAAGAAGAGGAAAAGAAAGAGGAAAAGGAAGAGGAAAAGGAAGAGGAAGAGTTATCTTCAGCCTTCAGGTAACTCATAAAATTACTGAGTTGTTTACCCAGTTGGGCTCCTGATAGACCTAAGGGAATATATTCTAATTTTTTTAGAATCAGAAACTAACATTTCTACAGTTTAGTATGAGTGTTAACACTAAAAATTAATGCAAGAAAAAAAATCAAAGAGATTCAAAGAATTTAAATTCAAAGTCATATGAAAGGATGTTACCTAGCTGTGGCAGGAAACATAGAGGAAGAGAGAAATTAAGAAGCCAGTTGGCAAAGAAATACTGCCAACCCTTCCCCACCAGGGCTCCTGTAACTCCAGCATCTTGGTTTTCCTTTCATCTTGCTATAATAAAATACTCTGTCAAAATCAATTTAAGGAGGGATGGGTCCAATTGACTCACACTTCCAAGTTACAGTCCATCAATTTGGGGAAGTAAAGGCAGCAGAACTTGAGTAGTGACAGAAACAGGTTATTTGCTAAGAAAGGCAACAGACATTCCAGAGGTGGACTAGTGAGTTGGAAAAAGACAGATACAGAAAACTCATGTCAGTTTTGGATGTGAAGCAGCTGGTCACAAAGTCTTTGTATGGGAGAGCCAAGAAGAGGGGCTGATATGTGCATGTTTTGCGTACAGTATAGCTTATTGTCCCTATATTACAGAAGCTAGGATCAAACCCAGGATATGGTACCACCTATAGTGGCCTGGTTTTTCCCACTTCAATGAATGTAATCAACACAAAAATGAGGCTATAACTCCTTGGTTTTAGACCTCTCGGACAAGGGACTGAGGTGTGTATTTTACATAGCAAAGCACAACGGGCCTCCAGATTGCCCCAGCATCCCTCATTCCCTACCTAGAATACCCTACTCCCAACCCTGAACTTTTCATTTCAGGTGCTGGCCTTCCCCTTTCCTCAGAGGCTCTTCCCTATATAATCTAGATATTGTAATTCCTTCTTATCCTCTCCTCTCCTTTTCTCTCTCTTTGCTCATGGTCATGCTTTCTCTCTTTCTCCCCCTCTCCTCTCCCTGTTTTTCCATGGCAACTTTTCTGACCTCCTTCCTTGAGAGCAGCTTCCCAATAAACTTGTGTGTGTGAGCTCTCTCTCTCTCTCTCTCTCTCTCTCTCTCTCTCTCTCTCTCTCTCTCTCTCTCTCTCTCTCTCACACACACACACACACACACACACACACATATATTGCTTAAATTGTCTCATTTTAGCACCACAGCAATAACGTACCAATAAATGCTCCAAGGTATGGAAGAGAAGAATGATTTTATTTTAGATTTGAGGGAATGTGAAGCAGAAGCATCTGAAAGAGTCCAGACTGAACCGGGCCATGAGAGGAGAGGGCAGGAGGGAGATCAAGTGATGTTAAACAAGAGCCAAGAAGAGCAAAGAGAGAACTAAGTCAGTCCATGGCAGAAACGGCAGGTTTATAGAGAAATGAGAAGCTGGGGGAAGGAAAGGTGAGGGAAGCCCATGGAGTAGAGAGGTTTAGGAGAGGGAGGGGGATGAGAAATGCTGGCATGAGCCAAGGAGCCATAGGTACTAAGTAAAGCTAGAGGTCAAGCACACACTTTGCTATGCTAATGTGTTTGTGGTACATGACATCTTCAAAAACCCAAATATATACAAGTAACAACTTGTAATGTACCCAAACTCAAAGGACAGGACAGCTTCTAGCATCCTAATTCAGCCAACTTTTGCCTTGAGAGTTTCTTTCTTTCCTTCCTTCTTTCTTTCTTTCTTTCTTTCTTTCTTTCTTTCTTTCTTTCTTTCTTTCTTTTATTCTTCCTTTCTTCCTTCCTTCCTACCTTCCTCCCTCCCTCCCTCCCTACTTCCCTCCCCCTTCTCTGTCTTTCTTTCTTTCCCTTTCTTTCTTTCTTTCTTTCTTTCTTTCTTTCTTTCTTTCTTTCTTCCTTCCTTCCTTCCTTCCTTCCTTTCTTTCTTTCTTTCTTTCTTTCTTTCTTTCTTTCTTTCTTTCTTTTTTTCTTAATAGACAGTCTGTTTCTTTTTCTACTTATGGGTTCCTGGTCTAGTTCATTGTTTCATGAAACATGAACCTGAAAATCTCATCAAGTGCATCCTAGCCTCTGATCTGCATCTGTGGAACAGGTTCAAGGTAAGCCACCTGTTCGATGCTCTTGGATGTTCTCTGTCAGCATTGGAATTGCCCTGCCAACTGAGACAAATAGCATCAGGGCACATTTAAACTAACATTCTTCATCAATTCTTAAAGTAGACAAAGTGGAAGTTGCAGCAATAATATTTTTTTTCTTTGAAGCCATGTAATATTTGTAACATAACTAAATGTCTGATTCATTTAGATAGAAAAGAAGCCCTAATTTTCTTATTTACTTATTTAAACAATAAGATTAAATGATCAGTAGGTATTAATTTCATAATAAATTTAAAATATAGTATCTGGAATGCTCGGAGGCAGGGTTGCCAAGTGTAAAACATTTGCTTTGTAAACCTAAGGACCTGGTTTGCCTTCCTAGAATCCCAGGCACAGTAGCTCATATAGCTGTATTATCAGTGCACATATGGGAACCTGGGAGCCAGAAAGAGGAGAATCCCAGAAGCGGGGAGCCTAGCTTGTTCAGCATATGCAGTAATAAGCAAGAAGTTGCCTCAGGCAAGCTATGATAGAGCCTGAGGTTATCTTCTGACCTCCATGCATGTGATGTGACATGCTTGTACTTGAATAGAAACATAACCACACTCAAAAGAGAAAAGCCTTAAATAATTTGTATGGAGAAAAATCTTACAATTTTTTAAAAGCAGATTACAAATTTGCCATATTTTCTATTTTTCCAATTTCTAACTCCCCTCCTTTCCAATAAACACACACATATATACTCTCCGGAACACATAGACATTCTAGTAGCTTAATTTATAAGCCTTATTTATCAATATATTCCTTCCTAAATACTGAGAAGTATTAACACATATAATACATATTGATATCATGGGATTTTAAATTAATGAATATTGAGAACTGGGCAAGAAGCTTCTACATTGACTTGTGCATTGGCAATATCTTATCATCCTCCTCACAGTAATTCTAACAGTATTCTCTGGTGTGACACCTGACCATCCTCCAGAGAATTAAAGAAATTGTTTTCTCTATAAGGGAGTTTCTAAAATTAGGAGTGAACCTATGCAATTTTTGAGTCTGGGAAAATAGTGTGAAGGATAGAAATTTAGGATTTTTACATGTAATAATACGCAAAAGTTTCTGACTCTCTGATACTATGGAAACCATGATGGGTGATACTAAAATTGTGCTCTGTTTATCAATTATATTTTCATATTAAGGACCCCTGGGCTCATTCACCAGGAGAGAATGCTGTTTCACTGTGGGAGTCTTAGAAACAGGGTGACATATTACATTCTGAACATGTGACTTATCCATTCTAATTGGTCTAAAAATGACAGCCGTTCAGAAATCTCAAGGTCAGGGGGCTGCTTTATTTACACATGCATCAAGCTTCTTGATTCTTTAAGCAGGATGAAAATAATAAGCAATTGCCACTGGACTTCTGTGCTGAAAAGGTTAGACAAATGTACAAATAAATGTACGACAAACCTGACTGTATACTAATCGTCTCTCTGCACATTAGGGTTTAAAATGCAGCACTCCATACTGGGAAAGCTATCTTAATCCCTTCATTGTTATTTAATTTCATGTGTTGTAAAAGAGGTTCATTTATCATTTATATTAATATTCCAGTGAGAAAGAGGACACTGGGGAGAGTTCTGTCCCAGCTAGTGATTCTATTTGGTTTAGCTATAGAATGGAAGGAACTGGAAGGAAGATTAACTTCTTGATATACTGGCTCTCTGTTTCATTATCTTGGGAGTCTTTGCTGATCCATTAGGGAACATTAAGGAGACTTAGGTCAACCTTGGTGTCATAAATGCCATATAAACATTCCACTCAATATATTGTTTAGTTGCAACAGAATCACATTTATAAATAATGGTGAAGGAAGAACAATATTCAGCTTTATCTCATCTCTCATTAGTCTTTTGAGAACCTGATACTGGCCTTGAGCTAGCTCTTTGTTATGTTGTCAGCTAATGTGTGCACTCCATAGCCCAGGGAGAGTGGACTAAGTGTGAGAACTAGAAGAAAGCACTATGTAATTTACAGCAGGGAATGTGACTGTTGGCTGATCTGGTAGATAGAGAGACATCTATTTCCAATATGGCTCCCCCAAGGCTCTAGGAACACTGCTGAAGAGGGGAGCAGAAAAGATGGTGGTCAGAGAAAACACAGGACAACAGTGCCTTCTGATATGAGAGGGCAGTTTTGCTGAGAAATTCACAGAAGCTATTATCACTAGTTTGCTGATGAGCTTGCCTAATTCTCGGGATGATTCTATGAGGTAGATCCTCTCACACCTACTAATAGTCCAGGCAGCTGATGTTGAGTGATGTGTGGTAACTTTCCCAAGAGCACACTGCTAATAAACGGGGACAGTGAAAGTCAACATTTAAGTCCTGTGGTTCTAGGGCCTCACGCAGGTGGCACAATGGGTAAATAATTAATCTTAGTAAATGTAGTCCTTGGTGTCTAGTAGCCTATGACCTGAACGAGGTAAAAACAATCTGCATGAATAGAGTATGCCCTTCTTAGGGGCCTTTCTGTTTTAAGTGAAGACTAGAAAGAGCTGGACACTGTTCAAACTCAGCAGAGGCTTCCTAGCTCAAATGTGATCACAGCTGTGGAATCTGAGTTGCATCCATTTCCAGCTTGTTAAGGTTTCTGATGAACAACAAGCAGAGCATAGAGGCTCCTCAGCTCTTGGCTTCACCAAAGCTGGAGCTATTTATCATTTCACTTCTGTCCTTTACAGGATTGTCCCCTACCAGTCTACATCCAAAAACAATCGCTCTGCCTCACCAGTACTTAGGACAGCACAGCATCCTGGTTTGCAACCAGAATTGCATTGTCTTCATTTCAGCTCATTTCTTCTCAACCAGCCCCGGAAGATCCTTGTCACATTTGGGACAATCTCATTGACTACAACTTGAGTAGTGGGAACATTGTAATTACCCTTTCTAGAACTTTCTTTTATAAAATCTTCATTCTAGCACTCAGCAGATAAGGAAAGGGAAAAAATACAGAGTTACTGAATTTGAATCATCTTCCCAAGTTTTTTCCTTCCAAGAGCAAAAATACCAGTTACAGTTTTTTTCAAGCTTCTTTTGCCCTCCAGGCAGAAGGTGTCAAGCAATTATGTCGATATAAGTTTCCCCATGCCTCTTTCCTCATAGGTTAGAATCTCATTAAATTTTATGAAAAGTTTTAGTAATAGGCAGTGTATTGCAATTATGAGCTTTGACATCTGTCTTAATATGATCTTGCACCAAGTTTGAGAGTATTTATTTATGGCTAGATGTCTCATTATGCAACAAACCAGAGCTTGTGGAAGTGAAAAGTATTCATGCCTCCCCTACAAAAGAAAGGAAGTGAAGCTTTTCTGCCTGACTCATCCGTGGTCTTCTGAAGGAGCTCAGGGACACAGAAAAAAATGTGGCTGAAGGAAAATGAGATCATTGTGTCACTAGTAGAGGTTGTTGGACTAGCATCTCAGAGGGTTCACTTATGACACTCAACACCCAAGGCTGAAAGACTCAATCTTCTGAATGGTATGCCAGACTTGATTAGGTCAGAATGTAGTGTCAGATTAGCACACATGTCATGAAATGACATTCAAAGTAAGGATTTATGATCATCTACATAACTGACAAAGCCATCACATGCCTATCTAGTTAATATTATCACCCTGATCATCTTCTTATGAAAGCCAGAGTATGTTTAAAAGGTACTATGCATTAAAGTGGGCATATTATTAGCATTTAAGACATCAGGAATTTACACTAAAATCTAGTTCATGAACTTGGAACATAGTAAAGTGCTTGTCTCACAAGAATGAGAAACATTCTCTTTTCAACACACACACACAAACACATACACACACAACATACACACACACACACATATATATACATACATACATACATACATACATACATACATACATACACACATATATTTATATAGGTAGCAAAATAAATCTGAAGGCATGATTCAGGCAGAATGAACAATCAGCGAATTCCTTTTCCTATTTTAGAGAAGAAAAAAATAGAGATTCTAAATAGGGATTGATGTGTCCACAAAGAATGTGGCCTGCAAAAGTTCCCATGTAGAAATGTGATCTTCCTTGCCCATATGTTGGTAGAAGAAAGAAGTCTATTGGTTCTCAATCACTGGTACAGAATGAAGTATGCAGAATGAACTCATAACCCAATAAAGTAAAGAGAAAACTAATGAGATTGATGCTCAAATTTTACTCAGCGATCTCTGTTATAGGTTCTTAGGTAGACACTGAATCTGGTACCTTCTTTGCTATCTGCTATGCCTATATCAAACATTTCCCAAATTTCCTCCTTCAGAAACAACAGCAGCATAAAAGCAAACATACTTGCCCATGTGACGTCTTTCTTCCTGAGGGCACAACTAAGCAAGCTGGCTTTGTGTTATAAGTTGCAAGTTTGCTGTTCCCTTTAACTCATATTAATCTTAAAAATACAGAGTCCCGGGCAACTAACAATGAAAGGGCCATGGGATATCTGTGCTTTGCATGTCCTTTCTTCACTACTTCATTCTTCAGAATGTTTTTGTAAAATCGTATTTATATTTTAATAATGTTTGTGCGTATATGTACAATGATGTATCCTCATCCTCTCTCACCCACTTCCACTTCCACCTCTTCCCTATGTCTCCATTAATCTTCCAATGTTTCCTCTTCTTTATTCTTCTTTCCTTCCTCATACACCTCCTCCTCCTTTTGGTATAAGTTACTAAGTAGCAATCGAACTCCCCATATGTGCATGACTGTGAGGTATGCCCTGGCCTATCAGATATCTACCAAAGTTCATGTATCCAAAATATTCATCTTCTCTCCCTCAGCAGCTCTGCTTGGCTCTTCAGTGAGGAGCAAGTCCTCATCTCTTTCTCTATTCATACTGCAATCTTGACTAACTTGATTTTATACACAACTTTAGGAGGTAAACAAAACTACTCTGAGTTCATGAGCACAATGCCATTGCTGTGTCCAGAAGATCCTATCTCACAGTATCTTCCCCATCCATTGGCTCATATAGTCTTTCTGTCTCCTCTTCTGTTCCATTTTCTCAACCTTGCAGTTGTGGGGGAATCAGAACAATGTCGAATTTAGGGCTGATTGCTCAGTCTCTTAGGGTCACCTCTTCAAGCGGGTATACATCTCTGCACTCACTGCTGTCCCCTGCAAAAAGACACTTCTTTGGCCAAAGATTGAGAGTGGTCCAGGTTAAGACGTCTTTCAATTCCAAATGAAAACAGTATTATAAAGGAGAGGAAACATTGCAAGAGAGGTTTGCCCTGATCCTACTCACAAAGACAGCATAGCCAACTAGGAGACTAGACACACAAATGAAAAAGTAACAACAAAAGAGTGAATGTTGTTTTGCAATCAGGGAGGTGTATTTGTGTTAGTCCTTATTTCAGCTTATTATAGAACTAAAACCAATAACTTCATCTTGGCTCTGATTTGGAATAAATCTTACTCTGCCTTCTGGGACACAGAAAGCTTTGTTGAGAAGCTACCAAGTTCAGGCCAAATTTTCAGCTATTTTGAAGAAGAAAAGGAATGAGGCAGTTCAGCATCTGAGAAAACACGATCCAAATATTCAGAGACAAATCCAGTCTCTGGTTATCTAAGGGAGCAGGTGGAGCGGGTTAAGAAATTAGCATAAGTTGAATAATGAAACATTCATTATTTCACAAGTGAATTACTGAAATCCTTGGCGTAAACATGCTTCTGTGTCATATGCTGTTTTATTGTTGTTTGTAGAAAAGAGCCATGTATAATTTAGAAACTGCTTTAATTAGAGTATCAATCATTTTCAAATATTTAGATAAAGTATAAAAAATAGGCAAAGCATGTTCAGAGTTGTAAAATTCAGCAGTTTTCTATGTTTGGTGGAAAACAATATTATTTTTAGACTTTCATATATATAATAATTTAGATTTAAGATATATATGTGTGTGTGTGCGCACACACACACACACACACACACACACACAAACACACACACACACACACATTGGATTGGATTTTTATACGCTTCAATATCCTGGTCATTTTTTATTGATTTCATAGTATGTTCAGAGAGCTTGAAAGCCATAGATGAAGCAAATGGCTCTTCAAAAATATTTGACAAGAAGTTTATAAAGAAAAATAAAAATGGTATAAAATATAGAATATATTAAAATGAAAAGGCACAGTCAATACTGTGTCTTTTATATACTTATCTTTCTCAATTTTCAAATCCACCATAGAATGTATTATGCAATATCAGGAGACAGATGAACTGAGAAAACAAGGTGCAAAAGAGATTTGTTAGGGCATCAGAAGCAAACCAAAGAATTTGCAGGGTGGGACAGAGGGGAGATTAAGTCCTTTGCTTTGCTCAACAATCACTGCCTAATTTGTTATCTGAAGGAGAACCTGATCCATTCGTCAGCATCCTTGGGAGGCAGCATAGACCACAGGATGAGGTTTCTGTAAACAAAGAGTTTTGCATTTGAACTTCTTTCTGCCCTTGTAAAGCTTTGGAATTGGGGGCTGAGAAAATGACTTTGTGTTTAAATTGCATGCTGCAAAATTATAAAGTTGACTGTTAAAACTTACAGAACTTCAAATTAGGTAGAGTAGCCCAAATGTGTAATATCAAAGCTTCTGTTCAAACATAAAATGCAGAGATATGAAAAGTCTCAGGAAGTCCACCGTTAGTATGCAGAGGATTAAACATTAAGAATAAATTGTTACATAATGCCATTCTAAATAAAGAGTGAATTTTGGGCTGGAATGATGGCTTGGTTGTTACATTCTCCTCTTGTACAGCATGGTTCTCAACATCGATGCTGGTTCACTTACAACCACTTGTAACTCTAGGCACAGGTGATCTGCTGCCCCCTAAAGCCTCCATGAGCACTGCACTTCTACGTAAACACACACACACAGACACACACACTGTTTTAAAACCTGTAAGAGCATGAAGTTGTGTGTTAGATCATCC
This sequence comes from Micromys minutus, assembly GCF_963924665.1. Classification (NCBI taxonomy): domain Eukaryota; kingdom Metazoa; phylum Chordata; class Mammalia; order Rodentia; family Muridae; genus Micromys; species Micromys minutus. Next base: position 16,568,941 of record NC_137975.1, on the reverse strand, counting down.
TAGTTATGTACATTTTTTACACACCATGAGCATATAAAAATGTTGTTTCTTAACAGAACAGTAGAAATATTAGTCACGTTGAACCCATCTATATTTTTAATGCCATGTGTCAATGTGCACATGTGGTGAATTTATTCTGGATGAGGAGAGAAAATCTAATTGAACCTGGGGCTGTCTGATTACTCTCTTACTCTCTTCCTTTAAGTATCATCACTTTCAAACTGAGCAGTTGACTGGTACAGAGGAGAGACAGGAAGAGATATATTTGCCCCCTTGTTTATATAGCTGTGTGATCACTGATTCCAATGGTCTGTTTGACACAATCTGGAGTCATCCACAAAGAGAGCCTTAATGAGGAAGGGTCTAGATCAGGCTGTTCCCTGAGCATGTGTCTGGGTTGGAGGTTGTCTTCTGTTGACTGAGGTGGGAGGACTTCAGGCGACTCAGGCAGCATTCTCCAGGCAGGATATTAGGGAACAGAAGAAAATCTGAGCTCTAGAATGTGTTAATTTATTGCTATTTGCTCTTGACTGTGGATGTGATGTGATGTGATGCTTTAAGCTCCTGACAATTTGACTTCTATACAATGAAGGACTATAACTTGAAATTGTGTACTGAAATAAACCTGTTCTTCTATAGGCTGTTTTTTCTCATGATCCTTTGTCACAGCCACAGGAAATGGAACTAAGACAATGTGGCTGGAGTGATGGCTTGGTGGTTAAGAGCAGGTATTGACCTTCTAGAGGGCCACTGTTCTCTTCTGAAATTCCATCAAGTGGTCTACATCTTATGTAACTGAAGCTTTGGGGGATCTGACACAGTCATCTGATTCCTGTGGGAACTCTCTCTCTCTCTCTCTCTCTCTCTCTCTCTCTCTCTCTCACACACACACACACACACACACACAGACACACACACACACACACACACACACACACACACACACACATGCACATACACATAATACCCAGGAGTAACATGAGGCAATATGAAATGTATCAGCCATCTTGCTACCTCATCTTTACTGGAACTTTCAGGCCTCCTTTCTGAATGGTTCTGGACCTAATTAGGCATAGGATGTGTGCAGTGCCTATAGAACAGCTAGGAAAGGAACCACAGGTTACTTACCTAGTGGAATAGTTTATTGTCTCAGTTGAGTTTACTTACATCATTCCAGTCATTGTGTATTTCAAGATAGTAACAGCAGAGCCCAAATCCAAGTTTGGATGGAAATTGTAACAATGACAAATGTGTGAAGTTTACAAGGAATAAGGCTTTCTCTCTGGGCATTATGAGGTTTTCCCAGAATTCCTTGCTTCTGTCTAAAAGGTGAAAGAAGGAACCGGCCACATTCTTATGAGCCAAGACAAAAAAAACTGTCTTCATCCATTGCTAGATGTTTACAGGTAGGAAATGCCCCTAATTATGAAACACTGTGTGGTTAGGACTGCTTCTTCAGGTGTGTGAAGCTTGCATCCTGAGTTCCCACTGATACCTCAGCTTCTTATTCCCTACAGACATAGAACACTCCTCTAAGCAAAACTGTTACCATCTTCTTCGGAGTACCTGCTACCACTCAAAGGAGACCTTCAAGAACAAGCCTATTGACATTCTTCTATACAAGAAGGGGGTGGAGAGACATATCAGACTCTCAAGTGAGATTGTAGCACTAAACATGTGTTGAAGACATATAAAGGTTGCTCCAGCTGTAGCTGTGATCTAGGGAGGTACTAGCATACAGAGAGTGTGGAAAGGAGAGTGAAGGAGAACTTCTATCTGCACCACTACAGACACCTCACTGTTCATGTTGGCATGGGTACTTTCAGATGAATGGCTGTGTATGAGTTACCTAAACCCCTGTGAGCAAAAGCCTGCTCCTGCCCCCATTGCTTTCTCAAGGTAAATTTCAGTGGAAATTTGCTTATGTCTATGTATTAGTCAGTGTTGTCTAGAGCAACAGAGCTTATATGATGAATCTGCCTCTGTGTGTCTCTCTCCATATACATGGAATAAATTGAAATGAATACAACACAGCGTGTGTGTGTGTGTGTGTGTGTGTGTGTGTGTGTGTGTGTGTGTGTGTGATTTACTGGAATGAATTATAGGCTACAGCCAGCTACTACAAAATAGCTGACTATGAACAAAGTGTCCAAGCTCTAATTTCAGGAAAGAAAAGCAACCAAGGCAGTAGATAAAGAGCAAAAGCTTCCTTCTTTGTCATCATATAAACTCCCATCAGAAAGCATGGCTCATATTAAAGGCCTATCTTCCCACCTCAAGATCTGATCAAAAACTTATGTCTTCCCACCTCAAAGTTTCAGACTCAAAGTAGATTCACCTCCTTCAAACCAAGCCCATAAAATAAAACCTCTCACGTGTGTATCTTCCATTTATGCTTTGAAGTTTAATCCAAATAGAGTGATGTTGACAATCAAGAATAGCCATCAGTCTGTCATTGACATCCTTTCTGAGGAAAGTATGCATTCATCTGCTTCTCCAGAAAACAGGACACTCAACACCTACAGGTCAGAATGCTATTTTAAAAGACCTTGGTACCCTATTGGTTAAATACTTCAGTGCATACACTGCCATAATTCCTCATTTTCAAACCTGATCATCTGCAATGATTTTTGGCAAAGAAATAAAATCTGTGTGTGTGTGTGTGTGTGTGTGTGTGTGTGTGTGTGTGTGTGTGTGTGTGTGACCACTCACACACTCATTGCATGCACACGGAGGCACCTGCCATAACATGCACATGTATGTCTAAGGGCAACTTGTGGAAGGATAATTTTTTGTTTTGTTTTATTATTTCTTTTTGTTTGTTTGTGTTTTCTTCCTGTCAGCGTGAGAGCTCCTGAACTGAACGTGGCTGAAGCATAAGCAGTAAGTGCTTGCGGATGCTCAAACATCTTACTGGCTCACCAAAAACTCTTTATAAATGTATCCAGACCACACCTTATAAATCATTAGTATCCTCTCGCCTTCCACATTTGACTTTATGACCTTTTGAATGCGCCTTAGAGCACATATGTAGAACATATAAGTGTAAAGCAATACAGTTAAATGTATGCCCGTCCGGCTTCAAATATAGATTCAAGCTATGGTATTCATTTCTTAGGCTCTGCACAATTTCTAGGGAATTGCCCCAATCTAACTTCTAACACTAGTTCGTATAATACTATGCTCTCCAAATACATGTTGGTTAATTCTCTGGGTCATTTCTGCTCTCGTGGTCTGGAGTCCTGGGGAATAATTTCCCTCTGACTTGTGCTGATGTCCATCGAAATCTAATCTAATGGAGACCCGCACCCTTCTCTCCTGCTTCTCTTTCCCATTCCATCTTTCTCTTTCTCTCTTGGTCCTTACCTGTGACTTCAAGCCTAGTTACTCAAACTCCACCTCTCCACCCCACCCCCCGAGTAATTAGCTGCCACCAGCTTTATTTAACCAATAATTTTAAATTGGGGGCAAGGATTACCCAACAAAATCTGAGTACAGAAATTAGCATTTGGTACCCTCTCCACTCCTAACCCAGAAGCTGTCTCCAATTGATAACCACTTGCAAAATAAATTTTAGTTATCTTCCAAGGGATTCTCACAATTTTAGGGAAACGAGTCTCTCCTAAAGGTAGGAGCATGCCCAGCAGTAGAACTAGACGACCAACATATAATGAATTCAGTGGCATTTTTGAGGTTTTATGTCTTTTATCGTTGTCTCAGGATTCTTTTCTTTAAAGTTTTTTATTGTACACAATACAATACAGGTCCTTCCTCCACTACAGGTCCTTTCCATATGTATTATGGATTCTAGTTTAGTGTTTTTATGAGATTCCAGAATGTACAAATAAAGGTGTTTATGCATCTGTTAAAAAACAAAAAAGAGAAAGAAAGAAATTAGCATTTGACAGCAAATAGCACCAGATCAACTTTCTTCATATAAGAACCCGGTATTAGTGTTTTCATATGACAAAGTGTGCTTTTCCCTAGGGTCTGAATTCAAAGTTTGTAAGATAATCATACTACTAGTTTTCTGGATAATGTAGATTGTAACCATGTAGTCATTTTTATTTTCATGTAATCCACAGCTCTGTCACGTTTCATTTCTTAATTCTATTGCTTAGTGTCCTTCTTGTTCCTCAAGATACCTCACTTTTCTACCATATGCCATGATCTAATACATGAAATAGTACATGTTTGGTACAGAGTAAGTGCTTCTGAAATAGTTATCAAGTATTTATACATTAAAAGTGCATTTGCAGGCATTGTATACTTGCTTAATATATGGAATATGAAGATGGCATTAGCATGCTTTTTCTTTCTACTTCCATAGCATGATTTATTTTCAATGTTGAAGTCCATGTTATATAAAGTCTTTGAATTTGAGATTATATCTGTGTCATCAGAAGCATGTTTGCTTGTTTGTTTGTTTCGTGTAGGAGGGGCACTGGACTATAATGAGAACTATTTCAATGGATGATGAGGATGTTTGTGGTGTGTATGTGTGTGTGTGTGTGTGTGTGTGTGTGTGTGTGTGTGTGTGTGTGTGTGTGTGTGTATGTGGGCATACACACAGATGTAAAAGAATCCATAGAGTTGAAGTTACACATAACAATGAGCCACGCAACCAAGATGCTGGGACCAAATATAGTTCCACCATGGGAGTAGCATTAGCCATCTGTCTGGCTCTAAGAAACAGGAAAACTTAGCATTTAAGTCTTGAATCTACCATAACTGCCTATATAATTAGGACAAATTTCTACATATTTCATTTTCTTCTTTAAGCCTCAAATTAATCTTTAAGATTCCTGAGACTCTAAAAGCCTGTAGCTCTTAGAAAACTCTTAAGTGTTGTTTTAGAGTATGAGGTTTTGCAAACTCAGGAAGATGTCCACTCTAATCAAATTATAGCAAATGTTCTTTGATAATTTTTATAAAAAGTAAAGTCCTTTAGAGTTAAAAGGTTTACCATGTCCTATAAAAAATAAGCCTTTTGGAGACTTTCTGAACAAATGTGGACCCCACAAACTGAAATGTTAATTAAAATATGTCTGACATGTCAGGGAAAAAGCAAAATGATCCACTTGAGATACTATCCCTTTTACAGAACAACTATTTGAGAAAGACTGCTCTTGTACTCTTTGAAAATCAGATAACCCATCTCCAGCAGGTTCCTCTGTTCCTGCATTTGTGAAGAAGAGTGAGCACACAAACGGATTCCTTCAAACCTTGGAGAGGACAAGATACAGGGCTCGTCCTTGCCACAGTGTGGTTGTCCATTCATCTTGGTGGCAGTCTATCAATTCTCCATCACCCCAATCTACCTTCCATTCTCCAACCATCAATTTCCACTTTCAGGGTGAGATTTATAATTGTCAGAGTCAAGCAGTCTCTTAAAGGTGCTGTGGGACAGAGATATCATTCATGTTGGGACTAAAGAAAAGGCAAGAGGAAGCAGCTGACATTATTTTCTAGGTTGCCCTTCTGGTTATCTCTGCTCTCCCCTCACCAGCTTCTAACATCAGCACCCTCCTGGAGCAATGGGCAACAACATCTTTAGTAGACCAGGGCTGACTTGCCATAAACAGGACTGCTAGCCATAGCTCATGTCTGCTTCCCTTACCATGAATGTAACTGACACCTCCTGTGAGCTATTGACAAGGGCTGGCGATGCCCTCCAGTTGCTCTGATTTCTATTTTCCAAGGTACTCAGTTATGTCACAACAGATTCATCACTTTCGACTTGAGAAGCATTGTAGAGTTCATTTTTCCAATGTCATATCCACTGCAGAAATTCTCTTTATTATAGCCCCCAAAATAATCTGTCTTACAGTTTCTGTTCGAACCGAATTCAGTGGCAGGTAAGCGGGTGATTTTTATGGGTGTTTATTATACTTTTGAAACACAACTAATAGGCAAAAAGAACTTATAACTTCTTGTTGATATCAACCTTGCCCCACCTGCAACCACATATAAAAACACTCTTTTCTGTTTCTGCAAAGTCATCTTAAATAGAATACATATCTGAATCACACATTTCAAATTAATGTATAACTAGAATGAAAATTTACAATTACACTTCATTTGACTTGCATAAACTTGCTCTCATTCTGTGTTTTGTGTCATTGCCTACATGTGTATATCCACATTTACATGGGTGTATATTTGCATATATGTATATATTTGTGTGTATGTACATTTTTTTCAGTCTCTACCCATATATGTCCTGTCTGGGCTTGTGTGTGTTGCTATCTATCTTCAGTAGTTACTAAAGTTAGTGAGCTTTAAAGCATCCCATAAATACTGTTTACGTCCTGCTCACAGATACCCTAAAAGCTAGAATTCCATTGATTCATTATAATTATTGTTGCTGTCACACTGAAAAGTCAGCAAACTGAGCCAGAGACTACAAGTCATTTATGGAGCAGATTCACCCCAAATCCCAGCCGTTGTCTTCTTAATCCTGCATCAGGTCTGTGGTCTGAGTAATAGTAACATTATGTAAGGAGATATGGGCTTATGCTTTCTTTTAAAAGAACCATTCTAGTTACATGGAGTTTGTATACCCATAAAGAAAGGCATGTAGGAAGAAGGCTTGGTGCCCACATGCAGCCAGAAAACTAAGCTGTCCAGTTTTTCACAATTCTTTCATTCAACACTAAAGTTCTCACCCATAGATGAATAAGCCTAGCAGCCACTTTTATGTATTTTCTGTCACAATGTTTGAAATCAAAAGTTACCTGGTAACATGGTTCATTGATTGGGGACCAATATTTGCACAGCGAGAGTTCCATTCCTAGAATGCAACCTGGCTAGCTCACAACTATATACAACTTCAGTTACAGAGGATAATGCACCTCTGTCCTCCTCAGGTACTGTATTCTTATATCATACTCCTGCTCCCAGACACACATGCATATATATATCTAATTGTATATATACAATTAGAAGTGTTATTTAAAAAAATCTTCAAATTTTATTATATTTAATACATGTGTTTTCCTTCATAGGTTTTTCATGCATTCACTGTTTAAATTTTGTGATTAGCAGCAAGGTCTAGAAAACTTAAAGTAGACAACATATATATATATATATATATATATATATATATATATATATATATTTATTTAAAGATTTATTTGTTACATTTAAGTATACTGTAGCTGTTTTAGACACACCAGAAGAAAGCATCTGATCTCATTACAAATGGTTGTGAATGTGTAGTTTCTGGGATTTGAACTTAGGACCTCAGAAAGAGCAGTCAGGGCTTTTAATCACTGATCCATCTCTCCAGCCCCTACAAAGCATATTTTAAAATCAATTTTATTTATTCTTACGTGTGTCTGTCTGTGTGGGGATATATGCACATAAGTACAAAGCAGGTGGAGGCCAGAAAACAGTACCAGATCCAATTGGATTTGGATTTAGGTCTTTGAGCCACCTAATGATAGTACTAAAAGCCAAACTCAGACCCCCTGAAAAAATAGCAAGCCCTATCTATCTATCTATCTATCTATCTATCTATCTATCTATCTATCTACCTACCTACCTACCCACTCACCCACCCGTCCGTCCATCCATCCATCCATCCATCCATCCATCCATCCATCCATCCATCTATCTATCTATCTATTTATCTATCTATCTATCTATCTATCTATCTATCATTCACTTTATATCCCACTGCACATCTGGAGTGTATGTCTGAGGATGCCTAGGTTCAGCTCATGTATGTTTTTTGGTTGTCAGTACAGACTCTTAGATTTCCCAGGAGCTTGCCATCCTTTCTTCTATTCTTCCATTAGAGTCTCAAAGCTCCATCCAGTGCTTGATTTTTGGTGTTTGTCTGTCTGTGTCAGTTGCTGGGTGGAGCCTCTCGGAGGACAGCTGTGCCAGATACCCGTCTGCAAGCACAACAGAGTTCACTAATAGTGTCAGGGATTGGTGCTTGCCCATGGGTTGGGTGGCCCACAAAGAAATTCAAAGTGACTCACTTATACCTTCTTTACTTGTGACTATGAATAGCATTTTAAGTAAAAAAAAAATTCTGGGCCTCATAATGCAACAAACAAATGTGAAGATATGTAGAGACTGAAAATAAAATACAAAAGCACTTCAGACATTTTTGCACCATTGCTCTGAGGTATCATAGGTAACCATGTACTGCTAAATGAAATAAAAAAGTATAGGCTAGGTTTTCAGTCCCTGACAGAGGCTGAACTGATTTGTTATTGTTGTTGTTATTAATGTTGAATGAATTTTTGACATCCTGAGTAAAGTAGAAGAAGCTGGCAAGATGGATTTACTGGATAAAAGATTTTCCAGTGAATATTGTGCCATAAGTTCAAATCCCTGAATTTCTGTCCCCTGGGTGGAAAAGAAGAAAAGGTTGACCCCTGCTAATTGCTTTCTGGTTGCCAATCATGGATAATGGCACATGCATGATGGTACTTACACTTTCATATCATTAAAATGAAAGCAGAGACTCATGCTAAACAAATTTGAAAAACATTTTTTTAAGTGAGTACCTGAGGGGTGGGCTCAAGTGGTGCTGCAGTGAGCATCTGGAGGGGTGGCTCAGCTGTGCTGCAGTGAGCATCTGGAGAGGTGGCTCAGCTGTGCTACAGTAAACATCTGGAGGGGTGGCTCAGCTGTGCTACAGTGATCATCTGGATATGTGGTTCAGCTGTACTACAGTAAACATCTGGAATTGTTGGCTCAGATGTGCTACCAAGAACATCTTGAAGGGTGCTCAGCTGTGCTGCAGTGATCTTCTGGATCTGTGTCTCAACTGTACTTCAGTGAGCATCTAAACAGATGGCTCAGCTGTGCTACAGTGAGCATCTGGAGGGGTGGCTCAGCTGTGCTACACTGAGCATCTGGAGAGGTGGCTCAGCTGTGCTACACTGAGCATCTGGAGGGGTGGCTCAGCTGTGCTACAGTGAGCATCTGGAGAGGTGGCTCAGCTGTGCTACACTGAGCATCTGGAGGGGTGGCTCAGCTGTGCTACACTGAGCATCTGGAGGGGTGGCTCAGCTGTGCTACACTGAGCATCTGGAGGGGTGGCTCAGCTGTGTTACAGTGAGCATCTGGAGAGGTGGCTCAGCTGTGCTACAGTGAGCATCTGGAGAGGTGGCTCAGCTGTGCTACACTGAGCATCTGGAGAGGTGGCTCAGCTGTGCTACAGTAAACATCTGAAGGGGTGGCTCAGCTGTGCTACAGTGAGCATCTGGAGGGGTGGCTCAGCTGTGCTACAGTGAGCATCTGGAGGGGTGGCTCAGCTGTGCTACAGTAAGCATCTTGTTCAGCTATTTTGTCCTTCCAGAGGATCATAGTAAGGCACACATCACCCATGGTGGGTAACTTACAACCACTGGCCTACTTTGCTTTAGGAGATCTGTCACCTTTTTCAGACTCATTCATATATCCACACATAGAAATATGCACTCATAAAAATGAAAAAATAAAATAAAGGGCAGAATATACTGAAACCACCTTTTTATTTTGAGTACATGTTCATGTTGTCATTTTATATGGAAGGGTTAAGATTTACTACTAAACTGACTGAGTCTCTTTCCTTGGCGTCACAGAAAATTTAAAAATAGTTTGTTCAGGTACAGACCAATTTACTTATATCTTGGGTGTAAAACATGACTCCAACAGTAGATGACTTCATAAGTAAGTGGTTTTTAAGGTCATTTTTTTCTGTATTTGCCCACTCTCTTTCCTACTCTTTTAACTATAAAAATAAAATTAACATACACTTGTCAAAGCACAGGTACAAAAAGGTTGTCTGTCCCAAAGCCTGCAAGATATGTCCCCTGCCTGCAGGAACTTGATGCAAGGAATTTGATGTGAAGAAATGATTAGTATTTTTGTAATTTCACCCATTTTCTGCTCCATAAACTGCCTTTGTTATTTTACTATTATTCTTATCTTCTCATGAATACCCCCATCTCTCTTTAGCACTACATTATAAGCCTACACAACCAATTTATCTAAACTCTTCTAAAACTATTAACTTAGAAGTCTCCAAGGGATTTCGGGAGATGAAAGGAATGAAAATTAGTATCTTTCAATTTGCAGTGTATCTTTCCTCTCAGTAAAAATGCAGGCTGGCTCCATGTTTCTCAAATGACTTCAAAGTGCAAATATCAAAGATTTGCTTGTGAGGACAAAGAAGCTAAGCACTGGGTTAGGTGACTCTTACACTATACCAAAATACATGGTAGAAGGAAATCCAGGGAGGGAGTGTCTGTGCTGGCTTGCTGCTTCAGATGTTTTAATCGCTTTCCGGACGGTAGCAAGGTAGACCCATCATGGTAGATTGGCATGTTGGAAGAAAAATGCACACCTCAGGGTGCAGTGATGTAGAAAAAAACATGAAGGAATGAAGGATCCATGATATAATACACACACACACACACACACACACACACACACACTTTTAAAAAAAATCAACCTTTTGGAAAAAGAGCTTATACTCAGCAATTTAGAGAACTTAATTTAATAAAGACTAAGAAGACTGTGTATCATGGGATGTTTTAAGATTTTTAGAAACTCTGGTTAAAAAGAAGGATGCCACCACACAATTTTGGAAAAGCATACAATGTAAGAGACTACGTATTCACTGTGAGGCTTACTTGAATCCACTTTACCTATTCTGAGGATTTGTACTGAATAAGTATAATAGTTGAAAAGGTAAATTTTGATTTCTCTCCAACAGTAGGGAAAAACTGCATAAATCTGCATAAAAGGTACCGCACAATGTAAAGCTCAGGTTAGTTTACATGTTAATCATTAGCGGGTACTATTTGCAAAACAACTGTGAAATTTAGCTCAAGACAAAAAAACAAATATTGCCTCATTAACAAATTTGGCAGGGCTAGAGTGACAGTGATCACATTTCTATTCTATTTTCATATTCAAGACTTCAAAGCAGCTTAAAAATATTCCTCCAACAAGCAGGTTGTAGCACGCCAACTAGGAGTTGCCTCAGCCCTGTCATCTAATTTTGGGAGCATTGTCTCTAAGGGCAGAGTTTAACTTTAACTGCAGGAAATACACACACACACACACACACACACACACACACACACACACACACACAAAGAGACATGCCATGAAAGATCTCTCTTAAAAAATAAATGAGTTTTCCAATAAAATGAAAAAATCCAACAACAATCTTGAAATGTAATTTGTTGTTTGGAGTTGATGTGCTCTGGTCAAATGTTAATGAGTCACATTATTTAAGGAACTTTACAGAGGCTAAGTTTTCTCTAAGCACAATTATGTCAAATAATAAGAATGTGTACAAATGTGGCAATTTTGTTTCCTATCGTATTTACAAATGAATGTTCACTTGCAAAAGTTTTTTGGGTTTTTTGTTTGTTTGTTTTTTTAAAGGACTTTCATGAAACTCATTGAGTCAAAAACAACAAAAATAGATGTGACTGCAAAAGGGTTCTTAGCTGGGAAGAAGAATCACAAGAGTGAAGGGATCAATGGAGAGGAATCTTTGAGTGTGGCCTAATATTTCATGTCCAAGAATGAAGATGCTGCACTGGGGCTAGAACAGTGGACCACCGTTAGCAGTGCTTGCCACTCAGATGACCAGAATTCTTTTTCCAGAACCCACTTCAAGTAACATACAACCACCTGTAAATTCAGCTGCATAGGTTCTGATAATCTCTCTCTCTCTCTCTCTCTCTCTCTCTCTCTCTCTCTCTCTCTCTCTCTCAGTCTCTCTATCTCTCTCTCTCAGTCTCTCTGTCTCTGTCTCTCTGTCTCTCTCTGTCTCTCACTCTCTCTCTCTCCCCCTCTCTCACACGTACAGAGATAAATAATGTGAACTTTTAAAAGTCTTTAAAATGTTATTAATCAATTTGTTATATATAATTAACATATGCTAATAAAATATCTAGACATTAACTGCATAGACAAAAGGAATTTCAAAACCATGTACAGAGAGACTCTTGAAGAAGAAATGTCAAGCAGTATATTGTACAGAGGAAGCTGTAAACAAAGGACGTCACTAGAACAGGGACTTGGACTGACAGCTGTATAAAAGTCAGTCTGATTGTTATTATAATACTGGTTATTAAATTTTTGTGGTTACTTTACTTAATTATACCTTTAACTTATAACACTGAGGTTTGCAATGGAATTATCTTACCTATGCAGTCAGTAGAGAATGCATTTATTTGTACTTATAGATGGGAAGACCCTTGGAAGTCATTCATTTTTAATGAAATTTTACTTTAAACTTAACTCAGAAACATCAGTACAGAGGTACTAGTGTGGCCTATGGTGTCCCAGATGTTGCGTGTTAGAGCCTTGCCTAGATTACATGATGCTTCTGAACTCTGTCAAATGTGAGCAAATGTTTGGTATGTAACAGAGATCTATTGTACTTATGTTTCAACCCCGAATATTCTTTTTGTATACCTACTTACACTGGATCTAATTTGAGTCACTGACACACACACACAGGCATACACACACACATGCACACACACACACACACACACACACACACACACACACAAATGTGCGCACACAAACTTTAAGATTATAGGTTCAGTGGATGAGAGGAATGATGAATGAAAGAACACTGGTTGGAAAGCAACAGAAATAAGAGGCAGATAAAATTCAGTAAGAATAAAACAGTACTCTGTGTCATCAGAAATTATTGTTTCTTTTCTAGTAATGGGACAATTCTTGGTAGTAATTTTTTTTCTCAGGAAGAAGCAAAAGAGAGCTTAGCAGTCTGTAGGACCCATGCTGAGCACAAATACTTAGGCTTGGTTTGAGTGTTGATTGCAAAGGTCTATGACCCTTTGTTTTTCAACAACAAACTTGTGAACATGCTTGCCCCTGGATGAGGTCCTTGTTCTGACCATTTTATTTACTGTCTTTTCTTTTCCTCGGTATCTTTTGTGTGTTTGTGTGTAGTAGTGTGGCAAGGTCAGAGACTGAAGTCAGATCACTTTTTCTGTTGAATGCTACTGTGTTTACCAAGGCAAGGTCTCTTGCTGAACTCAGAATTCACCAATTTACCTTCTCTAGCTAGTCAGGTTTTCAGGAAAGTCACCCGTCTTTGTATCTTCTATGCTGCCATTACAGCCAGGTTACCATGCTTGCTTGGCTTTTATGTAGGTTCTAATATGCAGACTGTGGTCCTTCATGCTTAAGCACCAAATGTTTTATCCACAGAGTCATCTCCCTAGCACTTCTGTCTTTCTGTGCAAAACAGTTGTCATCTTCTGTAACTAATATTTAATGAAATACATAATAAAACAAATGCCTAAAGAAAATAATAAAAAAATCAAAACAATTTGAAAAATCAGAACGCACGAGCCAGAGAACTGTTTCAATGTCTAAACTTTTAAACTGTTCTTGCAGAGAATGTAAGTTGGGTTCCCATCACCCATGTTCAGTGGCTTATAACTAGCTTTAACTCCTGCTCCAGGAAACCAAACACTGATCTTTTTTCCACATAGCTGCATGCAGTATGCAAAATGTGCATGCTCAGGAATGCATATGCATACTCATAGTTAAAGTAAATCCTCTAAAAAAAAAAAAAACTCAAATCAAAGAAAATAAAGTGCCATGCAACACCAAGTGAAAATAAGAAGAAAAGATGGGTGATAGTGGCATCTGCCTTTTATCTCAGCACTTGGCAGAGGCAGAGGTGGAGGCAGAGGCAGAGGGAGGCAGAATCTCAGTGAGTCCGAAGCCAGCCTGGTATGCAGAGTGAATTTACAGCCAGAGTTACAAAGTGAAGCCCTGTCTTGCAAAAGAGAGTAAAACAGAAACGTATTCGGAATAGCCCAAAGCATACCACCACTCTATTTGATTTCTCTAATATTTAATAACGGAAGAAGACAAGTTTAACTATTTCCTCTATATTCGGATAAATAAAAGAGTTCTTCCCTTTATGAATAAATGGTCTGCTGAAATTCATTAAGATAATATGTTTAGAAAAAAAGGAAGAAAAAGTACTTGTTGCTCCATAAACAGCAGATGGTGGAATGGATCCATTGGCACATTAGATGTCAAATGTTGAACAGCACAATGCATTAGGGAAGCATTTGCAAATATGACTTAGTTACTTTGCTGTTGCTGTAGTAAAATACATGACAAAAGCAACTTAAGGGGAAAATCGTTTATTTGGGCTCACAGTTCACAAGGGTAGCATCAGATGCAAAGGAGACATAGAAACATGTGGGAACAGGTGCTGATGACATTGCATCTGCTCTCTGGGAGCAGAGAATAAACAAGTGGGGACACATTATAGAGCTCCCTCAAGGCCAGTCCTGAATGACCACTTTCTTCACATGAAATGAGTTCATAACACAACCACCAGCAGCATTGTGAGCTGAGGCTCAGGTTTTGAAAGACGTGAACCAGGGAAAGACCTTTCAATTCAATCCCAAACACATGAGACCAAGATAATGATTCCTAATCATTTGTATTTTCCATAACATGAAAAGTTTATTTTTTTGGCTTGCAGATCATACAAAGAGCTACTACAAATACTGGGGAGTTAAATTTTATTCTATTACCCAACATTTTTTGGCCCACCTATGCTAGTAAACCTCTTTCTATCCTGTCATTCCTTAATTTTTCTCATCAATTAAACTTAGGAGATTAACGATAAGTTGATAGATATAATATTAAAATGTGAGCAATTTGGCACAGTGGCTCAAAGCAGACTTAGTGTGAGTAGATGTACAAAAAATGTGATTTATTTATTTACATACTTTTTGGAATTAAAATTCACGTGCATGGTAGTGAGGTTTCTTCTAGATGCTGGCCATAAAATTCATTTGCTGATGTCAATACAGCTGAATGGTAGGCTGCATTCATATAACAAGCATGGTACATAGGGATTATGATAGACTCAACAAGACTTGGTTGATTCAACAAAATCAGATTGCCTACTTTCAGGATGCATGATCTCCTGTGAAAATTAGAAAGATGGTTATCATCAGAGGCTAACATATGTGATGGCTTGTGTCAAATGTCTACTTGACTGAATGCAGATTTACTTGAATAAAAACAAGTGTCTGAGTTTGCCTGGAGAGGGGCATCATTCATTAATGTAAAGAGACCCGTCTTGTCAATGGGGGAAGTCATTTCCTGGGCTCCACATCCTGGATGGCATAAGATGGAGAAGGTGAGCTGAGCACCAGCATTCATTATCCTTCACTTCCTGACTGAAGATGAGCTGTGACCAGTGGCCCCAGGCTTCTGCCCCTGTGCCTTTCCTTTTTCTAGAATAACACAGAGGATTACAGTAGCCCCTTTCTCCTTCCAATTACCTTTGTCAGAATTTTTTATCACAGCCACAGGAACAATAACTAAGGCAAGTTCTTCCCAAGAGCTGTGACACTTTCAGCCTCACTGAGCTGAGTGAAATGGATTGGGGATTATTGATGATTGTTTCAACGTGCTCATTTGGTCATGGCTGTGGGCTCATTTTACAAACTTTGTTGTTGGCAGCAACAAAATCCTTTCAATATTAACTGGATTGAAGATAAGATATTTTTAGAGACATATTTGGCTCAAAAATAAAACACAAATGAATATCTACGTCGTCACTTATGCTTCCGTTGTAAAGCAGATATTATAAGATCTGTGAAAAGCCAGTCTGGCGTCACCTGGTTACCGAAGTCTCTTACTTGCTTTGTGTCTCTACACTTTTGGTAGTTTAATGGGAATAACTAGGACTCCAGAACCGGAATATGCTGTAAATAGTTCCAGATTCTACACAATAGATTTGAATGTGAGGGAAAAAATAAATCAATGCATGTAGCTAGCTCAGTCAGTAAAGTACTTGCCTTGCAAATGTAAAGATATGAGTTTGATAAAATGACAGGCATGGTGGTACACACTTGCATTTCCAGCACCGTGGTCAATCCTGGTGACTCACTAGACAGCTAGAGTAGACATTTTCGCGATTTCCAAGCAAGTGAGAGACCGTGTGTTAAAAAAAGAGGATCAAATGCTCAGATGGTCCTCTGGTGCCAAGTGTGTGCACCTACAGCTACATGAAGTCTTCAGTGCCCAAGTGTGTGTACCTACAGCTACAAGGAAGTCTTCAGTGCCCAAGTGTGTGCACCTACAGCTACAAGGAAGTCTTCAGTGCCCAAGTGTGTGCACCTACAGCTACAAGGAAGTCTTCAGTGCCCAAGTGTGTGCACCTACAGCTACAAAGAAGTCTTCACCTGCATACAAATGAATATAAACATTTATTATTTTTGCTTGCTTTCTGTTGGTATGATGAAAAATTGACCAAAAGCAACTTGGGAAGAGGGAGTAGGTAACTTGGTTTATAAGTTATAGTCTATTATGGACAGAGGTCAAAGCAGGAAGCCAAGGAATCTTGAAGCAGGGCCTGAAGCAGAGACTATTGAGGAAATCTGCCTAAAGCCTAGCTTTCTCAGGCTTGCGAAGCTCTTTCTTTAAATTGGTCCAGGTTCATCTGCCTGGAGATGGAATCTATTAAAGTGGACTTGGATCTTTTACATAAATCAGCAATCAAAGAAAATGCCCACAGGCCAATCCAATGAATGCAATTTCTAAAATGAGGCTTTCTCTTTCCAGGTGTGTCAAGTTGACAGCTGAACTAACAAAGACAACAATAAACACACACACACATACATCTACACAATACACAGGAAATAAAAGCTAAAACAAAGTCTATTATTTTTCATAGTTGTTAAGCCTTTGTGTGTATAATGGTGCCCAGTGGGAGGAATTAAAATTATTGAGTATATTTATTTTTTTCTTTTTACAGCTTTTACAACCCTGGCATCATTTCAGTGTTTTCTAATTGTGATATAAAATACAAATGAGTTATTAAATTGCCTTGGCTCTGTTTTTCCTGTAAAGATATTACAGGTATCCTACAGTTTTAATAAAAAAGAAGACTTAGAAGACCTGTTATATGTAGCCCAGTGCCCTGTCTGGTAAAAAGAGGCTAGAAGCATCTGACCATGCTTTAGTCAGTTTATCATATAATTCAGTCTTCAGGACCAAACCATAAATTGTTGTCACTGTTTAAGGCTGTGTTATAAAATCTGCAGATCACATAAAAGAGAAGCTACAGCTGCAACTTCTTATCTTGACGTGGTGACTATGGCTTGAGGAAGGGCAAAGTGAAGGAATGTTGACCAGTAACTGTGAACCCCTTACTGCTTCAGGTTGTCAGGTCAAGGCTAGACTCATAAGAAGAAATATTCCTTGTACACAGCTACCTCTCCAATCTTTTGGTTTTTATAAGTTCATTGAACACCCAGTAATAATAATAAGAAATTTGACTTTTCATTAGAAAAAAATCTCTCTTCAAATGAGGGACCTATCACATGTACTAAGTGTAATGTACCTGAGCTTTCCTTCATTTTTCTCTTTGTTTTTTGCACATTGTCAGCATTTATCACCTGTCCCTTGAATGATCTCTGGACATCAAATCTTTTACTGAAATGTGAAGCAAGGGGCTAGAGAGATGGTTTGGTGGTTAATAGCACTCATTGCTCTGCAAGAAGACCTCAGTCTGGTACCCAGCATCCATGACAACAGTATTCATCCACTTGAAACTCCAATTCCAGGTCATCCAATACCCTCTTTTGGCCTACATAGGTACCTACATTCATTTGGCATGCATTCACACAGATACACACACAAACAGAGAAGTAAAAATGAAACTTTAAGCATTTGTTTTTAAAATTACATTTTTCAATGTATGTGCACATGCAAGAGTTAGTATGCCAAAACACATGTATAAAGATCAGAGGACAGCTTTTAAAGTTAATGTGTTCTCTTCCATGTGGGTCTCAGGTATTGAACGTAGATCATCAGTCCTGAAAGCAAGCACCTTTATTCACTGTGGTATTTTGAATGAGAAAGGTCTCTGTAGGCTCATATATTTGAAGATTTGATCCCTGGTTGGTGGAACTCTTTAGGAATTATCGGGAGGTGTGGCCTTGTTTGAGGAGGCATGTCACTATACTGGTCTTCTTCACTACATTCTATTTGTAGAAAGAATTTCAACTCACAGCAATTTCTCTAGTGCCATGCCTGACTACCTGTTGCCAATTGACACACTATGATGGTCATTGCTCACTTTCTGAAACTACAGGCCCTTAATAAGCTGTTAGATAAGTTGTCTTTGTCATGGTGTTTGGTCACAACAATGGAAATGTTGAGAATGACATTCACTGATCTATCTCATCGGTTCCTACTTCTCTCTTCAAAGGTGCATTTTACATTAACAACTTCAGGAGACATAATTTTAATAAGTAGATAGAGTTTTTTCTGAAGCCCTTCTAAAGCTCAAACAGTATTCTACCTCCAGCTTTAACTGCACACAACAAAGAAAAGGCAACCATCTTGGGTATCATTTTCTTATTCAAACATAACACTAGTGGCAATTTCTTCTTTTATGAGTTCCATCTAATACTTTATTATATAAAGATTTGAATCTCAAGTTGTCATTGAATTTCACATATTTTTATTAATACCATGGTACAGAAAATCTCATAATAATGCCTAGAAGGTAGATTAATGCAACACTGTATCTGTGTACATAGTAGTTTATAATCTGAAAAGTACTATAATCTTTGGGTTCGAGTCTCTTTGATGTCTGACAGTTATCACAAGCTATTTACATATTCAACATATTGGCTGGATATATGCATGATACCTAGGTTCCCAATAGTTATTTTTCATAATTTTTCAAATATTTTATTCACACAAATATTAAATGTTTATTGTGCATCATATATTCATTTATAAAACACACTATACATAAAATATAGTTTCTTTTTATATATATACACACACATAATGTATATTTGCACATAAATATCTAATTTTAAAGATGTTTATTTTATTTTTCATTACATCTGTCTGTCTTGATGTCAGCTCATGGGTATAAGGACATGAATGCAGTGCTGTGGAAATCAGAAGAGGGCATCAGATTCCCTGAAGGTGGGGTGACAGGTGATTGTGTACTGTCTAACATGAGTGCTGGGAACTGAACCCAGGTTTTCTGAAAGAGCACTAAGCAATGCATATCTACAGCCCCAGAAGATTTATTTTATAGATGCATCTTATCTGTATGTGTAATATATCTATGCTGTAGATGTCAAATTAATACATTGTGTGAATCTTTGCGGATATTTTTTCTCAACAACAGTAGTTCTTTCCTTGTAATCAGATACTTCTCCCACCAAAAGAAACCAAAGCCTTCAGGGCTGTTCAGCTGAACAAAATGCAAAGGCTTTTGAACAAACACTTATCATTAGCTGCTGGCTCTGCTTCCCTCTTCCTGTGTGTTCACTTTCCTCCCATGTGATTGTTCCTGCTAATGGTACACTAGACAGAATCTGGAGTCACCATGGCGATGAGGCTTTGGGCATGCCTCTGGGGAATATCTGTTTAAATTAATTGACATGGAAGGGCACAACTTAATGGTGAGTAGAAACACTTCCTGAGACAGAGATCCTGGGCTTCATAAAATGGAGAGATCTGAGTGCTAGCTTGTATTCATTCTTTCTGATTCCTGACGAGGATGAGCTGGAATGAGCTGCTTCATCTTGCTCTCCATTGTAGGACTGTATTTTGAATACGTAAGATAAAGTAAGCCCTTTCTCACTTAAATTGAATTTGTTAATAGCATTTTATCACAGCAATAGGAAAAGAAACTAAGACACACACCCTGGTTAGATTAACATTTTTGCATGGATTATTTTATTGTGCTGTACTCAAACCCTAACCCTAACCCTAACCCTAACCCTAACCCACCCTAGTCATTTCTGCTTTTCTCACCTACTGGGTTTTATCATTTATCATTCCCACCTTTCCCCAAATCTCTTTTATAGTGATTCTGAAGGCTCTGCTTTTCTCAGGCAGAAATTTTGAATAGTTTCTTTTGGACTTGTGATTTCTTCTAGAATACTGTTTCTCCTGAACACTTGAAGTATGGACATTTAGATTTAAGGGGACTTGATTTATAAATTACAACAAAATGAGTTAGCTCAAAGTGATTGGATTAGTGTCTCAGTGAAAATTAAAAATTAAGGTTATTCAAAATAGATTTATGAGGGGAAAATAAAGATATTGGCAAAAAAGTATTGCCCTTGTAATTATGTCCTCTTAAGATATTTTGGATATAAATATGCATATTAATTACTCCATAATTATGTCACTATTCAACTAATTTGAAACTATTTATAATAGTTAGTTTACTCTTTCCTCATTTTTAATTTTTATTACATTTTTATCAATGGATTTTATGTGTGGGTATGCATACAAAAGTCTGTGTATGTGGGTCAGCAGACAACTTGTAGGAAATAATCCTCTGATCCTACATATGTGTTCCAAAGATCATATTCAGATTGTCAAAATAGGTGACAAATGCTTGTACCTGATCAGCCACTTCTGGCCAAGGCTAGTTCTTAAGTTGAGGAAAACCTCTAGAGGTCTTAAGGTTTCAATTTCTTTCAATGGTTTTGGTACTGTGGCACCTTTTGCTCATCTTCTTTGCAGATGCTTCTCCTGTGACAATTCATTTTTGTTGTCAGTTTGGTGAGTAGCAATTTAGAATCAAGCATCTGGGTATGCCTTTGTGGGTTGATGTTCATGAGGCTAGTTGCAGTGGAAAGACTGTAGGCAATGCTATTTCTTTGGAAGAACTATGCAAAGCCATAGCATTTATCATTCTTCCCTTCTATAAGGTGAATGCAATATTGGCTGCTTTAAGGCCCTACTGCCTTGACTTCAAAGCCATGGTAGACTGTCTTCTTGAGTGTTGAGCTCAAGTTAACTGTTCACCTCTGAGTTGCTTTTGTCATGGTATTTTACCACAGTGACAGAAGAACTAAGAACAGTGAGAGGAAAAACTAAGGAAATCTGTGAAAGGAAGATAATAGTGTCTGCCTAAGAGTTAGGGGATCCCTGCAGCAAGAGTAAGGAGCAACTATAAAGATTCCTCTTTCCTTAGCTGTGGGACACTATGCTCTGATGTACATGGAAGTGTGTGACAAGGTGCTTGGGATGCTAGAGTTCTCCTTAGCATTGAGCCTACAAGCTATTTCAGCTCATACTTGTCATTTATGATACTTATATCCCAGGTTTTTCATGTAGAAAATGATTCCCACAATGGTCCCTTGCACATTCCAGGACATTAGTGGCCCTGCTCCCCATGGGGCTATTCTTTACTTCTCATTTTAAACCAAGATTCCCCATAGTAAATAGAACACATAAAATATGTTGACAGAGCCATTTCTAAAATTTCTAATGAGTCATTAACAAATACAAATCAAGTAGGTCATTAGCTTGTGGACGATAAAAGAAAAATGCATTTAATGGTGATATTGACACAAAATGACATATTGCAAGAGAAATGTTAAGTCTGTTTAATGATTAACATGAAAGGAAACATCGCTTTGAAAACCCGGTCTAGTGACTATAGTTAACTGTAAAGAAAAAGGAGATGATCAAAGCATTTCTAGTTACTACAAAGGATTTAAAGTTTAAATTAGTTTGTAGACAGAACTTGCATCTTATCTTGAGACTGATTGAAGAAAAGGCCTTTATGATGGAGTTCAAAGCATAGGCAACTTCCGACTGAGAAAATTACTGTTGCTTTCTTTTAAGCTAAAACATTTCCTGATGTAATAGCCAGCCTCTTTTTGCTATTCACACAGGACATCCATGCAGCTCTACTTAATCTTCTAGTAACAGAAAGAAGCCATGATAGGATGATAGTCACAAATAAATTTAGCCAGATACCTTCTTTTCTATACACATTTCCTATAGCTCATTCTTTCTCAAGAAGAACAACTTCTAGGGGTGAATCATGCCCTCTGTTACTTCCTGAATCCTGTCTCTCTCCAACTCATATGTCGAAGTTCATCATATGACTTGTCTCTGAAGATTCATAATTTAAAGAGATAAAATGAGCCTCTAGAGTAAATTCTAAATAATGATGTATTATTTTTCACCATTTCAAATGAAAAAAATGAGGAACCTACACATAGAAGAAAGAATGTGCAAACACCAAATAAAGATACCATAAAGCCAGCTTACAGCCCAAGGAAAGAGGGCTTAGAAGAAATGAACACTTCAGTCTTGAGATTTCTAGCTTCCAGAAATGTAATTAAATGCCCTTCTGTTTTGTATGGTAACCAGCTCCTGCTATTTTCTGGCATCACCTTACGGAGGCAGGAATCCTTAGAGGGATGATGGAGTTCTTTACAGCCATCTCCTAAGTTATCCCTCAGTCTGTTCCATGTCTAAAGGAGAGTCTCCTGACTCAGGTCTATGTGTCAGTAAAAAAAAAATTAAAACATACATATCATTTTTATAGGCATTGATAATCACAAAGCTGTGTCTTGAGTCCAGTCAGGCTCTGATACTAACTTCTTCTTGTCCTCTTTACTCATAGTAATGGAAGCATTGACTTGAACTTGTAAAACTAAAAAAATCCTTTGAAAACTGTCTATATGAAAATGAAAGCAGTTAATTTTGTAAGACAATTTTATAGAACCATTCTTTTATCCTCCTATGTAATATTTAACTTCTTTTGAGATGAGCACAAAGAACATCACTGTCTTTCAGGAAAGAAAATATTTTTTGGAAGGATCTCTAGCTCTTCAATACAACTTTTAAATTGATGAATAAATTTAGCTAGATGAAACATCTGGATATTCAACAGATGAGTGTCAGGATCATTTTGCATTTAATTCTAAAATAATACTTTAATTGAAATGTATTTGGGGGAGTGAGAGAAGGACATATGTATGTTTTTCCCTTTATTCGCTTGGTATTTCTAAAATTTTCATCCATTATCAAAGGCCAAGTTTTCTTCCACTGAGGTTGTAAATAGAGATACACAAGTGCCTGCTGCACTGAAATCCACAGCAGTTGCTATAGTATTAGATATAGATTTAGAGATTAATAAAGGAGGGTTCTCTTCCTTAGAGAATTGACACTGTGCTGGAAAGTCAAACACATTTCATTGTTATTTGTTATATGTTCCTACTTTTTAAAAAAAGTGAGTGAAACTGGCCTCGAAAACACATTAAAATGAAGTAATTTGGACATTAGCACAAACTGATTATTTCTAAATGGTTTTGGGTGTCACAATGCAAAGGGAAAAATTCCCACTCCTGAAATAGAAACATTTTAACTCTGTTGAAAATGGCAATGTAAACTTGAAAGAGATAAGAAATGATATTGAAAGAAACGTTTACAGGAAATATCACATAGAATGAAGAGCTCCTAATGAACCTGATCCCCTGATAAAGGAAGAAGCCTGCGAGATGGCTCACTGGGTAAAGAGCCTGCAGCACAAATGTGAAGACTGAGGCTTGGTTTCCCAGAGCCCATAGAAATCCAGTTGAAATAATGCATGTATCTCTAACCTCAGCACTCCTATAGTAAATTTGGAGGTGAAAATAGGACAAATGTAGCCTGCTATGGTCCAGCTAACTGTTCTCAGCTGTGAACACAGAGGAACACTCTCCTTATTGAGGTGAGGCCCAAGGACTGACACTTAGGGTTGAACTATGAACTCCATGGCATGCACACTTGGATGTATATATGAATGGACACACATCATGCACAAATACCAAAATGAGTGAATAGATTAATAAATAGTAAATAGCAGGTTCCTTAAAAAGAGAATGGTATGAAATAGAAATGCATACAAAAGGTTAAAATATTTACATTTTATCCACAAATACAGAACATCCTCTCAGATGTTCAAGCCAACATTTCAAAAGTTTTATAAAAATAGACTACAATTAGAGCAATTTAAATTATCATTCATTTTTTTTCCTGCTGCTAATGTTTGGCTATTTATCAGCCACATTCATTCCCAATGAGAGTACTTATGGTTTAAAATGTTTGCTATGACTAAATGACAAATGAAATCAACTTGGAGACCAAATGAGGTTCTGCATGGATATCAACTTGAAGTAACAATATCTTCATTTCCTCCATTTATTTAGCATATTCATGAGAAGGGTGGGTCACTATGGACCACACTGTACAAATTGTTGCCTCTGCTTTAAAACCATGAGTTCTAAGTAATTATGTCCTGAGGATACCTGCTAATAGGCAAATTTAAAGGGGGGGGGGTATTTTAAAGAGACAGAGGGTAAAGTAAACATTAGAGACATCTTTGAGCTGAAGAATATACTTGCTTAATGAGAAATGTATAGGAGAACACAAAGTCTGGAGGTTCTACTCACTGTAGTGCCAAGCTAAGTCAGCAAAGAGTCAGGCAATGAACATTTGAGGTAATCCAGGAACATTTTAAAGTGAGAATTGAAGAGAGAAGGGCCACAGGATAAGTCGTATTTTTGTCACATATCCTTGATCTGTGGTGGGAGGAAACATCCAGTTATCTCTGTCATTTGTGAATATTGCTGATTTGACTTGGTTCTTAAGGTGCTAAAGAACCTTACTAACAGGAAACAGCAGAACAGCTATGTTGGGTTATGCTTAGAAGTTAAGCCCAACAATAGGGAGAGACGATCTGAGAAGGAAACAGTACAGAAAGGTTGTCTCACTAATGTGAGTGAAGAGTGGACCCAAGATCAAGTGTTCCTGGTCCTCATGCCAATGTATAAAACAATCACCAGCAGCAGTATTCTTTTATCAGAAATGTGCCAAAGACTTGAAATATGGCTCAGGCAATTTGGTATACAAACATAAAGACTTATATTCAACCTCACATATCCAAATAAGCCAGGAAGGGAAGCATGAGCTTAGAATCCCAATGCTGAGAATGAGAAGACAAAAGGATTCCTGATTAACCAGCCAAGCCTGCTTAGCAAGCTACAAGCCAAGAAGAAACATGACTAAAGCACACACACAGGGTAGGTCTCACCTGAGGAACACCATGTGAGGATGACATCATACAGACCTGTAAACATTAAACACACACAGTTGCTTAGCAAAGAGTATGAAGAGTTAATTGTTCATGTGTCTTCATTGGGTTTGTTTTATCTTGTCAGCTCAAGAACTGAAAGGGAAAAAAATAATCTCCTAATAAGTAGCAGTAAGGAAAATCTCAAGCACAGAAAACTGTATTGGCTGATGAAGAAATGCTTTAATTAGGGGTCTGAAAAGATACAGACACACACATGCACACACACACACACACACAAACACAAACACATGGAGCAAGGCACACAGAAGAAGAGAGAAAGGTCCTCTGAAAAGCAGATAAGGAACTTGATGACATTAAATCTGTTCTCTTTTCAAGCACTGGGATTTGTAATTTGTTGAGAGGTTTTTAGCAACTAATTTAGGATTGGTCAGTTTTCAGAAAGTAGGGAAATTGATAAGCCTACAGTTTTGTCATAAACATATCCTGATTCAGTTTTTGGACTGGATGGTCTTTCAGCAGAGGACTTGCACTACCCAGGGAAGAGATGTACCAGATTTCTGTGCTAAGTTACCAGACTTTTGTCTTAGTGAGGGTAAGAAATAAGCTATTTTGAAA
Organism: Micromys minutus; assembly: GCF_963924665.1. Taxonomy (NCBI): domain Eukaryota; kingdom Metazoa; phylum Chordata; class Mammalia; order Rodentia; family Muridae; genus Micromys; species Micromys minutus. The sequence continues at coordinate 16,543,419 of NC_137975.1, read as the reverse complement.
GTTCACCATTTATATTACCTAACTATGCTGTGTAACATTTTTATACCCATTTGTTTTATCTGCATAAGAACTACACCAAAGGAAATGTTAATGCTTACATTGTTCAGAGAAAGGTATCAAGTGGCCAAATACTTTTAACTAATTGACCAAGGAACACCTTGCCATATTATATTTACTTGTGATTCATTTCGGAGATGGCAGATAGTGTTGATTAACCCTTACATATTAATTTAAAGGAATGCAAAAAGGTTTAAAATAAATTGAGGATGTAACTAAGTTTAAGAAAAATTCATACATCAGTGAATGTAGTTTTTCTCTACCTCCCCACTGAAAGCTCATCACAGGCATGGTTATTTTTATTGTTAAATTGGCATATCTTGGGTCATCTGGGAAAAGAGAAACCCCAGTTGAAGCATTGTCTCCTTAGAATGGCCTGAGACCAGGTCCAGGTTGTTCCATTGAGGATTTAAGCAGGAGGAGCCAGCCCACTGTCATGGCAGCATCCTTAGGCACACAAGCCAGGATTATCTAAGAAAGTTAGCTGAGCATGGGTCAATGCGTAAGTCAGTAATCATCTTTCCTGGCTTTGGGATCTTTCCTTGATCTTCTGCCCTTCTTCTTCTCAAAGATAAACTGTGACTTGGAAATGTATGTCTTACTTCCCCAAGTTGTTTTGGTCAGAGTGTCTTATCACAGCAAAAGAAAGCAAACCAAAATAACCACTATTTTGTTTAGTATTTTAGGAATTAGGTAAATCTCACTCCAATATTTTAATCAATATTTATTGAGATGTATTAAATATTCATATTTGCTTAAAGAATATTTGGCAAATGCATTTTATTGAAGAGAAGGAATATTCATTAAAGCCTACTAAGTCCTTTCAGGATGATGCTCAGTACCATAATTCCTCACAACAATTATCTAACAAAAAATTGATATATAACTTAAAAGTTTAAGGGAATTAAGTTAAGAAGAAGCAAAACAGGCATAAAACCCACACTTTAATAAATGAAAATGTAAAAATAAATGTGGCGTTACATATCATCAGCAAATTTAAATGCTATGAATTAGATTTCCATAAAAAAGTAAAACCTACAAGGTTAATTGAGAAATAATATATAACAGATTGAAAAGACATATTTTATGCCGATAAGGCATTACATATGGAACAAGATTAGTGATGTACTAATCTGTGAATATAACCTATTTTTCATTCTTCTACTTACCAGAAATTTGAAAATAGGCAAGAACTTAAACTGCATCTTAACTTCAGAATCTTGAAAGATAAATTAAAACAGTCCCTATTGTATGTTTAATTGATGATAGGTTTATAAGTAGTCATAATCATAAAAGATTAGGACATCATATGAGCCCACCAGTATTGCCTACTGGAATCATCTGAAGGACCTGAATATATGGAATATGAATATTGTATATTACTTAAAAAACAAAGTAATGATATTGGTTACCTTTAACTGTCATCTTTATATATTCTAGAATAACCTGGGAAGGGGTTCTTTTTTTAAAAATTTTCTTTAATATTATTTTAAAATGTATTTATTTTATGTGTATAAGTACACTGTAACTGCCTTCAGACACACTAGAAGAAGGTATTGGATCATATTACAGATGATTTTGAATCACCATGTTGTTGCTGGTTAATGAACTCAGGATCTCTGGAAAAGTGACCAGTTCTGAGGACTGCTAAGCTATCTCTCCAGCTCCTGGGAATGGATTCCTAGTGAGTGATTATCTGGGTTAGATTGGCCTTTTGGCTTGTCTGTAGGTCTGTAGGAGACTGTCTTGATTTTTAGTTGATTCACAAAACTCAGCCCATGGTAGGTCCACCACTCACTAAGCGTTAATCCTGATCAGAAGGTAAAAACCTAGCTGATATAAAGCAATCAATGCTGATTTTATTTTCTCCTTGTTTTTAATTTGGATGTGATGTGGCTAGCAGTCTTGATTTACATTCAACAATGAATGTAATCTTAAATGATAAGCCCAATAAACCCTCTCTCTCTTGTAAATTTTTATGTATTTGCCAAAACATCGGAAAGAAAACTATGGAAGAGATGCAGTGCAGGTACAGAAATAACCATAGTTTAATGAAGAATTACATCAATGAAATGTGCTAGACTTCTAAGCGCTAAAATAGTGGGTGATGCAAGTGACAAACCTTGCCCTCCACTCCATGAACCTGAACGTGATTTAATTTATCAGGCTCACCACACTTAATGAAGACCACATGGCTGAGTTCTGACTGGTGACTACAAACAGGAGACATAGAAGACATCCAGACCCCCCCCCCCAGTATACTCTATGTTCTCCACCTCCTCTCACATTCTCACCTCTCCTCAACCTGGTCAAGGAACTTAATGAATGACTTTATCATCACCAAGAAATCCAGAGAACAGAGGATGAGTGTGTGTGCTTTAATGACCATGGACTCTGCATGCCGTATCCTAAACTGAGCTTTTAGAATGTTGATACACTATTAGTCATGAACATGTGTTTTGATGTCACATAGGTCTTAAGGTAAGCACAGAAGTTGGCTTAGTAACTGCCAGAGGACTGCAACAATTATCCAAACAAGATTTGACAAGCTGAAGAGATGCTTCAGAGGTTTAAGAACACATACTTCTTTTGCAGAGAACCAGAATTCAGTTCCCAGATTCCATAAGTGGCAGTTCACCATTGTCCGGAATGCTCCCTTCAGCTTCCTCTGGCCTTTATTCTTATCTGCATTCACATGTGCACACACTTGGATCTCCATTATGCTTTTCACATATAATATCTGTGTAACCTTAACCAAATTTACTTAAACTCATTGAATTTCTCTTTCTTCACTGGGGCACTCACATCATAAAAGTTATGAAAATTAAATTCTATAGTTAATGTGCTGGGTACGTAGTAGGAACTCTGTAAAGCAAATATAACCACTACTTAGTACTTACCATTACTTAACCATTACTTTGTTCTTACACAGCACTGATAGATCTCTATGCACAGAGTATCTAGTTAAACCATATTTTTGCAATCATGCAATAGTAGGCACTATTTAACTTCTCAGTGGTGGGTAATGATTTCACAGAGGCTCAGATCTTAAAGCATCATGTTCCTTTTAATGATTTTACTCAGGGACGTGGTGTTGACTTGGTAAATACAAGGAAAAGGTTTTATTTTCTTCCTTATGTCTCTGCACCAATTTATTCCATCTCTTTCCTGACAGAGTAGCCTGTGTTTAATATGCACAACTGCAGGTCATTAATGCTCAAAGTCTCTCTTAAATCAATCCTTTTGATGTGGAATAGAATCTTAATGCAGTTTTGTTATTTTAGATTCTCATCTAATTTATTACAAGGTGCCAGAACAGACACAGAAAAATGTATATTATCTATATATATTTATGTGTGTGTGTGTGTGTGTGTGTGTGTGTGTGTGTGTGTGTTGTGTCTATGTTTGTGTTCATGTTCATTTTAAGGATTGGTTTTATTTTAAAAGTAGTTACAAGCAGAAAGATATCCAAGAATGTTTGTACATACAAGTTTAATTCCTACAAAAATTCTGTGAGTCAAAACACATTTGGGAATGCTTAAATTTTATAGCTATAACTATTTTTAGAGCTGTCTTCACCATGGTAAAATATGAGTTACAAGGGTTATGTTTTAATATTTTACCAAGAAATAAAATAAGTTTGGTTTCAAGCCAAAAAAAAAAAAAAATTAGAGGACTTATAAGCAGTCTAAGTTACACTGTGAGTTCAAAATCAGTATGGGATGTGTCTTAGTCAGAGTTTCTATTCCTGAACAAAACATCATGATGAAGAGTAAGTTGGGGAGGAAGAGGTTTATTCAGATTGTGCTTCTCACATTGCTCTTCATCACCAAATAAAGTCAGGAGTGGAACTCAATCAGGTCAGGAAGCAGGAGCTGGTGCAGAGATTATGGAGGGGTGTTACTTACTGGCTTGCTTTTTCTGGCTTGCTCAGCTTGCTTTCTTATAGAACCCAGGACCACCAGCCCAGGGATGACACCACCCACAATGGGCTGGTCCCTCCCCCCTTGATCACTAGTTGAGATCTCATGAAGGCATTTCCACAACTGAGGCTCCTTTCTCTGTGATGACTCCAACTTGTGTCAAGTTGACCTTAGAGCAGCCAGTACAGGATACATAAGACTGTCTCTCAATGTAATAATAATAGAAACAACAATCATATGTAACAAAACCGCAGTTGTGGTACATGTCTCCTACTGGTCCTAGTGGCCATATAGAGTTCCTGGTTTATTACTGTGCAACTGTCCTCATTTAGTAACTGATCATGAATGGCCCAGAGCTCCTTTTTTCTTGTAAACATCTTTTATTATAAATATTAAAATTTAGCAATTTATTAGTGGTATTACCTGAACAGTTTTTTTTTTTACACTTGTCCAATTACTAGCACATCTTTCAGCATTTCACATTTACCAGGAGTAATAGAGTTTGTGAAGCACCTGTATAAATCTTTATTCAAGTGTTTTACAGATTTGGACAATGACCGCCTAATTCCAGATACAACACTTTGCAAATTTACATGTTGTAAACATTTTCTCTTTTCTACAGCTTATATATGTATATATATATATATATATATATATATATATATATATATATATGTATATATATATATATATATATATATATATATATATATAATGCTATTCATTTGATTATAATATTTTTATTATTAAACCATTTTTTCATTTTATTAAAGTTCTAGAAATAGAAACATATATTTCTCCTTCCTTGACTTCTATAAGCCTTTGAGTTTTTTACTGTTCCCTTAGTTCAGCCTGTTTTGAAATGTCATATATGTATAACTACACAGAGTTGAGGCTTTTTATTGAATGATGCATTGATATTTTCTTCATGTCTTGCAATGACTTTGTATCTCATTTCTGTTCAGTCCTGAATAATAGCCATTGTCTAAATGTTACTGGTTTATTTATCTATCCAACTGCTACAGAATATATCAGTTGTTTCCCAAGCTAGACTGTTATAAATGATGCTTCTGTAAGTGCCTGTGAGCAGGGTTTTGCAAGACATAAATTTCCATTTCCTTTGGATCCATATAAAGAAATAGAGGATCATGAGTTAAATTTATATTTACACACAGAGGGAATGGCCAGATTGTTTCCCCTTTTAGATTGTTTAGTTTATGTATGTATGTATTATATACAATATATGATATATATATATATATATTACATCTGTGTATGTATATGCCACACATGCTTGCTTAGCACGTAAACGGCATAACAACTTGGGACTCTTAGCTTTATTTGCACTTTCCCTTTCCTTTTATTCTACTCTATTTTAACTGATGTAAAAATCAGTCAGTTTCTAACAAAAATCTTTTGTTTATTTTGCTGGAAGATCATGTATTAAGTTGCTAGCTTTTACAAGAAAATCTGTTAAATGGAGAACCTCTACCCAATCTCCATCAAGAATGGAATTTGATAGAATCTTGTTACTCCTCCTGAGGCCAACTTATGTAGTACAGACAGTGGTCCAGGACACTCTTCCTGATTTTCCCAGTAACCATGTTTACCAGCTCACAAATATACAGCTGTATGTAATATAGCTTCGGGGAATCTGATGCTATCTGCTGAGTTCTCACAACACCTACACATGCTTGCAAACACACAGTACAGAAATATAAATAAAGGAAAATGAATCTTTAAAAGTATTTATAAGAATAAAGGAAAGTGGGGGATATGCTGAGAATTCACACACACACACACACACACACACACACACACACACACACACACACACACAGCAATTTTAGACATGATTGGTCAGGAAATAATGAACACTCTCTGCCATTCCAAGTGTTGCTTAACTAAATGAATAACCCATGTGACTCCAAGGTTTCAAGATGACACAGTACTAATGAAAGGAGGAGGTAATGCCATTTCCTGAGTTTTAGTCTATACTATGTAACTGTTAAGTTGTATATTTTGAGTGCATGTAAACCCCTTGAATTTTATTTTGCCAGACTTCTCTAAGATCTTTTCTCTGCCTATTGGAACAGTGGTGTTTACTGTGGGCCTGTTTTCCTCAGCTGAGTAGTTTTCCATATATTTTCATTTGGTGCCTCTTTTAGACAGTGCAGAGTTCTATTTTTGCTTACAGCATCTCTTCAGACTCTCGAAAAGCCTCTAAGTAAACCGTCTGCCCTTTATTCTAGAATTAATATTTTGTTGTTATTCTTAGCAGAGAACATCTGCCTCACACCCTGGCATCCTTTATCCTTCTGGCAATTACAGAGGTTCCGAGGAGGCACATTCTCTTTCCTTGAAAATTGATCATTTGCTTAAAAGTGTGCGTAGAATCCCTTACCTTACACAATCCTCTCGCCTATTTGCAGAACTGCAGAACTTCCCGAGTCCTGGGAGGTAATTTAGTTTAGCCTTCTCGTTTTACATCTGATAAGTCTGAATGATGAGCCAGTTAGTTCAAGGTCACCTCCTGTTTCAGAGACGGATCTAAATTCAAAACACATGTTCTCATTTCAAATCTAATAACTCCCTTACTACATATTACTTTTTAACCTAGGAATTTTGTAGACATGTGACACTGATCTGGAGCCTAGAAATCGGTCCAGTGAGATGCAATAGGGCCACGAAATCACTCTATATTAACTATTTTTTACCTTGGCGGTTTTTTTCAACGCTGCTTTCCGATCTCTGTTCTCCTGAACAGAACAGTGTTTACAAATAAACTTAAAAAAAAGCTGACATCTAAAATATGTTCATTTGCACCAACAACAATTTCGAAGCCTATTTAGGATATGGGAGTTAAGCATTAATAGATTTATTTATTTGTCTCTGGGCATTAGTTGCTAGAGAAAAATAAATCTCTGACTATGGCATGTTCTTCCTCCACAGAAAAAGGAAAAGTGACATAACCATACTATTACTTCTGCTCCTGTTAAACATGACCCTTTCAATTTTTATCTTTCTTTGAATATGTATGCATCTCCATGTGATCATGTGCAGTTCCCAGGAAGGCCAGAAGAGGGCATTGTATCTCCTGACTCTGCAGGGTAAAGTATTTGCCACCCAAGGCTGTTTAGTGAATCTAGGTTTGGTGCCTTTAGCACATGGTAGGAGAGTGTCAACTTCTGTTTACAGATGCTTTTGAATGCTTGCACACACACACACACACACACACACACACACATACACAGAGAGAGAGAGAGAGAGAGAGAGAGAGAGAGAGAGAGGGAGGGAGGGAGGGAGGGAGGGAGGGAGGGAGGGAGGGAGGGAGGGAGGGAGGGAGGGAGGGAGGGAGGGAGCAGATGCCCACTCAATAAGAAAAATTATATTTTAAGTAAATAAATTACAAAAAAGAAATTATTTGTCCTTATGAGTTATATTAGTGAAGATGAACACTAAACAGGTAATAATTAATAGTCATGAACTTGGTACGTAGTTTGCACATTTGAAGGCTGTAAACTGACCATCCATCACAAAGGAAGCATGCAGACCCTGCATGTGAGATGCTCAGGAAAAGCTACTCTGGGTACTAACACTCACATGGGTCCTGTGGATTTGACATAGGTGGTTGTGCCAGAGCTCAGGGAGGATTAAAGAAATTGATAGCAATTGATATGGTCAGATGAAAAGCAATGATGGCTGTGTTCACATCAATAGCATTTCCTTGTACAGGTGGGCACCGGCTCACCAAAGAGATCCCCAAAGTTGATTTTGTTTATGCCTGAAAGAGGACGTATAATTTCTTTCTGTATCTATCCCCAGTAGCCACACACACATATTTTCACAGTTCCTTACATGCATGCTATCTTGATCCTGTGATAAGTAGTGGCATCATTTTCTGGGAGAATGAGCAAAGAGCAGTCAATGACATTTAAGTTAAGAAGTGGTGACCATTCCATGAGCTCAGAACCCTCAGTGACATTAAGAAGGCACTACTGGATATAGGTGCAGAAAGCATAAGGTCCTGGTACAGGATTTAAAGAAAAAAAAAATTGACCCTGGGGCCTAAGAGATGGCTCTTTAGTTAGCATTACCAGAAGTTCTGAGTTCAATTCCCATAACCTACATGGTGGTTCAAGAACATCTAAAATGGACTCTGATGCCCTCTTCTGGCATGAAGATATACATGCCAATAGAACCTTCACATAAATAAATAAAATCTTAAAAACATAGATCCAACTGAAATATGTGTCTATAAAGGGTCATAAGAGGACTTTCTGGTACTTTAGGCGAAGTTTGCAAAAGGAAACAGAGGAGTCCATGATGAAATCAAGGTCTCTTTAAGTAAACCAATGAAGAGTGAGATGTTTAAAATGAAGACTCACTGAAGTGGGTTGTGGCTGGAGCAAGAGCATTTTCTCTGATTAACCCCAGAGTAAAACTCCCAGAAGACATACATGGACAATACTCTTGAGGTCTTCATGGGCACACCCATGAAAAATTAAATGTACTATAGTCTTAAGGGAAATTTAGGTCACCCTGGTGAGATTTTTTTGGATCTTATTTACCAGGCATAAGTAAAGTAAAACAGATAATGAAAGTCAAGTAACAAAGAACCGGAGACATGGACCATCTGTTAAATGAAAGTATTGCCCTTGCAGAAGACATGGGTTTATTTCCAGTCAGCCAACCACCTAAAGCCTCAGAACTCCCTGTAATTCCTGCTCTAGGGGAATTATACTCAAATACAGGTACCCAAGAAAGACAATTGCATGTAAATACAACTGAAATAATAATAATTAATAATAATAATAATGATGATGATGATGATGATGATGATGATGACGATGATGATGAATATTTAAAAACTTAAAAACTCTTCTTCCCTACATTAAATGTTACCATGAAATGCAAAATTGCCCTTGGGTTACAAAAAAAATTCACCAAGGCATAGCTCAAAAGAAAAAAATGAGCATTAGAATAGAGAATGTGTATTTTGATATCTAATTTTGAAAATAAAAAGACAATTTCTGCTCTTTTTCTGGTTTGATATACATGTTGAAACAAAGAGGGAAATTGCTAGTTTAAAGGAATTATTTTTGCCTCCTTGGGGGGGGTCTTGAAGGTATAAAAGAAAAGGAATACAAGTTAGTAAGTTTGGAAAAGTGGGTGAGGTGCCTTGGAGGAACAGCATGTCATCTGAAATACACTATTTGAAACACACAGACACAACTTTTACAAATCTTACTTCAAGATAATGAGTGTTGGTGTTGTGTACACGCATCTTAATTCAAATCTGAAATTTCTTTTAAAGCAAACTATGGAATATTTTACCCCATGGTATTCATTGTTATTTTTTTGTTTTATAATAAAATTTTATGTATGTTGGAAGGGTATTAATTTACCCTCATAATAAAATATTTTGATGTCAAGTTGCTGAGATCAGAGTGTTATCACAGTTGTGTTAGGAGTTATATGACTGAAATGATATTAGAAGCCTTAGCTTTCTCCTGACCGTTGTATTGATTTGTGTTTATCAAATTGTTATTAGTTGGTGTCACCCCTGAGGGGTTTTCTTCTTTGCTGTAGAAGTACCTTCTTTTGTCTGTGTGTCTACTACTGGGCATGGGCCTGCCCTCCTTTTATCCTTTCTTTAAGTGACTATTTTCTTTATTTACATTTCTAATGTTATCCCATTTCCTGGTGTCCCCTCTGAAAACCCTATCTCTTTACCCTTCTACCTGCTTCTGTGATGGCGATCCCCCATTCACCCAACCAACCACTTCCTCCTTCCTCCCCACCTTTGCATTCCCCTACACTGGGTCATAAAAACTTTAGAACACCAAGGGCCTCCTCTCCCACTGAAGTCTGATAACCCATCGGCTGCTACATATGAAGCTGGAGCCATGGGTCCCTCCATATGTACTCTTTGGTTGGTGGTTTAGTCCCTGGGAGCTCTGAGGGTCTGGTTTGCTGCTATGTTGTTCTTCTTATGAGGGTGAAACCCCTTCAGTTCTTTCAATCCTTTCTTTAATTCCTTCATTGGGGACTGTATGGTCAGTCCAGTGGTTGGCTGAGAGCATCCACATCTGTATTTTCAGGCTCTGGAAGAGTTTCTCAGGAGGCAGTTGTATCAGGCTCCTGTAGCAAACACTTCCTGGCATCAGCAATAGTGTGTGGGTTTTGTGTCTCTATATGGTATGTATCCCCAGATGAGGCAGTCATTGGATGGCCTTTCCATCAGTCTCTGCTCCACATTTTTCCTCCCATGAGTATTTTGTCCCCTTTTCTAGGAAGAACTGAGGCATCTGCACTTTGGTCTTTCTTCTTCTTGAGTGATGTGTTTTCATTGCTATGTGACTGAAGCAATTTCTTTTCTGGTCCAGTTTATTTGGAGTTCTGCAGGGTTCTTGTATGTTCATGGGCTTCTCTTTTTTAGGTTAGGGGGGTTTTCTTCTATAATTTTATTGAAGATGTTTACTGGCCCTTCAAGTTGGCAATCCTCACTCTCTTCTAAACCTATTACTCTTAGGTTTGGACTTCTTACTGTGTCCTGGGATTCCTGGGTGTTTTGGGTTGGGAGCTTTTTGCACTTTGCATTTTTGTCAAGTATTTTTTTATGGTATCTTCTTCATCTGAGATTCTCTTTTCTATCTGTTACATTCTGTTGGTGATACTTACATCTACTACTCCTGATCTCTTTCCTTCATCTGTTTGATCTTTCTTTTATTTCTTTAAGGGATTTTTGTGTTTTCTCTTTAAAGGCTTCTACATGTTTACCTGTGTTCTGCTGTATTTCTTTAAGGGAATTATTTATGTTTTTCCCAAAGTTATCTATCATCATTCTGAGATGTGATTTTAATTCAGAATCTTGCTTTTCCAGTGTGACGGGGTTTCTAGGACTTGATGTAGTGGGAGAACTAAATTCTGATGATTCCAAATAACCCTAGTTTCTGTTGCTTATGATCTTGAGCTTGCCTCTCACCATCTGGTTATCTCTAGAGCTACCTAGCCATGCTGTGTCTGACTGGAGCCTGTCCCTCTTGTGATCCTACTTGTGCCAGAACTCCTCAGAGTCCAGCTGTATCTGTGATCCTGTGATCCTGGGATCCTGGAATCCTGTGATCCTGTGATCCTGTGATCCTGAGAACCTGGATGTGTTGGAGCCCCTGAGAGTCAAGATGCCTCTGGGATCCTGAAATCCTGGTGTGACCAAGCTCCTGATATCCTGTTGTATCAGAGCACATGGTAATTAAGCTTTCTCTGAGTGTTGCAGGAATGGGTGGGGAGCCAGAACCCTGGGTTTGCTGTGCTAGCTGGAAGAAATCATTGCCTCTAGCTTTGTGGAGGTTTGTGCTTTACTGGTTCCTGTGGGGGTCCCAGTTACATTGGGTGTTGGGAAGATGATGTGGTCTCAACTGTGATCTTGAGTGTGTCAGAACTCCAGTGCTCCTGGGTGTTTCCAATCTCCTGAGAGTTGAGTTTCTTCTGAGATCCTGTGATCCTGTGAATCTGTGATCTTGTGATTCAGTGATCCTGTGATCCTGGGTGTTTCAGAACACCTGAAAGTTGGGTTACCTCTGGGCATTGTAAGAGTGGATGCAGAGCAAGTACCCCGGGTCTGCAACTGATGCAGATTCCGACCTGAAGAAACACATATAACTTGCTGCGTGTTGTTCCTGATTCTGGGGATCCTGGGGGACCCAGGTACTCCTACTGTTGGGGCAATTGTTGTGGCTCCTCACCTGTGAACCTTGGCATGTTAGAGCACCTAGGATTAGAGTGTCCTCTGAATGTTCTGAAATGGGTACAGAGCCAGCTCCTCAGTTCTGCTTAGGGCACACCTTCAGACTGAAAGGACACTACTTCCTTTTCAACATGTCGGTGTCTCTCGTGCTCACATAATTTCATCATTCAATGTATTCCTTGACAGTATATATGCATGCATGAATGAATGAACACATGAAAATGAACGTGGGCCGAAATGTAAAGTGAACTCAACTTTTCTCAGTCTAAACTTTATTGCTGATTTGTATGAATCTCACCCAGGTTCTTCCTGAGGATCAACCACAATAACATGTTATGTAATTTTAAAATCTGTGATAACGTACTTGTACACACCTTACATAATGTATAGTTTGCTATTTAGGATTTGAAATAACTCTGTTAAGTGAGGCTGGAGATGGTTCAGTGGGTAGAGGTGTTTGCAACCCACCCTGATGAGAAGTAAACAATCTCTCATATATAGATGGTAGAAGGAGAGAACTAACTCAAGAAGTTGTTCTCTGACCCATACATGTGTGTGTGTGTGTGTGTGTGTGTGTGTGTGTGTGTTCATGCTTGTGTGGGCATGTGCTCACCAGGGTGTAAGCATTTTCTCAGGATCAATGAAATATTTTTTAAATATAAAATTTTCATTCCATAACAATATTTTTTTACTTGCAGTGAGAAACTTGGAGGAATTTAGTATATTGTAAGCATCTCTTGGAAGAGGTTAGCACTATCTGTACAAGATTTTCATCATTTAGAAAAGAAACACTATACCCATTTAATAATCTGCATCCTCTCTCACTGTGGAAAAGCACTGACTTCTGTCTGTCTCTAGATTTTGGACAACTTTATATCTACAGACTATGTCCTGTGGGGTGTTTCATAACTGGACTTTATATAGCATGATTTTCCAGGTAAAGTCCCATGTATTAATACATCATCTTAAAGATGATTAAATACTCCTCTACTTCAGGGAGGTAATCCACCAGTTTTTATAGATATCATTTAAAATTAGGTTACTTCTAATTTTTTGGTACATGACTAATATTGTGAGCACCATGCAAATTATTTGTGTGGCTGTGGATTTTTATTTTCTTTGGAATACGCCTAAGATCAGGATTATTTAACCCTGAATTATTGAACCCCAAACTACATCTCTATGTCTTTAGACATGGCAATCAGAACCTTTTCCCAATTTATAATTAGATTATTGTTTTTCAAAAAATATTCTGTGTGTGTGTCTGTGATATGTGTGATGCTTGTGAAGGCTAGCAGAAAAGTCAGCTCCTCTGTGTTTGCATTTATAGGTGATTATGAGACACCCACTTTAGAAGTTCATAAATTGGTAACTGAACTCAGGTTCTCTGGAAAAGCAACAAGTGCTATTAAACACTGGGCTGTCTCTCCAACCTCAGTTTATATTTTATTAAGATTTAATACATTCTGTAATAATTCTCTTAATGACAATATTATTTACATTATTCTTCATAGCTATGCAGGGATCCCCTGACCAGTTTTTTTGACGTACGTTTGAGCCCAATAATGAAAGCTTAGGTAATATCTAGCTTATGCATTTTTACATTTGTTCTTTGTGCTTTAGGACTAATACCTAAAAGCATTATTAAAATTCTAATTATCTTTGCTGAAAATTAGTGTAAATAATTGCCCTTCTATGGTTCTTGCTTTTGTGACTCCCCTCACATACTATGGAAATCTCACAGATGTTACAAATCATTAAGAGTAAACTGATTGATGATTTTTCCAAAATTAGCCAACCCTAGTAGTGAGTCCACTCAATGCCAGCTTCCACATTCCAGTTGATGCCCATACCTACTTAGCAAAAGTTCTCTTGCTTCAAGGTAGAAAGGTGTCTTAAAGAAGCATATAGATGGATCAAGAAGAGAAGATCTTTTGGAGACCTTAAGAGCCTTATGAACAAGGATTGATATTCTATCAGGGGCAAGAGCACAATGTGTTTCATGATAGAAATCAAGCCTGTTCTTATGGCACAGACATACCCTTCATTTCCCCTGAGATTGGGTCTCTATTACATACTTACTTCTAGCTCCTCAAGAAACATCATAAAATAACGAGCAATGAAAATAGGCTCTGGAAGAGTGATATTAATTTTAAGCCTTTGGGGTCATTTTTTCTTGTTCTTGGTGTTGAAGCACGTGGCTTGGCATAGTTTAATATGGATACAGATCAACTCTTTACAACAAGATCCTTCCTTACTCCGCAGGTCCTGACATACTGTTAGAGCTGGTGATTTTTAACAAGCATTGAGCAAGCTTGGGTAGGCCAGGCAGGGAGCATTCTCAACTCAAAGGCCAAGAAAGGCAAAAAGGAAGGGAGTTTAACTTCTTTCTGAGACACACTTTGGTTTTTCAGTGACGCTGTGTTCATGACATGAGTTTTTGCACGTGGTATTCAAAACCAAAGGACAGATTAGTGTTTTTCTCTGTAGCTGGAGAAGAATTTCTCAATTTGCATTTTTTGTCTGGGGTTTGATTAACTAACCCATGGTTCTCAACCTTCCTAATCATGCAACCCTTTAATACAGCTTCTTATGTGGTGACTCTCAAGTATAAAAAGGATTTTCTTGTCATTTTATGAATCAAATCCTGCTTCTGAGCAGTGTCTCAGTTCCTAAGACCATCTGAAATATGTATTTTCCAATGGTAATGAACCACTGTTGAGAATTGTACATAACTGAATAACACCACCACCACCACCACTACCACCAGCACCACCACCACCAACAAAACTACTACTACTATTACTACTACTTCTTCATGGGAGCTTGTCAACCTCTGCTAATAGTGTGTCCCAGTTGAGGGTTCTAACTAGCTCTAAAAAGGCACGTTTACAAAAGTAACTTATTATTGTACCTGTTGTGCAAGGGTAGAGAGAGACATGGGCAGGGAAGATAGCTAAGACATTAGCTCTGTGTGTGGGTGGTTACGACAAACAGCATACCAACCTTTGGTTGAGGACCTTTAAGGAGAGGGTACCTTTCAATACAGGACTGACAGCGCTGAAAGTGCCCTTAACTCAGTCTAAGACCTGTTGGTAGAATCAGAGGAGTAGCTCCGCCATCCCACAAGCTCTCTAGTGTACAGTTCACTCACTGTGAGTTTGGACAGATATAGAATCCTTCCTGCGTTTCTGAGCTCTGGGAGCACAAAGCTTCACACAGAGCCGATAGACATGCAATGCAATGATCCGGGTGGAATTGCAGAGTTGAGCCAGATTCAGAGGTGAAAGCTTAGTCTTCCTGTACAGAAGACTCGGGACAAAAGCAAACCAAGAACCCTGTTTGGATTTCTCGCCCCTTAATTTTCTTCTCAGGTCCTTTTATTTATCCCACTGTGTCCTGAAGTAAGGAGCAGAGCCACCCCCTCCCTTTCAGTGATGAATTAGTCTCTTTTATATCTTATTGATGTGACAATATAGCAGACAAAAGCAACCTAAAGAAGGTAAGGTTTACATTGGCTCATTACATGAAGGTATGCTCTATGCTCTATCATGGCAGCAGGGGAGGTGGGTAGGGAAGACAAGGCAGTAGGAGGGAGAGAGCTCTGGACAGAGACTGCTGGTACATGCTAGGGCTTAGCATGTTTTCTTCTTTTTATTCACTCAAAGACTGTATAAGCTTGTTTGTCCACACTCACCTTACCTAGTCAAGGAACTTTCTCATAAACAGGCTCAAGGACTAAGGGCCTTTGTTTTTTAGGGGATTTAAATCCTTACACACCAACAGTCAATATAACCATTAATGTAAAAGGACTATCCTAGGCTGTGCATGTTCAGAATGCTGAGTTTGCATTTGCAATGATCTCCCTGACCACAAGTGAGTGATCTTAAACTCTGAACAAGTTGATAATAGGGCAGTTTCATCTATTAGAGACACTTAGTGGTGCAAAGGTCTCTGTTAACCTCTTAAAAAGCACACAGCTGGGATGACTGCTGACATTTTGGGAGCCAGATGAAACCCCAGAAGCCCTTCCTTGGAGCAAGTGGCCGAGCACAGGACAGGGGTCATTCACCTTTCCTGGCCCTGGACTCACAGACTTAGAGACAGCACCAGGAACATACTAACTGCCTGCAATACATCTAGAATACAAAGGACTGAGTTGTAGATGTAAAATGTACTTTCCTCATCTGGGTTTAAAAAAAAAAAAAAAAGGTAAGTCATGAGTTCTTCAGTCTTGCTCTTCAGAATCATGCCCCTGGAGGAGTCAGCTGCCCCCTAAACACTTAGGTCATGTTTGAAAGGCAGCTGAGTTGAGTCGAAGAGGCAAGTGGAGTATAAGGCAGCATTAAATGTTGTGGTGGCTTCATTTTCCTGTGCAGCTAAGGAGACTCACATTTCCAAAGAGGCTAATGTATGAATTCATGCATGGGAGTCCATAGAAGACCCTGGACCTGCAGCCTTAGTGTTTGGGGCTTTGTCTTATTCAAGAATGTTGAGAGGGATGAAAGAGAGCTCACCAGTGTGTGTGAACAAAAACATGTGTCAAAGTAAGGGAGAGGCTGGACGTCCTCTATGCCGTTTGCTGTTTCTTCAAGTAATAACTTACAGAAACTGTATATCAGTCTAGTAGAAAGTGACAAGAAACTAATGATGTTTAGGTAATTGTAAGATATACTTGTATTTTAGATAAATAGTATTTTAGTATAATTACAAACACATACCCAAATATACATTCAAATGTGGTGTGAGTCATATTTATACTAAAAAGCAATTAATGTTTGTCAAAAATTCTATGAATGCAACCCAACAAATTTTTGCTTGCTAGATCTGAGTACAATGGACTCAACACAGGACTTCTTAGTGTAAACTGGTATTACCTCTGGAGTATCAGTGGTAGATCCAAAGAAAATCTTTGTAGTTCATATACTGTGTTGAGCTCAAAACTGAAAACATGTACATTTTGGATAAAGAGACCAGAAATTCCAGGCATGACGCCCAACAATCCTTGTTTTAACTACCCCTAGATGTGACTCTGAAAGTCTACATTTTAAGAATTACTGTACAGATTTGCAATAGTCTGGATGGAGCACACATATATGTCCTATAACCCAGAAGTCTCATTAGTATATATCCAAAGACAAGAGTACCTCTGCCACTCAAATGTGTGCATGTGTGTGTGTGTGGGGAGAGAGAGAGACAGAGAGACAGACAGAGAGAGAGAGAGAGAGAGAGAGAGAGAGAGAGAGAGAGAGAGAGAGAGAGAGAGAGAGAGAGAGAGAGAGGCTGTGCTTGTATAATATAATATCTATTTATGGGTATGAATGTGTTTTTGCAGGTATGAGTATGATATGTGTGTAAACATGTGGAAGCAAAATATCAACTTAAAGTGTTGGTCTTCAAATATCATCCACCTTGATTTTTGAGTCAGTGTCTTTTACTGGTGGGGAAATCATCAAGTAGACACTGGCTGGCTAAAGAGCCCCAGGATATACTGTTGATACTACTTCAGTGCTGGTATTGTAGTATGCCTGAGCATACCTGGTGTTTGTTGTTACTGTAGTTGTTGCTGTTCAGTTTGTGTGTGTGCGGTTTTGATGCTGTTTCTAGGGCTGGCCTCAGACTCTCATCATTAAGCAGATTTACTGACTGAACCAGTCCCATTCATTTCTAGTGTTGATGACAGCCAGTTCTGTTCTCCCTAGTCCTACTTACTTTATCTAACTGATGCTTTCCTTTCCTGATTGTCATTCTTCCCCCTTCTCAGAGATAACAAATCATTGGCATGCCATTAAATCTAGCCATTCTCTACATTCCTCAGACCTCTCTAACTTCCCTTTTACTAAGATCCTTACCTGCTGCCAACCCATGCCTACTTCCCCTGTCTTTATGTTCCTTCGCCCCTAATGTGCCCATTAGACACATAAATGCATGCTGTATTTGATTTATATTGAACAAAGCTTTTATAAGTGGTACGTCTGTGCAATTTCAGTTCATCAGAATCATAGGTAAGGTTGTCTGTCCCTCCATGGAATCATCTTTTGTCAGAAGTGTCATATAAATTTGAATCATTTTCTCATGGGTACTGTGATTGCAATTTCATGTCCACTTTGACATCTTAAGCTAATTTAATCATTTTGTCAATCACAATCAATATTGGGTTGTTTGTCTAGCACTGTCTGTATGTGGTCTGTGTACATTTGATATTGTGTGTGTGTGTGATGTCCTATGAAATGTGAATGTATTATGTGTGTGTTCTCTCTCTGTTTCACTTATGTGGAATAAAAATGCTGGGTATGCATATGTGGTTTGATGTGTGTGTGTGCGTCTATGTGTGTGTGTGTGTGTGTGTGTGAGTGTGCTGTGCTTGTTATCTATGTTTGTGGATGATGCGTAGGTGATATGTATGTGGAGAGAGTGTATAGTATATGTATATGATGTATGGTATATATTATGGGAGTGGTACATCTGTGATGAGTGGAATATTTGTGTAATAATGTATGTATAAATGCACTAAGAAGGATAGATGTTTCTGTATGCTATGTAGGTTTGTGCATGTGTATATACTTTATGTATAATATATGGTGTGGTATATATGTGATGTTTGTGGTGTGTTTATATATAAATTTTTATGGAAAAACAAGCTTGCGAATATCCTAATTGCACAATAAGTCAAACAAATTTAAAGTTCTTAATCAGTGTCCCCAAATAATTTATTAGTTTTTTGAGAATTAGTTTTCTGATAAAAATATTTTCTTTAAATTCTCTGTCATGCTAAGGGCAGACAAGCACCGAGAAGTACAGCAGTTTTTGAACAAGATTATTGAATGTTCTGGAATCGGGGAACTCGGTTTTCGTCTAGTCATTCATATTTCCCATATAAGTGATATAGGAGCTCTAACTCACATGCTTTCAAGCAATGATCAATACCACTGGTAATTTAAAACATGTATATGTGTGCATAGAGGTGTTGGAAGGTAATTAAAGCCATCAAGTCATCCAAATTACATGTGGCCTCTGCTTTACAGATAAAGTTGGCATCTATTCTATTTATAACAACACTGCTTTAATACTTTATACTTTGAAGCATACATTTCCTGATAATATAAAGTATATTTGTGGGTGTGTGTATTACATGTGAGCCTACTTTTCTTAACTATGACTTTACAGGATCACATACTTACGTAAGTGTAAACAGGTATGTGCTTTTCCCATTGACAACAGAACTACTCCGGATAATTTCCCATCCATCTTTGTCTACACTAATCATTCTCTATCCTTATAAATCACATAGAGTATCTGAGTTCAAAGGTGCTCATGCGGGCTTTAGTTCCTCTTGAGGACAACACCAACCATGCACAAATTCATAAAATCCCTGGATAAATTATTGAAATGAGTGTGATTTATTATAAATGTATTAATAATGCTTCCTTTTCCAAGTTAGAATTTTAAATGCATTTGTTTCAATTTAATGAACACTATCAATATTTTGGTGAAAGGTATTTCTTTTAGATATACTTAACTTTTGTGGTCAAACTAGAGATAATTAAGTTATTCATTTACTGTCAAAGTTTTTCTGATTATATATTTTTATAGAGTTGATTAGGGTATTAAAACACGTGTATCTGTCTACACAGTGGTTGTCAACCTTTTCTAATTGTACCACTTTAGTACAGTTTAGTACAGTTTCTTATGTTGTGGAGCTATAAAATGATGCCTTTGCTTCATCATAACTAAAATCCTACTACTGTTAATTAGTAATAACTAAGTAACTGATGTGGAGGATATGTAAGATCTCACTTCAAAGGGGTCCTGACTAACAGGTTGAAAATTACTGATCTAAACTATATTGAAATGTGTGGTTAAGAAACAGCTTTATTTATTTCTAGAATGCTTTTTTTTAATTTTCTGAGCATTTCCTCACCATAATTTTACCCTCACATTGTTAATTTATGTAGTCCTCTTTTAATATACCAAAATATGTCTACACATTTTTCTTCCCATTTTTTGTTTGGTTTAATTGAATCATTCTATTAACTTAATTCTTATTCAATGCTATTAAAATTTCTAAAACTTCAAATGAAGATATGAATATCAGACAGCATAAGCTCTTCTTATTTCAGTAATTTTATATCAACTTTAAAGTATCATTTATAGTTTAATACATAAAAAGTCAATGATATACTTAAGATCCAAGATTAATTTTCATTGATATTTAACAATAATTAATCTAATTCAGAAATTCAATTCAATTTTGAAGAAAGAACTTTACATTCTTCTGTGTCTATTGACCATGAGACTTATGTTCATACATGCTCAGATGATTTTATAATTCTCTCTCCTGCCTCCTATCCTCAAGTATTAATTTTTACAAAAAAACTTCACTTAAATCTAGATTATTCTTTACATGTATTATTTGAATCAATATGTTATTCCAATAAGTCATACAAATATAAAATTCAACTTGTACTAGGATTTTTCTGGACTATGTCTATTACAGACAGAAGCACAGAAATCTACAGTAGATCTGAAATACAAGCCTCCAGTTTTCTTATTAGAGTGCATGGTGTCCTTGGAGTTAAGTATACTTCTGGACTCTTGAAGCATTTGCTTAATATATCTTCCTCTAATCTGATTTAAAACAATTCCCCCTCCCTCCCTCTCTCCGTTCTTCCCTCCCTCCCCCCTCTGTGTTTCTGTGTATGTGTCTATGTGTATACATGTTCACGTATGTGCAGTGTCTGTACTTGTGTCTACTGGTGTTGGACCTACACCCAATGAGAATGCTGGGAGACAAACTCCGATCCTCTGGATGAGTAGTAAGCAGCTCTTATTCGCTGAGCCTCCTCTTTAGCCCTCTGTTTGCTTCTGCAAAGTTACATTTTAATCCTAGCAGTTGTGTGAAACTTTCTCATACACATGTAAACAATTATTCTTCAGCTTCCTCCACTGTGAAAGTAAAAATAATTAGAGGTTAATGTGCAATGTAATCATAGTTTTTTGAATCAAGCCTTTTGAGACAACCCTGTGAAGTTCTTAGAAATTCTTGCATTAGAAGTTCTTGTAGTCTGAAGCTCGCCCAGCTGTTTGACACACAGCCCTTTGTGTAGTCGGCCTATCTTGTTATATTTAGGTCAATATGGTAATCACTATGAGTCTAGATACACGATGTATTATAAGGGCAAACAATGTATCTGGCTAGGGATCAGAGAGAGGAAAACAATACCATATTTGATACTAAAAACAGGTTGCTTTGAAATGAACATATTTTTGGAGCTAGCTTAGTGCTGTGGCAGTCAGTTTATTTATAAATAATAGAATCTCCACAAGAGACCAGTGAGGAAGAAAATATAGTTTAGTAAGATTCTTACATGTTTGCCTAGGGTCTTCCAGTGCCAAGCACAATGAATCCAAGATCAAAAACTGAAGCTAGTTTTTTTACCTCATACAGAGGGAATATGAATTAGGAAAAAAAAATTAAAATGCCAGAGTTAGACAATATAGCATTAAATAATAAAGTATACTTTCATTTTGGCATAGCCATTGAGGGAGTAGTATTGTGATTTCCTGTGACTGCTGTTTATATCTGTGCCACACACATTTTATTCTGCCAGGACACTCTAATTTATGGCCTCTTAAAATGATTAAAGGCCATAATTTTTCATAAATTTATCTTCCAGGTTACTAATTGTGTTTTCTAGACACATCCTTTCACGACTGCCTATAGCCTGTATTGCACAGCAGCCCCATTGCCAGCTCCGCGCTCCCCGATAGTGTCCAGGCAAGGCCACACACCCAGTGTTAAATCACTTTACTACAGTTTTTAGTTCCAGGAAATTGTTTCATTGACCATTTAAGAAAGGTTTAACTGTAAAATTACTAAGTAAGCTTGAAGTTAGTTGTATGCTTAAAGCACCATGATAGAGCCTGTGGTGTGCAAGACATGGGTACATGGGTACCAGGCAACAATTCTTGATAATTCTATAGGTGAGACTAGTCTTAGGGACCAGTCTGGTTGCCAAGTATTACCGCCAGAATATTTGTGGAACACTTTAGATTTTATTTGCTGACTCTTGACTTCTGGCTCTCCTCTCCAAAATAGATTCTATTCACTTCTGGAGCTTGCAGATATGCAGATGAGGTTCTCTGTGCAATGCACCCCCCAAGTGCTTTTTATAAATGATGCAACGTTACCAGGAAATAAATTATTTGTTGTAATATGCAATTTGGTAGAAAGATCATTTAATTAGCATCATCATAAAGGAGCCACACAAACAAGAGGAAGCATATGGACACACAGAAAATAGTCTATTATCTTCATATAGTCATTATTTATTCATTGATTCATTTAAATTACATATATTTGCTTACAGGTATGTATATATACATCATGTGTCAGCTTGGTGTACTTGTAAGCCAGTAGAGGGCATTGGAACAGAGCTTTTGGAACTCTAGTTACAGCCAGTCATGGACCACACCACATAGGTTCTAGAAACTGAACTGAACCTGGCTCTTCTAACCTACTGAGCCTTTTATCTATCTCTAACTTAACCTTAATAGAGAACATGTAGCTTAATGGTACTGAGAGTCATTGTATTCCAACTGATGCTGATTCCTGAGGTTAATTCTATATTATGAAATACCATTTTATTAATTTATCTTTATGTGTGTGCATGAGTGATGTGCTTTATATATGTTTATGCACATTCATGTGTGTGAATGCAGGAGAGCTCAAGTACAGGTAAAAGGGCAAACTTGGATGCCAGTCTTTATTTTGCCATGCTTGAACCAGGTCTCTTTGTTGCTTTCTGCAGTAGATACCAGGGCAAGTGGCCAGAAGCCTGCAGAGTCCTTTGTCTCTGGCCCCAATCTCTGTGAAGGAGAATTGGGATTAGAGACTCAGGATAAATGTCTTGTTTCCTTGTAGGTTTTGATAATTTAAGCTCATGTCCTTAAATGAAATGTTTTCAACAACAAAACCATTTCTGCACCACAAAATATACTTTTAAGCGTGAAACTTATATGATTCATTGACCATGAATACCAAGTAATAGAGTTAGTTTTGACAACAATCTGGAAAAGTACAGCTGTAGCTGTTTTTGGTTACAAGATTACGAATGAACTGTGATGACCTCCAGACACACATAAACTCTAACATTAAGTTCTAAATGTACTGAAAGCATGACCGTATGTCTTCCTCATCTTTTTAGCAGTTTGATGGCAGGATGGTTCTCAGGTGAGTATTTTATAGATGATAGCACTAGGCTGCAGTATCAAAAGCTCGCACTTGCCTGTTCTACAAGGTGCCAGCAATCAGGCAGAGTTGAGGAAGGTTTAGAAAGTTCCACCCAGAATGGCTTTGAGGGAAGAAATCAAATAAATTCAGAGACTGGTAGAGGGATTACTGGTCAATTCTGTCCTGAAAAAAAATTTCAGACCAAAGATTATGGGATTAGACGGGTCACTTAGTCACGTTTATAGGAGGCGGGTGGTAAAAAGACACTGGTGCTGGTAGAACATGTCAACTCTGTTTTTGATTATATTGATCATCTGGAATTCTTCTCTATCACTTTGTGCACATACAGTTAGTTAGTTTCTATTGTCCTGAAGAAATACCATAATTCTGGCAACTCTCAAAAGAAACAACATTTAATTGGGTCCTTCTTATATTTCTAAGGTTCATGGTGGAAAGCATGGTGGTAGACATGCAGACATGTGTTGAAGAGGTACTTAGAGTTCTGCATATTAATCTTCAAGCAGCAAAAAGGGACAAACTGGGCCTGTTTTGAGCATTTGAAACTCCACAATAAACCCTCAGTGACACACTTCCTTCAGCAAGGCCAATCCTCCCAACAGTTCCACACCCTATGAACAAAGGGGGGAATTTTTCATTCAAGCCACAACAGTTACCCTCAGCATTGCTTCCAAAGGGGGACACTGACTGCTTTTCTAATTTTCATGATGAAACACCTGGTAAAAGTAACTCCACTACGGGAGGGGTTATTTAAGCTCATAATTTAATAATGTAGTCCATTGTAGTGTGGAAAACCCAGCAGCCAGACTCTGAGACAAATTCACATGTTATATCAGGATACAGACAGATGAATCATGATGCTCAGATAGCTTTCTCTTTCTTTCAATACAGTTTTGTCAAACTTTGCAATATAAAGTTTCCCCATTTGTTGTTACATCACTTTCAATATAAGACATCTGAGAGGTGGAGAGATGGCTCAGACTGCGCTTACAGAAGACTTGAGTTTAAATTCTTATAAATATAGCTGCTGAGGGATCTGATACCCTTCTCTTGTCTTTTGCCCTCATACCTCATGCTCATGTACCATCATATACCCACATAGACACACGCATACACAAACACACACATGTACACACCATGCACAAATAAAAAAAACATTAAAATAGGCTCATGGTTCTAGAATATTTCATTATGTTAGTGTTATATTTTGCCTTAAAATACTAAATATAATCCTATTATAAGCATCGTAGTTAAAAATAATTTTTTCATGAATTCCACTTATTTCTGGGTCAAAGTTTTTGGAAGTAGAGTGCTTTATGCCTGTACATTAAAAATATAGCTGGGCACAGCCTAACAATTTGTTTTTTCTTACTCTGCATGCAGAGGGGAAGTGTTTTGGGCTCTATTGATAATGCAAGTTGTCATCCCATCTATAAAGTAGAAACCACTAATTACCCAGCTCTTTTTTTGTAATATTGGTACCCATTCTTTTGAGGCCATGCCAACCTTTTCCAGCACTGGATAGGTTTTTGGTTTTGATAGAAGTGAAAATGCACTTGGTTGTGATTATATAAGTTAAGCATCTTTGCCTTTTCCTCTGCCCTTTAAATTATTTGTTTGTAGTGGGGAAGTGCACATGCCATTGTACAGCTGTGGAGGTCAGAGGACAACTTGGAGGTTTCCATTGTCTCCTTTCCATGTGAGTCACAGGGATTGAACCTAAGAGATTGGTAGAAGCTTCTTTACCCAAGGAGCTTTCTGACACGTTGAGCACTTCTGTTCTTCACATGTTTCTTTTCACCAACACTGCTGTACGTGACTCATGAAAATTGCCAAACGTTCCTGTATCATTTCAAATGCCAATTTTTTTCTGCATCTTCTACTAATTTCTGACATGTCAGGAGATTGTTGACCATGATTTCCTTCCTGTAGAACCATATAACAAACAAGTGCTAAAAATCATCACTGAATGAACAATTGTCTTGTAACCGTTTTTCCTACTGGGTTAAACACAGAGCCTACTGGCCGATCTACTCCCCCAGCCCTGCAGCACCTATGCTTCTTATAAGGTACTTTGCACATGTTATCTGTATCCTTAGGTATCAAAAGCCTTGCAAAATGGAAAATGAACTTGAAGAACAATTGACAGCTACCTAATATTATGTAAGACTTATATATTTGTAATGTTATTATCCAATTTTGGAATACAAATTGTTTAGGTTATTTCTGTGATCTACAATATTGACTGTATTGCCATATTATTTTTCTCTGTAATAATTGTCAATTGCACTTAATTATGTTGATTGCTATTTTTTACAATATCTTTGTGTTTATACAATGCATTACACATATTATACAATCTTGTATGGAGACAATTTCTAATATATGTTAATGCCTCAACTAGAAACCCATTCCATAGGCAAATACCAACCAAGGCCACTATTAATGAAGTCTATAGACTTTTTCCAGAAAACCACAGCTATACTGAGGTTGTAAGTGTTATGGCCTTGTCATGTCAAGAAAAAGCACTTCACATATTTCTATTCATCTCTTGGTCCCCCCCCACCTCTCTCTCTCTCTCTCTCTCTCTCTCTCTCTCTCTCTCTCTCTCTCTTTCTCTCTCTTCCTTTTCTTTTTGCTCCCATGATACCTTGCTTTCTCCTCTCCTGCTCTTTTGCTCTATCTTGCTCGCTCTTCCCCCCTTTTCCTTCCATGAGCCTTGAAATATACATGATTAGATTAAATCTGAGCACTCAAATGTTATTTAATTTCAGCATTTTGATAAGTTAGTGATATCTGCACTAAGTATCAGTCACTGCTAATAGAAGCTTTTTAGACCAAGGCTGAGAAAAAAGGTTGACAACACATAGTTTAGTCCCTGGGATCTTTGAAGGGTTTGGATAATGTTGTTCTTTCATGGGGTTGCAAACCCTTTCTGCTCCTTTAGTCCTTTCTGTAGCTCCTCTAATATGGTCTCCATGCACAGTCTGATGGTTAGCTGCAAGCATCCTCTTCTGAATCTGTATGGTTCTGGCAAAGTCTCTGAAGAGGCATCCATATCAGGCTGGAGCAGGGAAATTCTTATTCAAATCACAACATTAATGTGCCATTCAGGACTATTGTAACCTGTATTTGTGGGATATGGGACATGATCTTATTTGCCCTAAGGGTTTCATTGAAAATGTTTATCAGAGTTACACTGGCCTCATCAAGGGTATCTGTAAGTCTGCCCTTATTTCTCCTTTGCTTGAGGGTTATTGTAAAAATCAATATTATTTATTCCTTGGATATTTGAAAGAGTTCTCTAACAAAGAGTGAAGGGTCTGCAGCTTTACGTCCTAGAACATTTTTTGGTTTTTATGAATTTCAAAAGCAGACACAGAAACATTTGCATTTTGTAAATCTTAAGCTGTTTTTGTTGTTGATATTCTTGTTATTAAATACTGCTGTTCCAGCAACATGAACATTCTATGTAAGTTCTCTGGTGTGTTAGTGTGTTGTTTAGATATTCTCTTTTATCATCTAAGTAGAAAAAACAAATATATGTATATATACATATATATAGCCAAAATATTAAATGAATTTTTAAAAATCGACTGTTTTCCTTTGACCTATCATATATTCTTAGGGATACTCAGTGGCTTAAATCAATATTGGTGATTCTATTAATTTCTATTTAAAGATTCAGTATTAATTTTATTTGTGTGTATGTGTATTTATGTCATATGTATGTGGATACCCATCAGTGGCAGAAAAGGGGTGTTGGATTTACAGATGTTTGTAAACCTCCCCTAAACATGGGTCCTAGAAGCTTTATATCAAATTTGTTAGAATAGTTATTTCTTCTAACAGCTGAGCCATTACTCCAGGCTGTGTTGATAATATAGCATCGATTAGCTGCAAACCCCAACTTTAATGTTGTAAATGTTAGGGAAGTAAATAACATAACCCCCTTTTATAAATTTGTTCTGATACATATTTTTCCAACTATTAACCTGATGCTGTTATTTAAATAAACATTTATAAAGCAGGGTCTCAATCTATAGCTCTGGCTGTCCTGAACCTCACAGTGTAGATCAGGCTGGACTCAAAATTTCAGAGATCAGCTAGCACTTCAGTATATACATGAGTTTAAAAAAAAACTATGTCTCACTTTATAATTATGAATAAATGTTAGTTATTAATTAATGTGGTTAAACCTTGTATCTTCATATTTCCTTTTTGGTCTTTTCTGATGCAGTGATATTTTAAAACTTTTTTCAAAGATGGTAAAGTGGATGCAATTTTTGAGCCTTTAGCACTGTGAAAACCCATTCATTTTTCTTAAATGTTGGCTTTTATGGTCATAGATGTTCAAATAAGTGTCTCCTCTTTTTGACATACACTTTTTGAGGTAATCATAACCTGTTTTCTTCAGGAAACTTGGAAAACTTCATTTTGAGCTTTTTACATGATAAAACTACATTTCTCTGTTCATAAGTATTCGCAGTCCTTACCTAGAGTGATGTCAGCCTTGTTGTCTGCTTTTGTAGATTGCCAAAGCTTTCAGAATATTTGTTACTTGGTCAGCTAGTCCTCTCTTCAATATTTTAACTGGGAATTCTATTAATGAATGCTGAATTTTCTATTTTCCACATATATGCTTTTCATTCTGTCTGATTCCTTTATCCGTTTAACTGCCTCTTGGAGTATTCTTGGGCCTAATTCTTCAACTTACTAGTTTCTTGTTTAGAGGAATATTACCAGAAAACTCTCTAATTAACTTTTTAATTCATTTTAACATTTAGTGCTTTTATTTATCTTTAATGCTTTGCACATTTTACTCCCTTATTAATAACCCACAGTTACTGCACCTTTTTAAAATTATAATTTTATCATTTCCTGCATTTTATTTTATTCTTCTTTTTAAAATTGAATAACTTTATTTAAAAAAAGATAAATGTACAGATTTTAAGCATTTTTGCATAATAGTATATGAATACTTTTTTCAGTACTTGATTTTTTTTAATGGTTTGATAGTGTGCATTAAAATTTAGTTTTTAAAAAACTAGCCTCTCCATCTATTATCTTGGGTTAATACTATGATCAAAGGTTTGTGGAAAACCTTTACCTTCTATGGATCTTTCTGCAATGTAGGTGAACCGATCAGAACCTCCACAGAATATACTGGTATGGGATGCTGCACGCTCACTTAGCACTGTGCTATTGGTAAGGGGAGGAAAAGAAAGAGTCTGATCCAGGGACCCCGACTGGAACAGAGAACTCTGCAGGTACCCCAGTCAGAACAGTAGTCTAGACTAGATTTTAACACTTTGCATATCTTAATAGATTTTAGTTATAGAGATCTGTCATATCTTGTCTTGTTTAAAGAAAAGTATAACATTAAGTAATTTTTAGGTTTTAATATATATACCACTTCATGAATTTGCTTGTCTCTCTCTTCTCTCTCTCTCTCTCTCTCTCTCTCTCTCTCTCTCTCTCTCTCTCTCTCTCTCTCTCTCTCTCTCTCTCTCTCTGTGTGTGTGTGTATGTGTGTTCATACTACCCAGAAGACAGATAATCTCGTGTGCCATTCCTCGGGAACCACACACACCTTAATTTGAGATGGGGGTCACTCATTGAACCTAGAACTCATTAACTGCAGTAGTTTAGCTGGTCAGGCCTCTGGGGATTACTTGCCCCTGTCTTTGCTAAAATTACTAACATTCAGCAGCCTCCCTGATGTTTTCCCCTTGGTTCTTGGGATTGAACTCAGGTACACCTTCCTGCTCACGATGAAATTTTTTTGTCACCGGAACCATCTTCTCAGATCTTAAAAACACAACATTATCAAAAGAGAGAAGTTTCTGCTCATCAGGAGTTGCTTTGGAAGATCAAAGACAGTACTGACATCTTTTCAAACATTTGGAAATAAGCAATATAGAATCTAATATAAGACAAGTATATAGATGTGAGCTAGTTTCTGGTAGTGAGATTCAGTGGGCATCTCGTTTGGTGGGTTGGATTGATATTTACTTTTATGTCAATTGCATGGATTAGAGGTAGAGCATCTCTTGTTGAGAAGACAGGAGCTACATATGATGTCACAATGGCAGTTAATTGTTAACAGCTATTGCTCCAAAGCTGGCACCAGCACTGTTATTAAATTGGGTCATTCATGAGGGAATATAGCACATCAGTGAGCCATTCAGCCATGACTGAGTGCATGTATTAGGAAACATGTCTTGATAAGTTTCTGACATTGTAAATCAAACCTGGATTTAGTAAGCTCCATTCCTTGGAAGGGGAGATCGTATATTCTACAGGATTAACTCAACTAAGTTCAGCTTTCAATCATATTAAGGTCAGTATTTCATCTTTAGAACTTGTTTTATGCTGTTGTCATGTTTATTATATTTGGTTCTTGTCTACAGAAGTGGGCAAGATAGTGATGATTAGTACTCAGTGATAGAAATACAACTCCTCTAGACCTTCATTGCCTGTATCTCATGCTTAGTAAATAAATACTTTTATTTTAACTTTTAAAAGTATATATATATATTTTAAATATTGTTTTTATATAATTATATATATATTATATGTATTATGTATACTATATTTATATTATATATATATAAAGTGATCAGAGTCATGTGACTTTGACTTTGAATTCATTTCACAGGTGCATTCTACTAGTAATTATATTATCAAATGTAAACCTAAACTCTGTGAGATACTCTTAAATGTTTGAAGAATAAGAAAGCTATTTGGGATAAGAGCACAAACCTTTTTAAAACAATATGATAAGATATATATATAGATAGATAGATATACACATACACATACATATACATATACATATATATACATATATATATATATATATATATATATATATATATATATATATATATATATATATTTCTTAGTGAAGTTTAAATAAATGTTGATTTCATCAAGTCTGTTTGGTCATGCCACCTTAAATCAACATGACTTATTTGAATTTTTACATCATTTTTATTCTTAATACTCATTTAATTTATATTAGACATATTTATCAGTCTACCATGTATATTATTTTGTTTGCATACTGGATCAAATGCTCTATCTACTTATTTAAATATTTCTTTCTTTAGCTGGCTACATTTCTTAGCTCCTGAAGGTATTTTTCTACCAACCCAGATGATATAAGTTCAGTTCTGAGATCTAGATGATAAAAGATGAGAAACAATGCTTACAAGATATCCTCTGACTTTCATTTTTTTATTCTGTAACAAGACTCCCTGACAGGCATGTTTGTGTGTGTGTGCGTGTGTGTGTGTGTGCCTGTGTATACACAAAACAAACAAATTAACAAATAAATTAAATGCAATAGAGCCTTTACATACTTCTTTCTCTATCCCAAAATACACATTTAAAATCTCATTTTAGTTTAAGAGTAAATTAATATTTATGTGATATTAATATAAGAATTCAAAAATTTATCACATTTGTATTTTGGGCTTGGGAATTATTGTTTTATACAACCTCTATCCTATAAATATTTTTACTAGATGTGCTTTATTATGATTAGACATACAAAGTCAATTACTGACAAGTTGAAAATTTTAATAGAAGGCATGTTAGAACTATATAACAATATTAATGGGTACTAAATATGTATGTATTTGTTAATAAAAGCAAGAAAGACCCATGAGTTATAATACTAGTGATGAGCCAGAAATTACATAATTATATGGCAGAGAAGTAGAGGAGTTACATATGCAAAGCATCCCTTTCTATTCAGTGATACGTTTACTTGTGAAATAGAAGTGCTATGTTTCTATATGTTGATGACAACACAATGCATGACAACATGTTGAATCATATTTCAATGAAGTCGATCTAGAAATTTCTTCATGGCCATCCTAAAGACTGTGTCTAGATAATTCTTCACAGGCATATTTTGCCCCATTGATAATTCTAAGTCATATCAAGCTGGGATTCTCAAACACTGCAGGCAGAAGAGCTATAACTCTGGTTGCTCAGGTACTAAGAAGTTCAAAGTAATGTCTTTAAATAAAAAGATGGATATTTTCAAGGCAAAAATATAGACTCTTGGGTTTACAAGATTATTTTAGAAATAACTCCTGCATTGCCAAAAGAGGGACAAAAGATACCAGGATTATTTTTGCTATTGAACCCACACTGTGATGACAGCTTAGATATAAACTGGAAGAGGCATTACATTTGTCCCATGTTTACATAAGGGAAACCACAATATGTAATGTTTGAAAATAGATGATATTTTTGGCAACCACTGGAGTATTTAAAACATACACTACTCTGATAAGGAGGTTTGCTATACTGAGACACTCCCTCATGGACATATAGAAACCCAGTAGAAAAACCAGCTTGTCTCTGCCCCATGCTTCTTTATTTTCTATTTAGTATGAATTAAAATTTTTCTCTGCTACAAAGCTTCTCTGTGCTCTGTTTCAGTTCAGAGGATATAACTAAGAAGCCTATACCCTCCAAGGAAGTCTAAAGAACTTTGGGCATGCCTGTTTACTGAGAAGATGTTAAATGTTGGGTCTCTGTCTTTATGAACAAAACGAACATTCTATGTACATTTTCCTGTACCTTCTGTTGGTGGTTTAGAATAATATATGTCTTCCATAAACTCATGTATTTTATCTCTTTGTCTGTGCCTGGTGGTATTGTTTGGATCAATCATGAAATCTTGAGAAGATTCAACTTCACTAGAAGGAATATGTCACCAAGTTTGGACTTTACATTTTGATAGCCTCATCCTCCTTCTGATTCCCTTTTTTACTTCTGGCTGCCATGCCTTGCTTCTTCTACCACACCAAAGCATATCCTGTCATGCCCTGCCTTTTCAACAACACTGGAGTCTATACTGTTGATGCTATAAAATAAATAACACTTAGTTTTTTTTTTCCAGTCATGGTTCTGGGTCACACAACAAAAGAGTAATTAATATGTTTCTCTTGACTTGTGCTCAAATATTCATTCACTCATTCCCTCCCTATCTCTCTCTGAGTGTCTCTGACTGTCTGAGTCTTTCTTCTGTCTTTGTCCCTGCCTCTGTCTCCTTTTCTTGCTAACACTTGTTACCTGTTACAGAAACCATTCAAGGTCAAAAGGCAGATTAGGCATCTTTATTGTACCTAGTAACCTCAAGGCAGTTAAAAATAAGATCAAAATACTCAATAATTTACATCTCAAAATGCTTAACAATTTTTCTTATGATAATAATATAGTGAAAATTTATTTCTGAGAACAACTTCTACATGAATTAAAGCCCAGAAAAATTAAAATTCCCAGGTATGGAACCTGGAGGCATTGTGAAATAACCTCAAGGAGGTTTTAGTTGGTTTTAAAAGTCCTTCTTGGACTAGGCACATAGTTTAGTAGCAGAGTTCTTGCCTAGCATGCAAAATGCTCTGAGTTAATCAGTATCACACTGACATGATGCCTTGTAACAGAGTTCACAGCTAAAATATCTAAGGAACCCAGGCAGCTCAACCACAAGCCAATAAAAAATCCAATTAGACAATGACTTAAGGCCTGACGAAATAGTTTTTAAAAAAAGCATTCATATAACCACCAGAAATATACAGAAAGGTGTTAAGATGCACAAAATGGCAAGTTTATAACACAGTGATATGCCTCTGCATACAGGTGAGATGCACAGACAGATGTTTTCTAGAAATACCAAGTCCAGGGAAGGATATGGGATACAGGAAATGCTTCACTGCTGGCAATGTAAATTTACATAGGCACTATGAGAAGCAGTTTAGTTGATTTTATCAAAAACTTATCAAATAGAACTTTCTTGATGTCCAGAAATTCTACTCTTGGGTGTAGAGGCAATACAATTAAGACTATTATGTTAGAAGTGGTGTTCTTAGTGTAAGTTTGTTCACATCAGACATAAGATAGGTATGACCTGAATGCTTGCTTGTAGACAAATAGGGTGAAATGTATAAATTGGAGTGTGGGGATTCAACTTTATGGTTAATAGTGCTTGGGGTTCTAGTGGAAAACCCAGGTTCAATTCTCAGAACCCATGTTCACCAACTCACAAATGCCTATAACTTCAAGTGCAGAGGATCTATCTCCACCTTCTTGCTGCCAAAAGCATGTCCATTCATATGCACATACCCACACACAGGTACACACATTCACATAATTAAAGACCTCAAAAAGTGAATTCCATGAAATGCTTATTCATCCGATGAAAGAAAAAAGATCTGTCATTTAACTGCATAGACTGCTTATTCTGAAGACTTCTAAGAAATGGAATCATAGCTGATTTTTGGCTCTGTAGCTTGTTTAACTTTGCATAATGTTTTCAAAGTTCTTTTGATGTATGAATGGATGCATCTGTAGCATGCATCAATACTTAAATCCTACTATATTTTCTTATTTTAGTTGAGGAATAATATTTGTATATCTCAGTGGGGAGTGTTGTAGAAATTAAATACATTCATATAATATGCAATAATCAAGCTAAGAGAATAAGCACTTAATTTAACTTAAGTATTAATCATATTCATTGAGTAGGAATTCTGTGCTAGCCTGAGATGTGTAACACAACAATTTTACTAGCAGTTATTCTTCTGTGTTATTGAATCAGATTCCAATTCTTACTGTGCTTTGGGGCAATCAATTCTTTCTGCCTTCCTTCCTACTACCCTGTTGTACTCTAACATTCTCGTGAAATTGACATTTTTTTCCCCCTTTCGTGTTTTGTTTTTCCCACAAATGAGTTAGACTATGTACTACATGACTTCCTGGGACTGATTTAGGTTGCTCAGCTGGATGACCTGCAATTCCATTTATGTTGTAGGTAACAGGATGTTGTCATTTTTATACCTCAAGTAATATTCTGTGCAGCACCATACCAATTCACAAAAGAATTGTCAACCCATTTATCAGATGATTAAATTTAGATTTTTCTACTTTTTCATACTATGAATATTTCCAATTTGCATATTTACCTAAAACTTTCATTTAATTCCCTTTTATTGCATTCCTTATATCTGGCCACATTTCCTTTATATAAATGCTTAGGATTAAAACTATTGAAACACATGTTACTGTTTATGTTGGTGTAATAAAATAGCTCACACAGGCAACTTAAAAAAGTATTCTTTTTGGCTCAAGGTTTAAAGTGATTCAATTGAACTTGGTGGAGAAGTAAGGCCCGGCAGGTGACCTTCAGGTGGCTCCTCATATAGTCTCCACAACCAAGGACCAGAAACAAATTAGTCCTGGTATTCATTTGATATTCAGTTTCCTTTTTTATTCAGTCCAGGAGTGTGAGACCATGAGAGGATAAGTCCCTTTTCCATGTTAAAACCTCTCTAGGAACTCCCTGCAGATACAGTTCAGGGAGGATCATCTGGAGACTCCAATCCCAATCAAGATGACCTTGAAAATTAACCACCAAAACAGAATCTCAGAGTATGTTGAATCTCAGAGTTGACATTTTAAGGAATTGCCAAGTTGTTTTTCAAGCTAGAAGACACATTCTTCAGATCTTCTATGAACCATGAAGATTCTAACATCTTAGCATTTTATCACTGCTTAAAATTTCTGTCTTTTTCATTATAGACAGTCTAAGTTATGCTTTATGATATGTTTCTTTTTGTTTTGAAATTGATTTCCTTATTCCTGATAATGTCAAATAGCATTTTTCTAGACCGGGACTCACTGTGTAGCCAAGGCCTAGAACATGTTATGTAGACCAGACTGATCCTAATTTCATAGAGATCTAGCTGCCTCTGTCTCCTAAATGCTGAGATCAAAAGAAATACACACACACACACCAGGGAGACCTGCTTAAAATAGCGTTTCAAATGCTCATTGCCTGTTTGAAAGGTATAAGTTCAGATGTTTTACCTATTTAACTTGGTCTTTAATTTCTATTACTAGATTGTAGGACACTAGTAAAATGTTATATATATATATCAATATTTTAAAATATGTGGTAGCCATAACTATTTAAGATGCTAAAATTATTGTATTTAATCAAGAAAAAAATTAATGATATATATATATATATATATATATATATATATATATATATATTTTTTTTTTTTTTTTTTTTCTAAGCAAAGTTGACCAGTTATGTGAACAATGGGAGAGGCTGTCAATCATTATTCCCACTAACAAACCACTAACTGTTTGTTTGCTGGTACTTTGGTTCCTTTTTATTGGATGCTATATTTATTTACATTTCAAATGTTATCCACTTTTCTTGTTTCACCTTGGTAGACTCCCTATCCCATCTTCCTTCCACCTGATTCCATAACAGTGTTTCATTAGATGGTTTTAGGTCCGTTGTCAAAGATCAAGTGGCCATAGGTATGTGACTTCATTTCTGGATCTTCAAATCTATTCCATTGATCTACCTTCATTTCTCTTTACCAATAAATGCAGTTTATTTTTAACACTATTGCTCCATAATACAGCTTGAGGTATAGGATGATGATTCCCCCAGAATTTCTTTTATCGTTGAGAATAGTTTTCCCTCTCCTGAGTTACTATTTTTTATTCCAAATGAATTTGCAAATTGTTCTTCCTAACCCTATAAATAATTGAGTTGGAATTTTGATGGGGATTGCATTGAATCTGTTGATTGCTATAGGGAAAATGGCCATTTTACTATATTAACCTTCCAATCCACGAACATGGACAATCTCTCCATATTCTGAGACTTTCTTCTTCATATACCTGAAGTTCTTGTCATATAGATCTCTAACTTTCTTCCTTAGGGTCACAACAAGGTATTTTATATTGTTTGTGACTATTGTGAAGCCTGTTGTTTCCATAATTTCTTTCTCGGCTGGTTCATCTTTTGAGTAGAGGAAGACTACTGATTTGTTTCAGTTAATTTTATATCCAGACAATTTACTGACTCTATTTATTAGGTTTAGGAGTTTTTTCTGGTTGAGTCTTTGGAGTCACTTATTTATACTATCATATCATTTGCAAATAGTGGTATTTTGACTTCCTTCTTTCCAATGTGCATCCCTACAACTTCTGTTTGTTGTCTAATTGCTCTGGCTAGAACTAGATAATAGGTAGGAAGAGAATGGACATCCTTGTCTAGTCCCTGATTTTAGTGGGATTGCTTCAAGCTTCTCTCCACTTAGTTTGTTTTGGTCACTTTTGTAAAGCAAAGTATTACATTTTCTAGGAACTTCAAGATTTAAGTACTAAACTGGGAAGAACATTGACATTCTGTGTTTATATTACTGTAAGTCTATTTTTTAATAAAATATTTGTGTTGGACAATAGAAAAATCATCAATATTTGAGGAAAAACTTGTGTGAATATGCTCAAGGTGCAGAGTATTGGCATGCTTTGTCTGGATAGCCTATGACATGGTGAGGAATGAACCTTTTTATACTCCAGCATAAAAAGATTCTTTGCAAAGTCAATTTGTTTCCAACAGTTAATTTTTCTCATTGAAGGAAATGTCAGTCACCATCTTATATTGATTTCAGGTGGCAGAAAAATATGAAAACTAACACATGGTTTTGTGGTTTTAGCTTACACGTTGGAATCTCATCTGGACTCAAGGCTATTTAGATGAAAATCCATTGGCAGTCATTTTGGTGCCATAGATTTTGCTCATATGTACATCTATACCCCAGTGAGGTTGCATTTTAAGAAATCCTGTCTGCTCTTCACTCATTGGATGGCCATTGTCATGACTTGACATTTTTATATCCACTGTGAATTGTGTTCTACTGTCAGTGGGACCTATATTCCACTGCAGGTGACTTTGAAAAATATTCTATCTGCAGTGATTGATAATATGCCACCTGACTGATAGCTAAATATTTTGATTAGGTGGTGCTAATCAATACCTTAAGCATTGCTTATTTTTCTCATTGCCGAACCCAAATACCTAAAAAGTGGCAAGGAAATTGAGGGTGGTCCATTTTGACTTATAATAAAAAGGGAGGTTCATCATGGTTGGAGAGGGACAAATTTAGGAGCATTATTCATATCGCATCTTTAGTCAGGAGGCAGAGATGGAACAGAAATCAAGGTCTGGCTATCAAACCTCAAGGCCAGCACCTAGAAACTCGATTGCAAGTGTCAAACCACCTAAAGGTTTTATAACCTTTCTAAATATCACTACCAGCTGGAGTCCAGGAATTCAGACATTGAGCCTCTAGAAGACATCTTAGAATCCAACCACAATGCCCTGTTACAGAAAGACAAAAATAAGTTCTTCTTGAAGTATTATTTATATTATTTAGACTGAATATTTTCTTTTAACATCTTATGCAATACAATCAAACCATACTTTTTAAAAAAAGAATCTATGTTTCATAGCATGTGTTTGTGTTTATTTCAGGAAATCCTGAGACATATAAAATGGTTAGTTAAGTGTAGTTTATGTTCATTTGCCAGCACCTGCTTTTGGTTTCTGTCTATAAAAGACTATTTAAATTCATGGACTGATTGTTACTTTATATCTACTATCTGTGTTCTTGCTACTCTGCCCTAAGTGTCATGAAATGTCATTTGCTTGGTCCTGGTTGTGTATTACAGTGTGTTCACATGGCCTCAATTCTTATCAGTGTGTATAACACAGCACCATTGTTTCCGTTTTAACAGTGAATTGTGTATATGTACAGTTGTGTGTTGGGAAGATGTGAAGTGCTTTCCAATAAAGCTTTGTGCTTCTATCTCTGTGCTTTGAAAGTATTTACCACCATGTGCCTATGTGAGTGTGGTGCTGTCCATGTCATGATGTGAGTGTAGAGGTCAGAGGTTAGCTTGTCAGAGTCTGGGCTCTTCTTCCACCCTGGAGGTTTTGGAGATCATACTCAGGTCATTTGGCTTGGCAGCACAGGCCTGTATCTGCTGAGCCATCTTTCTGGTCTGTTTTTTATTTTATTTATTTATTATTTATTTATTTATTTATTTTTTTGGTTTGGAAGAATTTCATGCATGGCGAATTCAATGCATGCAGAGATAAGGGAACAGGATCTATTCAAGACTCTCTATTCAGTGAGGTTTAGATACCCATGGATTTTGCAGATCCCTTTGTGTTTGTAACACAGAGACTGGAGAAGATTTGTACATGTGAGAAGTCAGCTCATACTTTTTTTAAAGCATGGTTCCTATTTTTCATTTCCTTTCTACTCCAGATGTCCATCAGAAAGCTTGTCAAAATAAATAAAGTACACACTAAATATTATTGATTGTTAGTCTATCTGTCATGTATCATCTTTGAAGATGGAATCATAATTACAGTACTTTGGATTATGATTTTTGCCCTTTAAGAGAAAGACAATTTAAAGTAAACACAACCCACCTATGTTTGTCAGAGGGAGAAACCTCTTGGCACCGCTTAGCATTAGTGAGAAAATAGCATAAACCCAGAGTGAGAGGGTTACAGAATTGTTTGCTGAATGCTATGGTTGCATCCCAATTTGAATAGTGTCTGAGTCTCTCTCTCTCTCTCTCTCTCTCTCTCTCTCTCTCTCTCTCTCTCTCTCTGTCTCTCTCTCTCTCTCTCTCTCTCTCTCTCTCTCTCTCTCTCTCTCTCTCTGTGTGTGTGTGTGTGTGTATGTGTTTTTGTTTCCAAAACTTCATCTGAACCCTTGTGACATTAAACATATTTTACAGAGTAAAGGCAATCTTATAACTTGCAAAATCTTTAAAATAGGATTCACATACCTCCAGTGAAATGGAAGAGAATAATTTCCTTGGGTCCTGTTAGTTTCTTCAAGTAATGCTGTTATACAAATTTGCTTAACAGAGCGAATTAAAATGTTTCAGTATATATTCCAGAGGATAAACACCACAGCACTTTAAAATACTTGTAAGCAAAGAAATTTTAAAAGAAAATACAGAGATGAATTTGGCATGTACTTATACAAGGAAGATAGTCTAATTGTTCCCAAAACATGAGTTAAAAACAGGTTTTCAGGACATTTTCAGAAAGGATTGATTT
Source organism: Micromys minutus (assembly GCF_963924665.1). Taxonomy (NCBI): domain Eukaryota; kingdom Metazoa; phylum Chordata; class Mammalia; order Rodentia; family Muridae; genus Micromys; species Micromys minutus. Next base: position 16,504,468 of record NC_137975.1, on the reverse strand, counting down.
CTTTATGCTGCAATAAATGTTTCTTGAGTGCCCAGAGAGAATGTAGATTAAGAAGAATTGAAGACATGCCTTTGGTCATTAGAGAAATTTGGGACTAGAGGGCACAGATTCCATTATTCCTCAAAAAAAAAAAAATTCAAAATGTGTTTCCTAGCAACTATTAGTTGAATTTTACAGCCTAGGCAGGAATATCAAATGACAAAGAAAGACTTTCTCTTCCAAGTCATTCTTATATGAAGATCTTTAGATGGCCATTCCAGGGAAAGGTTGCTAGTTTCATCATATAGCATGACAGCATGGTTTTAAAACACATTTATTTGGGCAATCCAGAGATAGCACAGTGTTGTTGCAAAGGGACTGAGTTCAGTTTCACAGATCCAAACCTGCTCATTTAGAACTATCTGTAACTGTAGCTCCAGAGTACCTCATAACCTACTCAGGACTCAATGTATATACACATATGCACAATATGAGTAATCAAAGAGAAAGAAAACCTTAATAATGCAGTTGTTTCTAAAGTTTTGAATCTTTCTATGTACATTGTTTACACTTTGAAAGTTCATTAAGCTACATTATAAAAACAGCTGTTTTTCAATGTTTGATATCATCCTCATGTTACAATGAAAAGGTATTTTCTTATTCAATCCTCCTTACTGAGCACACATACAAAGTCTTCTCCTTCTTAGACTTGTTTGATCTATTATAAAAGACAAGAGATCGGCCTGCCTGACAGTACTTGAAATATAGCTACATAGGTAAAGACTTTGCCTAGCAGGTGTGAAGACCTAAGTATAATTTCAACACCCATGTACAAGGTCATATGTGACAGACCAGGTTTTAATCCAGTTGTGGAGAAGCTGTTGCAAACAAATCCATGAAGTGTGCTGTTCAGGGAACTGAGACAAAGTTGTGAGCCCATGGTTCTTGTGAAAATACATTGACTTAAAACTCTAGTTGAAAGGTGACTGAGAAAAAACTCTTCAAGCTGACCTCTAGCCTCTACATGAACATCCATGTACCACCACCCACAGGAACAGGCAAACACATGCACCTACTGAGAATATATTGAAATGGACAACATGTAATATTGTTCAAGGAATACTATTAATCAGAAATGTACAAGGGGCTGATAGTGCTTGTGTGAGAGAGGAAATTCAACAGACTTTCTTATACTGAAAATTGAAAAAAATAATTTGTATTGCAAAATTCTTGAGGAAATTGGATTTTTGGAAGACTAGGGTTTTAGCTGGATGTGAGATATACAGCTGAGAATAAGAAAGAAAAACTATAAGATTTCTGTTGACTCTTGACCTTTTCCTGACGCTCATTTAGTTAGGAAAATGAATGGGCAAGTAGTCTGTAATGTACAATTGTTTCTCCGCTGTAAGGACATGCTTGGCCTGTGATACAGTAAGATAACAGAGCATTTTATTTATTCACCAAACATGCTTTGTTCAAATGTCAAAGATTTTGACAAATCCATTCTTCTATTCATTTTATTCTGAAAGAAAAGGAGAAAAAATTCCACTTTTCAAAGAAAAGTTACTTTTAGGGAAAACTCAAATCTAAATATAAGATTTTTTTTCCATTTCATGTATGTGAATGTGAGTACAAGTCACTGAGTAGTACTCTAGAAGATCAGTGTGTGTTCTTAACTGCTAAACCACCTCTAGAGATCCATGAAGAATTCATCTTTAAAGAATAAAAGAAACGCCTTGTAGTAATTTTCTTGGTCAAGTCATATTTTACTTTTCTGGTTTGCTTGTCCATTTTCAGTTGGAATCAGTTCAAAGAGTAAGAGAGATAGGGATTCCCTAGCTTGGACTGGTAGCACAAGCTGATAAACATACTGTGAAATGAATCTATTATTAAAATGTCTTATTTGGGACAATAATAAACCAAGAAGTAAATGAAACCAATACAACATCCAGTGTCTTGAGGGTTTTTTTTTTTTTTTTTTTTTTTTTCTGGAACTACTGTAAAGCTGGAAAGAGAACCCAACTCACAAAGCTGTATTCTCATTGCCACATATGTGGCATGACATAGGAACTCCACACCTACACACATATTATACACACACAAAATAAAAATACAATGTTATAGAAGAATTAGCTCACCTTACCTACTGATAATCAAACTTTAGAAAGACAGTTTACTAAATAATGTTGATAGAGAGGGTTATTTGTGACCACTCCAATGATTAGTAATCATAAATGACTAGTTATTGTCTTCATATCTGTCTGCTCTTGCTCAGTATATTGAGACCTGGTGGCACTACATATCAACAGCTTAGGAGGAAGTAAGAATTTAAAATCTAAACTACATTTGTCACTGAATTTAGCTAAATTTGTATAATTTTCACAATATTTCTTAGTAAAAAATTGATTATACAAATTATTATATTGCCATTACATGTGTGATACAAAATTTGACTCTACACAATTCTCAAGCTTCTTTGTACAAATAAAGTCTTCCCATATAATAGAACTTGACATCCTTGGGGTAAAAAGTTTGGGGTTTAAAATGGGGGCAATTATAAACTGACATTAACAAGTACAAAAAAATAAAAAACCTAAAATCCAAATCATTGTTTTGTTTGGTTTTGGTTTTAAGATCTCATAGTTCAAGTGTCCTACGCTAACCAAGGTTTTTTATGATCAAAACAAACACACATCTTCCCACAAGCTTGGAAAGCCAAAGAAAGACTGAGGAGATAGTGGAACAACCCTATACCCAATACCCCTTCAAATCAGACATGTGAGTGAACAGGCAGCACTGTGTGTGCTAACCACAAAGCCGAAAGAATCTCGCTTTTGGCCCTGGTGACTAAAAGCTTTGGGAATGAAGACACATTAATTCAACTTCATTAACAGAAATGGAATATATGGCTATTAAGTCCAAGACAAAAACATTGAGCTTAAATCACACCTGGTGGTTGGCCAGTATTTGAATATTTAATTTTAAATGTGTGTATGTGGACCCTGTGTGTGTGTGTTAGTGTGTGTGTGTTAGTGTGTGTGTGTGTGTGTGTGTGTGTGTGTGTGTGTTAGTGTGTGTGTGTGTGTGTGTGTGTGTGTGTGCACTTGGGACCTATGAAAGTCAGAAAAATGTATCAGATTCTATGAATCTGGAGTTACAGTTATTTTTGAGCTATCTGATGTGGGTGCTGACAACTGAACTTGAGTCCCTGAAAGAACAGAAAGTACTTTACACCATTAAGCATTGCTCTAGTCCACAGCCCAGCATTTAAAGAAGCCAGATACTTCCTCTTCACTTGCTTCTCTAATGTGTAAACTTTAGGTTTACTGGATATTTCAGAAATTAGCTGGATAGTGTGTGTTGGACCTATTTGAAAAAATATGACTGGTTAACCTGTGCTGTATCTAATAGAATGTTCATGACTGACTTTTGTGGCCAAGAGCACCAAGAGCATTCATTTCCTAATAAACACCATTGCATATGAAGCATAGTTACATTTTATTGTAAAACTGCTCATTTAAAAGGAATGTGTATAGTTGAGGCATCTTCTAAAGCTTATCAATAAATGACTTATCTTTTGTTGGTAAAAATATTCAGAAAGCTTTACTGAAATCTGCTGTCACAGTGATGAGTTTCATAAATACATTTCCGTTTGAATATTTTATGTATTTTGACCATTTTCATCTTCCATGTCCTTATTCCCACATACTATTCCTCTTTCTTTACCAAGATAGTCTAGCCAACATGTTCATGAAATATAGAATGAAAAGTATAGATGAAAATATTTTATATCTTTATGAGAAATTATATATACTTTGTATAGAAACATATACATTTTATTTGCTGACAATAAATATGTAATTAATATATGTAATTTATACATTTCAATAAATATATATATATGCATTAATTATATATATATATATATATATATATATATATATATATATATATATATATATATATATATATATCAGGCACATATTTGTTTCTTAAATTCTAGATACTACATGTGAAAATATTGTACACACATTTGCACATGCTTTATTTGCTTAGTATGTGATTTCCCCATTATGCAATTTTTCTAAAAATTCTATTAACGGCTTCTTCTTTATAATTTCTTATTGGTGTATTACATGTTTTTTATAATGATTGACATGTAGTTTGCTTTCAGAATGTGGCTATTAGAAACAGTGCTACAAAGGCTTGGATATGAAGGAATCTCAATATGCTTCTGTCTTCGATTTGAGTGAATACACATTTTAGGGAGTTGGGGGTTATAGCTGGCTTATACATTAGTTCACCTACCAGTGCCTTGTTGGACACCCGTGTTTACACTGCAGGAATGACAGGATTCATTCACATTCATAGTCACGTGATATAAAATACCCTCATCCTACCCTCTTCACCAGCATTGTTCTTATGCATTTCTTTAGTGATAATCATTCTGACTGATGTAAAACTGTGATAATATACAAAATATGTTATTAAAATACAGCTCAGGGACAGTCACAATTGTCCACATTCATCTTTCTGGGAAATAATGCATACTGCATAGTTAATTATGTTCAAGTGAACAGTCTGAAAGTAGATTCAATGAGATTAGAGGGAAAATTATGTAATACACATGTATCTAAGATATAAACTGTGTCTAGTGTATTAAATAACACTATAGATCCCCTATGTGATCAGACTGTCACTCTGTGATAGTGCTCGTATGCACTCAGTTATTGAATTTCTAGACAGCTGAAAGAATAAGATTATTACCTATCATGATGCTCATGTTGTGATGCACAATGCTGAGCTGAAATCTGCAGGACCAACACAAGACTGAACACATCGGTAGGAAGAAACATAATCTGGTTCAGAAGATCTCTTCCTAAGGAGTTTCTTCAAGATTTGTGTCTAGGACCTTGCTGAGCTCAGTGCTCATTAAGAAGGAAAAAAAAATTGAAACTAATAAATTAGAGCAAATTACAGTGGTTTTGAAGTAAAAATATAAAAAAGGTACTATAAAGTTCTTTCATATTTCTTCTTGTCATGTAAGGAGAGAAGTAAATATACAAACAATCCCTTGGTCTTCTACCAACTTACTAATATATGCTGCAGTTTTGGAATAATATGCTTAATATACTTAGTAAGAGATGTCTACAATGACTAGCCTTTGACTAGCCTTGTCTGTTTACAGAGCATCTGTGGATATTAAATTTGACTCTGAATCTGATAAACCATTATAAATTTAAAAAATCATTTCATGAATAGACCTATACTTTCATTTCCCTATTTACACTTATTAAAAAGCTATTTGATAAGTATTTGAAGTTTTAGAGGAACAGTCAGAATTTCCTCCACATATGGAATTTACATTTACAGAGATGAATATCAAGCAAGAAAAGTGATAGATTATGGAGAGCCAGTGCTGAGGAAGGTGGTAGATGAGAAAAGGAGAATCAGAATAACCTTGAGGAGTGACTTGGTTACAACAATCTATACAGATGGCTGCTGAAGACTTGCATAAAAAAGCAGCATTTGAGTGAGTGAAGAGGAGATGGAGGAATGATAGCCCTCGGTTTCTGAAAGAAAAAATCTGAGCAGATCAGAGAACAAATGCAAAGGCTCCAGAGTGGGGGCATGATAGTGTGGAGGCATCTTCAGCAGCTCAGCGAGGCAGAGCAGAGCGAGATAAGAGCAGAGGTCTAGAAGATAGTGAAGAAATAGTTTACAAGTCATCATCAAAACTGTGAAGTCCTGGCAAAAGTGGAGAAGCAGGATATCCATTGATAGATTCTGCTCAATATTACACTCAGACACGATGATAATGATCAAGCGTGAAGATCAGCGGCTACTGCCTTATAAGACCAAATTGATGAATGAGTGAAATGATTGTATCTGAGAACAAATGGTAATTAATACAAGAAGTGCTACAGTTTGAGAAGGTGCAGGAGTTAAATGTTAACAGGGAAGTGAAGGGTGCTGACAGTGGGAGTAAAGAAAGGCCTGTTTAAAAGCATACTTGAAATTAACTTAGGGGGTAACTTGGGATAGAAAGTCTACCGATTGTAGTTATAAGTTTGGAAAGTATTTTAGTTTTGAAGTTTATAGAAGCAGATTTTTAAAAAATCTAAGCAAAAGTGGGAAGAATCCTTTAGTAAAAATTGGGAGGTTATGTTGGTTTTTATATCAAGGATGCTGTTTGAGCTCTCTAAGAAGAAAGGACAGAAAAAAGAGACGTGGAAGGATGGGAAGAAATCTTAATTGAGCATTATCAAACAGAGGAACCACATTGGGATGAAGTCCACACTTAAGAACTCATAATCTAGTCGTCAGAGACAGATGGACAGGAGCAACTGAAAGAGAAATGATATGAGGAGGGCAATAAGAGCTTCAGATAAGTTGTGGGAAAGGACAGGAGAGAATTCTACATGGCCATGGAAATGAGTGAAAAGGTGTAATTGATGGGAGTGAGGAGGTGGGGGGCGTCTACAAAATGAGAAAGAGACCTGGGAAAATGGAGGCACTCAAGAATCAATGGCGGTGATCTTAGCATCTGACTCACTACATTGGAAATATGGAACCTGAAGCAACCACCTCTTGTGGCCAGGCAGAAACTCCAGTGCAGCCTTAGACACATCCCCACACACAAAACTTTTAACTCCCAAGTTTTTCTGTCTATAAAATAAATGTAGGTATTTCCCTGATGTCTAGGGACATTGAGCATTTCTTTAGTTCATTCTAACTCACACCAGTCAGAATGGCTAATATCAAAAGCTCAGATAATAGCAGATGCTGGTGAGGACGTGGAAAAATAGGGACACTCCTCTACTGTTGGTGGGGTTGTAAACTGGTACAACCACTCTGGAAATCAGTCTGGCAGTTCCTTAGAAAATTGGACATAGTGCTACCTGAAGACCTAGCTATTCTACTTCTGAGCATGTACCTAAAAGATGCTCCAACACAAAACAAGGACACATGCTCCACCATGTTCATAGCAGCCTTATTTATAATAGCAAGAAGCTGGAAAGAACCCAGATGTCCTTCAACAGATGAGTGGATACAGAAAATGTGGTACATTTACACAGTGGAGTACTACTCAGCTATTAGAAACAATGACTTAAAGAAATTCCTAGATAAATGGATGGTACCAGAGATATGCAGTGATATGCAGTCACTTATAATTGGATATTAGCCCCAGTAAGGTCTGAATACCCAAGAAACAACTCACAGACTTTATGAAGCTCAAAATGAAAGAAGGCCAAAATGTGGACATCTCAGTGCTTCTTACAAAAAGGAAAAAAAATTGTATTCATCATATATTATTATGTAACAAATTTGGGGAGCTATAATAATATTTTATAAAATAAATAAATCAATGAAAAAATGTTGGCGTGAGGGAGGGCACAGAAACTGAGGGAATGGCCAACCAATAACCAGCCTAATTTGGGATCCATCTCATGGACAAGCACCAGTCCCTAACACTACTCATGATACTGTTCTGGGCTTGCAGAGAGGGGCATGTTGTCTTCAGAGAGGATCCACATTGCAGTTGGATGGAGCTTGAGGACTGTTAATGGAAGAATATGAGGAAGATTAAGGGCCCAAACTGGATAGAAACTCTGCAAGCAGACCAACAGTCTCAACTAACCTGGACCATTTGAACTTTTAAAGTCTAAACAACCAGCCAAATAACATGCAGGGGTTGGACCTAGGCCTTCCCTTGCATATGCCACAGATGTGAATTTGGTCTTCATGTGGGACTGGAATAACTATCCCCAAAAATGTTGCCTGTACACAGTTTATTTTCTTCTAGTTAGGCTGCCTTACTTGGTCTAAGTGGGAGAGGAAGCACCTAGCTTTGCATAAACATGAATAAAAAAAAGGTAGAAAGATACCCAGCGGCCTCCTTAACCCCTTCTAGGAGAAGAGAAAGGGGTATGAGGGAAGGATTGCTGGAGGGGGTGACTGAGAGGGAGATCAGTGAGAAGCATAAAAAATGATCAAGTGAATTAATTAATTAATTAATCTTGTTAAAAATTTTAATTGTTTACTTATTTAGTGTATATGAGCACACTGTGGCTGTCTTCAGACACACCAGAAGAGGGCATCGGATCCCATTACAAATGGTTGTGAGCTACCATGTAGTTGCTGGGAATTGAACTCAGGACCTCTAGAAGGGCAGTCAGTGTTCTTAACTGCCTGAGCAATCAATCCAGCCCCATAATTAATTAATCTTAAAAAAAAAAATCCATGTTCTACTTAGTCCATAATACATGCACTAGATGATTTGTTAGTGAGCATTTTATATAACAAGTCCCATAATAAGTATTTTTACTTAATGATTTTTTGAACAATGAGAGGGATGCAAAGTAAATAAATTAATGAATTAATAATCTTTAAATAAAAAATCCATATTCCACTTATTCCATAATGCATGCACTAGATGGTTTGTTAGTGAGTATTTTTACACCAACAAGTCCTATGCTATGTGGAGGTATTTTTAGGTTAAATGTTTGCATTATTTACTTGTATGATATACTCTATAAATTCACCAGCCTACATATTCTGGTGCTCATGTATACATGTTTTACATATCAGCCTAAATGAGGCCATGTCTGGCACCTATTATTTGCATGAGTATGTTATTTATAAGCTGGTGACTGATGATTCTAACTGAAGAGGTGATTATTGAATGCCTAAAGAAATAAGACAGAATAATTCAACTTTAGTAATTATAATCAAAATTAGACAATCTAATTTTTTTGTAATGTAGAACTAATTGAAGCAAGGAAAACTGGACTCTATTGTTACTGGGGAGTATAGAATAACTTAGATTCAGGAAGATCTTGATTCTAAAGGGCAATATGTTAGTTGAGTGATATACATGCATATGAAAGTCAGAAAATAGATCAAATTAAGAATAAATCCAAGTAATGTTCTAGTCTGAAAGATGATAGAGTTTTTTTTTTTTTTTTTCTGTTCCTTCCTTCAGGAATAAGACATTGGAGATAATGAGGAATCTCTTGATGGGAAGTGATACAGGTCCTGATATTTTGCTCAGATGAGGACAAACACTTGCAATATACATCGCACCATGAATGCAGTATATGTTTCTCTTTTTTTTTTTTCAAGGCATTCAACACTTTTATTTTTAAACAAATTTATTTTAAAAAACAGGAATAAATGTACAGATTTTCAAAGCATTTTTGCATAAAACTATATGAATATATTTTGTCAGTAGTTGATTTTTTTTTTAAAGGTTTGATAGTATGTATTGAAATCTTACTAGTTACAATGAGCATGAAGTACATGTAAAACAAAATGTAGCATGAAAATGGTCAAAGTTTTCATGGTGTGTAAAGATTAAACACAATGATTTTTAAACACCAAGAATTGCCACAAGGCTACATGCTTAGTTCTTGAATTATTAATGATTTAAGGTCTAGGTGTACCATACTCTGAGAGGGTGCTATACAATTTTTTTCCAAGAAAAACTGAAGCTTTCATTTTGGCTTTTTTTTTTTTTTTTAAGCTTAATATGGTCTGTGACTTCTTTCTAGGGTATTCAGACTAGTCTTTATATATCTGTTCTTTTGTGACTGGGTTACCTCATTCCGGATGATATTCTCTAGATCCATCCATTTGCCTAGGAATTTTGTAAAGTCATTGTTTCTAATAGCTGAGTAGAACACCATTGTGTAAATGTACTAACTTTCTGTGTCCTTATTATATGTTGGAGGATCATTTGGGTATATGCCTAGAAGTGGAATACTTGTATCTTTTTGATAGTACTATGTCCAATTTTCTGAAGAATTGCCAGACTGATTTCCAGAGTGGTTGTACCAGCTTACAACCCCACCAACAATGGAGGAGTGTTCCTCTTTCTCCACATTCTCACCAGCATGTGCTGTCATCTGAAATTTTGATTTTAGCCCTTCTGACTGTTGTGTGGTGGAATCTCAGGGTTGTTTTAATTTGCATTTCCCTGATGACTAAGTTTGTCAGGTATAAGTGTCTTAATTATTGTTGTTATAAACACCTTGACTAAGGCAGTTTGTAAAATGATGCATTTGTTTGAATGGGGACCACATGGCAGCCAAGAATATTATATATAGATCTGAAAGATGAAAACTAAGAATTCACAGTACAGCACAAAATCCTCCTCAACAAAAAAACTTTCTCCAATAAGGCCACACCTCCTAGGCCTCCTCAAATAGCTTCACCAAATGGAGATCAAGCACTCTGAGCTAGAAGCTATGGGAACTGCCTCATTTAAACCACTTGAGACTGATCCCGTTTACAGTCTTTTCTAGAAAAGTGGAACCAGAATGCTGTGATGAAAACCATTGGAAGATTAGTTTATAAAGACTAGAGAAAGGGAAAACTAAGGTTTTCCCATGAAAGTTTTAGAGAGTTTTCCAAGATAAAAAATACAAAATAGTAAATTATTAAAGTCAGATGTAACATTGAGCCAATTTTTCATTTTAATAGTTTTTACAGATTCACAGCATTTATTTATACGAGCAGATGTGTGACTTTGTGAGGTTATGTACATGTGATGTGTATGTGAGCAGTCAGATATACTCCTGCATTTTGAAGCTAAGTGTTTCCCCATATTTAACTTCTGCTATTGTGTTTCTTCTGTAATCTTCCTCATTTAGTTACACAATCAGAAAAAATAAATCTGTCTTTACATTAAAGTTGAATCCTTTCCTAATGCCCCCAGGGCAGTACAAATGCTTTCTCTTCGTGAATTATTATTGAACTTATAAAAGATTTTTCACTTACATTTTTGCACTATGTTAATAGTATGTTTTATTATGGTTATGTGTATGTGCCTGTGCTTGGTTATGTGAACATGAGAGCAATGACCAGAAAAGCCAGAAGAGAGTATTGTATTCCCTGAAGTTCAGTTACAGGTGGCAGTTAGTTGTTCTATGTGGGAATTGGGAACCTATTTCAGGCCCATGGCAAGAGCTTTAAACATTCTTGACCTCTTTGAAATCTTACTAGCATGTGTGGGGATGGTTTGGTAATTTTGTAAATATTGGTATATTTAATATTACATACTTAATTACATATTTAATATTTAATATTACAGGGTTTCTGTTTCTGCACAAAACATCATGACAAAGAAACAAGTTGGAGAGGAAAGGGTTTATTCAGCTTACACTTCCACATTGCTGTTCGTCACCAAATGAAGCCAGGACTGGAACTCAAGCAGGTTAGGAAGCAGCAGCTGATGCAGAGGACATGGAGAGATGTCACTTACTGCCTTGCTTCCCCTGGCTTGCTCAGCCTGCTTTCGGATAGAAAACAGGTCTACCAGCCCAGGGATGGCACCACCCACAATAAGCTCTGCCCTCCTGCCTTGATCACCAGTTGAGAAAATGCCTTACAAGTGGATCTCATGGAGGCATTTTCTCAACTGAGGCTCCTTTCTCTGGGATGACTCCAGCTTGTGACAAGTTGACACATAACCAGCCAGTACACCTACCATAACTGCACTTGAAACAAAGTATAGTTTAATAGACTTTTCTTCTATCAATCTCATCTCCTTCCCTTCTTCATCCTCTGTCATGTAACCTTTAACCAAGTCTTATTTCCTCTTGTTTGTTGTTTGGCTTCTGAGTCATTTTGCCAACCCACTCACCTAGCAACTTATTTTCTTATCTCTCTTGATCTCTTTCCTATTCTGGGTGTAGCTTTAATTATATTTTGTGTGTGTGTGTGTGTGTGTGTGTGTGTGTGTGTGTGTATTTGTGTATGTGTGTGTGTGTGTGTAGAACATTTTACTATGAATTTCTATATGTATGAGTCTACTTAGGAGAAATCTCTCTGGTGGTAAGGACATTTTGTCATATTTTCATTCTCTAGTATATCCAACACTTATTGGGAGTTCGCGGTACATTTTTTGAGGATGAGTAACTGAATAAGTTATTCTAAAGTAAAGTGGTTTCTGAATTCAAATGCTGTTCTGTGTCTGAATCTGATTCACAGTAATATATTATATGTTGTACACAGCCAGAATAATGAGCCATCTGCTTATGGAATCCATTTTCTTATACCCGGGTCATTTGTAAGTATATTAAATATTAAGTTAAAATCCTTTAATTTTCCATATGGTAAAACCAAACATTTACTAATATTTCAGCAAGAATTTGTGATTTGAATAAATTCTTCTAAACTATATCAAGGATTTTTCCCTGTCTATTCAGACTCCTTTCCTGAGGTAACCTCATGCTCCCCAATTCCTGAGGTACCATCATGTTCCCTTTTCCACGAGTAACCTATGCTCCCCTACACTATTGGTACTCAACTTTGTTGAGAGTCTGACTGTTTTATCTGGATGGGTTTTACCTTTGAAACAATAATGCAAATTGAGATTGCCCCTGTATTTTTCCCATAAATGTGTGACTGGCTTTAAGAAACAGAACTATGTAATGCTCTACAATGTTTAAAGCCTATGAAAATTGCAAGTCAGCTTATCTTGGAATTGCACTACAGCTTCCACAAAGGGACTCCCATGTCGACATTAAATAGCATTTTTTACCATATGAATTGATTTTTTTAATTTAGATTTTTCTCATTTATACAGAAATAACAGTAAGACAATCATAATAATACATTCATATTCAGGTGGTTAAAAGAAGTGCTAGAATTGATGCTATTAAAGACTATATGATTTACTTTTTTACATCTCAAATTTATGCATTATTCTATATGAGCAAGAGAAACTGCATTTTCTAGTATATTTTACAATTAAATATGACCACATTTCTGGGCTGGCATCAGTTTGAGGCCAGTGAAATACAATCATTGGCTTTTTCACTCTACCTTCACCCTGCTTTTCCTACTATTTTAGTCAGTAAAAAAAATTCTAAGTTTAAGGAGCTCACCTGCCCTCAAGTAGTTGATGCATTTCTGATACCTTTGCCTGCCCTTGGGAGTCTTTTTCTCCAACTGGGTTGTCTTGCCCAGCCTTGATATGAGGATGTTTGTCTTGCCTTTGTGAATGTATCATGTTTTGTTGTAGTTTCTTGGGAAACTGCACTTTTCTGAAAGGAAAAGGTGTAAGAGTAGGGACTGAGGGTTGGGTGTGGAGGAGACAGAAAATGGAAAAAGAGCTGTGAGGAGTGGTGGGAAGGGAAACTATGCCTATGATGTGTTATATGAGAGAATAATTTATTAAGAAGAAGAAAAAGAAGAAGAGCACATGACACCATATTTTCTCTAGGTATTCAAAATCAGTCTTTTGCCTTTCTTGAAACTAACTGAAGAGTTACTGAAGGTCTATGTCACAATGGTAAAGTTCATGTAAATAACATGTGTTAGTGTGCATGTGTAATTTATATGTACAGGTTCTTGGATGAAAGAGAAGACAAATTCTGATATTATGGATTTGGAGTTATTGGTATCATAGGCCACTTAATATGGGTCCTTGAAGAACTCAGGTTCTATGCATGAACAGGTTCTCCCAGCCATCAAGCCACCTCTTCAGTTCCCAGCACACCATCTTTTAAAATTTTTTCCTTACAACAACACAGCCCATCTTGGTTGTATCATCATTTCTCAAGTCTATTTTATATATACCTAAAAGTGACATGAATTGTTTGGCACATAGAGAAACAGGTTCAGCTAGGAAGCATGTCTCACACAAAGCCAAATTCTTTTTCTCCCAATGATAAACTTTAGTAAATCTCATTCTTATTAAGAAGTAATATGAATGCAACTTTATTTACAGCACACCAAATTAGTTAGAATTATTATTAGTATGATGATGATGATGATGATGATGATGATGATGATGATGATGATAATGATGATTTATAATGCTTGCTTTCCCCTTGTCAGGATCTAGAATCATCCAGGAGAAAAAACACTGATCATGTCTCTGAGAGATCATCTAGATTAAGTTTGCCACTGGATATGCTTATCCTAAATTACACAATTTGACATAGGGAGACCATGTCAAGGTCTCTTCCACAGCAAGATGTGTCCTCCTATGTTAACCAATAACCAAGATGGCCTTCATAAGTATGCCTATGGCCAACTGTATCTCCACAGCTACTTATTCTGTATCACTCCTAACATTGTTCTAGGTTATGTGTAAGTCAACATTTAAAAGTAACCATCACATTCTATATGTCTGTTTTTCTATGGCAATAGTGAACAGTTCATACTTTGGAGTAGTTAAGTGGCTTACAAGAATTCTCTGATTAATTTTATATTGCAGAAAATTTCAAAAGCAAACTTGAATGAGACTACTATCTAGAAACTTTGTCACCAGTTTATCTACTGTGTATTTTATAAAGCTTTTTTTAGAATTGGATTGGCTTCTATGATAATAAAAACCCTTTAGTTTTTAGTTACTTTTTGTGATTTCTGTTTGTTATGGTTCTAGAAAGACCTCTAAGCATAAACTTGAAGTCATTCATTTTCCTAGCAAGTGAAAGTTGACACAGAATGATTGAGTTATGAAGTACACAATGGCAGCCAACTCAGCTTAAGTAACTTAAAGTTTCGAAATGATTAGAACAAACTTCCAATGCCACGGGTATTGTGCTCTGTTACAAAGAATTTAGACATTGAAGGTGCATGAGCCTGACACTGATATCACACTTTGGTGCAGATTCAGGGACAGAATATTGTTTGCAAAAGGGCTGATGCTCTAGATAGACAAGTAATATATCAGCAATGATGTTTCAGTTAGCCTTCTTAGTCCACCTTTATCACAAAAGGACTTGAGCTCACATAACTAGAAATAGAAAGATGGATGATCATAGTAGTGCATGTGTGTGTAGAGCAGAATAAATAAAGATATTTAAAGAGAGACATAAGGTTTACGAAGAGAAAAATGAACACGCCAAAAGAACATGGATGTGGGCTTGCTAAGGGGGCCAGCCTGGGAAAGCACAGCATAGCTAAGGTAGAGTTTTAACATTTGGGTGACTCTTGAGTTTTATCTCAAAAGGTTGCTATTAATGCTTCCTACTTTTCTATATTCTTTTTTCTAGTAAGTAGAGGTTACAAGGAGGCTCATGATCTGATTTAAGTAAAAGTATATTGTAATCTGAGAAGATGAAATCAGGGACTCCTGTGGTTGCACATAGGTATGGGTCGTGCACTTTCCTGACAAGAAGTTTGAGGACTGATGTTAAGGTGATACATGATTGGACAGATTTTGAGGTAGTTGGGGAAAATGCTAGGAAAAGGGAAGAGCAGGACAGGAAGATTTCAGGAAAAGCAAAGTTGGAGGCAGAAGTGTATGTTTCTCTCAGTGCATCTTGACATAAATAAGGTTGCTATGAATGTTTTATAAGGGATGGAATTGTACCAGAGCATTTGATGTATATCTAGGTTGGCAAACTATATTATACCTATTGGATCAGAATAGTTTGGTGTGTTCTTTGACTTAATTGAGTTCAAAGGGTGTAGTGGCAGAACACATAATGCCTGTCACAGAGTTGGGATGTGTGTGTCTAAGGCTTGGCAACATGCCAAGGGGAAGTAAGTGAAAACAACATGCTGGGACAGACTTATTCACCTGAGTTCTTCAAGGAGGCTTGGAGCACCAAGTTAGAGATTCACCTGTACTGCCAGATAGCCCTGCAGAAGACAACAAAGTATAGGAATAAATGTTTAAGCTACATTTTAATATTTACTGCAACAACATTTGAAGTTGAACTTCTAAAAATCACAAGTTCATAGCTGGGCAGGGAGAAAAGTCTTAAGCAGTCATTAATTTCGCTGGAATCCTTGCTGTTTTGTTGGTCAAAGGTGTTAATTGGACTGGAAGATGATGGATAACTTTCTCTTCTTGAGTCTAATAGTTTCTCTTCCCTTTGTGATACTTCCCCATGACATGGCATATAGGATGCCCAGCTCCCATTTTAAAACTGAACATCGACTTTCATAAGGAGTGTGGTGTAAGCTATGCTCTAGTAGAACACACAAACTTCTCGGGGAAAGGCTGTGCAGCTATATCTTCTAGAAGGAGGAGAAGATAAGCCTTTGCCAAGGACATATTAAAAACGTTTCCCTGACACCTGCTACAGACACAGGCTGATTTTTCTTGTCATTTCCGTTGTTTGTTTAATTTGTTTGTTTAAATTGTTTAATTGTATAAGGAGTGAGTTATAATCAGGTAATACGAAACATATGCTAATATGTGATATATTGTAAACATTTAGTAACATGGTATGTATGTAAAATATATTAAGTAATACAATATCTTATGTCATTATATTAACATCTCTAATTTAATAATTATTTGAGGACCATAATGTCAAGCATGTGTGTATGCATCTCTTCATATAGAATAGGTATACTCATATTGTCTGTTCTATCTAGATAAAGGGCAATTATACATATACAGCATACATAATAATGAAGCAAATAAATAGCATGTAAGAATGATGCCAGACAGTGTGCACAGTATTCTGTCAGTAGGGCCATCAGACGTCTCCAAACCATTTCCATATATGACTCCCTAAGAGGGAAGAACTGCTGAGACACAGACAGTGGATGATCTACAGTCCACTTTTGCTCTATCTGCAGAACTCCTTACTTGATAAGGCACATTGATTTGTTCCCAGTCTGTGTGTCCAGGATACATGTAATATTTGAATTCAACCATTTAATGAGACGTACAATGTAGAAAAATAAAAGTGGATTTTACCAAATTCTACTTGTAGCGGTTTCTGAAAAATGACACCATTATTTTGTAAAAGACAACATAGTGATGTTTTTACTTCTTCCAAAGGGATACAAATATTCTTCCAAATATATACAAATGATAGTGTACTTATGCGACACCACAAATTCCAACAGAGAACTCCTACACCTGATAAACAAGTTCAGCAAAGTGTCTGGATATAAAATTAACTCAAACAAATCAGTAGCCTTTCTATATTGAAAAGACAAACATGTGGAGAAAGAAATTAGGGAAAAGATACCCTTCACAATAGTCACAAAAATTATGAAATACCTTGGTGCAACTCTAACTAAGCAAGTGAAGGACCTGCATGACAAGAACTTCAAACCTCTAAAGAAGGAACTCGAGGAAGACCTCAGAAAATGGAAAGATCTCCCATGCTCATGGATTGGAAAGATTAACATTTTAAAAATGGCCATCTTACCAAAAGCAATCTACATATTCAATGCAATCCCCATCAAAATTCCAACCCAGTTCTTCATTGAGTTGGAAAGAGCAATATGAAATTTCATCTGGAATACCAAAACACCTAGAATAGTGAAAATCCATCCTCAACAACAAGAAAACATCTTCGGGAATCACTATCCCTGACCTCAAGCTATATTACAAGGCAATTGTGCTGAAAACTGCATGGTATTGGTACCGAAACAGGAACGTGGATAAATGGAATAGAATAGAAGATCCAGAAATGAGCCTTCACATATATAGTCAGCTCATTTTTGACAAAGGAGCTGTAAACATCCAATGAAAATAGGACAGCCTCTTCAACAAATGGGGTTGGTCCAACTGGCACTCAGCATGCAGAAGAATGAAAATAGACCCTTTCTTATTTCCTTGTACAAAGCTCAAGTGCAAGTGTATCAAAGATCTCCACATTAAACCAGGTACACTGAAACTATTAAATGGGAAATTAGGGAAAACCTTAGAACTCATAGGCACAGGAGAAATTTTCCTGAACAGAACACCAATGGCTTGAGCTGTAAGGTCAAGGATGGATAAATGGGATTTAATGAGATTTCAAAGTTTCTGTAAGGCTAAAGACAATGTCAAGAAAACAAAACGGCAGCCAACAGAGTGGAAAAAGTTCTTTACCAAGCCCACATCAGATAGAGGCCTAATATCCAAAATATACAAAGAACTCAAAAAGCTAAACAACCCTATTAAACAACCCTATTGAAAAATGGGGTACAGACTTAAACAAAAAGTTCTCAATCAAGGAATATTGAATGGCTGAGAAACATCTAAGGAAGTGCTCAACATCCTTAGCCATCAGGGAAATGCAAATCAAAACAACCATGAGATTCCACCTCAAACCAGTCAAATTGACCAAGATCCAAAACTCAGGTAACAACAGATGCTGGCGAGGATGTGGAAAAAGAGGAACACTTCTCCTCTACTGGTGGGGTTGTAGACTGATACAACCACTCTGGAAATCAGTCTGGAGGTGTCTCAGAAAAATGGACATAGTAATTCCTGAAGCCCCAGTTATTCCACACCTGAGCATTTACCCCAGAGACGCTCCAACATACAACATAGATACATGCACCACAATGTTCATTGCAACTCTATTTATAATAGCCAGAAGCTGGAAAGAACCGAGATGTCCTTCAGTAGATGAATGGATACAAAAATTGTGGTACATTTACACAATGGAGTACTACCCATCTATCAGAAACAATGGCCTAACGAAATTCTTAAGAAAATGGATGCATCTAGAGAATATCATCCTGAGTGAGATAACCCAGTCACAAAAGAACAGACATAATATTCAGTCACTGATAATGGGATACTAATTCCAGAAAGCTCTAAACACCACAGAAACAACTCACAGACTGTGTGAAGTTCAACAACAACTAAAAGAATATATTTTAATTAAAATAGAACTGTATCATATCCCCCTTTCCTCCCTACAGCCCTTTCTAGTTTCTCTCCTATCCCCTCAAATTAATACCCTCTTTTCTTATATTATTGTGATATAGATCCATATGTGTATGTATATGTACCCACAAATACTAATTACAACCTTAAAAATGTATTCGTATACTTTTATGCAAAAGTGCTGAAAATTTGTACATTTATCTTTGTTTTTTTAAAATAAATTAAAAAAAGAAAATGGTTTGATAAAAAAACAAAACATAGACATTTATCAAGGAAGGAAATATAGCTTTGAGGTAATGTAAAAAAGTCCTCTCTAAAAATTGTAGTTAGACTGTTTTACAAACAAATTTGGTGTCATTTTCTTATTAAAAGAAAGTACATAGTATATGGAATATGTTCTCCTTGGAGTGTTATGGAAGGAAAACTCTTACCTCCATTCAAAATATGTGTTCTCAAAGAAAAACTGACCTCCATCTGGTAATTAGTCAACAGTGGGTAGGACAGCAATCTTTAGTTAATAAAACAACCAGAAAGACAGCCCCATCACTCCAGCCTTGACTGAGCATTTATTATTTCAGAGTAATCAATTAGCAGCACCCCCTAGCCCTCATAGGAATACCTAAATACTTTTAAATATATTTATTTACATTTTTAAATTCCAAATTGCATGTCGGAGATAGGGGTACATTATGTACTGAAGGAGGTTAGAGGACAGCATGTGGAAATCAGTTTTCCCTTCCACGGTTCAGGGACTGAATGCATGTCACCAGGCTTGGTGACAAGAGCTTTCTTGCTGAACAACTTATAGCCCATGCCCTCCTGATTTGAAACCCTAAATTAATATTTTAAGCCAAATTTTAAAGAAACCATGTAAATTTTACTTAATTTTAATGGAAACGAAATAATTTTCAGCAAAGCTGAAAAGTTTCTGAGCTTTGATAAATGGGTTTTAGTCTAGCAATTTTTAAATGCTCATAAATTTTAAAGTTAAAAGCATTAAGTATTATAACCATTATAATCAATTTAAACTGCATATATCTGTTTTAAAGCTTAACTGGTTCTTTGACTCCTCTGGCAGACAGGGAAGTTGGCACTTTCCCTCCTTTCTTAGCTATCAGGATTGCTTAATTAGTATCCTCATGCCATTTGATTATAAGTTCCTAACCACTTTGTATAAGTCTTGCATTCAGACAGTTTTAATGTCTCCTACCCCATCTTTCTCTCCAGGGTATTAACCTTTTTTAATTTTACTTATCTTAACTGAATTTCACTAGTATGTAGCTAATTCCTTTCCAAGGAAAACCAAATGCAACATTTCCTAAAGGCTGTTTTTGTTTGTAGAAAAGTTTTCTTGTTGCCTTATGCCAAATGAAAATTTAATTGGAAATTAGACAAAAGAATTATATTTGCTTATAAAAACGTTAGGAATACTTTCATGTTGTAACTTAGAACATTTAAGTAGAAAAATTTGAATACAACTTATTTTTCTCTGTCATTTAAGTGCTTGTTCTGAAAAACTGTATCCTTATTTTTGAAGTTTGATCAAAAAATAAGTAAGAATACTACCTGCAGATCCACAGTGCATACTGACATTTCATTGATGAAGTTGTTATTGCATTTATGATATTCTACATGTCTGATACACTTATTTAAATGATACTTTATTATTTTTTATCTTTCTACAGTACCATTTTTATTGTTTATTAGATTTTTCTACTTTGAGGATGTCCATTATCTTTTAAAATATTATTTGAGAATTTTATATATGTATACAGTGAGATGTACTATCACAGCCTAACACCCATGATGTACATCTTGCAGAAAGGTAACCAAAACTAATCCTTTCCAAGTAGAGCCACTAAGGACCCAGTGCTAAATTTCCAGAGCCTCTAGGGAGCATCTTTTATTCAAACCACTACACTGTCCTCTTTTTGAGAGCACTATGCCCAATTATTTCACCATATTGAGCATATTTGTTATTTGGTAATGATTATTAAGCAGTCTGTCACATTTGATAATATATAAATATTACAAATAAAAATCTCACATTTCCAAAACCATGTTATTGCAGAAGATTTCCTTAAAGCCAAGCATTTAAGTAAGATTTACTCATAGTTTATTTTGAATGTTAATAGCATATGTTAATAGCCTTTATGCATGAACTACTTAATGATTAAATTATAAGTACTGAAATTAATTGGCTTTATTAGTAAACATGCCAATCAGTTAGAAAAAATTATTTAATGTCTATAAAATATCGTTATAATTATTTGAGCTTGCTATTTTCACATGTTTCCTGCTTGATTTAAATGGAGAAAGACAAAGATATTCATTTTGGACAAAGTTGAGTTAATAGTTTTCTAAAAAATATCTCATTCATTTCTACAGTCGTTTATAATCACCACACATGTATTAATTAATATCGTTTGATGTCTTTTGGTTTTGATTATTGTTGGTCAGTCTTTATTAATTAACTAAGATGATTTCAGACCTTCTCAGATTTTTAAGAGTATTTTATTGTTTCTTTGTGTGTATATACACATATATCTCTAAATGTGTGGATACAATCCACTCATTCTATATAACGGTACTGGTATGTATATTTTAGGACTTACTATTAAGTGTTGGATAAGCAAACAGTGTTCTCTGCCTGGGGAAAACTGACTCTTCCTCTCTCAGCATTCCATAGTTGTCTGTTGTTCTGTGTAGGATAAAGATCTGTTCTGGTTTCAGTCTTGATATTGGCATGTCTAGTGGTGTCATCTGTTTTACGTTCATCTGTAGGCATATGTATTGATGAGCCTTTGGGTGCACCTAGTGATATTCCTAGGAGACACCTTCCCACAGCAAATTTCCTGTTCCTCTGGCTCTTCTAATCATCAAACACACACACACACACACACACACACACACACACACACACACACACACATACACACACACGCACACACACACACACCTTTCCCCACTGATCCTTGAAACTTAGTTGCAGGAGTTGTATTATAAATTTGCATTTTTATTCATTTGTGCTATTCTGTAGTAGACTCTGTTTGAAGAGACTTTTTTTAAAGAGAGGCAAAGACAACAATTATCAGTGGATATACGGACAAATATGTAGAATGTAGTTAGGGATAGTGGTGTTTAAATGACATGGCAGTTGTAGGCTTTCCTCAAAGACTGATGATTTTCATAGCCCTGAATAGTTGGCTAGGTTTCCAGGACCAGGACTTTTCCCCTTCCTGTTGAGTCAGCCTTAGGTCCATTAGAAGGATGCTGCTTACAAGCAAGGCATGGGTTCTACTTTTATACCTTGAGGTTTGCCTCTTAGGTACTTTTTAAAGGAGCAACTTTATTGTTTACTTTCTGTAATTTCAACTTTTGAAATGTTATCAGTGTTAAAATGACAAAACTCAAGGCATGCATTTAGGTGTTTGGTTCACATATGTTATGCAATGATAATTTTTCTTGATTCCAGAATCTAGCCTTTTCAGAGCATGGATATGGTGTTTTCCTCTGTGTGTGTTACTGACATATCCATCCTTGCTAAGAAAACATGGCAAAGCAATGAGAAAACTAAATGCATAACAGTCTTATCATAATTGCATCTTAATAATTTATGCTATATTGTAATTTTTCTATCCTCTCTGCTAGCTAATGATTATAAACATCATTGTAAGATTACACTCATCCTTTAGCCTAGCCTTAGGAGACCTTGCTTCACATTGCCACTACCATAAATAAATTTAAAAGGTCCAATTTGAGAAGACCATTTGCTACCTGAATAGGATACAGAAGCAAAGGAGAGACCATGCTTTCCTAAGAGGTCCTACATTTATACTGAACAAAAGTTAGCTATGGAAAGCAGATGTGATTAAAAAATTTTCTTAAAATGGGAAATTAAATTGCTCAAATGCAATACCAGTCTCAATCAAATAAATATAAGTCCTGAAGGCAATAGCACAGTGATTTTAGCCAAGCAGACTGAAAAGGTGTAAAGATGAATAAAACCTCCTGCTTAACTGCATTTCTCAAAAGTCGAAATGCTCACATCCATTAAGCACTTATGTCTGCTGTTATGAAATGGTCCTGCAAAGCTCCCCAGCAACTGCTTGTAAGGTCTGTGCAGATGTTTTCTGAGATATAGTATTCTATAATAACCCTTAAAACCACTGCTCTGCCCATCTTTGAATAAGCCAAATATTATTTTAAACTGGCAGTACAGATAATTTATACTCATTAATGAACTTGGAAATTATTTGATAAACCAGGAAAACTGAAAACAACATACAAAGTTATGCTCACTTTATAAAAATAATACATTAGGAATAAATACATGTAAGCTTCTCTGAGAATACGCACATTTACAAATGTGGAATCTCATGTGATTTACAGGTATGCTAATTAGATAGACCATTCAGTAGATCAGTTTATCACCATGAAGACATTAGAACTGAGGCTGAGTGACAGCACTCCTTGTATATTTATTGCTGCATTTCCCTTGATTTTCATAAATATTTGACCTGCAGCTCATATACCTATTTAGTTAGTCTTAGTAGGCAGCTTTATATGAGGATCTCTTGTCCCTGCCATCAAAGTTCTTCCTCGTTAGAAGGCTACCACATGTTACTTAATATTACAGGGATGCTGAGGAGATGAACACTGGCTCTCATGCCTGAATAGTGAGCACTGTGTCCTTTGGACCATCTGCACAGCTTACATTTTCTTATAAGCAAATGAACATGTATCATATTGACAAAATATTAATAATTTGTAATGATCACAGTATCAGTAATAATTTATTGTCCATAATGTTGGACAAAATAGTACAGTTGCTTAGAATTTCTAAAAAAATTATTTAAATAATGCAGATTTATCCAGATATATAATGTAATGTTATGCAAAATTGAATAGCATAAACATATTACATGTATGTATCATCTAAAAAGAGTCTTTCAATAAAATGCAGTAGGTTTTTTTAGTAATATAAATTGAAATTATCAACTTTTATTCTTCCATTAATTCATTTGGTTGTTTGTTTAGACAAGGTCTCACTATGTAGTTTGGTTGTCCTAGAACTCCATGTGGACCAGGAGCACCTCAATTTCACAGAGGTGCCTGCCTCTGCCTCCTATGTGTCAGGATTAAAGGCATGCCCCAACATGCACAGCTGTAAATTGTCATCTTTGAAGTCACAGTTAATGAAACAGATTTTAGAATCACTATTTAGATTATTTACTTTTCTGACCTAATGCATCCCAATGAGTTAAGTTAGTTTATTTCAAAACATCCCAAAACTCTTCCTTCATAATTCAATAACTACGGACAAAGAAATTATCCCATGGGAACAAAGTCGGGAAATGGGAATAAAACTACTGTATGGATTCCTCAGTGTACTGTTCTTACAGATTTTTCTACTATTGTAGTAGACAAAATGTAATACAAGAACTAATTGTAGAGAATGCAAACTGTTCCAAATCAGTGGAATTTCTCTAGAACATTTAAAATATCAGGGGATGGACTGGGTGATATCTCAGAAGGAATGAGCACTTCCTCCATAATATGAGACTGGAGTTTTACATCTGAACATCTATGTGAACAACAGGTGTGGCCATGCACAGGTGTAACCCTGATACCATGGACTGCAAAGACAAAGACTTGATGGTGATCCAAGCTAGCAAGAGGTTCAGTAAGAGATCCTTTCTCAAAGGAATAAAGCAGAGAGTCTTAGATATTTTCTAGATCTTGAGTGTGAGCACCTATGTGTTCATGTACACACCAAGATTTTAAAAAATCAAAAGTATATTACTTCAAAAATATTCAATTTTCAAGTTGAACTTTCAAATAAAAAATTTACCTTGGTAGTTTTAACATAATAGTACTAAAATAAATATAATTTCTAACACTAAGTATTCTCCAGTGACTAGACTGAATTCAAAGCCCATCCTCTTTGCTATGGCACTAAAGTTCTGTTCATAGCAAAGGCTGTATACCACCCTTGATTATGAAGTCGGTGTCTTTTCAATGAGTAGAGGAAGTTTATGTGAGCAGAGCACCATGTGTCTTCATTTGTCTGGGGCTGTCTTTTCCATGGTTTTACATCAGGGTTACCACATGTTCCAATTTCCTCCAAGAAAGGTTTAATTAGTTACATTTGTTGAAAAGTTTGACATGGTTCTTAGGTGCCTTATATTTAATGCTATTTTATAATTAAATGTCATCTTACAAAAGCTCTCTTTGCTCTTCCATTAATTTATTAGTAGACATTGAATTAAAAATCATAAAATCCCAATACTTACTGGTGAATAATTTTAAAATCTTGACTAATAAACAGTTGGCATATGGACATTCTTAGTAAAATATAGATCATTTTTACTTATGAGTACTTTTTTTTCCATTTGAAAGTTTTTATGCTGATATAATATAATTGGTTCCATTAAGCTATTATAATATAAAATGCATTTCTCTGAGGTCATCTTAGGCTTCGCACATGGCTGAAGACTTTCAACAGATTGAATAAAATCTAACTGGAACCAATGAGCTTTACTATTGAGATGCAGAAGACTAAATCACATTAAATGAAGGGAGAGAAAATGATAAATAGTGATTTAAAGTAGGTAACACTTATACATAGCCTATACCCATCATTCACTTTCTATTCTACCACCAAACTTGAGGTAACCAAGGCCAAAAGAAGATAAGTCTTAACCAGAAAGATATAGGAGTTTAGGAACTATGATAGCATCAGAGGAGCTAAGGAGTTGTATCTTTGTTTAAGAATATGTACTGCATTCTTTCCAGCTTACAGCTACTATTAAGGCTGCTCTGAACAGAGTGGACCAGGTATCCTTGTTGTATGCTAGAACATCTTTTGGTATATGCCCAGGAGTGGTATATCTGAATCCTCAGGTAGAACTATTTTTAGTGTTCTGAGGAACCACCAGATTGGTTTCCACAGTGTTGTATCAGCTTGCAATCCCATCAACAACTGAGGAGTGTTTCTCTTTCTCCACATCCTTGCCAGCATCTGCTGCCTCCTGAGTTTTTGATCTTAGCTATTCTGACTGATGTGAGGTAAAATCATAGGGTTGTTTTGATTTATTTCCCTGATGACTAAGGATGTTCAGCATTTCTTTGGACACTTCTCAACCATTTGATATTTTTCAGTTGAGATTATTTGTTTAGCTCTGGCCCCCATTTTTAATAGAATTATTTAATTCTCTAGAGTCTTGCTTCTTGAGTTTTTTGTATACATAGACTATTAGCCCTCTATCAGTTGTAGGATTGGCAAAGATCTTTTCCCATTCTCTTGGTTGCCATTTTGTCCTAAGGATAGTGTCATTTGCTTTATAGAAGTTTTGCAATTTTATGAGATCCCATTTTTCTATTCTTGATCTTAGAGTATAATAAATTGTTGTTCTGTTCAGAAAATTTCCCCCAGTACCCATGTGTTTGAGGCTCTTCCTCACTTTCCCTTATATTAGAGTATACTGGGTTTTATATGAAGGTCCTTGATCCATTTGGACTTTAGCTCTGTACAAGGCACTAAGAATGGATCATTTTGCATCCTTTAACAGAGGAATGAATACAGAAAATATGGTACATTTTCACAGCTATCAAAAACAATGACTTTAGAATAATTTAGGCAAATGGGTAGATCTAGAAAATATCATTTTGAGTGAGATAACCCAATCACAAGAAACTGCACGTGGTATGCATTCACTCATAAGTGGATATTAGGTTCAAATCTTGGATTACTCACGATACAATTCACATACCACATGAAGCTCAAGACAAAGGAAGACCAAAGTGCATATGCTTTAGTCCTTCTTAGAAAAGGGAAAAATACTCACAGGAGGAAATATGGAGAAAAATGTTTGAAGCAAAAGTCATTCAGAGACTGCCCCAACTGGAGACCTAAGCTATATTCAGCCAAAAAAAAAAAAAAAAAAAAAAAAAAAAACATACAATATTGCTGATGCCAAAATGAGCATGCTAACAAGAGCATGATATAGCTGCTTCTTGAGAGGCTTTGCCAGAGCACGACAAATACAGAGGTGGATGCTCACAGCCAGTCATTGAACTGAGAATAGGGTCCTCAATTGAGGAATTAGAGAAAGGATTGAAAGAGCTTATGGTGTTTGCAACCCCATAAAACAACAATACCAACCAACCAGAGCTCCCAGTGATTAAACAACTATCCAAAGAGTAAAAGTGAATGGACCCATGGCTCTAGCTACTTATGTAGCAGAAGATGGCCTTGCTGGGCATCAGTGGGAGGAGATACTCTTGGTCCTAACAAAGCTAAATGTCCCAATGTAGGGTACTGTCAGGGCAGGCAGGAAGGAGGCGGTGGTGGGTAGAGTGACACCCCCATAGAAGTAGAGGCATGGGGTTTCAGATGAGGGTTTATGGAGGCGAAACCAGAAAGGTGGCTAACACTTGAAACGTAAGTAAAATATATCCAATATATGTACTGCTTTTCCAGAGGACACAATTTCTATTGTCAGGACATACATCTGGTGGCTTACAGCTGCTTGTGACTCCAGATCAAAGGGATCCACACCCTCTTCTGGCTTATGTAGATTCTTCACTCATATGCACACACACACACAAACATGTACAGAAACAGACACACACATATTCATAAATTCATTTTTAATCTGAATTAAAAGAGATTTCAAAACAGATGAAATTTGAGACTATATAGTCTCATTTTTCTATCCCTATCCTAAGTAAATGTTTAATGATCTACAATGCCTTTCTGTGTAAATTTTATTTCTGTTTAAATAAATCATAGACTATATGAGCAATTCTGGTTCTTGGAAGTCAAGAATAAAGTATATGTGTGCTTTACTGTCATGCAAACCTAAATTGGATTCCTAAACACATGTGATAAGCTGCGTGTGGAATTGTCCTTTAGTGGCTAGCCAGGTTGTCCTACTTTGTAAGTCCCAGGTCAGAGAATGACCCTGTCTAAAAATGATATAAGCAAAATAAACTATGCCTGAAGAACAACACCCAAGTTTGTCCTTTACCTGCACACTCATGTGGACACACCAAACACAGTGATTATACTACATAATGACATGAGAACCATAGAAGTTTGTGTTCATACTTTATGATGTTTGCACAGTGAAATAATAAGAAAGTTTCCTAGAATACATTTTATCACTAAGATATGTATGTCATGGAATCAAGGGCTAAGTAAATCTATAGATGCAGATGGACCTAAAATTTTGTTTCTTCAGTTTGCTTTCATAAGCCTTGCTGTTTGGAGGGTCTGCTTTCTCTGGGTATTTAATATTCATTAGACTGCATAAGGAAATCCAACTGGACTTCATTTTAGTAAGGAGATGGGGCTGGTAACATCTACTTCCTGTTAGATTATCTGTGGACATAAGGATAATTCTTTTCATCCAATGCACCAATTGAGTACCTTTTGTTTTATTTAAAACAAACTTTCATACAGTGTATTTTTATCATGTTTCCATGCCCCAACTACTTGCAATTGATACCTTCTGGGAAAGAGAAAATCGGTTGTCTTTAAAGGATTGTCACTGCATATATTAACCATACTTCCAGACTAAGATCTAAGTGGCCAACAAAAAAATAGATTTTATGTATTCTTATTTTTTCTTATTGATGTCTTTTTTTAAGAAACTAAGTTTTCTATACTTTGATAAATCATGTATTTTTATTCAAAATATAAAGCTGGTTTAGTCTGGGTAAGGCTGGTGTAGATATATGGTTACTAGCTTTGGGTATAAAGGATAGATTGAGGTTAAAAAAGGAAAATAATTTAAATGACTTTTTTATTGTTATATGTTTTTTTTTATTCAGGTTTTATGTGTGGGGGTGGGCAAAACACAAAACATATAACAGAAAAGAAAAATGCTAATAGTTACACGTCACTGGGCAATGTTAAATTCCAAAGGTATATTATGTGTTGTGGTAAATATTAAAAAAAGAATCTGTTGCTATCAGCCCCATGTTCTCACTCTACAGAAGCCACTTCATTGCAGAGCCAGGCACCCAGATACTATCACACGGTCTACAAGCTGCCCTCTCTACTCGGTTTCCTTCCCAGGAGGTGCTCTCTTCCCATCCTAGCTGCTTCTGTCCTGGGTGATCTACAATAGCCCCAGTGTATTGTTTTCACTCATGTTTCCTTAGCATGTTGTTGACAAGTCTTGCACACATACATATTCTATCTCTATGGTGGGCTTTATGTGTCCTACCACTACACCCTCTTTGAACTTAATTTGGTTGTGACATCCAAGAACATACCAAAATACTCTGATCCAAGTGGTATAATATAATTTGCCCACCTAGATAAGTCAAATGATCCTGCACAATTCCATCCCTTATAAAATATTCATAATAATCTTGTCCATATAGAGATGTGCTAAGAGAAATATTCATGCCTGCTTCCATGTTGCCTCCTCTTGATTGTCACTCTTTATTCCTTCTCTTCCAGCTTGCCAACTTTGTCCCTACCTACTCTCTACTGAACAATCATGCATCACCTTGACATCAACCTACAACTATGAATAAAAACAGACTAGTGCTGGTGGTAGTTAACATTGCTTGTCACCTGATGGAGTCAGGATCAATTAGTAGACATATTTCTAAACATGTCTGTGAGAGCATTTGTAGATTGGGTTAAATAAGATTTCCTCTAAATCTGTGTATCACTGAATCATGAGCTGGGGTCCTGGGATGAATAAAAAGCAGAAAGTTAGCCGAACACCAGCATCTATTGCTGTTTCCTGACTGTGGATGTCATGTGACCAGTTGTATCACATCCCTGCTTCTGCTGACATGTCTTCCTCAGGATGGTAAACATTACTTTCCTACTGTGTTGAGATCCATTCTCCATTACTTTGCTTTGGTGATATGCTTTGTCCCAGCGAACAGTTAACTAATGTCACACTAGTATGTATGTAGCCCATCAGCTGCCTAATCTAGTTTGGCTCACTGTAAGAAGTATATATAAGCCACCTTTCTTGTCCTTCTTGAAATCTACTGCACTGAGTATGAAAGTTCACACATTCCGACAGAAATTTGAAACATATTTGGATTGTGTCTGAATAATGTTATCTTTCTTTATTTTGTTCTGACACATTCCGCATGACTACTCATTGCCACTCATACTCGTCCACTTTCCTTCCCCAAGCAGACTATATGTTCTCTTAAACCCTTATTTACCATATTTATTAATTATTTATTTAAAATTCTAATTTTTTACTATTTTCATTTCATTTACTTTTTAGTCATTAACCCCCTCCTGGCCAGCCATCACAAGTTCTTCATCTCATTCTTCCTCACTCTTGTCTCCTAGGGGATACCCCCTTCTCAACACACACAAACCCACTACCAGGCTTCCGCACTCCCTTTGACCTCAAGTTTCTTAAGGGTTAGGTGAATCTTCTCTCACTGAGGCTAGGCCAGGCCGTCCTCTACTGTATATGAACTAGGAGCCTCAGGTTAGCTCTTGTGTGCTATCTAGTTGGTGGCTCAGTGTCAGAGAGAACTCAGAGGTTCGGGCTTTGAGACTGCTGGTCTTCTTATGTGGCAACCTCAGCTTTTTCTAGGTTTTCCTTAATTCAAACACAGGGATCCAAAACTTGAATTCATTGGTTGGGTATAAATATCTGGACCTGTCTCAGTCAGTTGGTTGTTGGGCCTCTCAGAAGACTGAGTGAAAGGAGGTCCAGAGACTGGTCAAACTTGGGATCCATCTCAAGAGAAGACTCTAAGGCCTTGACAGTATTAGACATGAACAGCAGCTTTCCTTTCTGAGCTGGATGCTTCCTAAGCCTTTCACAGGCCTGGCAGAATTTCATTTGCATCATGGGTCAATACCTTCCTTTGGGGCAATCTATGCTGAAAATGTATTTAAAGCAACACCTTGAAATCATTTTCTATAAGGCAAGGAAGAATTATAAAGATGTTATGTTTTGTTACTGCTTAGGCTGAGGACTACAGTTTTTAGCATATATATTGGGCAGATCTCAACTATTTGAAACTCTAGCTTCAGCTCCAGTGATTCTGGTACCCTCTTCTGTTCTCCAGGAGCATCAACGCACACTGTTACACACATGTATATATGGACCCATGAATATCTAAATTTTATGTTAGTATATACATGTATATGCATATATACACACATTTTTATAAGTATATACATTATGCATTATATGTTGTATATTATTATACATTATATTTTATAGGTTATAC
Organism: Micromys minutus; assembly: GCF_963924665.1. Taxonomy (NCBI): domain Eukaryota; kingdom Metazoa; phylum Chordata; class Mammalia; order Rodentia; family Muridae; genus Micromys; species Micromys minutus. Next base: position 16,473,660 of record NC_137975.1, on the reverse strand, counting down.
ATTATATACTAATTATATTTATATAAGTATATATGTATATATGAAATATTTTCTTTATTTATATTCATCATATATTTATATATTAAAGTTATTCTCCTCAGAGAGCCTGCTGAAGTGTAAATTGCCTTGCTTACCTATGAGATTTTGTATAGATGCCTTTCCTCACTAGTTTATGAAATTTGACCAGAGTTCTGCACATTTTGCCTTGTTTGAACTCTGCATCTCTGCCAAGCCCCATGAGCAAAGGCAAGGTTGACTATCACCCAGACAGAAATAGATTAAAAGAGACAGCTCAGGACTGACGTTGTTGAAGATAGAAAGGCTCTATTTATTATTTGTGAGAAGTTAGACTGGTAAGTTCTATATATAAACCAACATGAACTTGCACTAGTTTGACCTAGCAAAGTGAAGAGGCCATCATAAAAGAGCAACTCCTTCTCTGCCCATATACATAGCCATTATCCATGGTTTAGCACTTGGTATGCATCATCTACCGAGTATAGGTAAAATATACAACTCTGTGCAATCATAGAATCTACAGCATATATGGTAGTAATTTTTACATTGAGGCATATCATGCTCATAATAAAAGAGAAAATAGATTTATAAACAGGTCAAAAGAGCAGCACATGGTTGCTGAGTATTCAGCATGTGAAACTTTTAAATGAAGTATATCGATTGGCTGTGTCCTATTAATCAAGCATTTTCAGTGGGATATGGCAATCAGACAACACAGTTTAGAAGTCTATTTCTGATACTGTCCATAGAAACTTCAAATAAACAATTGTTTAGAGACAAGATGAAACAGTAGGGATTGCTTCAAGAGTATGATTCTGGTCTTAGTTTTGTCTTCTACAACCAACCATGTGTGAACATTACTATTTAACACCATCCCAAATAAATAACAAAATTGGTAGACTCGCAGTTTAATAACAAAAATATATGAAACAAAAACTTCAACATAGATAAATTGTTAACTAGCAAAAAGAGCTGAGACTGTTCAGAGGTTGATGATTACTAGTATCACCTCACCAAAGAGGATTTTCTATTTTCCATGGGTTTAGTAAGTCCTACTTGTGAGCAACTTACTGGGATAGGCACTGATCAAGATTCTAGATGGACATCTCAATATGTAAATTACTCACCAAAAAATTGCAAAATTTTGTGCATAGCAGCACTCTTTAAAAGCCACACACTATGCTGTCCAATCTTCTCCCAAACCCAGATTTCCATGTTATACATTTTTTTTCAGACTTAGATTTGATATAAGCTCTCCACTTTCAATCATGGTTTCCTAACCCATACATTCAACTCTTGATGAGACCCTCCTCCTTTTTTGTTCCTTCTAGAATTCTCATGTCTCTTTCCTTTCCTTTCCTTTCCTTTTCTTTCCTTTCCTTTCCTTTCCTTTCCTTTCCTTTCCTTTCCTTTCCTTTCCTTTCCTTTCCTTTCCTTTCCTTTCCTTTCCTTCCCTTCCCTTCCCTTCCCTTCCCTTCCCTTCCCTTCCCTTCCCTTCCCTTCCCTTCCCTTCCCTTCCTTTCCCTTTCTTTTCCTTTCCTTCTCTTTCCTTTTAATTGTCCATTTCTACTAACCTGGTACATTCATTATTGTAGACTCGTACTTTTCCTCATGTATGTGAAACATGGAAGTCTAGCAGTTTCCTGAAATTGCCATACTTTTGATAATTTTAGGTTTTATTTTATTTATATGTATGTGCAAATTAATACAGATGCCTGTGGCTGTCAGAAAAGAATACTGGACATCCTGGAGCTTGAGATACATGCAGTTGTGCATCACTTGTTTGGAGTGTTGGGAAAGGAGCTAGACTCCTCTCGATGAGCAGTAAGGACTTCTAATATCTGAGCAACTTCTGTAGCCTCCAAGTTAACTTCCTGTATAGGTACTAACAATGCTGAGATTGGTGGCTATTGCCATTCATCTTGTTCACATAAGAGGTTCTAGCAGTGTCTTTGACCTCAGCCATAAAATGGCTTAAATTACACCTTGTAAACAGACAGGGTCTTCTTTTCCTCTTGTGCACTGCTTGTAACTGAATGTCTGCAGTGGCATGTAGACAACAGTTAATATTCTCCAGAATGTATGTACTAAATAGTTTGAGAAAAATGTTTCTTTGCATTGAAGCTATTTATACATTGAAGGAATCACCCTGAATGCTGGTATAGAACACTGGTTGTACATTGAAGCAATCACCCCAATGCACTTTGTACTTTCAAGCAATCAACCCCACTGCTGCTGTATAATGCTGTTTGTGCATTGAAGCAATCACCCACAATGTTTGTATATTCAAGCATTCATCTTCAATGCTAGTTGTACATTCAAGCATTCATGCCCGATGTTGGTGTGTAATGCTGTTTGTGCACTGAAACAATCACCCCCCCAATGTTGGTATAGAAATCCTTCACTTACTCAGTCTGTAGTTGGTTAGTCACAGCTGTGTGTGAGAATAATCAGCTTGTCTCTTTGCCAAAAGAAGAAAATAAGCCAGCATGCCTGGCTGAACGTTGTGATGGTACAGATCTATGTCATTATATTTTTCCCTCATTCTTCACAATCTTAGCCTATGTCCTGCCATTTTGCCTCCTACTACCCTCCCTATTTATTCCTTCATACATCAGTGTGTGTGTGTGTGTGTGTGTGTGTGTGTGTGTGTGTGTGTGTATACGTGTATGTATTTCATGCTTTGAATGGTTTGTGGTATTAGAAGGCAACTTCCAGGACTCAATTATCTCCTTCCAAGTTGTGGGTCTTAAAGATCAAGTTGAGATCATCAGACTTGGAGGCAAGTATCTTTACATAATAAGCTAACTCCTGGGCCTCAGTATCTCCTCCAAGCCAAAAATCATATGCACTGTTTTCTTCTAACAAAAGGACAAATAGGAGGAGGATCTAGAAGAGGAGGGAGTGAGAAGGAGAATGAAAAATGTTCCCTATCTTTAAATGACTTGATTGACTTTGGTAAAGTCCTTTCTTTTTCACTTATACCTTATATCACTAAACGATCTATCTATTTTATCATTCATCAGCATTGATTTAGATTTTCTGCCATACCATGTGGAAACTGACTGTGAACAACATCACCCAATTTATTTATTAATTTGTTAGGGAAAGTTTCTTTAAAGTTTCAGAAGAACTGGAGAAATATTTCAGTGGTTAAGATCATTTTTGTCCTTTTGCACAGGAAATAAATTTTCTTTCCAATACCGATGTGGTGGTTTACAAGCAACCATAACAGAAAATCTGAGGGATCAGATACCCTATGATTTTCTGTGAGCCAGAAACATATATGATACATATGCATACATACATGAAGGCCAAACATTTAACTAGAAACTGAAATAAAACAAATAAATTGAAAACAAGTCTCAGAGGAAATGACCAAAAAACTAACGAACCAGACTCACTTCCCTAAAATGTGTGACTATGTATTGATACTAACAACAACATTACTTGAAAGTGCTTTATTAACTTGTGAGTCAGGCTTCAATGGTGGAGTACAAAAAAGTGCACATCAGAGAGAAAGATTACTGTGACTAATAGTGAGAAGAGAGGAGGAAGGATGTGTTTCCTTCCATTTGGTCTTTCCTGCTATTTTAGTTTTTCTTTGATTCTACTGTTGATTGGAAGCACAGGTGTGTTCGCCAAGGAAGTGCGTGTCCAAGGCTCTTTGCCATTTTGTCTGTTCATCTTCTCACTGTTCCTCTGGTCTTCCCAGAAGAAAGATTTATAAAGCAGATTACATAGGAACTGTATCTTGATTGCTGAAATGAGTGTCTACAGTTAGAGGGGGTGAAAGATGCTTCTGGAAGGGAAGAGAAGGAACTAAGGTAATACAAAATACGAGTTGTCTTGCTGCTGTCTAGGCTTTGCAGCAACTATTGGGGTGATGGCCACAACCCAATTCACAAGGTCTTGTGAACTTGTATTAGCATAGTGTTATTACCTAAGGATTTTAAGCAAATGACTTATATTAGGTTATGAAAAGTCATTATCAGAACACCTTTTTGAGCACCTGGAATACAGAGGTTAATGTGTGGGTAGATAATCACATATCTCCTAATCAAAATTTGCAGTTGTCTTGTTTTCATATAAATATTTACCACCATGTAAGTATGGAGTTTGGCTCCTTCCTGAAATATATGGTTACAGTCAGATTTATAATACACATTCCAATTACTAATACACGACAATATCTATCACATATCCCTCTATTAATCTTTCTACCTCTACTATCTATCTATTTGCCTATCTATCTATCTATCTATCTATCTATCTATCTATCTATCTATCTATCTACTAATCATCTATCTGTCTGCTGTTATTATCTATTATCTATGTATCTAGCTATTTTCAGCTATCCATCTTTCTTACTTGAATTTGTTAAGGATTTTTAAATTCCTTCTCTCACTTATATGTTGTATTTATCACTAACTAAGATTTTATGATTTGTCTTGTTGTCATTTTAGTATTCTACACACAGTGATTTTTGTGACTTATGGGTAATGTAACAACATCTACCCATTTTTTAAAATATCTTCCCTGTTCATACACTGACATTTAAATATCTTCTTGTTTATATAATGACATGCCTTTCATCATTTTGCCACATTTTTCTCCGAAAGACATTGTCTTGTTCTCATCCTGGGAACTTCCTGATTTTAGCACTAGTAACACTGCAGCTATATGACCTGTGTTTTTTCTGTCATTGGTATTGTTTGCCTACTAGGACAGCTCTCACGTATTAGGCAAATTCTGTTTCATTAAGCCATGTCTTAGCCCTATGTCTTGTTTTCTGTTGATGGAGATTTCTCCCAATTTTCATTCTCTTCCAACTTATTCCCAGATTGAATCCTGCATTAAACTTGTTGTCTTTTTGTATTTTTCTTTTGCTCATATTCTATTTCATATATATATATACATTCATTTTACTCTGGATAGTGAGCTAACTCCTAGTTATTCCCAGGGTATTTTAACAGGCTTTATGTAGTATTTAACATTTAGAAACATTGAAGATACAGTTGCATTTGTGTTGCAAATGGTAAAAAAAATATACATATTCTATGCATTGAAGAATACATCTATTTTCTGAGTTTTTATTTTGGTTTTTTTTTTTTTTTTTTTGTTTGTTTGTTCTTTAGATAAAACCCAGGGTTTAGTGCCTGGAGGTGCTCTAACATAGTACTACAACTCTCAGTAATAACACATCAATTGATGTATTATCAGTATGAGTGAAGGGCAGGTACTATGTTAAAAATTATAATTATACAGAATATTCTTGAGACTTGAAGAAATAGTTTTTCATGATTGTAGTATGATTTTACAACTAGCCAAAGCAAATGGCTCAGTAGGTAAGAACATTTGCTGGGCAAACATGATGTTCTGATTTTGATTATCTGTCATCCATGTAAAAAGACATGTATGATAGTATTAGCACATGAAACCCTAATGCCATGGAAACTTGAGGCAAGAGGATCATTGTGGCTTGCTGAGCACCAGTTCATGCTTAAGATTCAATGAGATACTTGGTAGAGTCTCTGTTGAGACTCTGGATTGATTAATTAATTGGTCAGGAAAACTCTTATCCCATTCTCTCTATGTGAACACAGGTGTATGTATCTACACAAATGTGTATACACATTAACACACATGTGTGCACACAAATATATACACATACAAATACAGTATGCATTTGGTTATATTGACACAAAGTATAAACCTCATAATAACAGTGCCTTAAGGCAAAAAAAACCATTTAATTTTAACAACAGTCTATTGTAGCTCTGCGCATCATTAAGATGTAGGGTACTCTCAGTTATGGCTCAGTAGTCCTTTGTCATGATTATCAAATAGAGGAGGGGGATATTTCAAAGGAGTCAGAAAAAAAACCTTTAAAACACTGGTCTGACAAAACAGGGTTTTCTCTGAAAAGTTATGGTTCATAATTCCCCACATATTTTCACCCAAGTGAAAGAAAATATAATTAATGAGAAAGGATAATTATTGGGGGCTGAAGACATTGTACAGGGGTGCATGGATAAGATTCAAGTTCTCAGAACTCATGAATAAGGTTGGTCAGCTGTGACATCTGCTTTAAATCCCAGTACTCAGGTTATATAGTGTGTATCTGTACACAGTCCCACAACATTCTCTCTCTCTCTCTCTCTCTCTCTCTCTCTCTCTCTCTCTCTCTCTCTCTCTCTCTCTCTCTCTCTCTCTCTCTCTCACAAGCTTACCACATGCACAGAAAAAAGCAAAACTTAAAACCAACTAATTCACTTAAATGGCTTTAGATGCTGAGAATACATGTTGGAATCAGTAGACATTTCTATCAAAACACTGTACAAGGGGCTTGTAGCTCATTGCAAGCATCATATTAGCTCTGTTTGATTCCATGCCTACAAACCCCAGGAGGTAAGAGGAGTTATTAGGCAGAAAAAGATAATTTATTATGGATGAGATATTCTAGGTTTAATGAATACAAATAAAGGATCAGCAACCAGAATAAATAATGCAAAGAGAAGGTGAATTCAAGAGGATATGTCAACACTGGGACAGTAGCATTTTAGTATGTTCTGAGAAAGATATGCCTGATGGCTGGAAAGAAAAAAAATGATCCCAGGTGGTAGAGTTTACATAAAGTTTGTATATGGTGAAAGACATGTTGATAATGGACTAACCTATGAACCTGTAAACAAGTCTCTAATTAAATGTTTTCTTTTATAATACTTGCCTTGGTCATGGTATCTCTTCATAGTAGTAGAACAGTGACTAGGAAAATTTATTTTATTTTTTTTCACAAAGAAGGTAAATAAATCTGTGATCTGCATTAAAAATGATTATATGAAAACACACAAACCATCTCTCTACTCTGCACATACAAAGTATGCCTATACCCCATAAATAGTTTATTTTCTTGAACCTATATTTTAGTCATAAAGTTATATTAATTTGGCTGTGCAAGAGCTTTGTATGAGTGTACTTCAAACAACATGCAATTGTGATAAACAAGTACTTCTCATTGCTTTCTTTGATTTGCCCTGAGTGTTTGATTCAGCAATTTCTTTCTTGGTTACCTTGGTGCCTCATACCCACTTTCTCCAGCGCTGCTCTTATGCCTCACTTGCACACTTGGACCTCATATCCTTCTCTTCATTAAATTGACTCTCATTTGATAAGGCCTTTATTTTAAAACAATGACTTCATTTTTATTAAAACAAACCAAAAAACCAATTATCTAAATACCCTGAGTTTGTTATTGCTTTTCTTAAATCCCAATCTCAAGCTTTTTGTTTGGGCTCTGAACGATCTGTATAATAGTATATGTGCATAAAATATTTTAAAAGCTTTTAAAGGTACATCTCTATAAAAGATGGAGCATAAATAAAATTATTATGTAAAAGAGCACAGTTAATATTAAATCCATAAGAAATGTACTTAGCAATACATCATTTACATATAAACATCTTATAAATTATATATATATATGTATATATATATATATATCAACTGAAAATGACCATAGTAAGGTTTTAATATAAAAACTCTTCAAAGAGGGAGAATTTATAGCGGGCATGCTCTAAGTTGTACTCATTTTCCCTTTTCGTTCAGCCACTACAGCTGGGGTTCCCATTTTCTTGCAATTTTAATGTAATTAAAATTAATTGAGAATTAACTAAGAAGCATTAAGGCTCTTCCAGTTTGGGTTCCCAGTCTCCTATTTCTTGGCTGCAAACATCATTCTCTAACCCCAATGATCTTTGTTCTTCCTACCCTTCCCTTGACATTCTATCATGTACTGTGTCCACAGTTCCAATATGCACAATATATAACTTTTTTACCTATTCAAAATATTTAAACCTTTACTCTCCAGAAAGACTATTAGTCTTTACATCTTCCTTCCTCAGAGATCACCTGCTTCAGAAAGATTCTTAGAATTCACAACAGTAGTTTTTACTTGGAATAGCCATGATATCTCCCTAAGGGTTCTAATTTAATTTCCATTGCCCATTGCTCTGATAAAAATACCCTTTAGCATTTAGGAAAAAACATGTTTATTTCAGCTCACAAATACTGATTTTATTACATCTGTGCGGGGGGGGGGGGGGGGGGCGCTCAAGATATCACATCCATAGACAAAAGTGGAAAACATAAAACTTTCAGGCTTGCTTGTCCTCAGCTCAGCTTTTCTATTCTTATACAGTTCATTAAATGCTGACAAAGAACTGTGCTTCCTAAGTGGGCTGGGTCTTCCCAGGTAAACTTACTTAATGAAAGTAAGTCACCATAGACCTGGCCACAGGGCAGCCAAATGTAGACAGTCCCTTATTGAGATTCTCTTCTCAGATGATTCTAGGATATTTTTTTCCCAGTTGACGTTTAAAGCTAACCATGATACTAATCAGTTGTAAGATTAATCTTTTTTAAACTTTATTTAAAAACAAAGATAAATGTATAGATTTTTAAGCATTTTTGCATGAAAGTATACAAACACATTTTTATAAGGTTGTAATTAAGTATTTGTGGATACTTATACATACACATATGTATATGTGTAACAATAATATAGGAAAAGAGGTTATTAATTTGAGGAGATAGGAGAGAAACTGGGAGGGGCTGTAGGAAAAAAAAAGGGGATGTGATACAGTTCTATTTCAATTAAAATATATTCTTTTTCCCCCTATTTTTGATCTTCACACAGTCTGTGGGTTGTTACTGGGGTGTTCAGGGCTTTCTGGGGTTAGTATCCCATTATCAGTGACTGCATGTTATGTTTGTTCTTTTGTGACTGGGTTATCTCACTCAGGTTGATAGTCTCTAGATGCATCCATTTTCTTAAGAATTTCATTAGGCCATTGTTTCTGATAGCTGAGTAGTACTCCATTGTCTAAATGTACCACAATTTTTGTATCTATTCATCTACTGAAGAACATTTGGGTTCTTTCCAGCTTCTGGCTATTATAAATAGAGATGCAACGAACATTGTGGTGCATGCTTCTTTGTTGTATGTTGGAGTATCTCTGGGGTAAATGCCCAGAAGTGGAATAGCTGGGTCTTCAGGTAGTACTATGTCCATTTTTCTGAGGAACCACCAGACTGATTTCCAGAGTGGTTGTATCAGTTCAGTTGTAAGATTAATCTTAGTGCATTAAACTATTTCATTATTTGTGTGTGTGTGTGTGTGTGTGTGTGTGTGTGTGTGTGTGTGTGTGTGTGTGTGTATGTGTGTGTCTGTGTGTGTTTAAGAATAAGGAAATGGTGGGATCTTCAATTTGCTAGTTTTTTGGGAATTCTTTTACAAAGATACTTCCAGGTATTTATGGTCTTTGATTATAATCTAGGCCATGTGACTCATTTAGACAAAAAGTTTAAAAAATATAAACAGAGACCTAAAAGAGCTTGCATATTTATAATCTCCTCTTTGTGTGTTTGTGTGTGTGTGTTTGCAATTGCACTTTTGGATTTCCAGATACATACATGAAAACTTGTATGTTTCTCCTGCAGGAGGATGATAGACAGGTGGAGCAAAGCCATGTCACACCGTCACCTTAACCACAGACATCATGTGCTAGCCTATCTTATCTTCATCCTGCAGTAGTACTGTGGGGATAGGTAACCAACATGGCTGCTTGGCCTCTGAGCTGTAACCTAGTTTTGAGTGAAGTGTTTATGCCTGATTAACTATTTTTCCACAGTATCCTGGAAAGTGGATAATGTGATATGTTTTAATTGCATTTAACTTATGAATGACATTAGTCCCATTTCCAAAGGAAGTGAATTACATAATCTGTTTCTAGTAGGTAGCCAACACACTTGTTTCTGTACTTAAAGGAATTATACACAAAGAAATAAAGATAGGGATAGAGAATATATAAGTTCTCTATGGCAATCAATATATACAAGTGACTAATGCATATTCATCTATGTATTTGGAGACAATAAAAATGTTTGGCTTAATCATTGCTCAGTAATATAGCCTGCATTCTCTGAAACTGCTTTACTGATCCTAGGATCAGAGTATGGCACCCGATGGGATACTATCACATTCCAATTATTATCTTTGCTTTATAAATATTCTAGGCTGTGGGCAAATCTTAAAATGAAATTTCCATTTATCATATATATGTGTATGTATATATATGTATATATATATATATACATACATACATATATATATATATATATATATATATATATATATATATATGATAAAACATTTTATCAAGTTTAAGCTACAATGGCTAATAGCAACCTCCTACTTTTCTATAAACAGTGAAAACCAAACACTTATGATACAGTCATGGGGAGATTAAGATTTGAGTTCAGACCCAGTCACAAACCACTTTCTCAAGCTCTGAAAGAATCAATCTGTGTAAGGATATGTCTCTAAGCTGCTTCCAAAAGTAATAAACATCAAGCTTACAGACAAGAGTGGAAACGGAATGGCTTCGCTTTTCTTCCAAGGGATTTAATTTATTTTTAATATCACAGGTGGCTTCAGGCACATTGAAATAATCTGTCACTCTGAACTTAAATCACATCCTCTCACTTTTCAAATACTCTTTGATCAGCCTACCAGTAAATCACACCCTACTCTCTTCATCATAGACTCCAGTGTACAGATATAATCAGAGCATTGCAAGTTGCTCCAGAGAGTGGGGATTACAGTCATTTTAAAAATGATAAAGGAGCCTGGAGATATGTTCAGTGTTTAGGAATTCTTGCTGATGTTTTTGAGGATTTGAGCTTGGTTCCCAGCACCCATGTCCAACAGGTCACAACTGCTTGTGAGTCCAATTCCTAAGGAGCTAATCCATGTTTCTGGTATCAACGGATACTGCACTTGTGTGTGTGTGTGTGTGTGTGTGTGTGTGTGTGTGTGTGTGTGTGTGTGTGTTTGTCTGTGTGTGTGTGTCTGTGCATGTGTATTTGTGCACATATACACATGCATACACATGCTTAAATAAATGTCAAAGTCTGATAGATACACACAGGAAACAAATGCTAACATCAGTTTCTAATGTTCATTGAATCTAATGCTAATAACACGTATTATATGGCTTAAAGTTTAAAGCTGATGCCAAATTTATGTAATTTAAATGAAATTGGTGAATTTTTAAATGCTTTTTAAAGTTTAGATGGTTTGTTTTTTAATATACAAATATATGGTGTCTTTAATCTATGATTCCATAATTTTGAACAAATAGGCTTATGTTTAGGTTGTCCATATCTACATTTTGTATATGTATCTTAACACACATATGTATACACATAAATTTCAAAAACAAATATATATTTTTATATCTACAGACTATTTGATTTGTTAACAGCTTTTTATAATTTATAACAATTTCTGTGCCACTGAGTATATTACATATTCTTAGTTTATATTAAGAAAACTGATAGGTACACTAATTTTTATCTTAATAAAATATTTTATTGCTTCTGATTCACTATTGGAATTATATATTTTAAAAGAAATTAGATTCACAGGATATGTCAAGTCTATTGAGTAAAGACCAAAAGGATCCCCAATGTATTCTAGAGTTCTAGATAGGCTTATAATATGCGTTTAATAATAAATCAAAGCTAGGTGAATGTGAAGCTTAGCCCATGTAAGCCAGAGCGAAGCCTCATAATAAAAACAAAGTCATATTGTCCTCCATATATGCCTTACACTTACCTAGCTGAGGCAGAATTAGAATGCTTTCTTGTTTGTTTTCCTGTGAGAACTTCACAGTCACTATATGAGGCAGCCATTTTGAGTAGGATGAATGGTAACTATTTTGCAAGTAATTGGGGATGAGGGAGGATAGGAGGACCAAGTAGGATACTGGGTATTATACTCTGTCAGTTCTTGCTTTGCTTCCTCTGTCTATCTGTCTTTTTGTCTGTCTGACTCTCTTAACTGGATATTTTCTTTACTTGCATTTTAAATGTTACCCCCTTTTCCCAGTTTCCCCCTATCCCATCTCCTCTCCCCTGCCTCAAGTAAAGTGTTTCCCCAACCACCCACCAACATCCTCTCACCGCCCCAGCATAATATTCCTCCTCTCCACTGGGGCATCTAAACTTCACAGGCCCAAGAGCCTCTCATCCCATTGATACCCTCTAAGGCGATCCTCTGTTATGCAGTTACATATATGTTTCATATACCTCCATGTATATTCTTTGGTTGGTTGTTTATTCCCTAGGAGCTCTGGGATATCTGGTTGGTTGATATTGTTATTTTTCCTATGGGGTTGCAAATACCTTCACTTCCTTCAGTCCTTTTTCTAACTTCTCCATTGGAGACCCTGTTCTCAGACCAATGGTTGGCTGAGAGCATCTACCTCTGCATTTTTCAGCATCTGGCAGAGTCTCTAGGAGACAGCTATATCAGGCTCCAGTCAGCATGCATTTCTTGGCATCCACAATATTGTCTGTGTTTGATGACTGTGTATGGGATGGATCCCCCAGGTAGTTTCTATATAGCCATTCCTTCAGTTTTTATCCTAAGATCACTGACTGCCCTTCCAGAGGTCCTGAGTTCAATTACCAGCATTCACATGGTGGCTTGAAAATATCTATTATAGAATCTGATGCACTGTTCTGGTATCTCTAAATAACGTGGCATTGTGCCTTTTTCTCTTAATATGAACTCTCTAACTGAATTCGTAGATAAGTTAGCAGCCCCAGAGGATCTTTCTGTCTATATCCTCAGAGCCCTGGGATTTCTGACATGCGAGGCTATATCATTGTTTTGATATGGGTGCCAGCAATTTGAACTCGTCTTCTGGCTTGTTCAGCAAACAAGTACAAATACCCATCTTCACATTTATAATTGCTTTGTAAACATAAAATGAGTCCTTCTCCAAGTGTGCTGGATTTCTTTCAATCAGCTCAATACAGCCTAGGATGATCTGAGAAGAGAGACCCTCAATTAAGAAAATGTCACCATTAGATTGCCCTGTATGTCAGACTGTAGTGTGATTTCTTGATTGGGAGATATGGGAGGGCCCATCTTCTGGAGGTAGTTCTATCTCAGAAAAGAAGTTGCTGAGGTGTATAAGAAAACAGATTGAGCAAACCACAGGGGCAAGCAAGCCAGTATAGATGGTTCTTCCAAGGATACCAGGTAGGAATTCTACATCCTCTCCTCTAGGTTCTGTTGAGCAGTAAATAGCCTTCTGTTTTCATTGGCAGTAAGCTAAATGAGAGTGAGAAGGCAGCTGCCCAGCATTTGCATTGTTGAATTTCTGGAAAATCATCAGCAAGAGACACTGCTTTTTGTTTTCTTGGAATTACAATAATATTTCTCATGTGAAATGAACTATTTCCAGGACATATATTAGAATACAATGCTTCATTACACCCTCATTGAAGGGATTTGTGATATATTATTGTCATTTCCTAATAAATTGTTCTCTTCCATGTTGGTGAGATCCTCAGACCTATGCTGTTTTATTAAAATATATAACAAGACGAAGGTTCTACAAATCTCAAAACAACATTGTTTATATTATTGATGCTTTATTTCTCCAAAGCCTAGCTTTACCTTTCCCAGTATTTCACACTAGCCCATGATGCTCTGCTCCCAGCTCTCTCTTAAGCTCATTAGTCACTGTATGTAGTGGAATTCCCTGCTGTATTTAAGTTGTAGTTACAATGATTTTCAAATGAGGTAATTTGATAAATAGGGAACGTTTATCACAGGGATTTATTTAGACCTCAAGCTTAACTTGAGTTATAAATTTTAGTTTATCCAAAGAAAGTAGTGCTTGCTGGCTCATAGCTCTAGTCTAAGTTTGTTTGAGCACTTATTATCTTGTCTGAAAATAAATTCCTGGGGCTGGAAAGAATGGTTAGTAGCAAAGTTACATTTATGACACTTCCTTAAGACCTGTGTTTGATTCCCAGAATTAATGTTGTAGAAACTTCAACCATCTATATATCTAGTTTCATGAAATAAAAAGCCTTCTTTTTTCTTAGTATAAAAATGTACACATGTATACATATGTGCATGCACATAAATGCATTCACATTTTAAACTATTTTTATAAGTAAAAATATAATAAGCTACTATATTTTGAGAGGAGAATTTGAGTAGAGTTCAATAAATGGTAATGTACAGAGGTATGGGCAACTATGAGAGTAAGCTTATGATAGCATAGCACCCTCAGGCTGATAGAGCAAACAGCTATTTCCACAGTAAGACTGAAAGGATTAGAATCAGAAGCATAAACACTATGAAAAAATGATGAGAAGATAGGACTGGCAGGTATATTTAGTTGTTCACACCTCAAAACAAGCAACTGAAATACATCTTCCTGGGAGATTTGTTTAAAAGTTATACCATTTTCATTTCTTTTTTCATAAGAGGAGGAGGCTATTTGCCTTGATAGAATTATAGGATTTAATTAAAATCATTAGATTAGTCCAAAGATAATACCCCAGAAATATATAACTTATCACATTGACAAAAATGTCTTTGACAATGTAACATGACACACCCACTGGTTCCAAGACATGGTTCTCTTTCCAGAGGTCATTATTTTGGTTATAATAATTCGAAGTCATTACAATGGTAAAATGATTTGAAGCAAGCTTAATGGGCAATCTGGAACTCTGCAAGAGCTAGATCATTAGAACATGTGGAAGTCTTTTTTTTTTTTAATTGAACAACTATATTTTAAAAAACAAAGATAAAAGTACATATTTTAAGCATTTATGCACAAAAGCATGTGAATACATTTTTTTCAGTACCTGATTTTTTTAAAGGTTTGATAGCTTGCATTAAAATCTTACTAGATAGAGCATAAAGTACATGTAAAACAAGATGTAACCTGGAAATAGTCAAAGTTTTCTTGATGTGTAAAGATTAAGCATAATTGTTTTTCATTTTCTTTTCTTTCTTTTAGCCTTTGTTTTTATTTATTTATTTTTTTTGAACTTCATATAGTCTGTGAGTTGTTTCTGGAGGTGTTCTGAGCTTTCTGGGATTAGTATCCAATTATCAGTGACTGCATATTATGTCTGTTCTTTTGTGACTGGGTTATCTCACTCAGGATAATATTCTCTAGATGCATCCATTTTCTTATGAATTTCTTTCTTACAAAGTCTTAAAATGCAAGAGACATTTGGAACAGAACACAGTTTAGCTGATTTGGATACAATTTCAAGAAAATAAAGAAGATTTTTTTGTTTGCTTGTTTGCTTGGTTGGTTTTGGTTTTGATCCAGAGCATCTCATCCTTTGCTTGAGAGGTTGAAATGTCATAAAAAGTCATGTTTTCCTCGGGGTACTGAAAAACGTAAATTGCCCAGAAATAAGGAAACCTAAAAGCACTGTACAATGTACTTGGAAGTTGCACTGTACAGATGCAAATTTCAAAAGCAGAGACTTGGTCTAGCCTACTTCTCTTCGGTGTTTAGTGTAGTAGTCAGCACATAAAATAAAGCAGAATATAAGGTTAATTAATGAGTATGCAGTGAGTGATTGAGTGAGGAGAACAACTGAGGGAGGACAGTTTGGAAAAGTTTAGGGAGTGTAGCAATAGCAAAGGGAAAACTAAGTATGATGATACCTTTTTAAGGTTCAACTTGTCACAATCTACAATCCACTGAAAAGTATCAGTGGGGAATAGTCTAGATCAGTAGGACCTTTAGGCAAACTTAGGAAAGATATTTTTTTTTTATTTTGCTAATTGAGGCAAGAAGAGCCAGTACACTATGAGATGCACCATTCCCTAGGTTTGGGTGTGAAACACTGCTCACATAGAGAATGTTTGTTAAGCACAAGTTACACATATATTTGTTTTCTGTTCTTGATAGTGTGTGTGTATCTAGGTATGTTAAGTTTCTTCCACTTCAGCTTCCAAGCTAAATAATCTCTGTTCTCCCAAGTTGCTTGTTTTCAGGGTATATTATTACACACCAACAGGAATGAAAGCAGGTCAGGGGGCTTCACCATTGTAGCCATTCCTTGAGATTGTTAATATATCTGTCTCAGATTACATCTACATTTGAGTTGCAGGTTGCAAGATCCAAGTACTTCTGTTACAATGGAAACGTCAGACAATATTAATATTGTTGCTTTTATTTTGATAGAGGGTCTCTATATTGTGTTGCCATAACCACCATGGAACTCACTATGTAGACTAGAGATGTACCTGAAACTGCCTTCCAAGTGCTTGGATTAAAGGCATAGGCCACCAGTTCAGCTATATTATTTTAAAGAGATATTTGCTGATTATAGTTTGAAGGTAAAAGCCTGAAATAAAGCATACCACTACTTATAAAAAGTTGAATAATTTAAATAAGACATGTGCTCTTAAAGATATGAGACAGAAGACCATCAGTCTAGACATTGTGTGTGAATGTCAGCCAAAGAAAAGAGCATTAAACAGTACAAGTTTATGTGATAAACATATTAGTGAAATGAATTATATAAGAAATAAGTATGACAATGAATGCAATGGAAATGCTTTGTATTGAATGGCTTATTTAAATTATTTCTTTGAGGGAAGTGCCAAATTTTTAAATATTTATTTTTAACTTTCTACTACCAAAGCATATTTATAATAACAAGATGGTATCCTGGGCACAGAATACTAACGAGGAAATAGTATTGAATGAAACTGTGAAGATAACTGAAATGATAATGGTTAAAGCAAAAGTTACATGTCTATGAATCAACAGAACTCTCAAAGCGGTCCTTTTGAAAATGAATGCATTTATGCTGGAGAGATGGACCGATGGCCACAGGTCTCATAACTTGAGTTCCATTCAAAGAACCACAAAGTGCAAGAAAGTGTTCAGATTACGTTATTGTCTTGCAACCTTTTTGAAACATACATGCCTGGCTCCACACAAGCATACAAAAGGGAAAATAAACAATTGTAATAGTTTTAAATGCATAAATTTTGTGCTATTATATTGTGTATTGAATTTCAATAATGTATGTCTTTTAATCGTTCAAAAAATATAAATTTTATCCCCATTCATAAACATGTTCAAGAAGAGCACAAGAATATAGTTTTGAACTGATAAAAACATGGACAAAAGGCTGGACCAAGACAGCAAATCTTTTATAAACAAAAGCTCTACGGTTACAGATTCAATACACATAGGTGGAAAATATTTATCTGAATGTTGCATTTACTTTGTAATGCATATGATCTCTATTTATTTTCAGTTATAGGAATGTGTCTGGGTTTCTATTAAATGTGATGTAATGCCTTTGAAGGCCAAAAGAAGTCTGTCTCCCATGGAGGTAGAGCCATAGGTGGTTGTGAATTGATCAATGTGACTGCTAGGTAACACATTGTATCTTTCAAAAGAGCAACAAACATGCATAAGTGCTGAGCCACCTCTTCAGACCTCAAATATCTATGTCTTATAGAAGTTTTATCACCCATAACCTTTAGAACTTACTAAATCTAGGAGATAAATTCTTCCCAAGGAACTATGCTTTGTAATGTTATAGAAAAAATCATGCCTAGCTAATTCTTTCAATATCTCTAATTAAGCAAAATTTGAATATTTCATATTGCTCTCTTTATCATTATAGTAAGTAGTTGGGCTCTGATGACTTCTTTGCTGCTTCTAAGACCAATTTGATCAGCAGTCATTGTTTCCTCTATAGCTAGACCTTCATTTCTGTTGATTGCTACCTTAGATGTAAAGTGCACAACTCTTAAACTGTTCCAAAGCACAGAATAGGTCCGCAAAGCAGTGCCTTTTGTGTGTGTTTAAGTGAACTTAATGATGAAACAGAATCTATCCCATATGACAAAAGCATTTCCTTAAAGGTATTTACAGACACTGAAAAGTCCATTCTTGAAAATTCTGCAGAACTTAGTAGAAACATAAGACTAATTCCATGCCAGAAAAAAATCTCCACTATTCAAAAGAGATAAAAGTAAGTGAATGGCAGACTTCTCTTCTGTCCACTATTTTTACTTAGAGAAAATTATTTCCCATCTTTGATTGTGTGATGTGAAAAAGTATAAATAACTATATTGGACAAGAAAATGAGTAGATTATTTTGAATTATGTCTTCAAGCCTATTAATTTCTGATTCTAACTATTGTGAGTTTTAAATTATTACATCTAATTTAGTTAGTATTTACTTCCTGAGATGTTATCATGTGGGACATGATGAGAGCTGAACATTTTGTCTTGTTATTAAGGAACACTAAAAAGGGAATTAAGATGCATTTTGTTTGTAAGTTAAATATACCAAAGATATATAAGAAGATATGGTATTCTTCACAATCTCATCCTTTTTTTACAGCTCATAAATAAATAAAAAGAAGCACAAAACAGTCTCTAAAAAATCACAAACAAATCTTTCAGTCACAAAAATAATACACTATTTCAAATATGTAGGACTTGGTGATTTATTTAAAAATACTCTGTAGACATTTCTATGACACTTCTTGAAGATTTCCCTTAATTTACTATTAAATCTGTGCATACAGGTGCATGCATTATATTATAAAATTATAAATATTATTGGCTATTTACAGGTAAAGTTACCCACAAATATAATTAGCTAACTTATCAATGAATCAGATGTTTTCTTGGCCCTTACTTGATATCCAAGACTGTTTTTTACAGCATGAATGAAAAATTTAGGTAAGAGGCTCAGGGTGTCTGAGCTTGAGGCCAGTCTAGTCTACAGACTGAATTCTGGGATAGTTAGGGCTACACAGAGGCTACACAAAACCATGTCTTGAAAACAAAAACCCCAAACAAACAGAATATAAAAACCCACAAACGAACAATTAAAAACTCCCAAAACAAGAACCAAAACCAAAACCAAACCCAAACCCAAACCAAACCAAGTTAGCCAGCTTTGACTGCCTTTAAATTTCTTCTATAAAATAGACACGTGTTTAAGTGTTGCCTGATTGTCTACTGTGTAAGTGAATGGGAGTATGTGTGTATGTACGTGCTTATGACTGAGGAGGCCGGAGGAAGTATATCATCCCACTGAACTTAAGTACAGGCAGATGTCAATCAGCCAGTGTGGGAGCTGGGAAGCAAATGGAGTCTTGTGTAAGAACAGCATGTAATAGGAATAGACAAGACAGCCTTCCATCCCCAGCTTCTGTTTCCTCAATTTCTCACAGTAATATTTGCTTGAGTAACTATGAATCTCTTGACAGTTATTTTTTTTTCACTTAATGCTTGCTTTTTCACAACTTTAGACTTAAATAAATCTTTTAAAGATTTTATAGATAATCACGGAAGGCTAATCCAGGACATGACAAGTTTACATTGTTATACATGCCAATGCACTGGACGAGAGGGTATCTACAGGAACTCAGAAATAGTATTAAGCTTTTAATCTATCCCTGCTGGTAGTTTGTTAGAGGAAGTCGGGGAGATTGATGAGCAGTTGCTGTTTATCCACTCATGCATTGTTGGTGAGTAAGCAGGGTGTGGGAGACTTTTCAGCCTCATTAAATAAGTTAATCATAGAAATAAGAAGGGAAATTCTAGAAAACATGCAGAGTGCTTAAATTTAAAGAATGCATTTTTATCAGATATCTTATTTACTTACATTTCACATGTTTTCCCCTTTCTCAGTTTCCCCTCTGAAAACCCATATCACATCCGCCCTCCCTGTAAGGGTGATCACCCACCAACTCCTGCCTCCCTGCCATGAAATTCGCCTACACAAGGGCATTGAGCTTTCACAGCACCAAAAGACTCTCTTCCCACTGATGCACGATAAAAAGGCCATCATCTGCTAAACATGGGGCTGGGGCCATGGGTTCCTCCATGTATACTATTTGGTTAGTGGTTTAGTTTCTGGGAGCTCTGGGGTGTCTGGTTGGTTGATTATTGTTGTTCTTACTGTTGTTCTTCCTTCCCAAACCCCTTCATCTCCTTCAGTTTTTTTTTAATCTCTTCCATTGGGGATCCCATGCTCAGCCCAAAGGTTGGCTGTGAGAATTAACTTCTGTACCTGTTAGGCTCTGACAGAGCCTCTTGTGAGATAGCTACATTAGGCTTCTGTCAGCATGCACTTCTTTCCATCTGCAATAGTATCTGGGTTTGTTGACTGTATATGGGATGATTCCTCAGGCTGGGCAGTCTCTGGATGGCCTTTCCAACAACCTCTACTCCAAACTTTGTCCCTGTATTTCCTCTATTGAGTATTTTGTTTACTCTTCTAAGAAGGACTGAGATATCCATAGTTTGGTCTTCCTGCTCCAGTTTTATACTGTTGATGAGACAAAAGTACTCTAGAATGGGCAAATAATTAAGAGAATAGCTTGAGCAAAAGCTCAGTCATTAAGAACATGTACTGCTCTTCCAGGGTCCTAGAATTCCATTCCTAGCATCTGTGTAGAGCACCTCCTGGTGCAGCTCCAGGTGATCCTATACTCACTGCTGAACTCCACAGGCTCTGTCACACACAAGACAATACCCTCTCTAACACATAGATAAAAATAATAAAATAAAATTTAAGAAGTAAAACAGTTTAGCTCAAAATTTCAGGATATGACTCAAGGAAATAGGACATAAATAAGCATGTAACATCAGTTCTTTAAAAGAGGAGAAAGGAAGGCCTCCCAGAACTCTCAGGGTATGGGTGACTATGCTGCCTGGTAGTGCACATTTTCAGCCCAAGGCTAGACCCTGCCGGAGTTCCACCAGAACTGGCAACGTGCTCTCAGGTTGCTGGGTGCTGGAAGAGCTGCAGAAGGGCTCTTATTCTGGAGCATGGGGTACGTACATGTTCCCTCTCCACTGACTATCCCCAAAGAGGCTCCCCAGAACTCTCAGGGCACAGGTGGATATACTGCCTGGAAACAGACACTTCTGTCCCTAGGTCAGAGCCCAGCCCAGTTTTATCAGGATTTGGCACTGTGATTGGAACTCACAGGCTACCTAAAGAGCCAAACACCTAGAAACAACCTCCCTCTAGAGACCATGGGCCCACAGACCCACAGGAGAGACAAGCTTCAGAAAGTGACAAGTACACCTAGCTTCATCAATGACAAGATTGCAAGAGGCAATAGCAAGAATCTAGGAACCCGCAACCAAAACAACATGGCAACATCAGAATCCAGTTCTCCCAACACAGAAGACTTAGACTTAAAATCATACTTCATGATGATGATGGAGATCCTCAAAAAGCACATAAATAACACACTGAAAGAAGTACAAGATGCTAACCCCAGAGGCTCGGACTGCCCCAGAAACAACTCACAGACTGTGTGAAGTTCAAGAAAAAAACAAAACAAAACAAAACAAAACAAAACAAAAAGTCATGCTCAATCCTTACACACCAAGAAAACGTTGACTAATTCCAGGTTACATCCTGTTTTACACGTACTTTTAGCTCATTGTAACTAGTAAAACCTTAATGCAGAGTATCAAACCTTAAAAAAGAAGAAAAAAAAAGCCAAGCACTGACACAATTGTATTTGTATACATTTATGAAAAAATATTTAAAATTTTTATCTTTTATCTTTGTTTTTTAAAATAAAGTTTAAAAAAAAAGAAATTCCCCACAAAAAAAGAAAACCCAAACAGTACATGATCACAAAAAAAAGAAGTACAAGAAAGCCACAAGAACACACACAAACAAATTAAAGCCCTTAAAGAGAAAACAGAAAACCCAATTAAAGAGCTAAAGGAAAGGACAAACTGGCAAAGAAACTGAAAACAGAAACAGAAACAATGAAGAAATCACAAAAGGAGTCATCTCTGAAGTACTAAAACCTAGGAAAGACATCTAGAGTCATAGGTGCAAGCAACCCCAACAGAATACAAGAGATAGAAGGGAGATTCTTAGGAGCACAAGGTACCATAAAACTCACTGACAGAACAGTCAGAGAAAATGCAAAAGTTAAAACAAATATTTCATCCTAAAACAAAAGAATATACCTTCTTCTCACAATCTCCTGGCATCTTCTCCAAAACTGACCATATAGTTGGTCAGAAAACAGGCCTCAATAGATATAAAAGCATCAAAATAATCCCTTGTATCATATCAGAACACTATGGAATAAGGCTGGTCTTGAAAAATAACAAAAAGCACACATACACATGGAGGCTAAACAATGCTCCACTCAATAAAAACTTGGTTAAAGAAGTAAAAAAGAAAAAAGTCAAAGACATTTAGAGTTTAATGAAAATGAAGGCACAACATACACAAACTTAAGGGATACAATGAAAGAAGTGGAGGAAAACTCATAACTCTGAGTGCCTCCAAATAGAAACAGGAGAGAGCATACACTAATAGATTGACAGCACATCTGAAAGCTCTAGAACAAAAAGAAGCAAATAAACGCAAGAGGAGAACATAGCAGGAAATAATCAAACTCAGAGCTGAAATAAATTAAATAAAAACAAAAAGACCTATACAAAGAATCAACAAAACTAAGAGTTGGTACTTTGAGGAAATCAACAAGATTGATAACCCTTAGCCAGACTAACTAGAGGGCACAGAGAAAGTATCCAAATTAACATAATAAGTAATGAAAGGGAAGACATAACAACAGAAACTGAGGAAATTCAAGAAATCATTAGATCACACTACAAAAGCCTATACTCACAAAATTGGAAACTCTAGAGGAAATAGACAATTCTCAAAACAGATTCCAGATACCACAATTAAATCAGGATTACATAAGCCATCTAAGCAGCCTCATAACACCTAAAGAAATAGGAACAATCATGGAAAACCTCCCAACCCCACCCACACAAAAAAGCCCAAGACATGATGGGTTTAGTGCAGAATTCTATCAGTCCTTCATAGAAGACCTAATACCAAGATTCTCCAAAATATTCCACAAAATAGAAACACAGGGAATGCTACCCAGCTCATTCCTGAAAACCACAATTATTGCCATTCCTAAACCACACAAAGGCCCTAAAAAGAAAGAAAACTTTAGACTATTTTTCCTCATCAACATTGATGCAAAAATCCTCAATAAAAGTATTGCAAACCGAATCCAAGAACACATCAAAAGAATCATTCGCTATGATTAAGTGGGGTTCATCCCAGGAATGCAAGGTTAGTTCAATATAAGAAAATTCATCAATGCTATCCACTATATAAACAAACTCAAAGGAAAAAAAAAACTCATAATCATCTCTCTAGATGCCGAGAAAGCATTTGAAAAAAATCAACTCCCCTTCATGTTAGAAGTCTGGGCATGGTCAGGAATTTAAGGCTCCTATTTAGGCATAGTAAAAGCAATATACAGCAAAGCAATAGCCAACATCAAACTAAATGGTAAGAAACTTGAAGCAATCCCACCAAAATCAGGGACTAGACAAGGCTACCCACTCTCCCCTTACCTATTCAACATAGGACTGGAAGTCCTGGCCAGAGCAATTAGACAGCAAAAAGAGGTCAAAAGAATATAAATTGGAAAGGAAGGAGTCAAACTATCACTATTTGCTGATAATACAATAGTATAATTAAGTGACCAGAAAAATTCCACCATAGAACTTTTACAGATGATAAACAAGTTCACAAAAGTGGCTGGATATAAAAATAACTCAAACAATTCAGTAGCCTTCCTCTACTTGAAGGACAATCATGTTAAGAAAGGAATTAGAGAATCAATACCCTTCACAATAGTCACAAAATATATAAAAATACCTTGGTGTGACCCTATCCAAGCAAGTGAAAGACCTGTATAACAAGAACTTCAAGTCTCTGAAGAAGGAAATTGAAGAAGACCTCAGAAGATGGAATGATCTCCCATTCTCATGGATTGGAAGGATGAACATTAAAAATGGCCATCTTGCCTAAGGCAATCTCCAAATTCAATGCAATCCCTATCAAAATTCCAACTCAATTCTTCATAGAGTTAGAAAGAGCATTTTGCAGAATCATTTGGAATAATAAAATACCCAGGCTATCAAAAATATTTTAACCAATAAAAAAACTTCTGGGGGGAAACATCATCCCTAACCTGAAGCTCTGTTAGAGATCAATTCCGATAAAAACTGCATGGTATTGGTACAGAGTCAGGCAGGGATCAATGGAATAGAATTGAAGACCCAAAATTGAACCGCACATGTATAGTTACTTGATCTTTGACAAAGCAGCTTAAAAGATTCAATGAAGAAATGAAAAAAAAAAAAAAAAAAAACAGCCTCTTCAATAAATAGTGCTACTTCAACTGGTAGTCAGCATGCAGGAGAATGTAAATCGATCCCTCTTTATCTTCTTGTTCAAAGCTCAAGTCCAAGGGAATAAAAGACCTGTGCATAAAACTTAGTATACTGAAAATAATAGAACAGAAAATGGGGAAAAGCCTAGAACACACAGGCTCAGGGAAAAATTTCCTGAACTAAATTCCAATGGCTTATGCTCTAAGATCAAGAATCAAATGGGACCTCATCGAAAACAAAGCTTATGTAAGTTAAAGGACACTGTCAAAAGGACAAAATGGCATCCAACAGATAAGGAAAAGATTTTTAGCAATCCTACATCTGATAGAGGGCTAGTATCCCATATATACAATGAAATCAAGAAGTTAGACTCCAGAGAAACAAATAATCTTATTAAAAATGGGGGATAGAATGAAATTCTCAAGAAAATAAATGTACCTACAGAATATTATCCTGAGTGAGATAACCCAGCCACAAAAGAACAGACATAATATGCAGTCACTGATAATGGGATACTAACCCCAGAAAGCTCTGAACACCCCAGAAACAACCCACAGACTGTGTGAAGATCAAGAAAAAAAGAAAAAAAAGAATATATTTTAATTAAAGTAGAACTGTATCACATCCCCCTTTCCTTCCTACAGCCCCTCCCAGTTTCTCTCCCATCTCCACAAATTAATAACCTCTTTTCCTATATTATTGTTACATATATACATATGTGTATATATATGTACCCACAAATAATTACAACCTTATAAAATGTATTTGTATACTTTTATGCAAAAATGCTTAAAAATCTGTACATTTATCTTTGTTTTTTAAAATAATGTTAAAAAAATGGGGGATAGAGCTAAACAAAAAATTCTGAACTGAGAGATAGCTAATGGCTGAGAAGTACCAAAAGAAATGCTCCACATCCCTAGACATTAGGGATATGCAAATCAAAACAACCTTGAGATTCCACCTCATACCAGTAAAAATGGCTAAAATCAAACTCAGGTGATAGCAGATGCTCTCTAGGATGTGGAGTAGTAGGAATACTCCTCCACTTTTGATGGAATTGTATACTGGTACAACCACTATGAAAATTAGTCTGTCGGTTCCTCAGAAAATTGGAGGACCCAGCTATACCACTCCTGGGCATATACGCATATATGCAAAAAGAAGTGCCAACATCTAACAAGTATACATGCTCAACCATGTTCCTAGGAGCCTTATGTATAATAGCCAGAAGCTGAAAAGAACCCAGATGTCCTTAAACAGAGGAATGGATAAAGAAATTGTGGTAAATATACACAATGAATTACTACTCAGCTATCAAAAGAATGACTTCATGTAACTCCTAGGTAAATGGATGGAACTTGAAGCTATCATCCTGAGTAAGGTAACCCTGTCACAAAAGAACATTCATGGTATGTACTCACTTGTAAGTGTATACTAACCCAAGAACTCTGAATACCCAAAATACCATCCACAAAGCTTATGAAGCTCAAATAAAAGGAACGCCAGAAAGTGAATGATCTCAGTCCTTCTTAGATGGAAGAACATAACGTCCATGGGAGGAAATACAGGGACAAACAGTAGAGCAGGGATTGAAGAAAATGTTATCCAGAGACTGCCTCACCCTGTTATCCACCCCATATGCACTCAATGAACCCACGCACTATTGCTGATGCCAAGCAATGCTTACTGGCATGAACCCGATATGCATGCCTCCTCAGAGGCTTTGGCAAAACCATACCGATACAGTGTTGGACGCCTGAAGCTAACCATCAGAATGAACACAGGGACCCCAATGAAGAAGATAGAGAAAGGGCTGAAGGAGCTTAAAGGATCTGCAACCCCATGGGAAAAACAAATGTATCAACTAACCAAACTTACCACAGCCCCCAGGGGCTAAAATACCAACCAATCAGTTAGCATGGATAGACTCATATCCCCAGGTACAGATACAGCAAAGGATAACATTTTCTGACATCAATAGAAGAGCTTTTTGGTCCAGTGATGGTTCATTTTGCCAGTGTAGGGGAACACCATGGTGCTGAGGTGGGAGAGGGTAGTTGGGAGAGGCAACACCTTCATGGAGGCAATACGTGGGAGAGGGGGTTTCAGAATGTGGGGAAGGGATAACATCTAAAAATGTAAATGGAGAAAATAAAAATTTGGAGGGTAAAAAAGAACACAAGAGAGAGGACAGGAGTGTGTGTGTGGGGGGGAAAGACATGAATGTATACATATTTAGAAGTTTCTCTTTCTTTCTACTCTTACGTATTCCAGTGCCAGAAACCATGGAAAAGTGAACTTACTAATTCAGTTTGAATTTACTAATTCACCCAAGCAATCAAGACCCTTCTCCTCAGACATGCCCACAATCCTGTTAGATCTAGATAGTCTCAAAGTTTTATGTGTGTGTTTGTGTGTCTGTATTCATGTGTGTATTTATATATGTGCATACACATATTGAAAATGTGCAGATTTTCAATCAACTCTAAAAATCATGCCTTAGAATTCAAATGATTCAAATGATTAAAATTAATATCTTCAGATTTGAAAATAATATGAGTATCATATCTGCAAAATTTCATTGAATTAATTTTTGAATAGAAGATGCAAAATATGTCAAGTCAAGGAAAACTCTGTGTACATTTAACGAATTCATAGCAATCAGCATGGCCTGGCTGTGTCAGTTTAGTCACTCCAACCCTTTCTAAATGCCCCCTTTGACATTCATAAGCACCAGTTGTAAGAAAAAATATAGAATGTCTGAGAAAAGCTATGGGAAGCCATGGGGTTGATGAGAGGGGATATGTGGACATTTCGACCCTGTGTTGAGAATTTATGGTGGCAGGTTTAGAATCTAATTAATCAACACATTGTGTTTGCACTTTATTTAAGTGTATACTCTCATTTGCTATTTTGTTCCCTAACTAACCCATTGGTTCTTTAAACATTTTATTTGGTTTCAAACATAGGGTAGTTTTTCTTGGTTTATTCTCCACCTCATTTTAACTGAATTCAGATGTTCAGAAAAAGTTCTCCATATGCTTTTGCACACATCAGAGTTACTATGATTTCTTTCATTTTGAAGATGGTGTTCTATTGCTGTCAACCAGGCTATGCCGTTTATAGTTTTGTTCCCATTTTTGTATGCTGAGATGTTTTCACTATGATCTGTAAGCTACTAAAAAGAAGAATCTCAAAATCTCTCATTACTCCTCATAAAATCGCATTGATATTTAATGTGAGATCTTTACAGTTATCAGGAGCATTGGCTTTCACAATGAATTCTTCATTTATCAGTGTTGGCACTTGTTTGAAACTTACTTTACCTAAGAAGCAGAGCTTACCTAGTTTTCCTAGGTTAAGCGTTAGCAACATAGACATTTTATTCCATTTTCTTGATTTAAATATACATGCATATTTATATTTAATCTTTTGCTTGTATAGAGTCAAGTACTGTTTAGTTTGTTTAGTTAGTTTTATTACATGTAATGTAAGTATTGTTCTAATCATTATATACTATTTTTCCTATTTTTTTGCTCTTCTTGCACTCTAATTTTGAATTATAATTCAAATTTTATCTTCTTTATTCTAATAGATATTTTGGCTCATTCTATTATCACTCTGTGTTGTTTGTTTTTCAATGATTGGCCTAAGGTTTACTTGGCATTAACTAATAGGATGTAGTCTCAAAAGTACATTTCAAAAATTAAGTAAATTTAAAAAAATGAGAAAAATGTGAAAGTCAAATAAACTTTTATGAGGTACTGTTCTATTTAAGCCCCCTTAGCTCTTGTGGCATTATTTTCAAGTGTTTTATATATGAGTGTTATAAAACCCATAAAATATTATGGCTACCTTGAATGTTTGGTCATAGTTAATAGGGGCTTAAGTAAAGACATATTTATCTTATTTGGGTGTCTTCAATTGCCCGTGAAAATCTTTTCCATCTGGCATTTTTTTCTTTTATATTTTGTCTTGTCAGGCTGTCTGGCTAAGACCCAATTGTGCTATGTTCTGTAAGAGGCTATTTCACCATAAGAACTGTTTTCTCTCGGGCAACATTTCAAAGTTAACATGCTTGGGTTTTGTGCCCATCGTTTTTATTCAGGATTGCAAATGTGTCATTCACATGCCCCCTGACACGGATTCCTGAGGTGTGTCTACTGGTTTGTTTCCTCCGCAATATCTATTTATATTTTTACTTAAGTACCCATTAGCTCTTCCGATCTTTACTCTTCTAGAGAACTGTTATTCTTACTGGGGTAAGATGTCTTTCCTTGTGTTTCTCTGATAATTAGTAAGGCTGGATATTTCTCATGTACCTGTAATGAGTCTTCCTTAGAGACATGCAGGCTTCTTTTGTGATTAGTAACTGTGCCTTGGCTGGTTGACACTTTTTGGTTTAGTTTGAGTTTTTTTCTTTTTTCCTGGAATGTTGGCTACAGAGATTTTGGAGCTCATTTTTAGTTCTAGGTGTCAACACCTGAATTGTAGACATTACAGATAGTCTTTCTATTCTAACTATTGTTTCTGCCTCCTAATGCTTGGTTCCTTTTATGTCCAGACTTTGGAACTTTGATGTAATTTCATCCATCATTTCTTTTGCTTTGTTTTCTTTCCTGTGCTTTTTTGGCTTCTTTTTGCTGGGGGGGGGATTTTTTTTTTATATTTTTCCTTTTTTATAAATTGAACAATTTTATTTTAAAAAGCAAAGATAAATGTACAGATTTTAAGCATAAAAGTATATGAATACATTTTTGTCAGTACATGATTTTCTTTAAAGTGTGATAGTATGCATTAAAATTTACTAGTTACAATAAGCATAAAGTACATGTAAAACAAGATGTAACCTGGAAATAGTCAAAGTTTTCTTGGTGTGTAAAGATTAAGCATAATGGTATTTCATTTTGTTTTTCTTTCTTTCTTTTTGTTGGCCTTTGTTTTTTCTTGAACTTCATATAGTCTGTGAGTTGTTTCTGGGGTGTTCAGAGCTTTCTGGGGTTAGTATCCAATTATCAGTGACTGCATATTATGTCTGTTGTTTTGTGATTGGTATATCTCACTCAGGATGATATTCTTTAGATGAATCCATTTTCTTAAGAATTTCATAAAGTCGTCCACCCAACGGGTCCATGCGTGCAGAACAGGTGCTCAGGCCATCTGCCACCAAGAAAAGCAAGACACAGGCCTGGTGAGACTGTGCTGCAAGTAGAAGGGGTGCATAGAGGTTTGGGCCAAGCGCCCCAAAAGCGCCCCCACCCCACTGGTGCTTGGGAGCACAAACACTGCCATAGGGACACGCTGTCCATCTGGAGGGCCCTTGTGTGAAGAACAAACGCTCAGGCTACTGGGAACAGTGGAGATCCAGGGACACAGGCCAGGTACACAGGAGAGACAGAAACCAATCACTGAAAGAAAAACCACTTATAATTGCAGACAACAAGATTGTAAGAGGAAAGCGAAAGAACTTACCCCACAGAAAGCAAGAAACCTGACAACACCAGAACCCAGCTCTCCCATCACAGAAAACAGCAGAATTCCAAACACTCCAGAAAAAGAAGATTCAGACCAGAAATCCTACCTCAAGATGAAGATAGAGATCTTTAAACAAGAATGGGAGGAAAAATATAAAGAAATAGAAGCTTTTAAAGAGGAAAAACCCTCAAAGAAATCAAATAAGTAGAGGAAAACAGAACCAAAGAGATGAAGGAATGGAAGAAGGAATTTAAAATTGAAATGGAAACAATAAAGAAAACAGTAAAAGAGACAACCCAAGAGGTAGAAAACCTAAAAAAAAAAAAAAAAAAAATCAGGAGTCACAGATGCAAGTATCTCCAACAGACTACAAGAGATTGAAGAGAGAATCTCTGAGGGCTGAGGACAACATTGAAAACATAGACAAAACAGTCAGAGAATATACAAAAGCCAAAAAGCTCCTAACACAAAATGTCCAGGAGATCCAGAACACAATGAGAAGACCAAACCTAAGGATAATAGGAATAGAAGAGGGTGAGGAATATCAACTAAGAGGCACAGTAAATATCTTCAACAAAATCATAGAAGAAAACTTCCCTACCCTTAAGAATGAGATGACCATGAGCATAAAAGAAGCCTACAGAACTCCAAATAGATTGCACCAGAAAAGAAATTCCTCCTGACACAATAGTCAAAACACCAACTGCCCAGAGCAAAGAAAGAATACTAAAAGCAGTAAGGGAAAAAGGTCATGGGACATTTAAAGGCAGAGCAATCAGAATCACACCTGACTTCTCAACAGAGACTATGAAAGCTAGAAGACTCTGGACAGACATCATATAGACACTAAGAGAACACAAGTGTCAACCAAAGCTTCTATACCCAGCAATACTCTTAGTTATCATAGATGGAGAGACCAAGATTTTCTAAGACAAAACTAAATTTACACAATATCTGACCACAAACACAGCACTACAACAAATTATAGGAGGAAAACTCAATACAAGGAGGAAAACTACATCCTAACAAAAACAAAAAAATACCTAAGCAAGAAAACCAAAAGAAGAAAGACACACAGGCACAATTATACCTCTAAAAGCAAAAATAGCAGGAAACAGCAACCACTATTCCTAAATATCGTTTAACATAAATAAACTCAACTCCACAATAAAAAGATATATGCTATCAGACTAAGTACACAAACAGAATCCAGCATTTTGCTGCATATAGGAAACTCATCTCAGAGACAAAGACGGACACTATCTCAGAGTAAATGGTTGGGAATAAAACCTTCCAAGCAAACAGCCCCAAGAAGCAAGCTGGAGTGGCCATTCTAATATCGAATAAAGTAGATTTTCAACCAAAAGATATCAAAAAAGATAAGGATGGGAGCTATTTACTAATTACAGGAAAAATTTGTCAAAAGGAACTCTCAGTCCTTAACATATATGCTCCAAATACAAGAGCACCCACATTCATAAAAGAAACCCTACTGAAGCTCAAAAAATACATTGCACCCCACATAATAATATTGGAAGACCTCAACATCCCATTCTCAACAATGGACAGATCATGGAAGCAGAAACTGAACAAGGACGCTGTGAAACTAGCAGAAATAATGAACCAATTGGATTTAGTAGACATCTACAGAATATATCATCCTAAAACAAAAGAATACAACTTCTTCTCAGCACCTCATGGCACCTTGTCTAAAACTAAGCATATAATCATTCACAAAACAAGCCTCAATAGATATAAGAAGATTGAAATACTCCCATGCATCCTTTAAGATCACCATTATCTAAGGTTGGTCTTTAATAACATCAAAGAAATCAAAATCCCATATATACATGGAAACTAAACAATGCTCTTTTAAATGATAACATGGTCAAACAAGATATAAAAAAGAAATTAAGGATTTTCTAGAATTCAATGAAAACAAAAACACAACATACCCAAAACTATGGGATACAACGAAAGAAGTACTGACAGAAAAACTCATAGCTCTGAGTGCTTCCAAAAAGAAACTGGAGAGAGCATACAATAGCAACTTGACAGCACAGTTGAAAGCTCTAGAACAAAAGGGAGCAGATAGACCCAAGAGGAATAGACTGCAAGAAATAATCAAACTCAGAGCAGAAATTGACCAAATAAAAAAAAAAAAAAGCAATTATTCAAAGAATAAAAAAAAAAAAATCTACTTTGAGAATTAACAAAATTCATAATCCCTTAGCCCAACTAACAAGAGGGCAAAGAGAGAATATCCAAATTAACAATATCAGAAAGGAAAGTTGAGACATAACAACTGAAACTGAGGAAATTCAAGAAATCATCAGTCCCTACTACAAAAACCTATACTCAACAAAGCTGGAAAATCTGGAGGAAATGGATGAATTCCTATACAGATACCAGATACTAAAGTTAAACCAGAACCAGGAAAACCATCTAAATAATCCCATAACACCTAAGGAAATAAAAGCAGTCATCAAATGCCTCCCAACCAAGAAAAGCCCGCGTACAGATGGGTTCAGTTCAGAATTTTATCAAACATTTATTGACGACCTAATACCAATACTCTCCAAACTATTCTACAAAATAGAGGCAGATGGAACACTACCTAACTCATTTTTCTAGGCCGCAATATCCCTCATTTCTAATCCACACAAAGACCCTACATGGAAAGAGAACTTAAGACCGACCTCACTTATGAACATTGATGCAAAAATATTCAACTAAATCCTTGCAAACCAAATCCAAGAACACATCAAAACAACCACTCACCATGATTAAATAGGCTTCACTCCTGGGATGCAGGGAGGGTTTAATATGTGGAAATCCATCAATGTAATTCACCATATAAAGAAACTCAAAGAAATCAACCATATGGTCAACTCACTAGATGCTGAGAAAGCATTTGACAAAATTCCACTCCACTTTGTGTTAAAAGTTTGGGAAATGTTAGGAATTCAAGGCTCCTATTTAAGCACAGTAAAAGCAATATACAACAATCCAGTAGCCAACATCAACTAAATGGTGAGAAACTTGAAGCAATCCCACTAAAATCAGCGACTAGACAAGGCTGCCCACTCTCCCTCTACCTATTCAACATAGTACTGGAAGTCCTGCTGGAGCATTTAGAAAGCAAAAGAAAATCAAAGGAATACAACTTGGAAAGGAAGAAGTAAAAACATCACTGTTTGCAGATGGCATGATAGCGTTCGTAAGTGACCCCAAAAATTCCACCAGAAAACTTCTATAGCTGAAAAGCAAGTTCAGCAAAGTGGCTGGATATAAAATTAACTCAATCAAATCAGTAGCCTTCCTATACTTAAAGGACAAACATGCAGAGAGAGAAATTAGTGAAAAGATACCCTTCACAATATTCACAAACAATATGAAATACCTTGGTGTGACTCTAATTAAGCAAGGAAAGGACCTGTATGACAGGAACTTCTAATCTCTAAAGAAGGAAATCGAGGAAGATATCAGAAAATGGAAAGATCTCCCATGTTCATGGATTGGAAGTATCAACATTATAAAAATGGCTATCTTACCAAAAGCAATCTCCAGATTCAATGTAATCCCCATCAAAATTCCAATCCAATTCTTCATAGAGCTGGAAAGAGCAATGTTCAATTTCATTTGGAATAACTGGGTCTTCAGGTAGTACTATGTCCAATTTTGGCTTATTATCAGAAAAAGTCTGCAGCTTTTATATCCTTGAACATTTCCAGTTTCTTCCAGTGCTTGAATGTAAGCTTTTAATTTATTGTGAGTTGATCTCTGCAACTAATAAGAAGTAAAATGTGAGAAAAATATTTTTGAGAATTTCATATGTGAACTTATATACTCTATTTCTTCAGTAATTTAAATAATTTGAGCATATTAAGTCTAGTCTTCATTATTTCCTTTATTTATAATTAGACTGTAGTAAGCATTTTGCTTTTTCAGGTTGATATTCTGATTAAGTTTGGAAACCTTTGCTATTTACTTACTGAAGATCTTTCCAGTCCTTACTCTTCTGTCCTTTTGGGATTCAAAATACACAGGTATAGAGAGCTGCTTGCAGGTTGAGTATCCCACAGTTCTGTTCTCTGACAGATCTTTCCAAGTTTTTTTTTCTCCATGTGTTTCCTCTTTATACAGATTTGAGAACTTTTTTACAGGTGCTTATCTCCACTGTCCAGGAATTACACTCTTAATCCCAAACAGTATTTTATTTTTCACTCTGCTTCCCTACCTGTGTATTCTATACTTTTGTCATAATATTAATGGAGATATTCCAACTGAGTTTTCCATCATATGCATTATAAATATACTTGCTTTTTTATTCCTGGCAAGGTTGTAGTAAGTACCTCAGAATCTGAGCACCAAATAATATTGTACGCATATGAATACCATTAAATGTCCTTCTAAGATGCAGCTAAAGGTATTTGGAAAGAGCTTATTCTCTACCTTTGGTTTATCAGACTGCTGTTTAAGTCTGCTTTTGTCTCACTGTTGAGGAACAATGTTCTGAGTATATCAGTCAGTGCTGTGTAATGAAAGCAGATTTTTTTTACCTGCCTAATTTTTCCCAATTATTTGGCCTTTTTTTGGTGTGTGTGTGTGTGTGTGTGTGTGTGTGTGTGTGTGTGTGTGTGTGTGAAACCTGGAGCTCACAGATTCTGCCTAATTGATTGTCCTTTTAGCCTCCATGATCTTTCTGTCTCTGATGCTCATCTTTAGCAGAGGGGTAACCGAACCATGTTCACATTGGTTGGCATTCACTTATGTCCAGGAGTGCTAAAAATCTAAACTCAGGTCCTCTTGCTTGTTCAATAAGCCACTGAGCCCACTCCTTAACCCCTTTAATAGTTTCTTTATGTGAAAACCTCTGAAATGTTCTGCCCATAGACTCTCTCACTTTTCCACTATGTGCTCTAGAAAGTCATTCAGCCTGCACCTTCCATAACTTAGTTCATGACAGTGAGACCTTGGGGTTAAGGCTAGAATGTCCTCTGAGTACCATGTCCTGTGTCTCCTAAGTCTGTAAGCTCTAGCAATCTCAAGGCTCATAAATCCCCTTTCTCTCTCAGTATTACGGTCCTTCACTGCATAATGTTCAGTGTCTTGGAGAGCAGTTTTACCACATTTTAAAATTTTGTTGCATTGTCTTTTTTTTGTTTGTTTCCAGTTAGATTTGAAATGTTGGTAAAGATAATCCATATTCATTATTCATCCTGAGCTGGACATTTGAAGGCATGTAAAGCTGAATTGACCCTAGATAATATTTAACTTCCTAAGTTTGGTCTCAGTTATAATTTCTCAGCTGTGAAGAATATTAAAAGTGCATAACAATTTATAATTTCAAAATACAACTTCAAGTTAAGTGGTGCCACTGAAATAATTTAATATGTAGTTTCTAAGACAAACTTCACTTTTAACGTTGATACTTTGATATGTTTAACATGTATGTGGGTTTTTGTCCTTTGTAACTTTGGCATGTTTGCTATATACCTAGTGTTTGCCTGTTCCTTGTAACTTATATATCTTGCAAAAGAGTGTTTCCCAGATTATTCTCTAAAAATTGTCACTTATGAAAAACAAATCCTTCTTTCCAAGTATATATTTGAAAGTAAAATAAGGTTTCAAACATCATCTTGATGGGATAAAACTCTCAGCATTGGTCTGCATTCTGGCTCTGTTTTTTCAGCCAATATGTTTTAGCTTGCTTAATTAATTTGGTGGCTAGTTTTTAATTTTCAATTTTACAACCTAGAGTCAGTCATCTTAGAGGTATGCTTAATTGAGGAATTGTCTAGACCAGGTTGACTATAGGCAAACGTGGGCAGGACTTTGTTGATGGGTAACTGAGGCAAAAAACAACTTTGTGTGGGAGGCACCACTGTATGAACTGGGCTTTGGACTTTATGTGAACGAAGAAACCGAGATGAGCATAGACGCAAACAAATTCTATCTCTGCTCTTGACTGGGAACATTTTATGACTATCCATGTTGAGTTCTAGCCTTTAACCTTCCCCACAGTGATAGACCATAACCAGGTTGTAAGCTAAATAAACTTCTTTATGCTCTGAAATTGCTTCAGATCAAGAGAATTTATCACAAAAAACAGAAATAGAAATGGAATAATTAGCATATCTCAAAGATGACTAAAATTTTCTTGGGTTGATTGTACCTAATCAGGATGTATTTCAAATATCATTAATTAATATTTTCTTCACCTCTGTTGATTTTCAATGATCTCAGTGGAAGAAAATTCCAAAATTTCTGAATCATAGCTCTCTGAGTTACTCATTTTCCTACAAGATTGCAAAACCAACCCCAAAATCTTCACAGATATGTATTTGACACACCACTGGAGGAAATGTAGAAATGCAGGGATTTCTTCTGCTTGTGATTTTCTTTAAAAAAATTGATTCTAATTTTGTGTGTGTGAGTGTGTGCATGTGCACACACACATCACATACACAACACACACACATACACACACACACACACACACACACACTATTAATTCGGGTGCTTATAGCACCAAGGGGTCATCAGATTCTCTTATCTGGGGTTGTAGTTGTTTGAGAGCCACCCAACATGGTGCTCTGAACTGAAATAAGGTCCTCTTAAAGAGCACCAACTGCTTTTAACCACTGGACATTCTCTCTAACCCTTGTTTATTTTTTTTTCAACACAGCCACAGTGGGATAAATCTTTATAAAAGCTCTCAAACGTAGTTTGGGATTTATTTTCTTAGTATGAACAATTGAGCCATTACCAGTTTGTCACTCTAACATAAAGGAACAATCACATGACTTTCTTTATGCTCTGGCTTTTACCTGGAATATAGTCATCATGTTTTCTTGATTTTGTATGGACTGAATAAGATAATGGTTGTAATGATTTCTTCAGGACACAGACCATTCATCTTATACATATAATACATTTCTCAAATGTATGTGTGTCTAAATTTTCCATTTTCAATGTTTACAATGATGCTGAATATAGAGTCTGAGGCTATAATATACAATCTTCTTATTTTAAAAAAACTCTTTTAAAAGATTCAAAATCGGAGATAAAATTGCTCTTTGATTTCAATGCACTCTGCACGAGAGCAGAGACACATGACTAGGATGAAAGTGGGCAACATTTCACGACAATAGTGCTAGCAACTGGAAACTCATTTTGCTTAGCAATAGAAAAAAATATTTCCAAGTCTGAAACACTCTGGAAGTTTACTTTTATTGATGTTGTTTTCTATACCTACATGACAAGAGGATATCATAGAGCAGGACAGAGGATATGTGAAGAACAGAAGGCTTGCCAGCCTGTAACCAACCCACCAGAATTCCAGATAGTAATTGCAAAGACCTGTTTGCTTATCCTCTTAACTATTTCTCTAACACTATTACTTACAGAGAAAAGACTTTTAGGTAGGTAATTTCTCAAATGAAGTCATTTTAAGAGAATGACTATAAATAGAGAGTGTGTGTGTGTGTGTGTGTGTGTGTGTGTGTGTGTGTGTGTGGTGTGTGATGTGTGGTGTGTGTGTGTGTATGTGTGTGTGGTGTGTGTGTGTGTGTAGTGTGTGTGTGTTGTGTGTGTAGGTGTGTGTGTGGTGTGTATGTGGTGTGTGTGGTGTGTGGTGTGTGTGTGTGGTGTGTGTATATGTGTGGTGTAGTGTGTGTGTGTGTGTGTGTGGTGTGTGTGTGGTGTGTGTGTATATGTGTGGTGTGGTGTGTGTGTGTGTGTGTGTGTGTGTTTGTGTGTGTGTGTGTGTGTGTGTGTGTGTGGTATGTGTGTCTATGTATATGTATATACTTTCTGGGATGTGTGAAAGTGGCAGTTTTCTTCAGGGATTTAGCCACTAGTAGGTTGTGCATGATCCAGTTAAGCTCACATGCTGGCATTATAAAATGGACTTGTTGGGTTAAAGAAAGCATATGTAAATCGTAGAGGGAGAAGTAACAGAGGGTATGGAAATATTACAAGGATTAATAGTGAGTTTACTAATAAAAATATTTTTTATACATTAATAAAATTTTGAAGCAAAAAATAAAAAGATAACCCTTCTTCTCAGCAACAAATGACACACTATTAATATTCCTTTTAGATGCATAATATTTGCTTTGTAAGGAGAACATATTTCAAATTAATAACATCAATTTTCACATGTATATTGAATATTTAATATAAATTCTATCTGCATATTGTTAATGATATTGTCATTCCCCTTTTCCTCTTGGCTTCAGTCACAAGAATTATTTATTGTTCTTTGTACAATGACTTATGATATTTATCTGTTGAGAAAAACAAAGGAGGACCTGAGTTCAAATCCTTCCTTCACCATCTCTCCCTGCATCTTGTTTGGTCAGCAGCTGACTTCTCCATTGTGTGCATCTGCCATTGCTTTCTGCTTTCCTCACTTCCGTGACTCCTCCCATTCTTAGTATACATTAATGGTTTCTGACTTTCTCTGAAGGTAAGTGGTTTTATGATGGCAGCTTCAGCTCCAAGCCAAAGAGCTCCACGGAGCAGTTCAGTTGGCCTACTGCGTCCTGGTTATGGGTGCTATATCATCCTTCACAAACAGCTGCAAATATGCTGCTGAATGTAGCAAGAAGATTCCAGTGGCCAATTTTTGGTTATATTTAGTTCATATCTATTGATAGTTGATCGTAATTTTATTATTTTTACCACAAAAAGTGGCCCATAACTACATGTCACTTCAACTGTAGTGGATCCAGTACATTCCTCTGGCCTCCATAAACATTACACTCACAAGTACACACACACACATACAC
The DNA here is from genome assembly GCF_963924665.1 of Micromys minutus. NCBI lineage: Eukaryota > Metazoa > Chordata > Mammalia > Rodentia > Muridae > Micromys > Micromys minutus. The sequence continues at coordinate 16,435,235 of NC_137975.1, read as the reverse complement.
ACACACATATGCACACATACACACACATACACATACACATAAATAAAATCTAAAATAATTTAAAACAAGAATATCCTGGGAAAATGGCCATGCCCAGAGCAAATGATCATAATTTTCATATTCTGGAATATGAACCAGAACATCTGTGCCCATGTACAATGAATGGCTGGGTGCACTGGATATGTTTTATAACAGCACTTTGGGGCATTTATTTACCCATCCTGTTCTTAGATCACAGTGAAATACAGATATAATTTTTTGCTCAAATACCATATTTTATAGATCATACCTTTGCTGCCTTAGAATTTTTTTAATTGAACAACTTTATTTAAAAAAAAAAAACAAAGATAAATGTACAGATTTTAAGAATTTTTGAATAAAAGTATATGCATCTATTTTAGTCAGTACTTGATTTCTTTTAAAGGTTTGATAGCTAGCATTAAAATCTTACTAGTTACAATGAGCATAAAGTACATGTAAAACAAGATGTAACCTGGAAATAGTCAAAGTTTTCTTGGTGTGTAAAGATTAAGCGCAATGGTTTTTCATTTTATTTATTTATTTTTGGCCTTTGTTTTTTCTTGAACTTCACACTGTCTGTGAGTTGTTTCTGGGGCAGTGTGAGCCTCTGGGGTTAGCATCCCATTATCAGTGACTGCCTATTATGTCTGTTCTTTTGTGACTGGGTTATCTCACTCAGGATGATATTCTCTAGATGCATCCATTTTCTTAAGAATTTCATAAAGCCATTGTTTCTGATAGCTGAGTAGTACTCCATTGTGTAAATATACCACAATTTTTGTATCCATTCATCTACTGAAGTATTATAGATAGAAATACTCCAAAAAGCTGGAAAATCTTTCCCAATCTCTCTTTCATCAGTGTCATATTGGAACATGGTGTGTCTTTGAGTAATGGTGAATTTTGAGAGAACACATAACAGCAATTTGTGGCTACAATCACGAAGTCCTTGTCCTTACTGTGGGGACACTTGGTCATTTTTCTCATCAGTCAGTAGGGAAACTGTACGGCATCTTTGCCTGCGCTGTCAAGCTGGTTTTTTTTTTTTTTTATTCTGGTGCAATCAAGATTAGCCTCCTTTACTTTTTTTTCTGTACTGAATACAGTGAATTTAAGAATTGGAAGGGTTACTTAAAGCATTATTAGCTACCTGCTAAGTAATTTTCAGTTCTCATATCAACAAAGTAGATTAAGCAGATCCATCCATTAAAAATCATTTTGTATCTTGAATTAGACAACATGAATAAATTGCTAATACTGTATTTGTCCTTACACAAATCCTCATAAATATGCAATACCATGCAGTTCTAATATCTGACCCCATTTTATCCTTGATTGGGGACACTGAATCTCATAATTAGAATATTAGTTTGATTTCTCTACTTTGATTTTTAATTCCCACACAATTTTATAATTTTATTTCAGCTTGATATTTCAGTATGCATACTTGCATGTGCATGTGTAATGAGCAAATCAAACTAGTAAAGCCTAAGTTGCCTCAAATATGATTGTTTATTTGCACACAACATTCAAGATACTCTCCTCTAGCTATTCTGAAATATGTAATACACATTATTGGCTATAAAATTTGGAAGTTTATCGTCTGTCTAACCAGCCAACAATGGATGTCTTTACCCTCTTTTCTTCTTAAGCATAGGGTGACCACTGTTATTCTCTGCATTTCTTTCAGATTTTCCTTTTCACATATGGAAGCAGTTATATGCTGTCAGGAATTTTGCATTTTACTTATCTTACCCATCCTAGTGGACAGCAAGATTTACCCATGCTTTCATAAGTGATAAGATTTGCTTCTTAGTATACCTGAACAATATTTATATGAGTATCATGTGGGAATATATGGAAAACAAATTTTCATTTTCTTTTCAAGCACTGAACAACCCTGAAATTGATCACTCATCTTAATTGTTATAATTGTGCCCAATTCAATACAAGTATCAGTGTTTATTCAACAAACAGATTGCAGTTACTTGGAGTAAATGCCCAGTAGTGTTATCACCGATAAATTAATGGTCTTGTTTTAATTGTTTTGAGGAGGGTCTACATTCTGTTTTCCAAGATGGCTCCACTCCTCATTTCTCTTCCCACCACCAGTATAGAAAGTTTTCTTCTCTTTGTTTGCATCATTCCTGGTACGTCAACACATTGTTGTGCCTATGACTTTGCTCATTGGAGTAGAGAGATATCCACATGTGGTCTAAAGGTTTAGATTTTCATTTCCAAGATATCTAATGATAGTATTTTTAAGAATTTGATATATGTATATTGGGAACATATGCTTAGGCCTTTGTCCATTTATGATCAGATTACATTTGGTTTCATAGGTTGAATGCTGTTGTTGGTGTTCCTCAAATGTTCTGCACACTAGTTTTTTATAAGATGAGAAAGATAGAAAGGTTTTCTTATATTCTATATGTTATGTCAACACATTTTGTAGTGCATACTCTTTAGTGTTTAGTTCTTTCTCCCTATCTTTGTTTTTATTGTCTATGATTTGTTTAGACATTACATGGCATATTTTCAAACATGAAGAAATATGGTATCTCCAGTCTGTAGTATGGTAACATTACATCAAGTGGTCTTATAGTTAGAGTTGAAGTACAACTTACTGTAAGTCTTACATTTTTGGATTCAGAATGAATATGATGTAGAGAGTTGATATACTGATAAAAAAAAAACCCTGATAGTTATCAATAGTGCTACCTGTGTCCCATTAATCTCCTTCAGCATCAAGTCTAAATCTGTACTGTCTTTGGCATTTCTACCATGTGGCTATTTTCACGTTTGTAGTAGAATCCTTCTCTTCTTCACCCACCATGCGCTTCTGTGCCACTTAGAATGCCAGAATAAAAATTAATGTTCTGTCTACTACATTTTTAATATGGTAATTTTGAATGTTCAGTAATTTCTCAACTTTGATAGCTTATTCCACGAACAACAACTACAGAATATGCTACAATGAGGAACTCTTTTTGGGAATTTGAGACAAAAGAAATATTATATGTTATATATTTTATTATTGTTGTAAATTACCAGAAATGCATCAGTAGTAAAGAAAATAGTTATTGAACATTCTACATTGACTAGAAATCCATATAGAAGCTTACATTCCACCTTATGTTAACTAGGACTAGTGTGTGAAATAACATCAACGATGTGATGTGTTTCTTTTAAAATGTAGATGATTCAATTTAAAGTAGTATATGAGATTACCTAATTACCTAATTCTTAATATGAAAGCTGTGAAGAGGCAAACACTTAGAGCTCGTATTTAGATGCTTCAACTGTATGAAATGTATTCAGGCTTATCTTCATTTCTCCATTGGGGCTGTGTAGAAGAAATGGTATATTTTAGACAGATGAAGGACAGAGAGACAGTAATCATAAATAATATATATATATATATAAAATATTTGCACTTATATGTTTGCATGTTTGTGTTGTTTACTGTCCATTAAGTTCATCCTAAGTATTGATAATATTGAATTAGCTATCTGTTTTTCCAGAAAAGTGATAATGAGAGTAGACATCTGATGAGAGAAGAACAAGTCATATTTAATCATTGTGTATGTAACTGAAAATTATTTCTAACAATGAAGTTGTTTTCAAAATGTGAGAGTGTCATAAAGCAGTGTCAAAAATCAACTGCATTTCAAAAGGTGAAATTTCTGTTTGATGCAATAAAGATAATTACCCAAAATTATATCATTTATATCCTTAGAAACGTGAGTGTTCAATATGTACCAGGAGCTACTATTTACATTCTATGAATATTATTTTAGAAGAATTCAAAGCCTTTACTTTCTTTTGACTGATGAAGCAATCATTTGATCTTTAATATGTGCTGTTATTATGCTTATATGGATGTCAAAACATTTTAATATGTCACACATTTTCTTTATTTTTTTTACTATTTATCCTATTAGTTCTTCATGTATATGTGTACATGTGTGGTTACCTGCTTGAACATCAGGGTGATGCAAGAGGCCATAAGAAGGCCCTGTGTCATCTGGAGCTGGATCTAATAGTGGTTTTGAGCCACATTAAGTGAACACATTGAACTGAGCCTGGGTTCTCTGTAAGAACCAGTCCTAAAAGTTACAGTCTTAATAGTTGTGACTTGCCTTCAGCTTCTACCTCACCTGTGAGTATTTTAAATAAGTTGAATATTATGACTGTAAACATGATCTGGGAAAGGAAAGCATGAGTTTTCTCTTATAAACCCATAAGTGTTTCATCCAGGTACGAAACTATAGGATCAACAGAAACCAAGGTAAGTGATAACTGTTGGTAATTTCCTATTACTGAATATATTCCCTTATTTCATCTTAAGGGATTCATGCTTGGAAGTAACAAGCTCCTTTGATACTGCCAAGACCTAGAAGTTACTTTATAATGAATAAAGACAAAAACATTTAGTTCTCTAAAATGCTGTGGAGAAATGATATGTCTAGTTGTAATTAACTTGCACATGCTGTGACATTTAGTTGGTTTACTATTTCTCACGGTACTGTTAGTGTTTATAGGTCCTTCTGTTCTTTACCCAATGTATTGTTTACCAATTTTAATTATTTTAGTTTATACTTTTTATGTTTTATTGTCCATATTTAAGAAAAATCAAAATATCAATCTCTTCAGTCTTGCAATCACGAATCTACAACAGCTATAGAAACAAGAATAAAGGCTGCACAAGACTGATCCTTGAACTCTCCAAAATATATATGAGAGGGTCTTATGAGGCCTTACCCCTTTCAGAGGGGATTTTGGCAATTAGTGTTTGTTGGACACGCAACATGGTGGCATTGTTTTCTATTATATCATCACTGATCAGTTGCTCACTCAATAGTAAATATCTCAAGTAACCCTAATCAAACTCCATGGTTGGGGAGGACAACTAGTTAGAATGAAGGAGTTCAGAAGGAGGATGGGGGGGTAAGATAACAGGATGGATACAATCAAATCAGCTTTATTTGGTTAGAAAAGTTGCAAACAGTAACAGAAGAGGGTTGGAGAAATAGCTCAGGGGTTAAGAGCTCTTGCTGCTTGCAGTGAACAGAGGATACACTAAGTGAGTAAAATCATGAGCAAGTTAATGAGGGTTGAGGATTCTAAGTCCGATTAGCTCAGTGTAAATTGGCAAAACCATTGCTCATGTGGGCCAAGCTCAACAGGGTTAGCAAAGTCTTCCTGCAGAGTCTGAGTGTTCTTGAATCACTCTGTGTGTAAAAAGACAGACACATGCAGCTTCCTCCCCCTGGAGACCAACCCCTTCATAGACTTAGCTTACTTATTTTCCTATGCTTAACTTCTTGTCCTGACTTTGTTGAATAATAAACAGCACTGTGGAACCATAAAACAAATAAACCCTTTCTCCCTGAGTGGCTTTGGTCATGGTGTTTTGTCACAGCAATAGAAATATTAACTAAAACAAGCAGTCATATCAGATGGCTAACAAATGCCTGTAACTCTTTACTCCAGAGGATCTGATACCATTTCTTGGCCTACAGGGGCATCTTCATGTATGTGAGTATGAGTGAAAGTACGTGTTTGTTCATGCACATGCAAGTGTGTGTGTGTGCATGCATGTACATATACATTCACACACACATACACATGCTTCTACATATAAATAAAATAAATCTTTAGAAATAAAGGAAAAGCCAAAAGAATTAAAGAATAAAGGTGAATAGAGTATGTCAACGAGGATACATTCTGTATATTGAGAAAAAGGAACAAAGTTGGAGTTAAAAGAATCAATTAAAAAAATGTAAGGCCATCAAGCATAGAGTCACAGGCCTTTTATCCCAGGACATGAGATGCAGAGGCAGATGCATTAGCCTCAAGGCTAAACTTCTGTACATATATGAGGTCCAAGCTATTTAGGTATTGAGATATATAGCATTTTTTTTTTGTTTTGGAAAAAAGCATCCTTAAATAAAACTACTATAGTTATTCAGGTAGTTGTTTGTTTGTGTTTGTGTTGCATGACTTGAGTGTTAAGGTCAGATGATTTTTCTAGTAAATGGCCAATGTTTCTTTTCTCTGGATGTCCTTCAACTTCATAAAGTTAGATATTATTTTGCACTGCCATTGACTTTTGTTGGCAAATTAGCAATGGATGGATAACTTAAAAATACACAATTAAGACAATGGGGAAAATAGAAATTTCTTTATATCATTATAAAATAAAGTGTGTGTTTAACTTTTAAACTTTGGCTTGCATGTATTCTATAGGTTTTATTTTTATATATTAAACATGAGTTATATGTTGATTCAATCAGACTAATTCTATAGGATGGTTTCAGAGGGAGAAGCCATCCTAAGCTATTAACCTTATTTGTAATTTGATACAGTTGAGAATAATTAAAACTATAATAATATGGGTATATAATTCTACTGGACGATTTAAAGGGAACATTTTAAATACAAAAATTTCTGCACATTTATAGACATAACCAATGCTGACAGCACTTGTACCAGTGTTTACTAAATCAAATAAATGCCTGATTGTTATCTCGATTTTAATGCGATATACCTTTTTTACAAATTTATTATGCTTTATAATTTAAGTTCATTATTAATATTATTGCTGTTTTGAATACTAACCTGTACCCTAAGCTGAGTTCAAGCTGAGTTCAAACACACATTGCAGCCAAAATTGACCCTGAACTTCTGATCTTCCTGGCTCTGCCAGTCAAGTGCTGAGATAAGAGGCATGTGGTACCATGCCTGGTTTGTGCCATATTATTGATGGGTCCAGGACTTCCTGAGCAATAGACAAGCATTCTGTTTGTTAACCATACCCTCACACCTTCTTGTGTATTATTTCATCGTTAAGTATTATATACAATCAAATTTAAATACCACTCTTTCATTTTCTTGGGAAAACTTCAGGATTTTATTCCTTTCTTTTTGTGTCTAAATATAGTAGGACAGAAGTATTCTGGGCTCTTCATATAAAGAATGGACATCATCTAAACATGCTGGGAACTGTGTTCTAAGAGTAGTATTGAGTAGAAAAATGAGCACTTGATTTGATGAAGGCAGTATCACTATCTCGGATTGGAATAGCTAAAAGGCAGAGACCTGGTAGTAACAAAAAAGGGCAGCAGAGCTGTTCTACATCATTAATAAGATCTACCAGCATTTGATCATTTCATTTAAAAGCATTCTGCCTGCTTATTCGAACTGGCCACCACACCAGTCCTTTGTCTTCCTTTGTTTTGAATCCCTTCTATTGTCTACCTTGTCTGCAGCTCATTTGAAGAAACAGTAGACTTCTTTGTGTTGTATTTATCACCCAGCTCTACAACTATGTGACACTTTGGTGATTCCTCATTTTTGAAATTTCCTTTTATCTATTTCTCAGCCACTCTATAAAGCATAGCAAACTTGAAGCATGTTTTATGCTGTTTGGATGTTCATTATTTTTTACAATGTCATGGTCTACAGTATCATGTTTTTATACTTGATGTGGGCTGATGTCTATATGGAGGTGAGGGCAGGCACAGGATAAGGCAAGGTCTGTGATTAAGCCGTGAAAAGAAAGGTGGGGCAGCTTTTGAGATTTGAAAAATAGGGAGGAGAGAAGAGGAAAGCAAGATGGAGCAGAAGTATGAACCAGCCCAGTATGACTTTAAATAACCACAGGTAGCTATGAATATCTTATAAGGATGGATAATTACAGGACAATTTGTCTGATCTAGATGGGAAGTTTATATCAATGTCAATTTGCTCTGTGTTTATTGTAGGATATTTTGTAGACTGCCAATTTACTGGTACAAACTGTATTGATAAATTATACATTCCTTGAGTTTTGATTTTACCTTGCTGCTGGGAATTATGACTCTAACCACAGGGAGCAGATGCTGGAAATGTGAGCAGAAAGTGGCCACAACATGGGGCCAGCCATGGAGGCTGAGAGATTGCTTCCAGGGACTTAGAATAACAGGAGGTACTGTGGCCTGATGAACTTTTACACTATTTAATATTACTACAAAAACTTGAATGTTCTTAATATCCAATATGCTGTCCATCACCAAACTCAGCTTTTCTTGATTTTCTCTTTCTCATCTATGTGGCTCTCAAATGCCTCCCAGTAGCCAAACCAAACAGGCAGGTATCTTCTCTAATCAGATGAATGACTTACTTCTCTCAGTTATAGTTCCTTACTAGATGTGGCCTGTATTAGTCACTTCCATTGATATTGTCATTGTTCAAGCCGCTGTTACCCTTAGCATAGCTGACAATGACCTTCTGATTCTTACCCTCCACTAATCTGTTTTTCCAAGAGCATAGTCTTTATCCAAAGTGGTATTTCTAAACTGAATACCTAAAATTATCAATGGAGTTTTATTTTACTTGTGATGTAGCTCAAATTTAAGCATGTTAGAAAAAAGCAAATCTATCAATCAATCCATTAAACAACAACAACAAAAAAAAAAAAAAAAAAACTTTTGGTGTCTTGCCACTGCTCACATTGCCTTCTCACACCAAACAACTCTTTTTCAGTGTTTTCTATAGCTGGTTATATTAAATTACGTCTGACAACTCACTAAGCTTCTCACCTGTGTTCTCTTCCTTTACATTACATGCCCGTGATTCAAAAGGCTTAAGTGTAACTCGGGATATAGTTCAGTTGATATTGTACATTTCTGACATGCAAGCCACCTGGGTTCTAATGACCAATGCCATATAAACTAGGTTAGGTGGTAAATTACCATTTTCCTAGTACTTGAAAGTTAGAGGCAGCAAGGAGCTGAAGTTCCAGTTGATAGCTGGCTACATACTAAGTTTAAGTCCAGCACATATGCTAGAGACATTGACTTTTATAATCTTTTAGACCCCACTTCTGTGATGCTACCCCAGTTTTACTGAAGATGTATAAAATGGTAAATGGAACCACACAGTCACTTGATTTTCTCTGATTTGGACCACTTTTGGTATTCTGTAATGGACTCCAGTTTTACTCAGTATTGAAAGTTTATAAATGAATCACACTGCAGAAAGATAGTTCAAGTTTCTTTTTACCATAAAAACTTCCCAGTTACATGCATTCATTTTTTATCTTACCATTCCAATGGAAAGGATTCTTGATGACATTATGCTCAGAGTAAGGAGCAGTGAAGCAAGAAACTAAAAATTATTTTAAACTGTGACACTAGAAAATCAGATGTAAGCCATTCATTTTCTAATGTAATTTCTGTTTCTCTGGTGCAAGAACATAATGGTGTCTTCATACAGGACAAAAGTCCTTCATAACTTCAATTATAAAGTGATTGGTTACTTCCAGAACATATATGCCACGATTCTATCATGGGACTTTCACACAGCTTTACATGAATACAGACACATATCACACACACACACACACACACACACACACACACACACACACACACACACACACATCCCAAAGATAAGGAGAGTTGGAGAAACAGAGACAGAGATAAAACAAGAAAATTAAGCAAAGCTCTGTATAAAAGAAAAACTCAGACACAAAGGTCAAGGAAAACATGTATACACTTGAGGAATTAAATTCTTTCGTTGGAGAACATTATTTTCACATTAAACCTCAAAAATCAAATGGGTATTTAATAAACTGTGTTCTGGCATCTGTTAAAGTTTGGTTTGAAAATAACTCATTTGAAATGTTAGTTGAACTGTTCTTATATCCATCATTCATATTTCCAAGGTTTAATTTAACAAATTTACATCAGAAGAAAACAACTATAATAATTTATGTACTTCTCAATCCCAGAATAAAAATGTGAATAGATCTTATTGTCAATCCACTTACAAGGGAACTTTTCATCATTCTGTAATTAAATATTTTGTATATTTTACTGTCAGAAACCTTAGCTCTATTCAGTGCTTTTCTAAACACACATGTATATATACAGAGCACAATATATTTCTACATATATGAATTATACTGGTAAAAATATTTTAAAACTATTATTAAACTAGTTTCTAAGATCATGCAGTATATAAAACAAAAATTATGAACAGTATAATAAATAGAAATCTGATACCAGCTTGATAAATATATATTTTTAAAGGTCAAATATACTTGTTTCTTTCAGAACGTCACTGGTAAAAATAAACTTGTCTTGGTATTTTCTTTTGTTTTCAGAAAATGTGCTGATTATGTATGCCAAAGAACAATATAGCCAGGAAGCAAGAAAGTGGTAAATTATTTACGTCAGTCGGGATAGTGAAAGTCATTAAGTTCAGGATGGACAGAGCGTTTTGTGTTCACTCCAGATGATCCCTACCTCCCCTGCCAAGCGACAATATGTTCCCAATATTGCTGTAAAAAATGTCACGTAACCACATTGCCCAATCTGGTATAGGCATGCGTTTACGTGAGAGTTTTGAGTTAGCCTGGGCATAAGGCTGTTTTCTCTCTGGTTTCTTAACAAGGCATTGCAGAAGCATGGTGGAGTCTGAAGAAATCAGAAATACATTTGATGTCTTCACATTGAAGGAGTCTTTTCTCATCTTGATTTGCTCTGCAAACTCAATAAACTTAACCCCTTTGTCCCTTGAGCATCCCATGGGCACAATTCTTCTGGTCCTGACAGTTTCTCTAGGACACATCTTCCATAATAAGTAGTAGACACTGTTCTAGAAGTTTCAGTTTGAGAAACTCATTGTGAGCCTTTCTTGTAAGCAAGACTGGATAGGAATCCACAGCGGCAACAAGCACACCTGAAGCTTCGTACATTCTGCTGCCGTGTTATCAGTCCTTCTGTTTAACCACACAAGCACAGTTTTAGCTACTTTACCAAGGACTGTTATAAAATACCTGACAACATTAAAAGAGAAAGTGGTTATTTATATTCATCGTTCAGGGGAAACACTTCATTACGGTAGGAAAACACAGCAATGGGAACCTGATGAGATTGGTCACATGTTTCCGCAGTTAAATATCAGAATGTGAAAAAGATTGAGTACTGCCATAAAACCCCAAAGCCCCACTCTTTCTAGTTGGCCCACTTCCTCTTCCAAGGCTCTGCCTAGAAAGATTCCAAAGGCTTTCCAAACAGTGCCACCAGCTGGGACCAAATGCTGAATCACTCACACCTATGGGAACTTTTCACATCCACACCATCTAGGTACATCTCAAATGTCTAACGTCTTCCCTTAATTTTTCAGCTGAACTAATATAAAAAAAATCTATTCTGCAAAATAATGCTATAAATTTCTGAATAAATTTCTGCTCCACAACAGTTTCCAGACAAGGCCTTAGCTAGCGTCTCCAGGTTCCATAAGAGAAATTCCTTCTCTGTTATGTGCACCGGAAGCGTTCTTCCTGATGTCACTGCCAGTTCTGGCACTCAGCTTTTCTAAAAAACTCCTCAGAGACCCAGAGAGTTGCCCTTAACATCTTTCTAGAATTTACCCAGCAAGTAAAGTCTGGAAACTCTGGACTGATGGTAGTAGATTCAGACTTCTATTTGATTGAGGTTTTGTTTCATTTTATCTTTGCAGTGGTCTAAAATGCATGATTTGAAGAGAGAAACATAATTTGCACTCTTAATTTTTATCTTTGAGTTAGCAGGGTGCGGTATAACACTTTCTGACATCGCCAGGAAGACACACATACAGTCTTTACCTACCACATATTAATCTCTCTCATCTATATGCCTGCCTTTCATCTGTCAACCACCGACCATCTAACTGTCTTCTACCTTTCTTCTAGTATCTACCTGCTTTCTATCCTTTATCGTCTCTTTCTGACATTCATCTTGTCTATCTATCATTGTCTATATTCTTACCAACCATCTATCCTCTACCTATCTATATGTCTCTGTGTATTATTCATGTAGGCTATGTATTCAGCTCTTAAATTAAGTTGAGGATTTAATCTTGCCATGTTTCCATACTTTGAATCTAGCATCATTTAAATGAAAATACCCTAAAGGCCTTAGCCCTCAAGGACTAGAAGTCTCTTTGCATTTGTATCAACTTAGCTTTGGGAATTTTTATTTTCTTCCTTAGGATTAATTTATTTTATTTTTCTGAACTCCATTGTGTTCCTCAGTGTTTCCTATTTCTGATCATTTTTATCATTATACAATCCATTAAATATAAAGATATAGTTGTACATCTATATGTTTAGGTGTATATAAAGCATGCAGGTTTATGTAGTATATCAAACAGATATATTTGTATTTGTAAAAATATCGTGAGCATACATTTTCCTCTGTTCTTTCCCTGTTCCATTCTTGTCAGCCATTCTTCATGTTGACATTTTTTTCTGGGTTCTTCTTCATATCATATTGTCTCAATGTTTCTGGACCATACTATAAAGCTATGTTACATATTTTTATAATGTATTCAAGAAAGCATTAATTTTTGAGTCTATCAGTTCTTTTTGTAACTTTAACTATTTCTTGACTCAACCTCTTAACCAAATACTCATATTAATTAGGAGTTAAAATCAAATATTCAAACAGGGGTGGCCTACTACCCATCAAGAAGAGATGCATAAGTATCAGAAGGCCTGTTCTAATAACCAACCTACTAAGGAACCATATCAACCAAAGCTTAGTATCCATGGCTCTTTTTGAGACATCTGTGCTACTAAATGTAAAGAAAGACATCTGAAAATATAAGTGCAGATATTCACATTTGCTTCTTAGTATTAGTTTTAAATTCCCTTTTTAGCAATAGTATTTTATTTAGCATTTCCTCTAAATGATTGATATGCTAATGACACATATCTTCCCTGTGTTTATTTTAAAGGTATAATTGTTTCTCTATATGTGTATGTTTGAATGTGTGTGTGAGCATACTTGTATGACTGTCATTGGATGTGTGTGTGTATGTGTATATATATATATATATGTTAATATATATATGTTGTGTGTGTGTCTGTGTGTGTGCATATATATTGTTTGTGTGTGTGTGTGCATGTTAGTGTATGAATGTGTTTATCTGTGTGTGTGCATATGTTATAAGCATATATTTTGTAATTAGTCTCTCATTCTAACGTTTCTGGCTCTTTCTACTTTTAAGTAATTTTAAAACATAACAACATAAAATTATGGGCTGGATTTCTTCATTTGGACAAATTTCTACTTCACTTCCTAATTAATTTACACATCTGTTCTTTTACTTTTTCATTGAATATGTAGTGTCAAAATTTCCAATCAGCCAAATGTTGTAGTACACATCTTTAATTGAAATCTTGCTGATCTATGCAGAAAGTTCTAGAGCAGCCAATGCTACACAATGAGATTTTGTATCAAAAACATACAAGCAAAAAATGTTTCAAAAATACTAAATTAAATTAATTAATAATACTTGAGTTTGTTTGATGGTTAGCTGTTTTATCTTCCTGCAGGTAAATGTCTGTATTTTCACATCTATGCATTTAATTCTGAAGTCTCTGAATCAGAACAGTGACTTAATTAAAATGATACATTAATAAACAATGAAGTATTCAGATTTGCTTTAATCACAAAATGATGTATCATGTCAAGAGGCATGATAATTTTCTGCGATTAAAAACAAAATGTAAAAGTTTTACAAAGCATAAACCATGTATAGTAGTGTGATATAATATTTATATTACATCTAAGAATTAATTAAGTAAGAATATAACAATCATAGAATGCTTGTCATAACATGTAAAGCCCAAAGATCAATGTATATCAATGCAAATAGCTGTAATAACAAGAGCAAAAAATAAAATTTCATTAATATCACAGATAATAAAACAAATACTTGTGTGCCTAGGAGTTGAAGCGATGGTTCAGAGTAGAAATCACTTGCAGTTTAAGACTCTGGGACTTTCTATCCACAGTTCTCGTGGAAAATTTGATCTGTATGATATCTTTCTGCAATGCCAACCCGTAGGTCTCAAAGAAAGAGAAAGAAAGCTAGCTAGCCAAGCCAGAAATAGTGTGCTCTGGACTCAGTGAAGGGCTCTCCCTTAATAAATAAAGTGGAGACTAATTGAAGTAATGTCAACTTTTCCTATGAATGCATGAGTTCATATATATTTGAAGATACAAGCATGTGTATGTCTCACACACACACACACACACACACATATAATATATATATATATATATATATATATATATATATATATATATATATATATACACAGAACTATACTCACACTATATAATTGTATGTGCACAATTGTTTTTTAATTGGGATGTTTAATTATTAGCTGTCTGGATTCAAATATCATGTGTAATTTTTGTCTGTGCAAGTGCATAATTTACACATGGATATTTTCCCTAATGTATTTCTATGTTTCATGAGTAGAGTTATATTCAAGTTATGGAACATGACAGGGAAATTCAAATAAAGTACATAGAGAGTATATTGTTTTCAGGATCTTATATGTAGGACTCAAATACATCTCAAGGACCTAACGACCATTCACAACCACAATTGTTTTAAAAGCACATTACAAAATAAATTTAAAATATTTATTTTATTAATTTTAATTATGAGTATATCTGTGTAGAAGTGTGTTTGTGTGATTGTAAGTGCTTATAGACACTCAAAGAGAGTCAGGAAACCTTGGAGATGGTGTGGTAGTTTAAGAATGACTGCCATAGGCTCATACGTTTGATTGCATAGTCATTGGACAGTGACACTGTTTTGGAAGGATAGTGTGGCTGTGATGGAATGGGTGTTTCTTTGTTGAAGGAACTGTCTGTCTGTCTGTCTAGTACCATCTATCCATTTAGTTTTTCAAGTCAACCATTCCCTGTGTATCCCAGACTGTTCTCTAACTCATTATGTAGACCAGCCCGAAACTCAGAGACCCACCTGCCTCTGCCTCTGCCTCCACAATGTTGCGAATAAAACATGTGCCACCACCACTTTAACATGTTATTTATTACAGTTAATTTAGCAATTCTTCTTACCTAGAACTATCTGGTTCTGAATCAATAACAGCCAATTCTAATTTCTCTAATTCATGGATTTTGGTCTGTGTCATTTTTTCTTCTTTAATACGGGAGAGTGAGATCATGCAGTGTTTATAATACTATCACTTTTTTTAATATTAGGGTATCTTTCTATTTGATCCATGGCATGTCAAATAATTGAGTTTCTTCAGATGACAGATATTCCATGATTGAGTTGTGTTTGTGTGCATTATATAAGTGCATCGCATCCTTCATCTATTCCTCCATCAATCCACACTTGGGTGAACTGCATATATCTTGGATCCTTTAGAGAAAACAGTGTTACAGTGAACAGAAGACAGAGACTGAATCTAAACCTTTCATATGTATTAACTGCATGGCCAGAAAAGGATTTTTTTCTGTTGCACAGTGGTACATGTTTTAATTCTATTAAAGAACTCATATACTATTTAAAAAGAAAGAACATGACTGATCCTGGGTATGGTGTAGGAGAAACTTTGCTATAGATGAAAGGGAGAGTGTGTGCAGAGACAGATATCTGGAAATGTCCAGAGTGAACGTAAATGGGACTGAGCTGAGCCATATGGTGAGATGGTGAGGAAAAGAGATAAGGGATAAGGGAAACCAGTTGTACCCCAAGAAGACAAAGGAACAAAAATGCAGGTAACTAAAATGCCTGGATTATATTAAGAAGATACTCTGTGGGAAGGGCAGCTGAACCTTTGGGCTGGAGAGTTTGGGATAGAGGGTACAGATATCTCAGTCTTGCCCTTTAACAAGGGAGGACATGAGGGATGCTGCCAGAATCTGGAAGCCAAGTTAACTTTGCTATATTAAATAGGGACCTCAGCTATTTGTCCTAGGGTTTGAGAATTAGCACTATTGTACTTATTGGGGGTGACAATTTAAATTCCAAACTGTAGCATGTAACTTTCCCCCTTACTTTACATTCTTAGTGTGTGTGTGATGTTTATATGTATGTGTTGATGAAAGAGTATATGCATGCATATGGTGGAGGTTAACTTCTGATGTCTTTCTCTAGTGCTCTACACCTTGTTTGTGAGATTAGATTTTTCACTGAACTTACTGATTACCAGTAAATCCCTGGGATTCTCTTGTCTCTGCACCCCCAGATCTTGGGTTACAGATAAGTGCTGATTTATATATGGACTGTGTCCTCAAGTGGTGCCTCTTTACTAATGGAGCCATCTGTCCAATTCCTTCCCCTGTCCTTTTAAAAGTTTCCATTCTTGTGTACATGAGTTAATGGCTCCTTGTTTTGGTTTGCATACCTCTAATGATTCTTGATATTTAGCATTATCCATTAGTATGTCTTTTGTAATAAAATATGTATTAAAACCTTTGTATATTTTAGTTATTTGCTTCTTGTTATTAAATTGAGTTTCACATATATGCATATGTACAACTACATATATTAAACATATATCACAAGTCTATTTGGCAAATGATTTCTTCTATTTTATATGTCTACTCTTTAGTGAATTTGCTTTTGTTGTACAGAAATCATTTATTTTAATACAATTATCTGTCTCTGAATTTTTGTTTTCTGGTTTTATTGTTTTTGTGCTTCATTTACTGTGTATGTATGCCTTAAGACTAATTACAAGGGACTGGAGAGATGACTCAATAGTTATGAGGACATAAATGTCTTTGCCAGTACTCATATTAGGTGACTCAACTACCTATAACTCCAGCTCAGGACATCTGGTTCCTTCTTCTGGTTTCTAACGGCATGGCATTATATGTGTGCATACGCACTGACATACACAATTAAAAAACAGATCTTTTAAAGAAAAAGATGTCAGTCTTAACCATGGTGTTGTTGAGTGGTGTAACCTTTAAGAAGTATGGCCTGCTAGGATACCTCCAGGTCATTGGAAGATGCTGATGGCCAGGGATTTGTGAACTTGGACTTCCTCTCTCTGCATCATGACATTAAATTCAATGTTTGCTACAACACATAGTCCTCTTTCTTGTTATTTCATGGAGCCTATAACATGTGGATGCACATAGGCAAGCAGCATAGAAGTCCCCAGCTTTCCATGACAAGCTGTCTCCCCTCAGACCCCAAACAACCTAAAGTAAAAAACCACCAAAAAAACGAAAATAGCTTTTCTTTTTCAAAGTTGAAAATCCAGAGTCTTTGTTCTAGTGACAGGAATCTGAAGAGGCAAGAATTTGCAGGTAGCTCCACTCTGTCCCATTGATTCCTCCCTGAATCAGTTTTATTCACAATAGCCTCTAATGATTACAAAGAAACAGAATGGCTTTGTTTGTTGAAGTAGAGGAGTTTAGTATTTCTCATTTTGCCATAGTTGCTTAAGGTTACTGGGTTTGATATTAAACAGAAATGCATTATGTTTTATTTTTGTGTTTATTGGCTATTTTGTGTATTTGCATTCGAATGTCATCCTCCTTTCCCCCTCCCCCACCCTTCCTCTGGTTCTTCTTGCTTCCTTGAAGATGCTTCCATTCCCACCCACCCACTCCCGTTTCATTATTCTGGCATTCCTCTACACTGGGAAAATGAACCTTTACAAGACCAAAGGCTCATCCTTCTATTGATGCCAGACAATGCCATTCTTTGTCACATATGCCGCTGGAGCCATGAGTCTCTCCATGTGTGCTCATTATTTGCTTTTGAATTTATTGTATATCTATGTATATATGTCAAGGCATATATATGTATGTGTGTGTTATGTTACATGTTATACATATTAACAAATATTAACAAGAGGTAGATTTTATTGGTACTAATTTTTGTCTTCCTATAGAAAATCCAGTTGATATTATTGGCCTAATCTGCACATGTCTATTATAGTACTAATAAAAATTTTGGACCAGCCAAGTGGCTCTGTGAGTAATCTCACTTGCACCCATGGCTGATATTCTAAATTCAATCCACATGTACACTCATGCACACATGCACACACACATACATACACATACATACACACACAAACATAAAAGAAAATATAGTCCATATGATTAATTATAAGGGGCATCGTTTAATGACATTGATTTGAACATAACCAGGAGTGTTAGATTTTTTTCTTACTGTACTGTGTGAGGTTAAAATGTGAATGCCTTAAAATACACACAATGGAACTCCACGAGTTCATGAAAGTATAATGACAAATAATGGTGTCTGACACCTAAACAATGCAGCAAAGTAAATTATATATTTCACTTATTTAGAACATTATTGTGTAAAGTGCTAGAGCTTATTACCATGCTTGATTAAATTCCAGATTGAATCTCTGTAGATAATTATTAAAGAGAACTCGAAGATTACTCTTTTAAAAATGATAAATTAAACACTAGCAACATCAACAAACCTTAGGTGATGTTTGGTTCGGAGATCAAGGGATGAGGTGTAGGTTATCATTCACTGGACACATTTATTAGCATGATAACCAGTGTTTCTCATAGAAGTGGCTATCAGATAAACAACTGTGATCATAAGAAAAAATGTAATCGTTATTTACAGCATCTGAGTTCTTTTAGTCTAAGAACAATGGCTATAAAAATAAACATAGACATACTAATCGGCTAATTAAATGTTTTCAAATTGACAGTTGTTGGCATCTGATGATTAGTACTCTTTGCCTTTCTGAGCCCAAAACAAGAAACAAATGTCTTACATAACTTTGAGTTTTCTCAAATTAATTTATCAGTGAACTTAAGCTTTTATCTAATAAAAATGTTTATTTGGCTTCAGGCATGAAATTTGCAGATTGTCAGAAACAAGCTTGGCACATCAATGCCAATAATCTTCTAAGTATTTTGAAAATGAATATTTATGAAAGACAAAAGGTTACTCTTCAAATTTTGCAATTAAATATCTATTTTCTATTTATAAATAGAAAATGATTAATGAATCAATATTTATGCCATTGTCTGTCTGCCAGTTAAATCTACCTTAGGAACTTATAAATGCCCTTCCTCGTCAAAGAATCAGCAGGACAGGAGTCTTTCTTTCAATGAGAAATCTATCCTCTGTCCAATTTTCCCTGAAGAATTTTTCTTATCCTTTATTCTCTTCACTTTGTTTTCTGCTTTCTTCTCGTCCTTCCTTAATTAATGCTAAGTAGTGTACTTACATAAAGTATCACAGAGGGGCAGGCAAGGGAGATGGGGCAGAGCACATGAACAAAACCTGTCTGTGTGTGGAGGGGACTGTGACTGCTAAAGGTTGATTTCTGGTGTTGCTCAGGAGGAGCCAGGGAACTTATTTTTGACAGGTTCTCTCATTCTCCTGGAACTCACCAAGTACCCAAGTTGCCTGGCCCATGAGCTTTAAGCATCCCTCTATCTCAGCAAACCCAGTTCAATGACTATAAACCCTCGTAAGCAGATCTTGCTTTCTCACATAAGTAACTGCAGATCAAATGCAGGTTTATGTGCTTGCACAGAAAGCACTTCATCTTAATCAACTGAGCATCTTCCCAAGCATAAAAGCCACCTTTCTGCTTTGAGCTTGAAGCTGGGCACCTTCAAAATATGAGCCTGATATTCTCACTGCTCTACTGAGATGGAACCTAGCAGCAAAGTTCTTATGGCCTAAGCATTCTGTTAGAATAGTCTAGAAACCTTCCAGAAGACCCCACTCTGTTTCTGTCACAGAAACAGAAGATAAGAAACATAAGAAAGGTTCTACAAATCATACCATGTCATCATTTGTGTAACTGAGGCAAGGCCAGAGGGAAACATCTTAGAAAGATGGGCTACTCTTACAAATGAGGAAATTGACTTCAGAGTTGAGATAACAACCCTATTTATGGAAAGATAGAAATAATACAAAGAAGGAGACATTGTGGAATCAGCAAGGGTCTGAAGGTATGCTAGATTGAGCAAGGAATTCAGAATGAACAAAAGCACACAGATGCCCTCTTTTCCTGCTGTTTCTTTAAAAGCACATATATCACCTGATGATATCTCAGCCACAGACCCAGTGAAAAGGGTGACAATCAGACTAAGTTAAGCAGACAAGCCACACTGCTACAGGGAACAGTTCTAGAAACAGGTTTTATGATTTAGCATAGATATGTCTTTTTTCTTAAAAGAAACAATCTAGGCTTATATTTTATTCATGGAAGCCATTCTTCTCTCTGTTGCCTTGAGTGATTTGGGCTGTGTGTGTAGACTGGATGAAAGTATCGTAGCTTTAAATTCACCTGTGCCCTTGAAACAGCATCATGGAACCAGTATTTCTACACTTAGCCTGGTGGCCTCCCTTTCTGAGCCTGTTCTTGTTCTATTGTTATTGTTGACTGAAACTGTTTAAACATATACATACACCATGGGGAGAATTATACAGTAAAATGAAGAACAATTGAAAGCAAAATCTATCTCTGCATGAAGATCATTTGAAGAGTATAAAATTCACAAATTACCCCAATGACTAATGGAGGTACAAGGTTTTATTTGTAAAATATACGGATGAATATATGAAACAGGAGCTCATATTACTCACTTTTTTTTGGATCCAATAATAGTAAGTGTAAATTTCCTGCCTTGTCTGTTCTGTTAACGATTATTCTCTGCCCTAAATTCCCTAGTTCTTTGTATACCAAATTTAAAGTCATAAGGAAAGACTCACAAGGAGAAAGTTAACTGTTCTCCAACGTTATCTTCACACTGAAATCACCTGGTTACCTCTCGGCTTGTAGCTTAGTGGAGCATTCATGCCATAGTCAGAAATCTCTTTCAGTGGGTGGCAATGAACAGAGATGCTTAACTGGTGTCACCACAGGGAATAAATGTCTGTGAGTGTTCAGCAATAACTGGGATATCCATATCACCCCTCCTAATTTAATCCTCAGGGAATATAAATAAATACCCTGTCTCTCTTTCTGTCTCTGTCTCTGCCTCTCTCTCTCCCCCTCTCTCTCTTTCTTTCACATGCACACACATACATACACACACACACACACACACACACACACACAGGTATTCAACAACTCAGCCAGAGTAAAAATAAATATTTATTCCTGTGAATTCAGCACAGGAACTGCCTAATGTACATCATTACTTCATCATTGTTTGCTGCTGAGTTATGATCCTGCCCACTGTGGATATGAGTGTGATTCAGGTAACGGCAGTGCCCTTTGAAACTTTGACAATGGTCCTATACAGACAAAAAGACCATTGCTGCTTTGCAGTTCTCGTGGAAGGAAATGTGCTCCTTAAACTCATGGAGCAGGATGAGTTGGTGAGTACCTGTCATCTTCTTGCTGGGGACTTTGAGTCAGCTGGATCTCTAAGGCTTGCTGACCAGCAGGTTTGACTAAATCAGTAAGAGAACTTGTCTGAGGAAAAAAAAGAGGCAAGAGGCAGTGTGTGTTCACTTCCAACACACTGGTCCATGAGTCCTCTTTCTTAGAGGTCATAGAAAATGAAAGCAGAGCTGCTTTCCAAGACCCACTACTTACTCATGCTTGCCAGCTGCAAGCGGGAGCCAAAGTCTCCAAATAGCTTCTGATTGAAAAACACAGTCAGTGCAGAAGAACCCCACAGCAGGCCCAGGCTGAGAACTTTGAAGGATGCCTCGTCGCTTCAGTTTAAGTTTAGTCCAGAGTCGTCAAATGTTAACCCTCTCAAGTGTTCCTAGCCACAATTTTGCTAAAATCATTTCTTTTACCAAACACTTTAAAATTTGTTTGCCAGTTGCTGTCTATAATCTAACATTTAGTTTGAGTTTCTAAAGCTTTCCTGGACCTCTTACAATCTTACTTTGAAGCCACAATGAAGCTGTTGAGCTTTATTTATCTTTGAGGTGGGATAAAAGGAGGAGAATGGTGTTGTTCTCCTTTCATAGGCAACGCTTTCTTCCTGACATGGATGTAAGCACAAACTATTGAGTCATAATCCCCTTTTTATATTACCTGTGCTTGAGTTATTCAATCCTCATTCCTCTATTACTAATTCTTATTATTATTAGAGTCTCTAAGTTGATATGAAATTTTAACAAGTAACATTTCTTCTACTGTGCATGTATGCATGCATGTGTGTGTGTGCATAAATATGTGTGATTACATGGGGTGGGTGTGTTTGTGTGTTTCCTCCAATATCTACTTTTCTCTTGTGTGCATGCATGTGTGTGTGTGAGTATGTGTAATTATGTACTTGTTTACTCATTGTTTTTCTAAGACATTCACAGTCAAGTCATGCTTAGAACCATCAGTGTCATGTTTATACATAATACCAGACTCTTTTTGAATATTAGCAATTCTTAAACTCTTAGCTACAATGAGTGAACCAGGTATGACATGAGATCTGGCCACTCACATCTAAAATATAACAATATAATCAAAATTTAATGAAGGAATTCTTTCTTTGTATTGGTTATTTTAATTATTTACAGTGTAAATGTTATCCCCTTCCCAGTGTTTTCACAAGCCCACAATTCCTTCCTTTCTCTCTTTCCTCTATGAAGGTGCTTCACCCACCCATTCCTGCAGCAGCCCTCCACAGGACTTCCTAGTGATGCCAGATAAGGCTATCCTCTGCTACATATTCAGCTGGATCTATGGGTACCTCATGTGTACTCTGTGGTTGGTGGTTTAGTTCCTGGAAACATTGGGTGGTCTTATTGGTTGATATTCTTGTTCTTCCTATGAGGTTGGAAACATTTAGCTCATACAGTCCTTGCTAACATCTATTGATACCCTCACACTCAGACCAATGTTTGGCTGTGGATATCTGCTTCTATATTGGGCCACCTCTGGCAGAGCCTCTCAGGAGACAGCTCTACCTGGCTTCTGTCAGTAATCACTTGGCATCAGCAGTAGTGTCTGGGTTTGGTGTCTGCAGATGGGATGGATTCCTAGGTGGAGCAGCCTCTAGATGGCCTTTCCTTCAGTTTCTTTGTCTCTATATTTCCTTTTGACAGGAAAATTCTAGATTAATATTTTTGAGCTGGGTGGGTGCCCATCCGTCAACTGGGGGCTGTGGTTATACAGTGGATATGGTTTCTATTTGCCCTTTCTTGGGTATTTTGGCTAAAGTCATTCGTGTTGTGTCTAGGAACCTCTTCGGTTCCTGGCATCTGGGACTTTGTAATGACTACACACAGTTACCCTTCCCCCACTGCTACACATCTACTTTCAAATTCCAGACCTTCTGTACTTCTCCCCAATGTTCCCCCATGTCTGAACTCCCCTTTTCCCCTCCTCCTCTTCCTTTGCTTCCAGATTCCTCTTTACCTCTGCTTCCCAGAGATTATTCACTTCCCCCTCCTGAGAAGTACTGTAGCACCGATAATTTTGTGTGATATTCTTTCTTCTTGAGTTTCATATGGTCTGTAAGATCTATCATGAACATTCCGAGCATCTTTTAAGCTAATATCTACTTACCAGTGAGTACATACTATGTATGTTCTTTTGTGACTGGGTTACCTTACTCAGAATGATATTTTCTTGTTCCATCCATTTGCCTAAGAATTTTGTGCAGTCATTGTTTTTAATTGCTGAGTAGCATTCCATTGTGTAAATGTACCACATTTTCTGTGTCCATCTCTTTGTTGAAGAATATCTGGGTTCTTTCCATCTTCTGGCTATCATAAATATGGCTGCTATGAACATAGTGGAACATGTGTCCTTCTTAGATGTTGGAGCATCTATTGGGTATATTCCCAGGAGTGGTATAACCAGACTCTCAAATAGAATTATTTCCAATTTTTCTCAGGTAGTATTATATCCAATTTTTTGAGAAACCACTAGATTGACTTCCAGAGTGGTTGTATCAGTTTACCATCCCACAAAGAATAGAAAAGTGTTTCCCTTTCACCACACCCTCACCAGCTTCTGTCACCTGAGTTTTTTATCTTAATTATTCTAACTAGTATGAGGTGGAATCTCAAGGTTGTTTTGATGTGCATTTCTCTGATGATTAAGTATGTTGAATATTTCTATAATTATGAGATTCCTCAGTTGAAAATTCTTTGTTTCACTCTGTCTCACATTTTTAATAGGATTATTTGGTTCTCTGTGATAAAACTTCTTGATTTCTTTGTATATACTGGATATTAGTCCTCTATTAGAAGTAGAGATGGTAAACATATTTTTCCAATCTGAAGATTTTCATTTTGTCCTATTGATAGTGTCCTTAACTTTACAGAAGCTTTTCAATTTCATTTGTCTATTCTTGATTTTAGAGCATAAGTCGTTGGTATTCATTTCAGGAAATTTTTCCCTGTGCAAATATAATCTTTTCCACTTTCTCTTTTATTAGATTCATCATGTCTGGTTTTAAGTGTTGGCTCTTGATCCACTTGGACTTGGGCTTTGTAGAAGGATCTAAGCTTTGGTCAAATTACATTCTTATCCATGCTGCCTGTCAGTTGAACCAACACTATTTGTTGAAAATGCAACTTTTTTTCTGCTGGATAGTTTTGGATCCTTTGTTAAAATTTAAGTGACCATAAGTGTTTGGGTCCATTTCTGGGTCTTCACTTGTCTTCTGCTGATTTACCTGTCTATGTCTGACCCAACCCTACAAAGGATAAGAGAAGGTTTAAAAAAAGTAAGAAGAAAACCTCAGTGGACTCAGTTATCCCACAAACACATGACTTGAAGGCTCAAATGAATCTTTTCTGATGCTTCATTTACACTGGGCTACAACATGAGACTCATTGTGAACTCCAGAGAAAATAAGTAATATCTTGGTTAACTTGAAAGCCCATGTTGATTGTCAAACTGACAGAAACAAAAATCACTGTCAAGAGAAGTCTGTAAGCCTATCTGTGATAAATTAGCTATCTAGCTTAGATTAGTGGATGTGGGAAGACCTAGCCTACCTAGGTGTAGCAGGAGTCCACAAGCTGGGATCCTGGGCTTCAAAGCTTATCCTTATCTTTCTGCTTCTTACTATAAAATGGAATGTTCCCAGTTCCCTCATATGCCTGGTTACATGACTACCCTACCATGAAGCACTGAACCTTTAAACTTTAAGCCACAGGAAACCTGTCATCGCTTAAGTTGCCGTTGCTGGGCTATCATATCAAGTACAAAGCTAACTGCTAACCCTGGGTTTATGTGAACAGCTTTTGAAAACATTGGAAAGCTAAAACACTGGTTAAGTAACCAAAAAAAAAAAAAAAAAAAAAAAAAAAAACCAATGTTTATCTCCCACATATAATTCTTCTTGACTTCAAATAAGTTAACATAAAAAAGATCTACTGAAAAGATTGTCTACTAACTTGATTTAAAATCTAGGTCATTTTTTTGAAAAGACAAGACAAATACAAATCAAAATTTCTGACCAAGTTACATAGTAATATCTTAACTTGAACTTTTCAGTTTTCAATTTTAAAAACCACAATTTATTTATGTAAAGCAATGCAAATTACAGATAAATTAATGCTACAATAGAATGCTTCATTATGCTTTTAAATCAGAAGTGAAAGAGGAAGGAACTCTGGTTACAAAATCCCTCTTCCCAAAAAGATATTCTTAAAACTACTCTTGCTAGATGATTTTATTGAACCTAATTTTTGACATCCTAGAATCCAGCATGGTGACCTCCTATGTACATCATGCTCTTTTTGTCTCTTAAGGAACCAAAACTAACCTAACTAATTTAATGTAATATATCATTGAATTCCTATGTGTTATTTTGGAACCTTAGTCCTTTCTAAAAAGAACTTGCAAAGTGGGGTTTGATTTCCAGCCTATCTTTGACAGTGCAACCTATTTTAGCCCCCTTGCTCATTGCTATGACCAAAAAACTGTCAAAATGAAATGTGAGAGAGCATTCTTATGTATTAACTTTTGACAGAACTTAGCCTATCGAGGCAGGGAAGGTATGGTGTCTGGAAGTAGAGGATGAATGTTTACATTTATCACATTAGCAAACAGAAAGTAAATAGTGCACAGGATTGAGCCTCTCTAAAAATCCTCAAGCCTTCCTCCAATGACAATGTTTTCCAGGATATTCCAAAGGCTAAAGTTACCATGCCATTACAAAGCAAAATCTAAGTGTTTGAACACATAACTGTGAGAAACATTATTTATTCAAACTATACAGTTGCCCAATATAGAGATTTTTCAGGTAATTTCTTTTAAGCTTCTCTGAAAGTTCCCATTCGTATATTAGCTCCCTTAAGCAGGAGTAAAACCAAAATTCATTTTGGAGGCTTTTAATCACTTTTTGAGATCTCACACATAATCATACCCTCTAATTTCCTTTTCCCAACAATATGCCACTTTCTTAATTTCATATCATTTTATTAAAACAAATATCAACTATAATTTTTAGTCTTATTTTATCAGAAGGCTATTTTCTACATGGCGAGAGACTTCTCAGTGGCTGTACCAAAACAAGAATCATTTTCATTCCACAGACAACCACAAACTGGCAAGAATTCCTTAACTGGAGATGGGCCCTCCTGATTCCACCACATATACCCAGCATGGGTTTTGGCACATTAAATTTCCTTGAAAAACTTCATCACCATTTCCTACATGAAGGAACAGGACTGGAGTTAAAAAAATCCAAAACACAACATGGTAATGTGTAGCATATACCAAATAAAATTAAATTATTATAAAACATATAAGAAAATATATTTGACATTATAATGAACACCAAATGACTTTATATTTTGCGAATCCTTCTTAAGGTAACTCAATAATACATGAAAATGCTAAACATTCCTGAAATGAGCAATAAAGCAAAATTATGCTAGAATCTCACCAAGACATCATAGTTATAAATTCATTCTTAAATGAAAAGATTCAGCAAATACTGTAAAAGCTACTTTACAGTCAATTATTAGAAAAGGATTACAGGGAAATACAGTCACACCAGTAGTTTCATTATGTGTTTTAAATTAATGAACATGGGTGATGCACTAAAGTGTAGGTAAGCATAAACAAACAGCTTTTATTTTAGCACAATACTTATTAAAGTTTATCTGAGCATAACACAGAATGGTCAGCATGTCATCTGTGAATGGTAACTTTTAGAATTGTGTTTTAAATTTTTTAAAGTAGAAAATCATTATAAGAAACTTTTAGCTAATTAACACCCAGGTGTGTAATCTATCTGTATGATTATTTTCTTGAACCAATTAAAATGTTATTTAAGTTATATGCAAATGCAGTCTTGGTTAAAATTTACTGTTTTTATTTTCTGCCTTCTTTCACATAATTTCTATACTTCCATTTAAGTAAGGGTTACATTTAACTATTAGAATGAATGAAATTACACAGGCTATCAGCTATGTTGCCCAAAGAGTAACACCACTAGCAATGTACACAAATATTTTCATTATTTTACCTCTAATTATGTTTAAGCAATGATTATTAATTGCTTGATTAATTGTTAAGTTTTATTTTGATTGGTTCTATAATCCATGTAAAGGTCATTAGAACTTTTGTTTTTTTAAGAAACAATTCATTAATATACATGTCTATTTCAGTGAATGCTTACAAAGGAAAAGGCACAATGTCTGATACATTGTGCTTGGGAATATTAAGCATTTGGTACACCCACTTATAGCAATTTCTCCTGGCATAGGGGACTTTGCTTGCTACTAGAAGAGCTATATGAATCGAATCTTATAACACTAACACTTATCAGCTAGATAAGTTGTACTGTGTACAATGGGATAGCTCACATAGCCACATATCAGCAGCAGACAAAGTTACACTATACTCAGGAAATCATAATCCCCCAATGAAAGCTATATATGATCTTAGATATTGTGATGGTTTGCATACTTGATTCCTATCCTAGGAAATATTGGAAAACATAACTGCCTTTTCTTTCTTTTTTTTTAAACGACTTTATTTTACAAAACAAAGATAAATGTACAGATTTTAAACATTTTTTGCTTAAAATTATACTTTTTGTCAGTACTGTTTTTTCTGACATTAAAATAATTTTTCACATAAAACCATGTGAATATATTTTTTTAGTCAGTACTTGATTTTTTTCAAGGGCCCGACAGTACGCATTGAAAACCCAATAGTTACAATAAGCGTAAAGTACATGCAAAACAAAACAAAACATGGAAACAATCAAAGTCTTCTTGTTTGTAAATATATTTATATTTTTTTGTTTTCTTTATTTCTTGGACTTCATACAGTCTGTGAGTTGTTTCTGGGGCAGTGCGAGCCTCTGGGGTTAGCATCCCATTATCAGTGCCTGCATATTATGTCTGTTCTTTTGTGACTGGGTTATCTCACTCAGGATGATATTCTCTAGATGCAGCCATTTTCTTAAGAATTTGGTTAAGTCATTGTTTCTGGTGGCTGAGTAGTATTCCATTGTGTATATGTACCACAATTTTTGTATCCATTCATCTTCTGAAGGACATCTGGGTTTCTTCCAGCTTCTGGCTATTATAAATAGAGCCGTTATGAACATTGTGGTGCATATATCTTTGTTGTGTATTAAAGTGTCTCTGGGGTATATGCCCAGAAGTGGAATAGCTGGGTCTTCAGGTAGTACTATATCCAATTTTCTGAGGTATCGCCAGACAGATTTCCAGAGTGGTTGTATTAGCTTGCAACCCCACCAACAGTGGAGAAGTGTTCCTCTTTCTCCGCAGCCTCGCCAGCATCTGCTGTCATCTGAGTTTTGGATCTTGGCCAATCTGACTAGTGTGAGGTGGAATCTCAGGGTTGTTTTGATTTGCATTTCCCTGATGGCTAAGGATGTCAAGCACTTCCTCAGATGTTTCTGGGCCATTCGGTTTTCCTCAACTGAAAATGATTTTTTTAGCTCTGTACCCCATTTTTTAATAGGGTTATTTGATTCTCTGGTGTCTAGCTTTTTGAGTTCCTTGTACACCTTGGATATTAGGCCTCTATCTGATGTGGTGTTGGAAAAGATCTTTTCCCATTCTGTTGGTTGCCGTTTTGTTTTCTTGACGATGTCTTTAGCCTTACAGAAACTTTGCAATCTCATTAAGTCCCATTTGTTAATCTTTGACCTTAGAGCTTGAGCCATTGGTGTTTTGTTCAGGAAATTTTCTCCTGTACCTATGTGTTCTAAGGTTTTCACTATTTTCCAATCTAATAGTTTCAGTGTATCTGGTTTAATGTGGAGATCTTTGATCCACTTACACTTGAACTTTGTACAAGGAGATAAGAACGGGTCTATTTTCATTCTTTTGCATGCTGAGTGCCAGTTGGACCAGCACCATTTGTTGAATAGGCTGTCCTTTTTCCATTGAATGTTTACTGCTCCTTTGTCAAAAATCAGGTGACCATATACATGAGGGCTCATTTCTGGATCTTCTATTCTATTCCATTGATCCACATGCCTATTTCTGTACCAGTACCATGCAGTTTTCAGCACAATTGCCTTGTAATATAGCTTGAGGTCAGGGATAGTGATTCCTGCAGATGTTTTTTTGTTGTTGAGGATGGATTTCGCTATTCTAGGTCTTTTGTTATTCCATATGAAATTGCACATTGATCTTTCCAATTCTATGAAGAACTGGGTTGCAATTTTGATGGGGATTGCATTGAATCTGTAGATTGCTTTTAGTAGGATGGCCATTTTTAAGATGTTGATCTTTCCAATCCATTAGCATGGGAGATCTTTCCATTTTCTGAGATCCTCCTCAATTTCTTTCTTTAGAGGTTTGAAGTTCTTGTCATACAGGTCCTTCACTTGCTTAGTTAGAGTCACACCAAGGTATTTCATAGTTTGTGTAACGATTGTGAAGGGTACGTTTTCCCTAATTTCTTTCTCCACATGTTTGTCCTTTGAGTACAGGAAGGCTACTGATTTGTTTGAGTTAATTTTGTATCAAGCCACTTTGCTGAACTTGTTTATCAGCTGTAGGAGTTCTCTGGTGGAATTTTTGGGGTCACTCAAGTACACTATCATGTCATCAGCAAAGAGTGATGTTTTTATCTCTTCCTTTCCGATTTGTATCCTCTTGATTTCCTTTTGCTGTGTAATGCTCCAGCCAGGACTTCCAGTACTATGTTGAATAGGTAGGGGGAGAGTGGGCAGCCTTGTCAAGTCCCTGATTTTAGTGGGATTGCTTCAAGTTTCTCGCCATTAAGTTTGATGTTGGCTGTTGGTTTGCTGTATATTGCTTTTATTATGTTTAAGTATGGGCCTTGGATTCCTGTTCTTTCCAGGACTTTTAAAATGAAGGGTTGTTGGATTTTGTAGAATGCTTTCTCAGCTTCTAGTGATATGACCATGTGATTTTGGTATTTGAGTTTGTTTATATGGTGGATTAGGTTGATGGATTTCCTTATGTTAAACCATCCCTGCATCCCAGGGATGAAGCCTACTTGGTCATGATGAATGATCGTTTTGATGTGTTCTTGGATTCTGTTTGCGAGGATTTTGTTGAGTATTTTTGCATCAATTTTCATAAGTGAGATTGGTCTGAAGTTCTCTTTCCTTGTAGGGTCTTTGTGTTGTTTAGGTACGAGGGTTATTGTAGCCTCAAAAAATTAGTTGGGTAATATTTTATATGATTCTATCTTTTGGAATAGTTTGGCGAGTATTGGTGTTATATCCTCAATAAAAGTCTGATAAAATTCTGCACGGAACCCGTCTGGACCTGGGCTTTTTTTGGTTGGGAGGCTTTTGATGACTTCTTCTATTTCTTTAGGTGATATAGGGTTATTTAGATGGTTTACTTGGTCCTGGTTTAACTTTGGGACCTTGTATCTGTCTAGGAATTCATCCATTTCCTCCAGATTTTCCAATTTTGTGGAGTATAAGTTTTTGTAGTAGGATCTGATGATTTCTTGAATTTCCTCAGTTTAAGTTGTTATGTCCCCACTTTCCTTTCTGATTTTGTTAATTTGGATACTCTCTCTTTGCCCTCTAGTTAGTCTGGCTAGGGGTTTATCAATCTTGTTGATTTTGTCAAAGAACCAACTCTTGGTTTTGTTGATTTTTTCAATGGTTCCTTTTGTTTCTATTTGGTCTATTTCTGCCCTAATTTTGATTATTTCTTGCCGTCTACTCTTTCTGGGTATATCTGCTTCCTTTTGTTCTAGGGCTTTTAGCTGTGCTGTCAGGTTGCTGATGTGAGCTCTCTCCAGTTTCTTTGTGGAAGCACTTAGGGCTATGAGTTTTCCTCTCAATACTGCTTTCATTGCATCCCATAGGTTTGGGTATGTTGTGTTTTCGTTTTTGTTGAATTCTAGAAAATCCTTAATTTCTATCTTTATTTCTTCTTTGACCCTGCTAACCTTTAACAGAGCATTGTTTAGTTTCCATGTGTATGTGGGCTTTTTGTTGTCTTGGTTGTTGTTAAAGACCAGCCGTAGACCATGGTGATCTGAGAGGATGCATGGGAGTATTTCAATCTTCTTATATCGATGGAGGCTCATTCTGTGTCCAATTATGTGGTCAATTTTCGAGAAGGTGCCATGTGGTGGTGAGAAGAAGGTGTATTTTTTACTTTGGGATAGTATGTTCTGTATATATCTATTAATTCTAGTTGGTTCAAAGTCTCTGCTAGTTTTACAGTGTCCTTGTTCACTTTCTGTTTCCCTGATCTGTCCATTGCTAAGAGTGGGATATTAAAGTCTCCCACTATTATTGTGTGGGGTGAAATGTATTTTTTGAGCTTTGGTAGGGTTTCTTTTATGAATGTGGTTGATTTTTTATTTGGAGCATATATGTTAAGGATTGAGAGTTCCTCCTGACAGATTTCCCTGGTAATGAGTAAAAAGTGTCCTTCCTTATCTTTTTTGATAACTTTTGGTTGGAAATTTACTTTATTCGATATTGGAATAGCCACTCCAGCTTGCTTCTTGGAGCTGTTTGTTTGGAAGTTTTTTTCCCACCCTTTTACTCTGAGATAGTGTATGTTTTTGTCTCTGAGATGAGTTTCCTGTATGCAGCAAAAGGCTGGATTTTGTTTATGTATCCAGTCTGATAGTCTATGTCTCTTTATTGGGGAGTTGAGACCATTTATGTTAATAGATATCAAGGAATAGTTGTTTCTGTTTCCTGCTATTATTGCTTTTTTAGGTTGAGTTGTGTCTGTGTTTTTTTTTTTTTTTTTTTCTTCTTTTAGTTTTCTTGTTTGGGAGTTTTCTTGTTCTTACTAGGCTGTATTTTCCCTCATTGAATTGAGTTTTCCACCTATAATTCATTGTAGTGCTGTGTTTGTGGTCAGATATTGTGTGAATTTTGATTTGTCTTGAAATATCTTCATCTCTCCATCGATGGTGATTGATAGTTTTGCTGGGTATAGCAGCTTGGGCTGGCACTTGTGCTCTCTTAAGGAGTGCATGATGTCTGTCCAGACTCTTCTAGCTTTCATAGTCTTTGTTGAGAAATCGGGTGTGAGTCTGATTGGTTTGCCTTTATATGTTACCTGACCTTTTTCCCTTACTGCTTTTAGTATTCTTTCTTTACTTTGGGTGCTTGATGTTTTTACTATTATGTGTTGGGAGGTATTTCTTTTCTGGTCCAACCTATTTGGAGTTCTGAAGGCTTCTTTTATGCTCGTGGTCATCTCATTGTTGAGGGTAGGGAAGTTTTCTTCTATGATTTTGTTGAAGATATTTACTGTGCCCCTTAGTTGATACTCTTCTCCCTCTTCTATTCCTATTATCCTTAGGTTCGGTCTTCTCATTGTGTCTTGGATTTCCTGGACATTTTGGGTTAGGAGCTTTTTGTTTTTTGCATCTTCTCTGGCTGTTTTGTATATGTTTGCAATGTTGTCTTCTGCCCCCGAGATTCTCTCTTCGATCTCTTGTAATCTATTGGAAATGCTTGCTTCTGTGACTCCTGATTTCTTTTTTTTTGGTGTTCTGACTCTAGGGTTATCTCTTTTAGTGTTTTCTTTATTTTGTCAATCTCTGTTTTAATTTCCCTCTTCCATTCCTTTATTTCTTTGGTTCTGTTTTCCTCTAGTTCTCTGAGTTCTTTGAGTGTTTTTCTTGTTTCTTCTTTAAAAGCTTCTGAATCTTTCTGCTTTTCTTCCCTTTCTTGTTTAATTAACTCTATCAGCGTCTTGAGGCATGATTTCAGGTCTGTGTCTTCTTTTTCTGGAGTGTTTGGCGTTCCGATGTTTGCTGTTATGGGAGAGCTGGGCTCTGGTGTTGCTAGATTGTCTTGGTTCCCTTGGGATATACTCTTTCTCTTTCCTCTTGCCATTTTGTTGTCAGTGATATGTTCTTACCTTTCCCTTGTATCTGGTCTGTGTCCCTGGTTCTCCACTGGTTGAGGTGTCAGATGGGTCAAGCCCTGTTTTATGCCTCAGAGTCGTCGGGTGTGAGCAGAAGTTCCAACGTTCTGTTACTGTTTGTTGGATCAGGCACAGTTGCTTAGCCTTTATGAGCCACCTTTCCGCCTGGCAGGTAAGCCAGTCTTCGCTCTGCGTCCGGAAGTCGCCTTCGGGTGGAAACAGAAGTTCTGATTTTCTGTTCCCAATGACAGTTGCTCAGCCTCTAAGAGCCGCCGCTCTGCCTGTCAGGTAGGCCAGGCTCTGCTCTGGCCTTTTCTTTCTTTTTTATTGAATACTTTATGTACTTACATTTCAAATGTTATCCCCATTCCTGGTGTTCCCTATACAATCTCCCTATTCCATCTTACTCTCCCGGTTACTATAAGGGTGCTCCCCTCCAATCAACACACTCCCACCTCACCTTACCATCCTGGCATTCACCTACACTGGGTATTCTGGGGAATCCAGCAGTCTCATGACCAAGAGCCTCTCTTTCTATAGATGCTAATGCCATCATCCTCTGTTACATATGTAGCAGGAGCCACGGGTCTCTCAGTGTGCACTATTTGAATGGTGGCTTAGTCCCTGAGAGCTCTGGGGTATCTGGCTGGTAAATATTGTTGTTCTCTTTATGGGGTTGTAAACCTCATCAACTCCTTTAGTTCTTTCTCTAACTACTCCATTGGGGACCCCCATGCTTAATCTAATGGTTGGCTGCAAGCATTGCCTGTGTATTTCTTGGGCTCTGCCAGAGCCTCTCAGAAGACAGCTATATCAGGTTCCTGTTAGCAAGCACTTCTTGGCATCCGCAATAGTGTCTAAGTTTGATATATGTAAATGTGACGAATCCCAATGTGGGGCAGTCTCTGGGTGGCCTTTTCTTCTGTCTCTGTTCTAGACTTTGTCCCTGTATTTTCTTTAGACAGGAGAAATTCTGACTTAAAAACTTGGAGATGAGTCGGTGGCCCTATATCACAACCAGGGGACTTGCCTAAACTCTGAATATAGCATCTACAAGTTGTCCCTCCCTTTGTTGGGCATTTCAGCTAATCTCATTCCCTTTGGGTCCTGGGAGTCTCTTGCTTTCAGTGAAACTTGCTGGGAGCTACCCCCTGTTCTATGGGGTTCAAAATTGCTCTAGACCAGTATTTTATCCTTATGTTCTCATACCGCCAATTTGAATCAGGAATGCATACTCTGACATTAAATGTTGGAAATATGCACCTTTTTTTTTATTTTACAGGGAATTTTTTTTAAAATTTGCCTTGACTAACAATAGAAAACTTGGGCTTTTAAACAATGTTGAGACCGTAAAATGCTATAGGGGCTTTTAAAATTTAACTAATGAAATTTGCATTTTTACATGGCTTCAAGCTTATAGGATTAGGGAGTGGAAGACAGTGTTTTAGATGAGAATATCTCCTATAGGTTCTATGTTTGAATACTAATTTGCCAGTTTGTGGACCTCTTTGGAAAGGGTTAGGTGGTGTGGCATCATTGGAGAAGGTGTATCACTGGTGATAGGCCTGAAGTTTGAAAAGCTCATGCCCTACCCAGTCATCTCTCAATTTTGTGCTTTTGAAGAAATATATATGCTCACATCTACAAATGTCTTGCCTGCCTGCCTGCCTGCCTGCTCCTATATTCCCCACCATGATGGTCATGATCCCTAACGCTCTAGATCTCTAAGTGCCAAATAAGGTTTTCCAATCATAATGTGTTGAAACATAATAAAAAAGTAGTTGAAGATGGGGCAAAATAGAAGTGGCCTGAGAGACTCTGGAAGATGGAGACTTCCCATCTTGTTAAGGACTCTGGGCTTGATAAAATCTCATTTTAGTGGAATCGAAATTTTAGTATTTCCTGTGATCTTATGTCTACTATTATATCTCAGTCCTGTTCCTGCTGCTGTGATAAGATCGCCTTAACAAGGGAAGGTAAAACAGAGGGATTATTTTGGATTCCAGTTTTTAGTATGGATTTTCTGATGGGAAAGGGTCTCAACTCAACAGGAGTTTACATAAACTGGTCACATTTTATCCAAAGTCAAGGAAGAGTGACCAAGAAATCTTCTGCTGAAGTAGCTTTCTTTTTTACATGCACTCCATTATCCTAAGCAAAAGAAGGATGCTGCTTACTTTTAGACCTAGTCACTTAAGGTAATCTAAGCAATATGACCCCCTACTCCGGGGGACGTACCTTAGGAATGAATTTTTCACAACATGATTTTAAGCTTTCTTGCCAGATGATTGCAATACCTGTCAGGGTGACAACACCACCCCTGAAAAAAAGATGTGTAAATGAACATGAGTGTCCCCTTTCTGATGATTACCTAGGTCTTATCTCTGACTATAAAGGGGGCCTCCACATGCTCATTCATGGATACCAGGCTCACATATGTTTAATTACAATATCAAAAGAATCATGTGAGTATTTTTAGGGATGGGGATTTCTTGGTTTCTTCTTCCTTGGGTTCCAAATAAAGCAAGTAGGTAGAAATGGAAGTTTCTTAAGTTAAATATGAGGAACTGAAGGTTGCCAGCCAATATCTCACTGCCTTTCTCCTTAAATAAAGATTTTTTTTTGGAACCTACACACACTCTTATTCCATGAATTGTCTGTGGCTGTCTGTGCAACAAAGAGAATATCACAAGAGTCCAGATGGAACACAAAGCCTAAAATACTCACAGCCTGGCTCCATACAGAGAAAGCAATGTCAACCTCTGACTTGGGACATCACACAGTTCACAACACAGAGGCTTATCCACAACCTTTCTTCTTTCGATTGTTACCTTTTATTCTTTCTCATATTTCAGATGTACCTGGAATCAGTTGCCTTCTGTGTCGATGCTTGGTTTTTTTTGTATTCAGTGAAAGTCTGTTCTTGGCACCTCATTTGCAATTACTTGTCCTAAAAATTTAGTTCAGTTCTTACAGACATGAAGGATTCATATGTTATGATCACTCTTTTTAGAACATTGGATTGATGCTTTCCTCATGATCCATCTCCAATTTTCTCTCTGTTGATGACTTAGCTGTCAATCTAGCCCATGATCTTAAAAAAATTATTTTAATTCATCACTGTCCCTTAAAACTATATTTTCTTTTAAACCATTTGTTTTTCATTTTTTTTTCCCTTTGGCAGTTTCAACTCAATATGCTTAGTTCCACTGGCTTCTTAGTAACTTTGTATAGATTATATGGCCTTTTTCATACTGAGATTCTTACCATATTTCAGACATAAAAAATTCTCAATCATTTCTTTGGCTGTAGCATCACACATTGCTTTGTTGCAAAGCAAGTTAAGGGAGACAGAGTTCTAATAACTCCAGGTTCTAATCCATCACAACAGGGAATTAGGTCATATCTCAACTATAATCATCAGTAGTGCAATAGTGAATTCTTGTTTAGTATTCAGCTAGCTTTCTCTACTCTATACAGTCTTGGGCCCAAAACCACTTTCCACCAAGCTGAATCTTTTCCCAACAACTAAGACAATCAAGACAATATCCAAAGGTATTTCCACAGGATAACCATATCTAAAGTATCTTTCATTGACACTCTTTGATCAAGCCACTTTGTCAAGTTGATTAAAACTAACCATCAGAGCCGCCATATAATATTTCTTTTGAACCAGAAGCCCTCTGTCTCATTTTTTTTAGTGACACCATACTTACTAACTTTTCATGCCGCTATTCCTATATGGAATGTTAGATAATATTTTCAAGTATATAGTTATAGATACCAAGAATATTTTACCTAACTTTACTATTAAGCACATTCATGATCAATAAAAACTATATTTTCCAGAGTTTTCCAACCTGATATAACATAATTACAGCTCCTAATATTCTATAGAAATCTTTGCATTGCATTTTATTTTTTTCTCTTTGTTTTTCTTTCTTTTCTGCCATATCTGGCCCATTTATTTAATTCTTTCTTTTATCCTACTTCCTTTCACTGTGTGTATATCTATGTTGTGTGTGTTTTTCAATGTATATACATGTGCACATATGTGTGCATGTACACACAAGTGCAAATTCACATAAATGCCACAGGACATACTTGGGTGGAAATTTCCCATTCCACCTTCTGCTTTATGACAAGTTATCACATTGGCCTATTAATCACAGTCTGTCTGGCCTGTGAACCCACCTATCTCTACCTTCCTAAAGCATGGATTACAAATGCAAGCCAATATGATGGGATGTTTTTCAAGGATACTAGGGTTGAAAAGCATGGCCTCATGCCTACAAAGACATCACTTTATCCACTGAATGCCTCCTCAGCTCTGGTCCTTTATTTATTAGATGCTGTCTGTGTACTTCTACGCTTGCTGGCTACTTATTTCTGATTCCTGTATTGTCTATGGGACTTTTAAGTCAATTACTTCATTTCATTATTTTTACAATTTCTAATATAATCTGTCTTATATTGTTTCCAGTTATCTTCAATGCAATATAATGAATCTTCTATCCAAATAATATTTTTAAACTAATTGGCAACAATTTTTTTAACTAGAGTGTTCTATCGTACATCAAATTTAGCAGATGATACAGGCAATTCAGTAACATGACTAATTCTTCCCTTTATTTCATTTGACTCATAGCCTGGGGATAATCTCTTCAGGGGCTCAGCGAACCAAGAAAAGAGTCCTATTAGACTTCACTCTTTAAGCGAATTCTGACTTTGATTTTCCACTCAATTCTCAGAACACCCATATGAGGAAATCAAACACCTTCAGGGCAAAACTCAAATTTTGTGCTGACAGAAGTACTCAGTTTCATTATTCTTTTCTTTTAGCTTAGTAATTCCTCTCTGCCAATTGTCTACCAGAAGTTTCTTAATCATTACCATCAGAGGTAACTCAGGGTAGCTTTCACCTCAAATCAAATAGGAAAGTTTATTCGGGAGTCAAATGGACCATAGCCTGAGAATGAAGATGTAGGTTGCCCCAAATTCCATCTTCTAGTGTGGTAACAGTTTGATGAACAACACACAAGGAAATAGCAAAGTGATTACAAAGCAAAGGGAGTCATGCATAAAGGTGCTTTTTGAGCATATTGATGGGTAAAATGCTTAAGTGGGTTACAGCAAAGCCAGAAAAACACTGTGATAGTCCTTAGATGCCATCTGTCAGCATTTTTAGCCCTGAGATTGGTTGAAAACTGGGGACATGTTTGCACATTCTAAAAGATTGTCTTAATGTTTACAAAACTGCTAGGTGAACTGTAGAGAACTATACATGGATATTAGGAGACTAAAGATACCTCAGGGTAATTACACTTCCTACTTGTGACATTCCAATATTTCATATCACTGAAGTTCTAAATAGTCAGCCTTACAGGCTTCAGTGGAAGATGTGACTCTTTTGTTTTGAGATATTTCAATAACAATATCCATAGCCATCTTTTAAAAACACATTGAAAGGTCAGGTACTTTGCCTACCTAAATGCTTAAATAAAATTGTAGCAATGTTTGCTCTGTTAGCTTGATGGGTATTGGGCTGAGGTAGGTGGCCAATTCTTCAACCCTACTATGATAGTTAGTATAGACAAATTACCTGATTATTTACCTCCAACATATTAATAAGTGCTATACTGAATTAATCAGTTAAGGCTGGTTTTATCTCAAAAGGCCCCAGGCTGGTGCAGCTAACTACACTATTGAGAATTCTCCTTCTGGTTTGTTTAGTTGCAAAGACAGCTCTCAAACTATTCTGACAAGGTGTGTGATATATTTCTCCAGCCCTTGATCCTGGTCTGTTTTATATCTCACTCTGTGTCTACTGTGCTACACAATATGTTGCTACCTATGTTCTGAGCAGAGAGTCGTTGGTGAATCATTGGGTTCATTTGTAACTTTCCTGGGACATAGGAAACAAGGCAGCAAAGACTAATTAATGTGAAGTAGGCCCTGCTGATCCACTGAACATGAATCCATGAGAGGTATCAAAGTATATCCACTGTGACCAGCCAAGGGCATCGAGGTGTTTTATCAGAGTATAAGAACCAGAAAAGGTCTTCCTTTTATTTGCTTTGAAGAGCTGTTCTTGCTTTTGCTTGTTGTTGTTGTTGATATGTATTTTGTTTTCTGTCTGTTTGGTTTTGTATGTGACAGAGTAATTACTCCTAAAACTACCTCTATCTCTTTGTTTCTGTGTCCCTGTTTGTCATTTCAGTTCAAACATCCATGTGGTTAATTCTTTTTGCTAGGTATAGATTTCATTTCCACTCGTTTGTCTTGTGTGATCATTAATTGTGAATGTTAAGTTGATGGAAACAAAGTTCCTAGCATGCTTGTGAGAGAATATCAAGACTGTATTGAGATGGAAGACCCACCCCGAATGTGGCATCACCATCCCATGGATTGGGGTTGTAACTTAAATGCAAAGCAGAAAGTGAATGAGGACAGCATTTATCTTTTTCTGTTTCTTGTTGGTGAAAACCATTGAACCAGACTCCTCATGTTCTTGTAGGCTGTCTACCCTCAAACTGTGAGCCAAAATAAATCACCCTCTTTCCTATAAATTTGTGTTTTCAGGCTCTTTGTCAGAGCAACAGAAACAATAAACTGAGGTACATTTTTTTTACTATATCCATGTTGAATCTGTACTTTCTTTCTCTATACCCCACCTACTGTGGTTTAAGTAACCTTACCTATATCTTAATATACAATTCTTTTTCTTTATTACAGTTGGGTATATGTGGGCTGACAGACAATAGACATGTGTCCCAGTTAATACAGTTCAATATATCACACAAGGTTTAAATTCAGTCTTCTGTGCCATCTACTTGATGACTGGTTCCTTCTCCATGGTGTGCAGAGCCATATGTGGTGATCTAGCAATCGCTCAGCCAGGGACACTGAGGCAGGGCAGGCAGGTTGTTACCTTAAGTTTGGTCTTGCTTCTTAGAACCATCTTTAAGTCTTTGTATGTTTCTGTTCTGGTTGGAATTAACTTAATAATGGAGCGGACCAATGACCATTGTGGTTGACTGGGATGTGGCTTTAAAACTGAAATTAATTGATATTTTTAAATTGTAAGAACAGTTTTTTTTTTCTGTGATATATTCTATCACACCACAAAAGTTCTGAATGAAGCAAACTCAACTTGGATTTACACAGAGAGCTTGACCTCTTAGAACAACGATTCTTATTTTTCTTATACTGTGACCCTTTAATATAGTTCTTCATGTAGTGATGGCCCCCTACTATAAACATTATTTCATTGCTACTTTATAACTGTAATTTTGCTACTCTTATGAATTATAATATAAATATAATGTAAATATTATAATGTATATAATCTAAATATGCGGATGGTTTTAGGTTATTCCTGTGAAAGAGTAATTCAACTGCAAAGGTGTTAGGACCCAGAGGTTGGGACCACTGCCTTAGAGAAATTTTGAGAGACTATTGAAAGCGACTTGCAGAGCTCTGTATGAGTGTGGTCTGGGATAGGTTAGGAAGTCTCCATACAGATAGATAAGCTTAATGTGTGAGTGTGTTTGTGTTTGAGGGTGTGTGTGTGTGTGTGTGTATGTGTGTGTGTGTGTGTGTATGTGTATTTGTGTGTATATGTCAGTGTATATGTGTGTATGTGAAAGAATCATGTTTGATGTTTGCCTCCAAGGTATCTCGAATTGACCACCTACATTAGCTATCAAAAAATGCCTTCTATTGACAGTAATAATTTATTCCTAAATTTGATTTGAAATCATAACATAGGGTCTGTAACAAAAACTCACTAATGTTCTTTGAAAAATTACCAGAGAGAGCTCAATCTTTATAGGAGAATTCCCTTCTGAGGTCTGTTATTCACACAACTGGCAAACCAATCATAGCTTCAGGCTACGAGGAACTTCTTTTCTTCCCTATAATGCCTTGAGTTTCTTCATGGGACCCTTCAGGATTCTTTAAAGTGTTCAGTAAGATTCTAAATAAAATGCTAAGGCTATTATATCATCTTTTAAGAATCAGCCTGAGAGGAGGCTTGGGTTGTGGCTCAGTTGGTAGTATACATTGTCCAATACATACAAAACTTTATGACTACTCAAACTAGGCATTACAGTGTTTATCTGTGACCTCTACACTCAGGAAATACAGCCAGGAGGGTCTGCAGTTCAAGCCATTCCTTAGCTACATAGGGTTCGAGGTCATACTAGGCTTGTATATGAACCAAGAACTTGTTCACATAAAAATTTAAAAAATTCAACCTACAGAATTCTGTAACATGTTGTTGTTGTTGTTGTTTTTTTTTTTTTGTCATACTTTATTGATAAAGCCGGTGTTTACAATCATTCCTGGATTTAAGAGGGAAGGCTTCTATTTGCCAATGAGAAGGAAAAAATAGTTGTGTTTTGTTTCCTACTCTGAGTTCCTAATGGAATGTATGCTGTAAATGAAACATGATTTGTTACCTGTATCCTGGTTGTTTCTTCTAAAGCATCTATTCCTTCTTACAGATTTTATAGAGGAAATAAAGTAGTCCCCTACCTCCATCAGATATTATCTATCTCCTCTCATTTTTACTTTTTTATATGTTTTCTCTCCTAGAAATGATGCCAATCTATTACCCACTCTGTTACAGTGACTCTTTTTTTAAATTAAATTCATTTTTTGTTCCTGCTGCTTCTGCATAGCACCTACATTGCCCACACCTCTAGTCTTGTCATGTTTGCATTTACTTCCTCAAAGATACCTTTGCACATAATCTCTCTCTGTCAGTGCTATGATTATTTAATTCATTAAGATCTCCAGAGGGTCAGGTGTTTTATAGTGAACATTTTTCAAATCAATTTTATAATTTTATAAGATTTTTTAAAAGGTTTTGAATACATATTGACAATATTTCTTCATACAACCTACCATCTTTTCTCTTTTAATTCTGTTAATCCTCAGTATGCTTATAGACAATTTTAATTATATTTGTATGTTATGTATTAAGGACATGTATATATATATATATATATATATATATATATATATATATATACATATATACATGAATAAAAATGCACGTGTATTTATGTACACATAATATTGTGTGCCTAGAAAATGTAGATCTCATAAATAATAACAAATATATGATATTTGTATTTTTGAGAACAGCTTGATTCTATTTGCTACTTTTTACACTGTTCATAACAATCATAACCACTGACCAACCTAGAATTAAAACAGAAATATTAGAACACATAGGCACAGGAAAAAATTTCCAGAACATAACAGCCATGGCATATGTACTAAGTTCAAGAATCTACAATGGGACCCCAAGAAATTGCAAAGTTTCTATAAGGCTAAGGACACTGTCAATAAGACAAAAAAGCAGCCAACTGAATGCAAAAAGATCTTTACCAATCCTACATCTGATAGAGGTCCAATATTCAATATATAGAGGAAAGTCAAGAAGTTACACTACAGAGAATCAAATAATTTTATTAAAAATAGGGTACAAAGCTAAACTATGAATACACAATCGAGGAAGACCAAATGGCAGAGGAGCACCTAAGGAAATGCTCAATATCCTTAGTCATCAAAGAAATGCAAATCAAAACAACTCTGAGATTCCATTTCACACCAGTCAGAATGTAAGGTCAAAAACTCAGGTGATAGCAGATGCTGGCAAGGATGTGGAGAAAGAGGAACACTCCTCCATTGCAATGGGATTGCAAACTGGTACAACCACTCTAGAAATCAGTCTGGAAGTTACTCAGAAAATTGGGCACAGTATTAGCAGTGTTCAAATCTATCCCATTCCTGGGCATATATACCCAAAGCCACTCCAACATCTAACAAGGAGACATGCTGCACTATGTTCATAGCAGCCTCATTTATAATAGCCAGAAGCTGGAAAGAACCCAGATGTCCTTCAATAGAGGAATGAATACAGAAATCGTACACATTTACACAATAGAGTGCTATTCAGCTATTAGAAACAATGACTTTATGAAATTCCTCGGCAAATGAATGAAACTAGAAACTATCCTACTGAGTGAGGTAACCCAGTCACAAAAGAGCACACATGGTATTCAGTCGCTTATAAGCAGATACTAGCCCCCCAAAACTCTAATTACCCAAGAAACAATTTGTAGAGCTTATAAAGTTCAAAAAGAAGGAAGGCCAAATGGGTATGCCTTAGTCCTTCTTAGACTATAGGACAAAACACTAATGAGAGAAAATACAAGGGTAAGTAGAGAAGCAGAAATTGAAGAAAAACTCCATCGGAGACTGCCAAACCTGGAGATCCACCCCATGTGCAGTCACCAAACCCAAGCACTATTGCTGATGCCAAGAAGTACTTACTGCATGAACCAGTTATGGCTGCTTTCTCAGAGGCTCTGCCAAAGACATACTGATACAGCTGAGGATACTTGCAGCTAACCAATGGATTAAACATGTGGACCTCAATAAAGGTGCTAGAGATAAGACTGAAGAAACTGAAAGGGTTTGCAACCTCATGGGAAGAACAACAC
Source organism: Micromys minutus (assembly GCF_963924665.1). Classification (NCBI taxonomy): domain Eukaryota; kingdom Metazoa; phylum Chordata; class Mammalia; order Rodentia; family Muridae; genus Micromys; species Micromys minutus. Next base: position 16,391,622 of record NC_137975.1, on the reverse strand, counting down.
TATCAACCAACCAAAGCCTCCAGAAATCCCATGACTAAAACACGAACAATTGAGCACACATGGAGAGACCCATCATTCCAGCTGCAAGTACAGCAAAGATGCATGTTTGGCATCATTGGGTGAAGAGGCATTTGGTTCAGTGAAAGCACATTGTCCCAGTGTAGAGGAATTCCAAGGCACTTTGGTGAAGATAGTGATTGGGAGAGGGTGCATCTTCATGGAAATAAGTTGGGGGATGAGAGCACAGAAGGGAAAGGGATAAACATTCAAAATGTAAATACAGGGGATTTCTAATAAAATAAATTTTTTAAAGTAAATAAAATCTTTTAAAACAAATATGGTGGCTTCCAATTGTTAAACAAAACTTATGACCCAAACATCATTTAGAACAATAGCATTCAGTCAGAATTTTGTTTCAAAATATCTTTTGCAACATCATCTCTTGCTTCAGATGGAAAAACATGGACTCTGTGTGACATACCTTGCCTGCCAAAGAGATATAAAATTAGGGTCTCTTCCCTACAGTTCCTCCTGGCACTATGATCACAGTGCCCAAGCATCTTGCATTTCCCAGGAAGAGGAAGCTGTGCTGTAATAATTCAGATACTGTGGTTTGTTCCTGAAACATATGGTGTCAGCTCTGACTTATCCTAAGGAAAGCTGGTCAGGAAGAGGAACCACTGAAAAGCTGAAATCTCTCCCAACAGCGATAGGGAAGACGGCAGGACACTGGCATCCTTCTTCCTCCAGCTCAGGCTGCCTGCCAGGTTGTGGTCCATATGCTGAGAATAGAGAGCTGCTTTGCTCATCACGATGATTCCGAGCTGCTTATGGTTGATATTCCCTTTAGAGTGTGCTCAAGTTCAAGCTTACTTCTAATTGCAGAAGTTACAGTTCATAAGCTTAAGTGAGGGACTTCACTCAGCATTCCTAGGAGAAGCATTGGCTTTCATTCTTTCTGATATCAGGATTGTGATCAGGCTCCTGTTTCTGTATCTCACAATGTTCATCTGTATGAAATATTTGTCTCTGGGGTGAACACACAGCACCAAATGTGGCAATAAACGGCAGTAAAGGAAATGTTGAGTGTCCCCTGTAGGATTCTTGGGATAAAGCTCTGACCACTGAATTCAGTATCATTCCAAATTTTAGACTATGTCTTATTATATGATGATTTCATGATGGGATGTTACATGTAAAACAAAAGTTCTGTTTTCAGGGAGTAAAGTAAATCTGCCAATTTTAAAAGTGTATTTAAAATATCATTTTTTTCTTGATATCTTCATATATTTGAAAAATGAATCTTGACTTTAAGCACCCCAGTTTGCCCTCCCACACCCATAGACACTCTCAGTATATCCTTATCTCTTTCACTCTCTCTCTCTCTCTCTCTCTCTCTCTCTCTCTCTCTCTCTCTCTCTCTCTCTGCATGAAGAAAGCATTTCACAGCACTCCTCTCCAGCATCCAGTACCTAAATTATCTTCTCCATGATGTACTTTGAACATTGTGTATGTGGAGGTCAGGTTGGGGGCAGAAGACATGAGTATTCAATAGGCACATATTTTATCAGTTACAGATTATACATATCTGCATTAACTGTTGAGCATTGCTTCTCTAGCCAGGGCTGAGCACAACATAAATACATTTTAAACACACACTCTCACACTCACACACACATATACACACACACTCACAAACATATACTCACACATACACACACTCATATCATACACAAATACACACACACACACACACACACACACACACACACACACACACACACACACACAAGTATTTGCCTCATTTACTTGGCCATTTCTCCAAACTAAAAATACTAACTTCTTCTTTGCTTCAAACTTTTCCTTGTGTACAATTATATGTAATTACAATAAAAGAAATATTCTGGGTTTTCTGTTGCTCTTCTTGAACATTAATAATATAATCTAAGTAATAATGGCTTTTGTTACTGAGCACAGTGGGAAACCATTGTGTCAATCCTACAATACCATTTTTTTCATCCGAGAATAAGATATTTATGGCATAAACTGGGCAATACAAATCCAAGTCCTCAGTTGGTAGTTGCCCTTCCATTTTCCATGTCTTTGTTTTAACCACTGCCTCATCTTTCCCAGAATACCAGACACATAAAATATTAACAACTTTCATCATCCTATTTTTGCTATAATTGTTTTTATTCTTCCCTATCTTGTGACATCACAGAGTGTTCTGTTTTTTGTTTTTATTTTTTTCTGTGATTTAGAGAACAAGAATAGGATCAGAATTGGGATAAAAGTAAAGCTGGAATGAGTGGAACCATTGTACTTTAAATATCTGGTCATGACCACAGTGCTTAGAAAGATATAAACAAAGAAACAAGGACAAGTCGCTGTGATATGTACTTTTGGATAAAAAGAAATGTTAGGGCTAGAGAGATGACTCATCATCAAGGAGATGCTGAGCAATGACTCAACACCTAAGAGAACACCCTGAGCTTGCAAAGACCCCAATTTAGTTTCCAGCTGACTGGTAAGATGGCTAGCAACTGCTGTTGATTCCACCTCCAGAAGTATGAGTATCCTCCAGAGGCAGCATATTCTTGCACAGTAACTCCCATATACATATACATAACTTTAAAATGCTCTAAAATGTGAAACATGAAAAAAGTATTATTTTTCCATTGTATTAAAACTGCCTATTTTTCAGTTTATTTCTGTTGACAATATGTCTTTACTAATGTAACAAAATATTAAGATAGTCAACTTAAAATGAAGAAGTGTTTATCTTGTCCAGCACATTTTGAAAGTCTCAGATCATGGCCAAATGCTACTATCTCCTTTGAGATAATCATAAGATATTAGATATTTAAGGTGGAATAGGGATGCTCAAATCATGGCTAGAGCAAAACAGAAGGTTGTTCTACTTTACTCATGGGCAAAAACACAATGACTTGAACCCTAATATACATGCCTCTTAAACAGCCAATAGTTTCCATTAATAGCATGGGATAGAAACCAATTATTCCATATGTACCTTTCTGAAAAATTTCAAACCAAATGCTTCCAAATTCTGGAATATGAGCTATCACTTTCTGTCTTTATTTTTGATCTTACATCATCTTTTTTAGAGTAAATCACATGATTTTATTTGTCTCAGTGACAACACATTCACAAATACATTTTCATTATGCTCTCTTTTATTTTTTAATTGACTATATTTTATGTACATTTCAAATGTTATCCTCTTTCCCATTTTCCCTCCATCAAAATGCTATTCCATTTCCCCATTTCCCCACCCCTGGCTTTTATGAAGTTACTCCCCCAACCACTCACCCACACCCTCCTGCCTCCTTATCCTGACATTCCTCTTCTTAGCAGGACCAAGGAGTTCTTTTCTCATTGATGCTCAACAAGTCTATCCTCTGCAACTAAAGTCCTGGGTCTGTTCATGTGCACTCTTTGGATAGTGGTTTAGTCCCTGGGAGCTCTGGTTGGTTGGTATTGTTGTGTTTACTGGGTAGCAAACCCTTTCAGCTCCTTCAATTCTTTCTCTAACTCCTCCACAAAAGACCCCGATCTCAATTCAGTGGTTGTCTGTTAGCATCTGCCTATGTATTTGTCATTATCTGGCAGAACCTCTCAGAAGACAGCTGTATCAGGCTTCTTTCAAAATTTGCTTCTTGCTATTAGCAATATTGTTTGGGTTTGGTGGGTATATATGGGCTGGATCTTTAGATGGGACAGTCTCTGGATGGCCTTTGCTTCAGACTCTGCTTCAAACTTTGTATCTGTATTTCCTTCTGTGTTTATTTTTGTTGCCCCTTCAAGAAGGACTGAAGCATCTACACTTTGTTCATTTTTCTTGAGCTTCATGTGGTCTGTGAACTGTATCTTACATATTCTAAGCTTTGGAGCTAATATCCACTTATCAGTGAGTGCATACAATGTTTTGTCTGTGTGTGTGTGTGTGTGTGTGTGTGTGTGTGTGTGTGTGTGATTGGTTTACCTCACTTTAGATGATATTTTTTTAGTTCCATTCATTTGCCTTAGTATTTTTTGAACTCATTGTTTTAATAGTGTAGTACTCCATTTTGTAAATGTACCATATTTTTTATATTTATTTTTCTATTGAAGGACATCTGGGTTCTTTGCAGCTTCTGGCTATTATAAATAAGGTCACTATGAATTTATTGGATCATGTGTCCTTCTCATATGTAGGAGTGTGTCTTTTGGGTTTCTGCCCAGGAGGTAGCTGGGTCCTCAAGTACCATAACCATCAATTTTCTGAGGAACCTCCAGACTGATTTCCAGAGTGTTATGTCAGCTTGCAATCCCACCAGCAACGGAGGAGTGTTTCTCTTTCTCCACATCCTCACCAGCATCTGCTGTCACCTGAGTGTTTTATCTTAGTCATTATGACTGCTGTGATGTGAAATCTCAAAGTTATTTTGATTTGCATTTTCCAGATGACTAAAAATGTTGAACATTTCTTTAGGTGCTTTTCATCATTCAGTATTCCTCAGTGGAGAATTCTTTGTTTAGCTCTGTTCCCATTTTTAATAAAATTATTTGTTTTTCTGGAGTCTATCTTCTTGAGTTCTTTGTACATATTGGATATTAGCCATCTATCAAATGTAGGATTGTCAAAAATATTTTTCTATTCTGTTGGTTGTCATTTTGTCCTAATGGAAGTATCCTTTGCCTCGTAGAAGGTTTCTAATTTTATGAGGTACAATTTCTAGATATTTTATCTTAGAGCATAAAACATTGCTGTTCTGTTCAGGAAATTTTCCCCAATACCATTGTGCTTGAGGGTCTTCCCTAGTTTTTATTCTGTTAGTTTGAGTGTATCTGGTTTTATGTGGAGATCCTTCATCCAGTTGTTTGTGAGCTTTGGACAAGGCAATAGGAATAGATAAGTAATATTCTTCTACATCCTGACCTTCACTTGAACCAGCATCATTTGAATAGCACTAGATAGATAGGCATAGCATTTGAGCAATAGTGGAGAGCTTAAACTTCCTATCTAAGCATAAGGTAGAGATACCTAACTGGGAATACTGCGAGCTTCTGAAACCTTAAACTAATCCTCAGTCACACATCTCTTCCAACAAGTCCACCCCCAATCTTTCCTAAATACTTCCACTAATTGTAAAGAAAAAATTCAAATCTAAGAATCTATGGGAACCATTTTTTTTCTTTTTTATTGAATATTCTCTCTTTTTACATTTTGGATGTTATCCTCTTCCCTCAATCCAATCCCCTCTCCTCCTCCCATTGCCTTTATGAAAGTGCTCCCTCTTCCAACCACCCTCTCCGACCTCAGCACATTGTCTTTTTCCTATACTTGAAAAAAAAAAGGAAAGAAGCTTTGGCTGAACCAAAGACCTTTCCTTATGGAATCCATTCTCATCCAAACAACCACATCCCCTTTCTTAACACCCATATGATGATGGACATATTATAATGTATAAAGCATTTTGTCTAACAGAAATGTGTCTCATAATTTTGCATTCTCTATAAAGCTTGGTATTCCAAAGTCTCTTATGGGACTTAAGAAAATGTCTAAATGGTAGCCCCTTATAAAACTAAAAAGCAAATTAGGTATTTTTAACTAAACATATAATAGCACAAAATAAGCATTACAATCCCAAAAGAGAGGAAAAGGAACCTTGGGAGGAAATAATGGACCAAAGCAAGACTGAAAAACAACAAAGCAAACACTAAATCTTGTAACTTTCATTTCTGAAGTCAAGGGTTTAGACAGTTATACCGTTCTAGTTTTGTTGACTATGAGATACTTTGGCTGTGTCTTAGTTAAGATTAACATTGATGTCATGAATTGCCATGATCAAAATCAAGTTGAGAAGGAAAAGATTTATTTACTTGCATGTGTGTGTGTGTGTGTATCTGTTTATATATGTGTATCACTGTGTGTTATGAATCAGAATCCAAGGCAGGAGAAAAGGTAAGATTCAGACAAGATGACAACCTGGAGGCAGGAGGTGGACCAGGAAGGAGTTCTGTATAGACTTGTTCATATAGTTTGCTCAGTCTGATTTTATAGATTCTGGGTCTATTAGCCCAAGTGTGGCTGTATCCAAACATCCCTATTCACTATTAAGAAAATGTTTACTTTCAATATCATAGGGCAGTATTTTTTTAGTTGAGGTTCACTTTTCTTCTCTGATTTTAGCTTATTTTAAGCTGTCCAATTACCAGCTATGGCAGGCTGTTTTTACTCCTTTCCCTTACAGCCATCCCCCTGCTCTAGCATGTCCAATATAGGTTCTCCAGTACAATGAACACTTCATTTTCACACCTTTAAGCAATAGGCTTCTCAGAACCTTCATGTTAGGCTTCCCTGACACATTTCTGGGCTCAGATAATTTAAATAACCACAGAGGATGATTCTACAGTTCTACATTTCTGTGCATTCTTCATAACTCTAAAGAAAGACCCATATGTTTTCCTCTGTGATTTTCACCCAACTGTGTGTGAGGAAGCCTGACCTCCTCCTCAAATCACATTTACTTAACCCTTTATTTGTTGAGTTTTTTTTTTAGAGACATACCATTGTCTTATGCTTTTCCTTTTTATTATTTGGCAGCATAGATATTTGGAGAGTGGGGTTCTTGCTGTGAAGACAGCTAGTTCTCCCTTTGTTCTTGCCTGGATGAGACCTCTTTTCATTCTATCAGTATAAATTTTGATGCCAATATAATTTTTTACTCACTTATTTCATTTCAAACTATACCTTTTGTATTTATATTTGCATCTCTTGCTCTTTTTCATGATGTACATGTACAATAACAGTCACAAATAACCATACATTAAAATCAATAATAGGCTGTCTTGAAATCTCAGCTAGTGAAATTAGGTAGAAACTTTTACATTTTGACTCAGGAAGATTCTTAGGACAAGAGAAAAATCTAAGCCATACCTTTGCTAAAATGTTCAAGAATGACATTTCATTTTCTGAAAGTGCTTCGACTGAGCCTCCATAGTCTATATTGTACTTGGAACTGTTCTCCTTCAGCCTCCTAATTAGGATAGTCCATTAACTTCTGCTTACAGAATTCAACTACATTGCTAGTCTAATACTCACATTAAAAAAATCCTTCAAGAAACCTAACAAGATAAGGTACTATAACAACCAATTTTTTCTGTCATATCAATACCCCACTCCTGGTACCAACTTCCTTTTTAGATATTTTCCAGTTTTCGTGACAATACATGACCAAGACAACTTATAAAAGTTAAAGTTTAATATATAATTCAAACAACAAATGGTTAGAGTACATGATTATCTTAGTCACAGTTTTATTTGAGTGAAGAGAAACCATGACCAAAGCAATTTATAAAAGAAACCATTTAATCAGGGGCTGCATTCAGTTATTTTATGATCAATGTACCAGACATGACACTGAGGTAGTAGTTGGAAACTAATATCCACAGAATTGAGGCAGAAAGAACTAATTGAGTATGGCATTGGTTTTTGAAGCCTCAAGGTTTATCACACATCCTCCAAAAACCTGTATTTCTCAAAGAGTATCACCAACTGTGAACTACTCATTTGAGTTTCTGGTGTTCTTACTTAAGCGACCAGTGAAGCTGTGCTACCTAACTGGTTAGGTGAAAAAAGTTGGATGATAGAGGAAACTAAAATAATGCGTTTGGGTTCCTGGATATTAAGATCTTCAGTCTGCAGAATTGTGACAGTTGATTTAGTAAATGAGGTGGCTACTCAGTGAGTCATGGACTGGTGGTTTCCCCAGAGGGAAATTATGGAAGAAGAATGGTTTATGTCTTATACTGAAAAGATCTGTTTGTTGTTATCTTTTTTCTATCATTACCAAAGCTGTGTAATTTAAGACTATGGATTATTTTTAACTGAGTTTTCAGTTTTATATCTTCACACAGTAATTTTCTAAAACCACATGAAGTAAAATAGTAAATAACATATGTGGGCTACTACCATAGTTATGATCACTACATGCATTGTGAATATCACTTTAAACACTATGCTAAGAGCTCTGCAGCTAGCAACTTTGGTATACTAACACTCATTTAAAACAATCAAACCTCAGAAACTTTAAATAATGTGTTTTAGTTCAAGAAAATAATCAGTGGCAATCTCAGTTTACTGGACTCCAAAGTCTACATTCATGGATAATATGAAAACTAGCAGAAGCATCTCACACCCCATTCCGTTCTCAGGCCCAGTATCAATTTATTAATTGCTTTTCTTTATTTCTCATTTCTAATATGGTCATGTCTGGGGCCTGAATAAGAGATTAAAAGTGTTGCTACATCTGAAAAAGAACCTGAGTTCAGTTTTCAAGATCTAAGGTAGGAGCTCTTGACTAGCTATACCTCAGTTCCAGGAGAGTAGGTACCCATTTTAGTTTTAGTAAAGACACACATTCAAAGGCACATTCCTTCTCCTCACCCACACATATAAACAAAAAGTAAAGCTTTAACAATATCTAAAATGACCTTATCATTTTCTGTAGGATATGGAATATACAATAAGATAGGAAAAGGAATGTTAAGGTAGGATAGAACAGTTATACTAATGTAAGTCTGTGTTCAGTGCTGACTTACATATGAGTTCAAGTTGCAAGTAATTCAACTTTAGGTCTCAGTACTGTACTATCCTGTTTGAAACATGTTTAGGAAGGTTTCTTAGTTTTGTTTTTGTGTATTCAAGTTTAATATCTAATGTTAAAAAAGAAAACTTGTTATAGGAAAAGAAACAACACTGATACTTGAAGACCCATCTCTCCTCTTAGCATCTGCGAAGACCCATCTCTCCTCTTAGCATCTGCTAACACTGTAATGTAAAAACATGTGTTAGAGACTAGTAGACCACAACACTGTCAACTGTAAAACTGGAAATCATGGTAAAACTACCTATTTTACCTTTCATTGGGCCTTTGATAGTAGACAGAAGTGTTTTATGGTTGATAACATCCTTTGTGACTGCACATTGTCAATGATAATAAAAATAGTTCATTGATCAACTGAATATTTATTGGTTTGTAGTTAAGTATATAGTGAAAAGTAGAAGCAAATGAAACTCAGACTGTGAGCTGCAGACATTCTGCAGGATTCCTGAACTGTCTTCTTTCAGTTGGAGTTATCAGGTTCTACTTTGCCTCAGGAATTTTTGTCACCCTGTAAGATGAAAGTTTAGAAGATAAAAACCAGAAAAGATTATAGGAATGGGAGATAAAAGTGCATTGTTAGAATGCAAGGAAATAAACCAAGATAAGCAAAGCCAAGTTTTTCTACCTACTTAGGGCTGAGATGAGAGACAAGTATATGACCAATCACACAGAAAGCTAAGCTGCTTTGAAAATATGGGTCTTAGGGTTGGGGAGATAGCAAAACAGTAAAGAAAACTTGCTCTTGCAGAAGACTTGGGTTCAATCCAACACCAACACTGAGAAGCTCATAATAACCTTTAACTTTAGCTCAGAGGTATCCAGCCTTTGAAGATACCTTCTGTCATATGCACATACCTTAACACAGGCACATAATTAAAAGTAAACATAAATATATAAAAAGAAAGTAAAATATTGCTATTGATTCCTGCAATGGTAATTTCTTCTCATATGTGTAAGGTTTTCTTTAATCAACAACAAAAACTTTAAAAGTACTAACAGTCAACCAATTGGTTTGTCTACTAGCAAGAATGTACTTAGTCGGGTTGGAAAGAGGACACAATGTATGAGTTCTTGGCACTATATGCAGAGGACTTATGTTCAATTCCCAACAACCAACTTGGGTAGCTCATAAGTTTCTGTAACTCCAGCTTTAGAAGTTGGAGACTTTTGGGTTCTGCAAGCATCTGCATGCAAATTGACATACACATAGACAGAGATGAAGGAGGAATAAGAGAGAAGAAGGGAGAGGAAAGAGAACTGACTTCTGCATGTTATTATTTGAGCTCCACATGCTTGCCTTGGAGCTCCCAGGCACATACACAAACATAAACACACACAAAATGCAAAAAGAAGAAGAAACACCTTTGGGGAGATTTATGTTTCAAAGATTTTAAAACTGAGTGTCTAGTTAAGAGTGAGATATCACATGCATCCCTATTTGCCTTATTCTCACACTCCTTGGGGGCACAGAAGCTATAGCTATTCTTTCAAGTTACATGAGGATTCTTAAGTACTGAAATGTAAGTACTGGGTTACAAGCTTCTAGTCCATTGAGAAAGGATATATTCGCACAGTGGCTTTAATCACTGTTGTTTTACAGAATGACATACCCGGTAAAATTGGGAGCTTGTCATTTACATTGGCCTAGGAGTTTTTCAGCATAAGAAAATTTAAACCTGCTCACTGTTCCTGGGATGATTTAACACAGAAGCAACTGCATGAATGTTATTCAATTTTTGTGTGATTTGGGTGAAGTGAATAAAAAAAGTTCAATACCTGGTCATAGATATATGTTGAAGTAAGTAATAGAAGATTATTCTTGCCTTTGGCACACTTTCTTATTGATCACAAGGCAAAGGGGACCTTTTATGAACTCATGATAATCTAACAACTGAAGGCTACAAAGGGGGATGTAAAGATGATACTCTATGAGTAAACTGAGGAAATGACTGGATTTTGAGTTTTTTGGTTAATTTTTACAATATTGTTAATTGTGTGTAGAGGTGTTGGTTGTGCCAGTGTATACCACACATGCATTGTTACTCAAATTGATCAAAAAATATGTTGAATCCCATGAAGCTCAAGTTACATGTAGTTATAGGCTGCCTAAAGTGGGTGCTAGACACCACACCCAGGTTCTAGCAAGAGCAGAAAGAATTTCATAACTACTGTACTATTTCTCCAGATCTATGCTAAACACAGCTCTACACTTAAGCACTAACTCCTTTGAAATCACTGGCACCATCTTGTTTATTGAAATCAACAGAATTTGAATGTACCTGAATTACCAGCATAATCAATTTAGCTTAAGTACTTTTACTTGGGAATAGTAACAGGATGGCATTAAAACAGGCAGAGAAATGAGTGGGAGTCCTGTAAACATCTGTTACAAAAGGAAGAGTGCAAAATACTCTTGAGACTTCCAAGAAGCACAAGAGAGGATAACACTTAGTTACTAACATAGAATACTATACTGGGCAGTAGAGATGTCTCAATGATAAATTTGTTTGCTGTTTGTGCAACTGACTAAATGTGCCTGCCAGAAACTATAACTCGCACCACCTGTATTTCCAGTTACAGGAAATCTGACACCCTTTTCTGGCTTCCATATTCATACACTGACACATAAATAAACACAAATAAGAATAAAAACTCAAGCTTTAAAATTTATATATGAGCTCTATTTTGACACCTCCTTAATTTTATTTTTGTGTATTCTTGTTGAAAGCTTTATTCTCATACATATGTGTGTGTGTATGTGTGTGTCTATATATATATAGATAGATATGAAAAATAATTATTTCCATACATTTTTGCTGATATAAATATACACAGCAAAATTGTCTCTGATGATACATTGGAAATTTTTCTTATGAACTTGGGTCCTTCCTTCACAGAAAAATAAAAGTAGATTAATGGCCTGTGTGTGTGTGTGTGTGTGTGTGAGAGAGAGAGAGAGAGAGAGAGAGAGAGAGAGAGAGAGAGAGAGAGAGAGAGAGAGAGAATAGGTATGTGTTGTGCGTGTGTGTATGTGTATATGTGTGTGTTTGTGTGCCCACATGCATGGCTATGTGGGGGGTCAGGCAGGTGGTGGTGCTGGATAGTATAAGAAAACAGGTTAAGCAAGTCAAGAGATGCAAACAGGCAAGCAGGTAAGCAGCATTCTCCAAGAACTTTGCTCCAGTTCCTGCCTCCAAATTCCTGTCTTAAGTTTCTGCCTTTGATTTCCTCATAAACCATGACTTAGGACACATAAATGAAGTAAGGTAGGCAACCTTACTTAAATGACTAAGGACTTTATGCTTCTGTGGCACATTGTTTATTCTACAAACATTCAGTTCTCTTGTAATACAGTCAAAGGATAAATGAGTAACATCCACATAGATGAACAGGGTTGAGTTGTGTAAAAATTACTTATAAAAGTGGTAGACTCTGCTCCGGGAGATTGCTCAGTTAGTAAAGTGCAAACATGTGCACTTGAGTTTAGGTGTCCTATACGTATATAATAACTGTGTGTGGGAGCACACATTTATAATGCTAACACTGAAAGAGGCAAAGACAGACAGGTCTCTGCTGTTCACTGCCTAGCCATACTAAGTGAAGAGGTGCTTCAGATGTTCAGAGAGAAACCTTGTCTTCAATAGTAAGAGGTAGAAATCACTGATCAAACACTTGTCAAACTTTAGTTTGCATATGTACACGTGTGTGTGTGTGTGTGTGTGTGTGTGTGTGTGTTTAATATGCTTTACAAAAATGTAGAAACATATGATAGAGACTGTGGTTTATGAAAAGAATGAACAAATAAATAATCAAGAGGAAGATATAAAAGGAGGTGATGGGTTCAAGATGGGCTGGGTTGGAATTGTGAGACGCACAAGAGAAAGAATCCTGAAGAGTTCATCTACCTGTATCCTCGCTCTGTTTGGTCTGAAGAATGAGCTATAATAATCACACTTCTGTTTTTGGATTAATGAGTTCATCAAGTAAATAGGTGTGTGGATGGATGGATGGATGGATGGATGGATGGATGGATGGATGGATGGATGGATAGGCAGGCAGGCAGGTAGATAATTGATATGAAAAGATTGGAGAAAAGGGGAAAATGTAGAAGGACACCAAATTGAGTCCTCATAAATTTAAACAACTAGACTGTGGTTGAGTGTCTCAGGCATAGCAAAATGTGACATACAGTGAAACTTCAAAGTAGAGGAAAATAGCAACAGGTAGAGAGATGATACCATGTGAGCACATGTTCCAGAACTAGAATGGGGATATGGAAGCCATCAGCTGGAACTTATGATTGTTTTTTCCATGACTGAACCTTCTAGGGCTGAAGTTCTGACACATTCTTTAAACTTTTGATACCTTTATGCCATGGAATGAACAAAAGTAATATGTTGAAATAGCTGAAATATCGCCTGACTCTTCTCAAGAGAACAATGTGTTTTCTCTAGAGCTGCATTGTTTCCTTAACATTTCTGTCAAGTATAGAGGATGTCTACCTATGCCTAGAGGACCTATGAGATTTTATAGTTGGACATAAAATGTATGGTGGAAAATCCCTGCAAGTTTTTCAGTTAGATAAAATAACACCTGAAAAATGACTAGCACAATATACCTTACATATACATACACACACTTATGTATAAAGACATTGAATCTTCTTCCAGAAGTATAGTTACCAATTACTTTCTTTTCTTGTTTAAATTGTTTGTTTGTATGAAATCCACACATTTTATATTATTCATAAACTTGTAAAATTCTTAAGAATAAATCTAAGAATATCCCATTTCCATCAAGCCCACTCTGTTTAGTGCTGATTCTTAGAAAGTATAATACAATATTTTGTATAAGTGATATGCCTGCCAAAGGTTGACATTACAATATTGTAAAAATAACCACTCTACTAGTAAGAAGTGAAAAATAGATAATAATTAAGCTGTGATGTATGTATGTTTATTTGCGTGAAAATCAGTTGATTATGTTACCAGTTTTCAAGATCTTGTAACAATTTCTTCACATAAATAAAGTGAACAACACCACCACCATTAGAGAGTCTCAATATTCTGTTAGAGAACTTGTGAAATATTTCTTACTTAGTAAGTTCCTTCTAACTTCATGCTAAATACTGTGTCTTTGATCTCAGTTAAAGATTAGATCTTAAAAATCTGGGGATGTCATATCTGTGTTGGTATTGAATCTCGATTATCTTTGCTAGAATGCTTTAAAAAGGATTAGAAATATTGATTCTCACTTAAGTACTCTCAGATCACCCAAATCTCACTAATGAAGGATTTCTTTAGATGATGACTCCTATTGGCTAGTTAACAAACTATCATGAGCATGTAATACATTAATCCCTCAATAAATATGACCTGAATCCCTACATTAGAGATGGATCGCTATACTTCAGACTGTTATTGATTAAAGTAGAACATTAATGAAGCATTTGGCCCTTGCCTAGTGCCCATATGGCCATCATATTTTAAAGAAAAGAGTGGACTACAAAGATTCTTAAAAAGCCATTTTGGACTTTTCTAAGACACTAAATAGAGGTAAAGTTGGGTCACCTAGAATTGAAGTCAAAATTTACATAAGAATATAATTTATCCGTTGATTTGGTTAATTTTTCTTGAATAACTCTTGTCTTAGTTTCTTTTCTTGTTGTCATGATAAAAATACTGTGATAAAACCAATTTACTCTTGTTCACTTCAAGGTGAGGTTCATTGTGGCAGGAAAGTTAAGGTACTAGGAATTTGAAGGACCTAGTCATATTCAATCTGCAGTCAATAGACAGAGCATAATAAATGCTTGCATGTTTTTCCTCAGCTTACTTTCTCTGTGCAGTCTCAGATCCCCTTGCTCAAGAAATAAGTTAGATGCATCGTTTTATCATGATTAATTTAATTTGATAATTCTCAATAAACTTACCCAGAAAGCCATTTCAGGATGTTTTTGTTTATTTTATCAACATGAAAACATTTATTAACCATCAATCCATCACATTTGTTATTATAGCTCAAACTTTCTAGGCACATTGAGGTTGAATTACTGTCCGTGTTGTCCTTGTATAAGGTAGAAATTATAATTACTCTATCTCATAGAAACTTGCAGAAGTTAGACTTTGAGATAATAAAAACATTAGTAGTAAATGTCCTTGAATTAATACCCATAGGCAGTCAAGTAATTTAGATTGGGAAGATGAATATAGATAAAAATAAATCCTCCTGAGATCACATTATCTTACCAGGAGCTTTTTTGCCGAGACAGATTTTTAGAGTTACTTTCAATCTTCTCCCCCTTCCCCCCAAAACAGCCTCTTATATTCTCTCACCAGTCAGTCCTAGTTACTTTCTTGTTGTGATAAAATACTAGACCAAAATTAACTTATAGACCAAAGTACAAAGTTTGGCTTGTGGTTCCTGTTTGTTATGGGAACATAGAAGGAAGACCTAGTATCTGGAGCACAAAACAGAAAGATCACATTTCATCCACACCCAGGACCCATAAACCTTGAAAGGTTATTTCCAATGATGAACCTCCTATTACAAATTTCCACTTTCTATGGGTTCCATATTCTTTATAAAGAACTATTGCCAACTAAAAAACAAAGTTCAAATTCTTGAGCTTATAGAGGACATTTGATATTTAAATCACAAGTCACACATGGGAAACATAAAGTGTCTCAACTCTGTAATTAGTTACTTTTTGATGCTGTGATAAAATACCATAGCCAAAACAGCATATAAATGAAAGCATCAATTGACGTTCATAGTTTCAAAAGGATAGAGATGAATCTATGGGGGTTCATTTCTCATTAAAACCACTATACTCTCCTTAACTACTCCCAAAATAGACATTACCCAGAGTATCTAAAAATACTATCAGAACCTGGTATTGAACCTTGGTCACTGACCTAATTTTCTTTTCCATAAATTAGCATGACAATTGCAACTTAAAGAAGAACAAGTTTATTTTAGGTCCCAATTTTTCATTATAGTTCATAAATATAATGTCAGAAAGCTGAAAGACCTGGTCACATTCCATCCACAAGAACATGGAAAGAATGTGTGCATGCATATTTTGCCTCAGCCCAATTTCACTCCCCGTACTCAATTTAGCATCTCTTACCTAACAGATTTTGCTTCTACAAAAGTTTGAGTCTTCCCACATCAATTAATTAACACAATTCCTCACAGACCTGATTATTGGCTAGCCTGATTTAGATGAATAGTCTTTGAGATTCTCTTCTAATGTGATTCTAGATCTTACGAAGTGGACAGCATGCACAGCAACAGTCCTATAAGGAATACAGATAGTGAACAGATGCAACCACAGGAACCCTCTCCTTGCACAGCTCAGTCTCCCAAGTCCAGTCAGGACAGGTGTAGAGTGGTCTTCTCAGAGGATCTTCGTATTATAGCATTATGTCCCTTTTACACAAAGAGCTTCTCCAATAATCTTCACCGAAGCAGCTTTCTAAGACTATCTTAATTCCTTTGTATTTCTTTATTGGAGGGGGTTTGAAGGCATGTCTTTTACTCATGTTCCATGTTCCTGTGTCTGTCTTGGCATCTAGGTTTATTCCTACTTGCCTCAAGTTTTGAGATTTCCAGGTTTGTATTTGCTGTGCCTCGACAGTTCCATGTACCAGTTCATCTTGTCACAGGGTCCATGTTTCTCACAAATAGCGACTCTTCTTTTCGAAGCCCAAAATGAAATGTGAGATGAACTACCTCTGCCTTATAGCTAGTCTGCAGTCATAACTAACACTAACTGTTTCTTTTACTTCTTTGCCATTTCTAATTTTATTTTTAGCTGATGTGTTTATTCACATGGATAGCTTATGTCCAGATGACTGGAGAAGACCTGCCATATACATTTTATTTCCTGGCTTCAAAAGATCATTGCCCAAATTTTGACAATAAGAAAAATGTATTTATGCTACTCGATGACATGGGAAAAATTAAAATGTTGGGTATATATTTTCGTAGATGAGCCTCAAAATGAGGCACATTGCTTCTGAGAACATTGGTTTACATGAGAATCATATTAATTGTGAATCCATAAACAGAGAATGGTTGGGAATGAAAAACAGTGCAATCCAGTACTAAATGCATTTCTTCTGCAAGTTACGTTCTTACGCTTCCTATTGTACTTCTTGTACATTAGCAAATAACAAAATGACCATGATCTTGCTTCTCTTCTTTCCTGCCATTTCTGTTCATACAAAGGTTTTGGAAAAATAATAGCACAATATCTTGTACTGTTTTATCCCCAGAACCTAGTAGAGTGCCTACATTATGGCACAAAGAACTGTTTAATAGATAGTTCTTGGTCTTTGTTCTGCTCCACAGTTAATATTACAGTTTTTATTTATAAACAAATTGAAAATGTTTTATATGACCATGTCATCACTTCGTGTGTGTGTGTGTGTGTGTGTGTGTGTGTGTGTGTGTGTGTGTGTGTGTGCCTGGGAGTTCAGGGAAGAGTTTAGCACTATGTATGTACACAGAGTTCTTAGAAAAACCTCAGTGACTATCTTTACATTTAACTTTGTTGAAGGCAGGGTCTTGTTGTTTTTTGCCTCATATACCAGGTTATCTGTCCCATGAGCTTCCAGGGATTTCCCTGACTCTACCTCTCATCTCTCTGTGGAATTACAAATGCAGGATACCACATGCATGTTTACATGGATCCAGAGACTCAAAATCAGGTTCTTTTGTTTTTAATGTAAGTATTTTAACCACTGATTCAACTCGACAGGTGGTGTGTGTATGTGTGTGTGTGTGTGTGTGTGTGTGTGTGTGTACACTTGTGCATGTGTATTTCTAGGTATCTTTACAATACCAATGTAAATCATTTTCTTGGTTCTTCATACTGAATGAGGCGTTCTTCCTATTTGATGGAATAATAGGGTTTTTTTTTCTTTCTTTTCTAATAATTTACTGAAATACAAGTGCCCACAAGTACAACATAAGAAGACTCTGACTACCTAGTAGTACTTTCCCTCAGCCTTCTTTCTCCTTATAGGATCTAGATTATACATTTCACATGGATTTATTGACTGTCCTCAGGATAAATTTTAATTTGCCAAAGTCATCTTGAAAGATAATCCCTATTTTATCTTTTGTACATATCTCTGTTTGGGTCTATATCTAGCTATACCTTGATCATGTAGCCTCTAATTTCCATCTTAGATGGAATGTTAGTTTGCTTTTCTGTTGCTGTAATATATATATATATATATATATATATATATATATATATATATACACCTTAATAAAAGCAACTTAAGAAAGTGCTTGTTTATCTCACAGCTTGAGGGCATAGTTCATCATTGCGGAAAAAGCATGGTGACAGAAGACTCTGATGCCAGTGAATATTGAAAGATGGTTCCTGGTCTTCAGCTTCCTCTCTTTTTATTCAGTTCAGGATCCAAACTGGTAGAATGGTGTCACCAAAAATGGGCAGTTCATCTCACCTCAGTTAGCAACAAAGAGGAACGTCCACAGACATTTCAAGGGGTCCATGTGACAAGACATTTTTCAGTACATCAAGAGGAACTTTAGAATTAATCAACACAGATGCCCGTATATTAACTCCAATGTCCCTTATGATTCTTTATACAAAAGTAGGCAAGCTCAGTGATGGATCAGTAACTTTGCTCCACATGCTATTTCCCTAATATTTATCCAACACATATTAAATATTTATATTTATTAACAAATGTCATCTGCTGAAAAGTATGTGTTACTGAATCATTATACTTGTTTGGTCTACTTTTTAGTTTGTTTGGTTTTTGTTCATTTAATTACATATCTTTTTTTTAAGAGTCTCTATTTTTTAGGTATGCAGTCAAAAGTCTCCAAATAAGCTTTACCCAGGACTTGTAAGAATATTACATCTTGATATGGATAGCAAATAATTTATACTTTTATTAATTTGTTCTTTTTTCTCTTTTCCTCTTTTTTTATTGCTTATTCTCTGTATTTACAGTTCAGGTGTTATCTGTATATAATGCATTCTGGTCACATCCATTCCACCCCCTCTCTTCTTATCTTCTCACCACTGCCTGCCTCCCACAAAATTTCTATTCACTTGTGTGTCTGACTTTATTTTTGATTAGTGACCCAGTAGGGTTACAAGGTCCACTTGTGCACATTTTAAAGTAACTCACATGCTTTTAAGCAGAAGTCAGACTAACTGCTGACATATTCTAGGTCTTTAACTGTTGTTCCTCAGAATAAAGATGTGAGCATCCATGTAATGCCCATCACTTAAAGATGTTTGGGCCCCGATATGCTGACCTAATGTACTTTTGCAAATTACTTTCTCTTACCTGGTGCTTTCAGGTTCACCCTGTCAGTACCATGCCCCACCTCTGAAAATGCACATTTTTTTTGCACAGAGATTTTGCCCATGTTTACAATAACTGACAATTTCCACAAGCACTGCTTGAGAATGGAATAGGAAGAAAATATTTATTTCATTCTGTACAAGAATCTTAGCAGTGAATGATTTCATACAAGATGACTTTCAGGCATCTAAATGCAAAGACTCTAGTGCCAAGAGAAAACCTCTGTACAAATTAGAAAGCCTGAAAAAGATGTCCTACAACAAATATGAGTCAGAATCTGTGTTCTGTTATAAAAGGCATTAAACAAATGAAGTTATATAATCAATAATAAATATTTATTAACATCATTATGACCATGGAATTTTTTCAATGTTTTTGTTGGATATTTTTTGCATTTAAGTTTCCGATGTTATCCCTTTCCCACAATCCTATTGCCCCTCCCCTTCCCATTGCCTCTATGGAGGTGCTCCCTCTCCCAACCACACTCTCCTACCTCAAAACCCTGGCATTCCCCTACACTGGGTAAATAAGCCTTCACTAGACCAAAGGCCACTCCTCTCATTAATTTTATAAAATTCTATCCTCTGTTGCTTATGCAACTGGGGTCATGTGTCTCGCCCTGTGAACTCATTAGTTAGTGTTCTAGTTCCTGGAAGCTGTGGTGGGTTTGGATACTTGACACCTATGTTTTCCCATGGTGTTGCAGACCCTTTCAACTCCTTCAGTCTGTTCTCTACTCCTTTTTGGGGTCATCTTGTTCAGTCTGATGGTTAGCTACAAGAATCCTTCTTTATATCAGTATGGCTCTGGCTCCTCTTTTTGTTCCTTTATTCCTCCCATTAAGAGTTTGTTCTTCCTTCTAAGAAGGTCTGAAGCATCCACCGTCTGGCTTTCCTTCTCTTTGAGCTTCAAAAGTTCTGTGGATTAAGGGGGGTATTCTGAGGGTTTTGGGCTACTATCCACTTTTAAGTGAGTACATATAATGAGTATTCTTTTGTGACTGCATTATGTCACTCAGAATGATAGCTTCAAGTTCTATCCATTTGCCTAGGAAATTCAAAACGTCATTGTTTTTGATAGCTGAGTAGTACTCCATTGTACATATGTATCACAATTTCTATATCCATTACTCTGTTGAAGGAAATCTAGGTTCTTTTCTTTCAAATTCTGGTCATTATAAATATGGCTGCTATGACCATGTTTTAGCACGCATTCTTGTTAGATGTTTGAGCTTCTTTTGGGTATATGCGGTAGAGTGGTATAGCTGGGTCCTCAGGTAATACTATGTCTAATTTTCTGAGGAACCATCAGACTGATTTCCAGAGTGGTTGTACCAGTTGAAAATTCCACCAAGGGTGAAAAAATGTTCCTACTACTCCACATCCTTGCCAGCATCTGCTGTCACCTGAGTTTGATCTTAGCCATTCTTACTGGTGTGAGGTGGAATCTCAGGGTTGTTTTGATTTGCATTTCCCTGATGACTAGGGATGTTAAGCATTTCCTTAGATGCTTCTAAGCCATTTGATGTTCCTCAGTTGAGAATTCTTTGTCTACCTCTGTACCCCCTTTATAATAGGATTATTTGATTCTCTAGACTCAACCCTTTTGAATTCTTTGTATATATAGGATACTAGCTCTCTATCAGATGTAGGATTGGTAAGGATCTTTTCCCAATCTGTTTGCTGACATTTTGTCCTTTTCACAGTGTCCTTTGCCTTACAGAAGCTTTGCAATTTGATGAGCTCCCATTTGTCGATTCTTGATCTTAGAACATAAGCCACTGGTGTTCTGTTGATGAAATTATTCCCTGTGCCTATGTGTTATAAGCTCTTCTTTTCTCCACTTTCTGTTCTATTAGTTTCTGTGTCCCTGGTTTTACATGGAGGTCTTTTATGCACTTGGACTTGAGCTTTGTACAAGATAATAAGGAAGGATCAATTTGTATTCTTCTGCATGCTGACTGTCAGTAGGACCAGCACCATTTGTTGAAGAGGCTGTCCTTTTTTCATTGAATATTTTCAGCTCCTTCATCAAAGATCAAGTGACCATAAGTGCATTTTAATGGAATATATTTGAAAAAATACTGTCTATATTATACTATGAAAAAAAGAGACCCTCAATCTGAGATCTCACTTTCCGAAGTAATTATGTATATAGATGTATTTCTATAAAACATTGAAAGTTGAAGGTGACAAACAAATTGCCTATGGAGTTGGAAAGATGAATGAGCAGTTAAGAACAGATATGTCTCTTTAAAGGATCTAAGCTGGGTTGTCAACTCTTTTGTTGGGTGGCTGACAATCTCCTTTAATTTAGCTCCAGGGGCTTTGCTAACATGTTTTGATCTCTGTGAGAATCTGCATGTATGTATACAAGCATGCATGTGGAAAAACATATAAATAAAAGATTTTTAAATCAATCTTTAAACCAATAAACTATTTAGGATAAAAAATGAGAATTTGGATGCTGGTAGACAAGACAATGGAAAGGAAATAATAGCACGGTTTAGAGTTCAGTAATGGTTTTACTCTTTATTGTCTCATTTTACATTACTTTGAGGAACTCTCAGTAAGGCTGACCTCAGTCACAGACACAGAATATTTAATTCCATATTTTAAAAGCCATGAACATAAATTTCAATTGCTATTCTTTTAAGAATGGTGTTTATCAGATAGATAAAGAGGTAGACAGACAGAGGTGGCCTTCCATGATCTGTAGACTCTGCATTAGTGAGTTCAAAGTACTTCAAATCAAAATGCTTTTTTTGTGCTGAACATGAATACAGATTGTTTTCTGCCTTTATTCCTTACACACTACAGTTGAATAGCAACTAATTTGCGTTTATATTCTACCAGCTACTGCAAATAATCTGGAAATCACTTCAAGTGTATATACAAACTATATAAGCAAAAATTTTGTCATTCTTATATGGACAGTTGGTTTGGTTTTATAATTTTGTGTTTTTAAAGTAATAAAACAATTACATCATTGTTCCCTTCTTTCTTTTAATTCTTCTCATGTCACACACACACACACACACACACACACACACACACACACGCACACACACACACACGCTCACACTCACGCACACACACACATACACACACACATACACATACACACACATACATGTACACAGATACACACACATACACATACACACACGTACATGCACACGCAAGGAACTTGAATATTTAGGGGCCTTGGAAATAGAAAATCTGACTTGAGGATGGGTTCAAGTTTCAGATAAATGCAGGCATCCTTTACAAACATAAATTGGTAAAGAGTGTCTACCAGTAGTCATGTTAAACCTGGTATATAGATTATTTAGATTTAAATCTGGTATATAGATATACAGGAATCATGACATTTTTATAACAAATGTCTGAAATAATAAGTTAAATTTGCATATCATTCTATTACTTTACCTGCAACTTATTATTTTGTATCAATCAGTTTTGAGCTATGTCCATTTACTTACATGAGGCCCGATTTGACTTATAACCTGTGTTGGTTCAATAAAATTCAATAAACTGTAAGCAATAGAAGCAAAGATGGGTGTGTTGGATAAGAGGAGTGAGAGATTGGAGGGTGGTTATAAGTCTTATAGTCTGTATCCATATGACAATTCTCCTTTTCTACCAGTACCATAGTAGTACCTCCATTGGAGCATTTGCAGCAGGAATTGTAATTGTGTCTTCTCTAATTAGTGGCAGACAAAGTGAATAGCTGTATTTTTATCTAAACTGTATGGACACGTATATGACTACTCATAGAAGATATTTCTGGGACAAAGTTTGGGAGCTTTTCAGACTTGTGAATTTTCAAGAATTAAAGACTCAGAATTTCCAGTGAAATTGTGACAGGAAGATACAAAGAGAAAGCTAAAGCAGCTAAAGAGTATTAAAGTTCAGTGGATTAAGTCTACTGAAAGGGCTCATCCTGTCTTTCTGCCTCCTGGAGGCATATGGAAACCTCTTCAGTTGTCACGTCTGTCTAGAATAGATAGAAGTCAGGGATGACACAAATGTCCTACAATAGACAGAGAAATTCCCAGTTTAATAGTCATCTATCCTGAACAGTCAATAATGTCAAGGTTGAGACTGCTTTCAAAGAAAAAGTACAAACATGAGACTCAGAAAACAAAATGCCAGTTGGAATCTTTATAGATTCCCAAAAGTGATGCAGTCTCTCTGACTTTCTGTTTCCTTAGTTACAACCTGAAGACAATAACATTTAGTTATTAGTTCTTGTTAATGAGAAAAAACTTAGCAAATATCTGTCCTAATGGAAGACAATTTCATTGACTTAATGCTTAATTGCTTTTTATTTCCCACCCACCTTTTTTTTCCTTCTATCTACTTCAGATGTAGAGAGGTTTTTGGTGTTCTAAAATAAGTTAATTTGACACACAGTCCCTTTGCAGAGATGGTGAAAAAGACATAAACAGAAAAAAATACTAGGGTTGGGAGGAAGGAAAACTTAAGTGTAGTCTCCTCAGGATTTCTTATGACCTTAGGCAAAGCAACTCCCTACCTCTTTCTATTTAGTTATTCTTAACTATTACAGAGATGAGGAGACTTTTTCCCTTACCTGTCTGAGGGCAGAAATAAATGTGCTACTTGGGAAAAGTCTTAGGAAATGGTCTGCCCAGAGGTGATCAAGAAATTATTTTTCCTTCTGCAGCATGTGAAAGTTCTTTCAGAAGTGAGAGGCATTACCTAAATCAAAAAGTTTAGTATTTGCACACACTTTCATTCACAAGGTTGTTCTGTTGCATATGTTCTAGTGAATGGCTCTATATTCATGGGCATATGGGAAGCACTAATTGGACTCAGAGAATATTTGGGAAAATATAAGAGAACAGGATGTTGAGAATAGAGGAGAGTTGATAGAACAATACTGGGGAGAATTGGAGAAAGAAGTGGATAGGGTCAAGACACATTGTATACAGATGAGAAATTCATAAAGAATATACTAAAACATATTTTATAATATCTTAAGCAATTATCTACAGAACATTGCAATGTGTATTGAAATAAATTGGACGTAATCTCACAGATAATTTACAAGTGATTCTAACATTGCATCTCAGCTGATTTTAATACCCTGTAATTGTAAGTGCCTTTAATCTGAAATCTAAGGAAGCAGACACAAGTAGAAGCTTGTGGCATCAAGTCTAACCAGGTCAACACAGTAATTTCCAGGACAACTGGGGTTAATTTTTGAGACTATGCCTCAAAGATAAGACAAAATAATGTTCAATGCTTCATGCACAACAATGCCCATTGCTTTAAGTTTAATCCATGTCATATTTTCTCAGTTTTATTTCTTCAGTTTTCTTTAAAAACCTTAAAATGTCTTTAAGTGTTTTCTTAATTTGCTCAGATTAGAGACTATGTGCTTATAGTTTTCAAAGGGTTGAAGAAAATGACACTCAAAACCACATATCTTTTCTCTGGCCTCTAAAGTATTTTGTTTATATTATTATTTTAAAACTGTAAAGTTTATAAATTTTACATTTGTCATGTAACTCAAGTTGTTTTCCAGCTTTACTGTGATCTGATTTCAGAGATAGAAGCACAATAACATGGCATTTACTGCTTTAAAATTATGTAAATAAAATTATGTAGATGTATGACTTCAGTGGTAGCAAGGAATCTATAAAAGGAAATGAAATCTTGTTAGTAAAATTTGAATGCTAAAGAAAAATACCCCGAGCACCATCCATGAACTGTTTTTTCCGTTAAGACATAGATGTAGATATAGGCTTTCTTCTTATATAGTCGATGATAATTAATGTGCATTCATACTCATCTTCACAACCTCTGTCTCCCGAGACTGGATTGGCTACTTTGGTATAGACAGAAACAACTTTGTGACCAGGAAATTCACAGAAGTAGAAATTAATTGAACTTTGTGTTAGGTGAGCAGAGCAAATGTGAGGACCTTTTGTTTGTCTGTTTGGTTTGTTTGTTTGTGGTTTAGTTATTTTTTTTTTAATTTAGATGACAGTATTATGTAAAGATGAACACAGGACTGTAAGGCGTGTATAGTAGAGAACTCCTCTATTCATAATGGAGAGCTACTTCGAGAATGCCTAATGTTCTTTCAGCTTCAATCGAAATTGATACCAAGAAATAGGCTCTGGGTATGTACTATACTAATAAGAGCCAGGACTTTGAACAAGGTAAATCTTTTCAACCGAAACACTGTTGGGGGAAGTGATAAAGAAGGAAGATGGCCATAGATTCACAGAAAACTATGGATAGCCCTCACAGCTAGTAACCTATTCATCTTTGAGCTTGAATGTGAAGACAAAGTGAGATCTTTTTGGATGTGATATTCTTAAACACACACACTTGAACGCTCTGAAAATAACTGCTAGTGTTTATAATTCAAACTGTGACTATACTACAATTACTTTTTCATTGCTTTTAGAACCAACCTAAGCATAGATTCCTGAAAATAATTGCAACACATTGTACAGAAGACAAGAGGCACAGAACTAGTTTGATGTTTGAAGAAACTAACCCCCAAATAAACACAAGAGTACAGTAAAAGGATCTAAGAAAGGGGAAAGAATTTCACATGCTCTCTGCCTGCCTCACATCCTTTCTATATATTATCCTTTTCTAAATATGCCCAGTTTTTCTAAAACCATCTAAACTTACTGATTTTTAAGTTATTCATATATGTGTCTGTAAGTGAGCCTATATATATATATATATATATGGATGTGTATTTGCCAATGGCATCCAGAAGAGGGCATCAGTTCCTCTAGAACTGGAGTTTCAGAAGATTGGGCATCACCTGAAATGGTGTCTCCAGCAACCCCAGAGTTGCCATTATTAGGTGGACAGTGGCTTTGGGTATTTAAAAATTTTTTTTCATGAGTATGTGGATGCTCTAGGCAAATTTTCAAGGAACACATTTGCACAACTAAAACTCATTTTTAACAAAAGCATTTGCATTATTTAAAGACAAAATTGCGAGTAATTTTATAAGAGATTAAATTTGCATTTACTTAAAACCCATGAAAATATGACTGCCATACCTGGGGATCCAGCCCATATACAACCACCCAACCCAGACAATACTGCTGATGCCAAGAAATACATGCTGACAGGAACCTGGTATAGCTGTCTCCTGAGAGGCTCTGCCAGATCATGACAAATACAGAAGCAGATGCTTCCACCAACTACTGAACTGAGAACAGGGTTCCCAATAGTGGAGCTAGAGAAAGAATGGAAGGAACTGAAGGGATTTGCAACCCCACAAGAACAACAATACCAATCAACCAGAGATCCCATGGACTAAACCACCACCCAAAGAATACTCATGGATGGACCCATGGCTACAGCAGCACATGTTGCAAAGGATGGCCTTGTTGGGCATCAATGGTTGAAGAAGCACTTGGTCCTTCCAAGGCTCGATGCCCCAGTGTAGGGGAATGTCAGGACAAGGGTGTGAAGGTGTGGGTGGGTGGACACTCTCATAGAAGCAGGGTGTGGGGATATGGCATAGAGCGTTTATGGGGAGGAAACCAGGAAAGGAGATAACATTTGAAATCTAAATTTTAAAAAATTTAAGTTTTTTTTTTTTTTTTTTTTTTTTTTTTTTCTGAAAAAGAAAATAGGAGAGCAACCACAGTATAAAATCAGAATTAGGGGCTTTATATGGTAGAAATAAGCAAAGGAAAACATTTTTACATTGGTAACTTGTGTTTGGATGATTCTTGGTCTTTTCTTGTAAGGGTTAGAGTAGAGATTTGCACCCTTCCAGGAGACATACTGCAACCTCTGCTTCCTGGACTCACCTATTATGAAATTTATCTGGCCCTTCACATTCTGTGATGGACAATGAATGCTTTACTATGACTGACTCCACTTCTTTTTGATCTGGATTGGGATCTACTGCTGGAGTCCCATCCAAAGAATGCTACAATGATGGCTTGTGGAGGTGGTTTGAATATGCTTGGTCCAGGAAATCGCACTATTATGAAATGTGGCCCTGTTGTAGTAGGTATGGCCTTCTTGGAGGAATTGTGTCACAGTGGTAGTGGACTTTGAGACATTTCTCCTAGCTTCTTGGAAGTCAGTCTTCTAGGGGCCTTTGGAACAAGATGTAGACCTTGCAGCTCCTCCAGCAGCATGCCTGCCTAGATGCTGCAATGCTTCCTGCCATAATGATAATGAACTCAAACTTTCTGAACCTATAAGCAAGTCTCAATTAGATTTTGTCTTTTATAAGAGTTGCCATGGCCATGGTGTTGGTTCATGGCAATGAAACCCTAAGACCTAGCTGACTTCAGAGGGAACTTCCATTCTCTACTCTAATCAAACTTCCAACTGACCTATTACTTCTTCTACTTTTCCTTTCCTTACTTACCATCCTCATTTATCACTAACTCTGCTAGTCTTGTCTTTCTAATATTCCATGAATGTGTTGTTTGTGTAACACTATTCTTATGGTCACAGTTGGAACCAACACTTTCCATAACTAAGTGTGATACTACTTCATTATCAATTTATTTTTCAATTTTCATTATGTGTATATGAGTGTTTCTGTGTTGGGGTATATGAAAGTGTGTACATGTGCCCTCAGGGAAGAGGCAAGAGGTATCAGAACTGAACTTAATCCTCTGTCAGAGCAGTATGAAATTTTGACCATGGATCTCCAGCCCCTAAAGGTTATATTACTTTAAACTAATGTGGTGGCTTGAATATGCTTGGCCCATGAGAAGTGGCACTATTAGAAGATATGTTCTTGTTGAAGGATGTATGTTGCTATAGAGGTGGGATTCTCTGTCCTATGCTTTATGTCCTAGAGAATGTTGAAAAGAGACACTTACTCTGGCTGTCTATAGAAGATAGTTTTCTTCTTTTTTTAACAACTTTATTTTACAAAACAAAGATAAATGTACAGATTTTAAGCATTTTTTGCATAAAATCATACATTTTTGTCAGTACTTTTTTTTTTAAAGATTTGATAGTGTGATAAAGATCCCACCAATAACAATGAGCATAAAGTACATGTAAAACAAGATGGAACCTGGAAATAGTCAAAGTTTTCTTGGTGTGTAAAGATTTTTTTTTTTTTTTACAATGAGCAGGCAGTACATGTAATAAAGGGTACAACCCGGAATTTGTCAATGTGTTCTTGGTGGGTGAGGATTGAGCATGACTATTTTTTTTTGTTTGTTCTGTTTTGTTTTCTTTATTTATTGGACTTCATACAGTCTGTGAGTTGTTTCTGGGGCAGTGCGAGGCTCTTGGGTTAGCATCCCACTATCAGTGACTGCATATTATATCTGTTCTTTTGTGACTGGGTTATCTCACTCAGGATGATATTCTCTAGATGCAGCCATTTTCTTAAGAATTTGGTTAAGTCATTGTTTCTGGTGGCTGAGTAGTATTCCATTGTGTAAATGTACCACAATTTTTGTATCCATTCATCTTCTAAAGGACATCTGGGTTCTTTCCAGCTTCTGGCTATTATAAAAAGAGCTGCTATGAACATTGTGGTGCATATATCTTTGTTGTGTATTAAAGTGTCTCTGGGGTATATGCCCAGAAGTGGAATAGCTGGGTCTTCAGGTAGTACTATATCCAATTTTCTGAGGTATCACCAGACTGATTTCCAGAGTGGTTGTATTAGTTTGCAACCCCACCAACAGTGGAGAAGTCTTCCTCTTTCTATTGCAAAGTTTCTGTAAGGCTAAGTACATTGTCAAGAAAACAAAATGGCAACCAACAGAATGGGAAAAGATCTTTACCAACTCCACATCAGATAGAGGCCTAATATCAACGGTATACAAACAACTCAAAAATCTGGACACCAGAGAATCAAATAACCCTATTAAAAATGGGGTACAGAGCTAAACAAAAAGTTCTCAGTTAAGGAACATCGAATGGCTGAGAAACATCTGAGAAAGTGCTCAACATCCTTAGCCATCAGGGAAATGCAATTCAAAACAACCCTGATTCCACCTCACACCAGTCAGATTGGCCAAGATCCAAAACTCAGATGACAGCAGATGCTGGCGAGATTGCAGAAATAGTTTTCTTCTTAAGGCAGTCTTCAGATCAAAATATATAACTTTCAGTTCTTCAAGTGCCATATCTTCCAAGACACTTCCATGCTTCCCACCATGATAATAATGGACTAAACTCAGACACTGGAAGCAAGGCCAATTATATGATTTCCTCATAAGGGTTCCCTTTGCCATAGTGACTCTTTCCAGTGAAAGACCCCCAAAGGGAGACCGTCACTCAAATCTCAGGAGAGGCATGCACCCAGCGAGGCACCGAGACCAGACTTGCTGCAATCGCACGAGGAAGTTTATTGAAAGTGAAACAGAGTGAGATCTCAGGCCAGCATGCTGGGGTCGAGACTCATACACCATGCAGGGCTAGAGGAGTTCGACCCCGGCCTGAACTTGTAACAGGCTTATAAAGGCAAAATCCACAAAAGAGGGGGAGGACGGGGGAATGAGGAAATTCAAAGGGGACAATGAGGAAATTCAAAGGGAAAGAATCATACATTTTTTATCAGTACACCTGGGGCACACCTAGGGCGTTGAAACATTCCACAGAGGTCATCGAGACCTTCTGTGGTTATTTTGGGAACTCAAATCTCAAGAAACTTCCGGGAGTGATTTCCTGCAGAGGAGAGGGCCCTAGGGCAAGGAATCAGTGTCCTTTGACCACCTATTACTCTTCACCAGCAATAAAACCCAGACTAAGAAAACTAACTTTCATCTCTTTTTATTATAAAATGAGTTTAGAAATTTAATAATGCTGGTGGCAATTTGAAAAACAAAGGTCTCACTCAATAGAAAGAAATCATCTATTCTGGAGCCAAATATGAGTGACCATAGTTGGGGAATAAAGATTCAAGTTCCCATAAGTAACATGATAACAGTTTCATGAAATTTTGTATTGACAGAACAAATTCATGAAAACTTTTTCTACATACATTGGTGGATACATCAGGGACATAGGTTACAAGGAAGTTGGGAGATCTATGCTATAGACCCCAGGGTACCAAAAGGATATTTCTTAATCACAGAAATGTTAGGGACACATAGCAGTGGATGACAAATAGCTATTTGAGAGGCTAAGCTAGCTTAAGATTCTTGACCCTACACCTGTAAAGTTCCAAATATTATAATAAAGTTATATAACATAAGAATCTAAACCAGACAGTACTTCTAGAATGTTTTCTGTCATGTGGCTTCTTTTCTGAATCTTTAGTTTATGTTAGATCTTACCAATTCTCGAATTCTCTCGGGGTTAGTTACACTACCAGCTTGCATGCTTGGACTCTGGTAGAGATACATGCCCCCCCTTTCGCTTTGCTAATTGGCTCAGTCGCAAGCCTACTTCCACACTTGGCCTTCCAGTCTCCAGCTGCCTCAGCTTACAAAGTTCACCCTAGGGGGTGACTTACACACAACAGCTAGGGAATTTGTATACCTCCCTATATTTTCCTGAGTGTATAATACTGGGACTGAAATCTGTGTGGTATGACTGCAGGCTGTCCTGAGAGAAGGCAGTTCAAGATGGAGTAAACTTTTTGGTAACATGAATAATTGACTTGTGTTTTTCTTTCAAACCCTTAGGCCTTCTCCCTGTTCAGAGTACCTGTTAGTGGTGCAGGCACCAAAAAGGAGGCCAATATCACCTCCCGCACTTACCTGCCAAAATTCTCAATGTTTTACTATTTCTAAGGCTTACGTTTTTAAAAATCAGTAACAATTATGTTTATTTAATTGAATTACTTTAAATTTTAATGTTTGTGTGTATATGCCAATGAAGAGATTTGGTGGGTAGAAAATACTCTGCAAATATTAGCTGTTACTATATTATACACAAAGATTCCCAAAAGAGGCTGAACACACATCTAACTATTTCCCTCTTTAAACTTAAACTCATGTTGTCATTTCCAATTAATTCTGGCATAAGTTTTAAAATTCTTTATAGAGCTCAACATGAATGTGCAAGGTTCACCCCAGACAGCTTTCCAGCACCTATTTGTCTTTACTCTCCTCTCCTCTCCTCTTCCTTCCCCTCCCCTCCCCTCTCCTCTTCCCTCCCCTCCTCTCCCCTCCCCTCTCCTCTCCCCTCCTGTCCCATCTCCTCCTCTCCCCTCCCCTCTCTTCTCCCCTCCCCTCCTCTCTTCTCCCCTCCCCTCTCCTCTCCCCTCCCCTCTCCTCTTCCCTCCCCTCCTCTCCCCTCCCCTACTCTCCTCTGCTCTCCCCTTCTCTCCTATCACCTCCTCTCCTCTCCTCATTTTACCTCCCCTACAATCCTCTCTCATTCCTTTCATGAATTCTAGTACCAATAATTTAATTTAAATGTCATTGGCTCTTGGAATTTATTTTCATCTAAAACTGTCCATACATTTTCATTTGTCTTTCCTTAAGCTTTGACATTCTTTCAGAATAGAATTCCAGAGTGTATATTGGGGACATCATTATATGACACTATTATGTAACTACTTAAAACTAGATCATATTTTTGCCATTTAAAATATGTAGAAGCTTAGTAAATTATTTACTCATGTGGCTACTACATGCCTTAATTTTTTTGTCATGTAAACTTCATTTGGTTTGAAAAGATAAAGAAAATGCTTTGCTTGTTAACAATTGTATCACATGCATTTAAAACACTATCTGCTTATGTAGTTTAGTAAACATTATTTGTAAATAAATAGATCAGAGAAATATATATATATATATATATATACTCACTCTGATGCTTTTATCCCCTAGTGATTTGTCCTAGATTTAATAACTGGGAAACTAGTGGATGTTGTGGTTGGATTTGAAATGTCCTCTGAGGGCCTGTGCCTAGGTGCTAGGTGACAGAAATAGGTAAATGGGGCTGCGTTTTCACAGGTGATAGCTAGCCTTTTATAATAAGTTATTCTTCTTGGACCATCATACTCTGAATAGTCTTAGACTCAAACATCCTGAAATTCTAAAGTAAGATAAATATTTGGTTCAATGTGCATTGTTTCTGCTTTGGAGTCACAACCATGGGAAAACAATCTACTTAGCAAAGCACACTAAGTACCCACTGTAAATGTAAAGTGAGATGTCCCAGCCCTACCTCTGCCATGAATTTCAATATCTTCCTTTCTGTTCACTGATGGTTCTTTAACTCAAACAACAGGTGTGATCAGCCCATGAAGGCAGACAATACTAAGAGAGTAATGTTAATCTAATATCCCAATTACATTTATTTTAATTTTTAAAAGACACATTTATCTATATTTTATGTATTTGAGTATTTTCTTTTCTGTATATATTGTGCTACCATATGTATTCTTGGTCACAAGAGAGGATATCAGATGCCTTAGATCTGGAGCTATATATGATTATGGACCACTATATTAGTGATGGGAACCAAACATGGCTTTTTTCTTATTGCAGTAACTGTCTGTCATGTCTAAGTCATTATCCAGACCACCAAGTTAAAAATTTTGAATTATTAAAATCAGTAAAATTAGATTTAAACATATACACAACCTAAAATTTGTGCTAAATGCATACTTATATGCATAAACATAAAGACTTTAGTAAGATTGCACACACATTTGTGTTCAAACCTGAGTGTTTCTTCCACCTCATCTTATGAAGACCAATCTTTGGAACAAAATTTAATTGGGTAGATTTTTCTGAAAATTTTTAAATTAGTTATAATCTAGAAAAAAACAAGGTAATGATTTAGGCCAAAGCCTAAATATGGTCAATTAATCTCCTATCTACTGCAGTAGGAAAAGGTGGTAACCCAAGTGTGAAGACTGCTAGCAATTCAAGGTTACACATTTTTATATGGACTTTTGCTATAAGAATATTTTTTCTCTATTCCCTCAGTGAGTCATTTGGAGCTAACAAGCCATGCCTCCCTTAATTAGATTTATATAAGGCTTTAATAAGTCATATTAAACAATCACTATCATACTAACCAAATTGATAGGTACCCTTTACTGAATTTGAGTTGAATATGGGCTGGGGAGATGGCTTAGTGCTTAAAGAGCTTGTCCTATAAAGCAAGATGAGCACACCTTCACAGAACCCATGAAAATGCTGAATAAGCTTGGCAGCCTAACCATAATTTCAACCTCAGAAAGTGGAGTCAGGATGCTTAGTGCAATCTGGCTAACCAGACCAGCCATCTTGGCAAATTTGGGATTTTAATGAGATGGCATGGAATGCCTAGGTAGAAGATTCCTGATATCAACCACAGAACTTCACAGGCACAGACACACACTAATGAACACCACATATAGATATCGATTATTAATTATATAATATTATAATGACCTTGCATAATCTTTTCTTCATATGAATGCATTGCTCATTTACTTATTAAACTTATAGACCAAAACTCACTTGAAATATATTGTCTCTGAGCTGAACATTCACTGTCATTTCAATTGCTGGTGAGGTGTAGGTCAACATGACAAAAGCTAAAATTATCTGGAAAGATCTCAGTTGAAAAGATATCTCAATTACATTGACTGCAAATAAGCCCCTGTGGTATTTTGATTAATGAATGATGTGGAAAGGCCCAGTCAATTAAGGGTACTACCTTCCCTGGTCAAGTAGTTCTTGGCTGTAAAAGAAAGTACTCAGAGAAGCCATGGAGTAAGCCAGTAAGCAACCTTACTTTATGGTCTCCTCTTTAGTACACCCCTCCAAATTTCTGACTGCCTAGTTTCCAGCCTTGGCCTCCCTCAAAGGCCTGTGATCAAAAGGTACAAGATGAAATAAATCCTTTTCTTCTCAAGTTCATTTTAGTCATGTGTTCCCAGAACAAACTAGGACATTCTCCAAACACTGTAGAAGTATATCCATGCCCTACAGTTTTACAGTTCTTAACATTGAATAATGCATTGTAAATCATCCAAGAATCTTTTAAAATATCACAGGACCATTGTCAGTGTCATGAAAGTACTGGGCTGTTTTACCTAGCTGACATAAGAGCTGCCATGTGACCAGTCCTAGAATTCCAAAGGACAGGCATGGAGATTTTTGCAAGACCACCATTTGTTGAATATTGTAGTTTCTGTTGTTTGTGGTATAATGGCAGTGACATGTATGTATATTTTGTTCATGTTGGTGGTGTGGTAGAAACACACTTGGAAGACAGAGGACAGTTTCAAGAATCAGTTCTCTCCTTCTAATCTTGGTCCCGGAATTGAACTCAAGCTATCAGGCTTGTACCAGAAGAGCTTTTATCCTTTGGCCATCTCTCCATCCTCTGTTGAATATTTCTCTTTTATTTAATGCTTTTGTAGTCCATAGTCTATACCATCAATGCTGCTGACAAAATTGTATTTGGACTTCATGTATTTTATATAGTCAGGCAATGCTGATCAAACACACTGCTCTTTATGTCAGGCTAGAGAAGTGGAAACACAATTAATTAAAAGCAGTAGGAATGGTAAAAATGATCTCAGGAATGTTATGACCTGGAAAGAAATTTTCAGGCAAGAGAATGGATACTTGTGAAGTGGAGGACAGATAAATATATCAATATGCATGTGTGTGGGTATGTGTGTGTGTGTGTGTGTGTGTGTGTGTGTGTGTGTGTTTGTACAAATGATCATATATATTATAAACTCAGCTTCGCTCTTTGTTCTTGCTGTTCAGATGATCTTTCTCTTCTTTTTCTGCTTCAGAGACATTTAAATGTCTCTGATCCTGACCTAAAATTTTCCTGATTTCAAGCCTTGTGTGAATTAATCATTGAGATTCCAAAATTCAAAAGAAACATCTTTGTTCCCAGTCTTGCAAAGGCAGAGGAACATAGCAATGTTCAGAAAAAACCTGAAAAGAAATACAGAAAAAGAAAATCATTCAATCATCTTGGACTACATCTTCCCATTTTGAATCAACACAATAGACATTTGCCATTCACCAAGTGTAGATCTGAAATTCTGTAGACTTTCCAAATGAGCCCTATTACAATAAAATATTCATAGTATGATAATACAAGTGAAAATATGATACCAGACCACATATAAATGATGCAGAATTCTAGTAAGTAAAGATGCTCATTACTCTAGGACGTGAAAGTTTTATGCTAGAGTGAAAATCTATGAGTAGATTCCCGAACTGACAAGTCAAAAAGTTGAGGGCCAGTAAGATCACTCAGGCTTTAGAGATGTTTACCAAGCCTGTAGCTTTGAGTGCAGTACTTAAGACCCATATGAGGGAAAAGAGAGCCAACTCTTGCAAATTGTTCTCTGACCTGCATATTTGGGCTGTGGCAGAAAAGCATGCACATATACACGGACACAGTGACACAAACACACAGGGTTAGGGAATCAAAATGAATAAGTATATGGAAAGAATACTGTCTTTTAAAAATTATTTTTCTTGTTTTTTAAAGTTTTTTTTCTTTCATTCTTTCCTTCTATCCTTCCTTTTTTATCTTTCTTTCCCTTTCCTTTTTTTTGTGGATGTATATTAAGATCCAAGAAACACAATGAATAAAAACAAAACAAAAATGAATGACCAAAAAGAAAATAAATCAAAAGGAAAGAAAAGGATATAATTGCTTCTAGGCCTAATGGGCGAGAAAGTTTATTATAGATATTTGAAAAAAACAAAGCCAGATGCAAGGACATCTGGGAAAGTCCACAGATGGAGGAAAGGAATGGGAAAGTGAAACCAGGAAACCTAAAGATATAAAGAGTGAATAACCAAAATGGGTGGATTATACAAAGACAGTCAATACAGTGCCCAGGACTAGAGAGTTTAGGATGGGGCAGGGCAGTGTTTGCCAGCCAGGAGGGCCCTGTAGCACATAGGGATTAAAGGATTACAGGGAGAACCTGTTTGCCAAATCCATGATGATATGTTTGAAAACTGTGATAATTGTGTCCTGAGCTGTTTTGTTTATCTACAGAACTCAGAATATTGTTATGATAGAATAGATAATTCTTTTTTAAATGACAATAGCAGTGGAGCACATTAGCAGAGCACTTGCTTATAGTGCCTTAACCCTAAACCCACCTTCGGTTCCTGAAATAAAGCAAGACACACAGTTCAGAATCTCCAGGCTATCACAGCACATAAGAGAAGTTCTGGATTCCTACTTACTGTCTTCTCTTTGGGAGAACAGTGGTCTCCTGACTCTCCTCCCTACTTCAGCTCAGTAGCAGCTACTATATCAAGAACACATGCTCCACCACAGAAGGTGGAGCTCTCTCAATTATCTGTTCCCACCTCCACCATTGTCTTTCACGTTTTAATACATCAATCTTGATTGTTTTCCTAATTTGAAACTAGAAACTTGTTTCTTTTTAACGCTTATTTTATCTAGTCTCATGTAGCTATCAATCATTTTGATGTATTCTCAGATCCAGTTTGTGAGAATTTTATTGAGTAGATTTGCATCAATACCCATAAGGGAAATTGGTCTGAACTTCTTATTTTGTTGGGTCTTTGTGTGGTTTACGCATTAGAGTAGAAGAACTTGGATAGTGTTCCTTCAGTTTGTATTTTGTATAATAGTTTTAAGAGTATTGGTATTAGGTCATCTTTGAAGGTCTGATAGAATTCTGGACTAAATAAATCTGGCTCTGGGCTTTTTTTTTTTTTTTTCAGTTTGGAGGCTTTTAATAACTGCTTCTATTTTGTTAGGGGTTATGGATCTGTTTATATATAGATGTTTTATTTGATCCTGATTTAACTTTGATACTTGGTATTTTTCTAGAAACTTGTCCATTTCATTCAGATTCAGCAGTATTGTTGATATAGAATTTTGTAGTAGGATTTTATAAATTCCCTCTATTTCTGTTGTTATATATCCTTTTTTATTCCTGATTTTGTTAATTTGGATACTGTCTCAGTGACCTCTGTTAGTCTGGCTAAGGGTAAATCTACCTTGTTGATTTTCTCAAAAAGAAAAAAAAAAGGAAGAAAGAAAGAAAAAAGGAGCATCTCCAAGATTTGTGATTCTTTCTATAGTTATTTTGTTTTTTCTTGGTTTATTTCATCCCTGAATTTCATTATTTTCTGTTGTCTACTACTCTGGGTGTATTTGTTTCTTTTAGTTCTGGAGCTTTCAGGTGTGTTGTCCAGCTACTAGTGTATGCTCTCCTGTGTTTTTATTAATTTTAATTTTTATTGGATATTCTCTGTATTAGCATTTCAAATGCAATCTCCCCCTGACTCTACTCCCCTCCACTTGCTTCCATGAAGGTTCTTCTTTTCCTATATACCTGCTTCAACTCACTCTCTTTGCATTTTTCTACACTGGGAACACCCCTTCACTGGACAAAAGGCCTTGTCTCATATTGATGCTCAAAAATTTTGTCCTCTGCTACATATGTAACTAGAGCCATGGGTCTTACCATGTGTGTTTAATGGTTTGTGTTTTAGTCTCTGGAAGTTCTAAAAAAAATTGTTTGGTTGACAATAGTTTTCTTCCCATGAGTTTGAAAAGCCTTTTCACTCCTTCAGTTCTTTCTCTAGCTCTTTCATGGAGATTCCCATGTTCAGTCTGATGATTAGTTGTAAGCATCCTCAAATGTATCTGTATGACACTGGAAGACCCTCTGAAGAGACATCCATATCTAGTTCCTGCCTGTAAGCAATTGTTGACATCAGCAATAGTGCTTGGGTTTGGAGGCTGCACATGGAGTGGATCTCCAGGTAAGCCAGTCTCTGAATAATCATTTCTTCAATCCCTGTTCATCTATTTGACCATGTATTTCCTTCCATGAGTGTTTTTTTCTCCCTTCTAAGAAAGACTGAAGCATCCATATTCTGGCCTTCCTTCTTTTTGAGCATTATTAGATCTGTGAATTGTTTCTTGGGTACTCAGATATTTTAAGGGCTAGTATCTACTTACCAATGAGTGCATATCATGTGTGTTCTTTTGGGACTGGGTTAATTTACTCAGAATGATAGCTTCAAGTTCCATTCATATGCCTAAAATTTTAATAAACTCATTGTGTCTAATAGTTGATTAGTATTCCATTGTGTAAATGTACCACAATTTCTATATTCATTCATCTAATGAAGGACATTCTTTCTAGCTTCTGGCTATTATCAATAAGGTTGCTTAGAAAATAGTGGAGCATGTGCTCTTATTAGATGTTGGAGCTTCTTTTGGATATATGCCCAGGAGTGAATACCCGGGTCTTAAGGTAGTACTATGTCCAATTTCCTGATAAACCACCAAACTGATTTCTAGAGTGGTTTTACTAGCTTTCCACCCAACCAAAAATGGAGGCATGTTATTCTTTCTTGACATTTTCTCAAGTATCTGTTGTCACCTGAGTTTTTGATCTTAGTCATTCTGATTGTTGTGAGGTAGAATCTGAGGGTTGTTTTGATTTGCATTTCCCTGATGACTAGGGATGTTGAGCATCTCTTTAGGTCCTTCTTTGCTATTTGGTATTCCTCAGTTGAGAATTTGTTGGTTTGCTCGGAACTCCATTATTTAATAGGATTATTTGATTCTCTAGAGTCAAACTTCTTGAGTTCTTTGTCTATATTGGATATCAGCCCTCTATCAGATGTAGAATTTGTAAAGATCCTTTCTCAATCTGTTGGCTGCTACTTTGTCTTCTTGATAGTGTTCTTAGTCTTATAGAAATTTTGCAATTTCATGAGGTCCCATTTGTAGATTCTTGATTTTAGAGCGTAAGCCATTTGTGTTCTGTTCAGGAAAATTTTCCCTAGGCCTATGTGTTCTAAGAGCTTCCCCACTTTCTCTCCTAATAGTTTCACTGTACCTGGTTTTATGTGGAGGTCTTCGATCCACTTGCAGTTGAGCTTTGTACAAGGAGATAAGGATAGATCAATTTGCATTCTTCTGCATGCTGACTGCTAGTTAAACCAACACCAGTTGGTGAAGATGCTGCCCTTTTTCCACTGAATGGTTGTAGCTCCTTTGTCAAACACCAAGTGACAATAGCTGTATGGGTTCTTTTCTAGATCTTCAATTCTGTTCTATTGACTTACCTGCGTGTCTCTGTACCAATACCATGAGGCTTTTTATCATGATTGATCTGTAATACAACTTGAGGTTAGAGATGGTAATTCTCTGGGAAGTTCTCTTATTGTTGAGAATAGTTTTTGCTATCATATTTTTTTTGTTTCTTTTTGGAGGCACTTAGAGCTATGGGTTTTCCTCTTAGCAGTGCTTTTATTGTTTCCCATGTTTTGGTTTCTTCTTTTCATTAAATTCTAAAAATTTTAATTTCTTTCTTTATTTCTTCCTTGACAAGTTATTATTAAGTAGAACACTATTCAGCTTCCATGTGTCTGTGGGTTTTCTGTTGTTACTGAAGACTAGCTTTAATCCTTAATGATTTGGTATGATGCATGGGGTGATTTCCATTGTCTTGTATCTGATGAGGCCTGCTTTGTGACTGATAATAAGGTCAGTTTTGGAGATTGTACTTTGGGATGCTGAAAAGAAGGGATATTCTATTTTTTAGAATGAAACATTCTATAGATATTTGTTAAATCTGTTTGTCATAAATTCTGTTACTTTCACTGTGTCTGTTTTTAATCTGTTCCATAATCTGTTCACTGATGAGAGTGGGGTGATAAAGTCTCCTGCTATTATTGTGTGAGTTTCATTGTATGCTTTGATCTTTAGTAAAGTTTCTTTAATGGGTGTGGGTGTTCTTATATTTGAAGCATAGATGCACAGAATTGAAAGTTTTTCTTGCTAGGTTATTTCTTTGATGAGCATAAATTATCCCTCCTTATTTTTTATAACTTTTGGTTTAAATTCAACTTTACTTGATATTAGAATGGCTACTCCAGCTTATCTCCCAAGAGTTCTACTACTCCTAAGATCTCAGTAGAGATGAAAAATTTTGTTCCAATAACTAGCAAAAATCAACCCACCAGAAGACCATAGGGCTCAGAAACTAAGGAGCTATTGCAAACAGGGTCATTCCAGTCTCCAACTGTGCCCTAAATTAACTCTCTGTCACAGCTCTCACTACCCAAATTCTTCCTGAAGAAAACTGGTCTCCCAGGTGTGCTGACACAACGAAGATCACAGGTTCAAATGCTCACAAAAGGAACAGGCTCCAGACAGACTGTAAAAACAACTAGCAACAGAGACCAGATGATGAGAGGCAAGCACAAGAACTGAAGCAACAGAAACCAAAGCTACTTGGCATAATCAAAACCCAGTTCTCTCACTACAGCAAGTCCTGGATACACCAACACAGGAGAAAAGCAAAACTCGGTTTTAAAATCACATCTCATGATGATGATAGAGGACTTTAGAAAGAACATAAATAACTCACTTAAAGAAATACAGGACAACACAGGTAATCAGGTAGAAGGCCTTACAAAGAAACAGAAAATTCCCTTAAATTATTACAGGAAAGCACAACCAAGCAGGTGAAGAAATTGACCAAAACTTAGAAATAGAAACAAGAAAGAAATCACAGAGGAAGCAACCCTGAATGTAGAAAACCTAGAAAAGTGATCAGGAAATACAGATAAAAGCATCACCAACAGAATACTGAAGATAGACTAGAGAATCTCCGGTGCAGAATATATCATAGCAAACACTGACAAAATAGTCAAAGAAAATGCAAAATGCAAAAAGCCCCTAGCCCAAATATCCAGAAATTCAGGACACAATGAGAAGACCAAACATATGGAATATAGGTGTAGAATAGAGCTAGTGATCCCAACTTATAGGGCCAGTAAATATCTTCAACAAAATTATAGAATTATAGAAGAAAATTTTTTAACCCAA
Organism: Micromys minutus; assembly: GCF_963924665.1. Classification (NCBI taxonomy): domain Eukaryota; kingdom Metazoa; phylum Chordata; class Mammalia; order Rodentia; family Muridae; genus Micromys; species Micromys minutus. The sequence goes on along the minus strand of NC_137975.1, from coordinate 16,350,825 downwards.
AAAGATGCCCATGAGCATTCAAGAAGCCCACAGAACTTCAAATTCACTGTACCAGAGAAGAAATTTCTCCTGTCATATAAAAATTAAAATATTAAATGCAGAAAACAAAGAGTATTAAAAGCAATAAGGAGAAAATGTCAATTAACATATAAAGGCAGACCTATCAGATTACACTAGTCTTCCCAACAGAGACTCTAAATGCCAGAAGATCCTGGAGAGATGTCATACAGACCTTTAGAGAACACAAATGCCAGCCCAGGCTACTATACACAGCAAAATTTGAATTTCACATAGATGGAGAAGCCAAGATATTCCATGACAAAGCCAAATCTACACAATATCTTTACACAAATCCAGCCATGCAATCGCTAGTAGATGGAAATCTCCAACACAAGGAGGTAAACTACACTCTAGAAAAAGTAAGAAAGTCATCATTCAACAACCCCAAAAGAAGATACCCACAGAAATATAATTGCACCTCTAACAACAAAAATAATACGAAGCAACAATCACTTTCCCTTAAAAATCTCTTAACATCAGTGGCCTCAATTTCCTAATAAAAAAGTAATAGACTCTTAGACTAATATGTAAACAGGGCTAGGTATTTTGCTCCATACAGGAAATGCACTTCAGTGACAAAGACAGGCACTACCAAGCATAAAAGGTTGGACAAAAGATTCCAAGCAAATGGTCTCAAGAAACAAGCTGAAGACTTATAATTTATAATGTATCTATGGGAGAGATTTCATCTTTGAAATTCCATTCACTCGCTTTGGATATGCTCACTTTTAGTAGCTTTCTTGATAACTAGGTTAGTTGAAGTTCAGCACTGTAATAAGTCAGTTCTAGTAGGTATTGAAATGGATAAAGGGTTTGAAAATATGTGGATTCTTATAAATGTTAGAGGATGTATATCCAGCTTGCCCCTGCTAGGGAGGTTCTAGAGTCATGCAAGTTCTCATGTTTATTGTGTTTGTGTATGTATATGTTTATGCTTGTGTGTTTACATATTGTATACATTCACACATGGAAGTTAAAGTTGACATTGACTATATTTATTGATTGATTGATTCTCTGACTTGTTTCTATATTTTAAAGGTAGGATCACTTACTGAATTTATAGATCACCAATTTGGTTAGAGTAGCTGACCATCTAACCTTAGTGATGTTCTTGTCCTATAACTCAATGCTGGGAATGCAGGGCCACACAACCATATGTGTTATGTGGGGGCTGATGGCATAAATTTAGTTCCTCTTGCTCCTATGACAAATGCCTAACTATGAGTCTCCAGACCTTTCCTTTGTTTACTTTGCATGTTATATATTTTAAAACAAGGGTTCATGCTAGTTTTCTCAAGCTTATTATGTACATATCTATCTTGTCAGGAATCTGAGATAGAAAAGAACTTGTGAGAATCCTGCTCTGCTTCCACCATGTGGGACCAGGAGTTGAACTCTGGTTATCAGAACTTGCAGAAAGGGCTATTATAAGCCAAGCCATGTCACCAGCTCATCTTTTCTCTTCTGTAAAAGCAGAGAAATAATAAAATAAAACAAACATAATTATAAAGAAATTGTTTTATAAAAAGCTAAATATAATCATGCATGTTTGTACCTGTAACACTTTGGGGGACTGATGAAGAACTGGTCACAGATTGAGAGCTAGCTGTAACTAGTAGGTTTTAGGGTAGGTTGGACTACAGTGTGAGACATTTACTCAAAAGAAAAACAAAAAAGTTCGAAACAAAAACAATCATAACTGTATATGCCATGTACATACATACCCTTGTGGATAAAATTATTATAGCTTCAGGGGCTTGAGAGATGGCTTCTTGGCGAACAAACAGTTGCTGTCATTGGACAAAACCCAAGTTCCATTCCCAAAACTCAGGATTCATTTTAGGTATGCCACACATGCTTGCAGACTAGTTTCCATGGACCCAAGGCCCTCTTCTGCTTTCTGAAGGCACAATTCATACACAGACACATCTAAACACACATTTGAAAATATAATAAAACTTTTTATATATTTTACAATATAACTTTTATTTGCTTGGTTAGAGTTGCTCCAAGATAGTTTACATTATTTTTGGAGCAAATGTGAAAGGTGCTGGTTCACTAATTTATTTCTTAATTCATTTTTTGAATGTAGGAGAGATACTGATTATTTTAAATTCTGTACCCAGCACCTTTGCTAAAGGTGTTTATCAGCTCTAGCAGTTCCCTAGTGGAATGTTTATGTTTGGTTATGTATATGATTATATCATCTACAAATATAAATAATTTGATCTGTTTTTTTTTCCAATTTGTATCACCTTGATCTCTCTTAGCTGTTTTATTTTTCTAACTAGAACTTCAAGTACTATATTGAAGAGACAGGGAGAAAGTGAAAACTGTGCCTTGTTCTAGACTTTAGTGGAAATTGCTTTGTGTTTTCTCTTCATTTAACTTAGTCATGGCTATAGACATGTTAAAATTGCCTTTATTATGTTTAGGTATGTCTTCTATATTTAATCTCTCCTGGAAATTTTTTATGAAGGGGCATAGAACTTTTGTAAATGTCCTTTACTCTCATTTTAATAATCAGTTTGTTTATATGATAGGTTACATTTACTAGTGTTTATATACTGATCCACTTCATCTCTGAAATGATATTTTGATGTATTCTTGGATTCAGTTTACAGTTGTTTTATTTAGTATTTTTTTTACATCTCTTTTTATGGAAGAAATTGGTCTATAATTCTCTTTTTTTGGGGGGGGGGGTGAGTATATGCTTTGTATACTAGGGTAATTGTGGCCTCATAAGATGAATTTGAAAATTTTCCTTCTGCTTTTATTTTGTAGAATGATTTGAGGAGTATTTGTATTAGCTTTCCTTTCTTTTTTTTTAATTGAACAACTTTATTTTAAAAAACAAAAAAAGATCAATGTACAAATTTTAAGCATCTTTGTATAAAAGTATACAATACAGTTTTGTCAGTGCTTGGCTTTTTTTTTAAGGTTTGATAGTGTGCATTTAGATCTTACTAGATACAATGAGCTAAACTCCTGGTGCAGGGCCTTTTGTTGGAAGACTTTGAAAGATTGCTTCTATTTTCTTATTGCTTATAAATCTATTTAAATTATTTCTGTGCTCTTGAATTAACTTCGCTAAGTTGTGTCTATTAAGAAATTTGTTCATTTCTTTTAGATTTTTCAATTTAAGTATTTTAGTTGCTGTTGATGATGATATTTTTTTTTAAAGTTAATAATGTTTATGATCTAATAATTTGGGGGATTTCTTTACTCTCTGATGTTATATAATTTTTTTGGTTTGCTAATTTGGATACTCTTTTTGTTACTTTCATTTAGTTTGGATAGGAATCTGTTTATCTTGTTAATTTTCTCAGAGAACAAATTATTTCAATTCTTTTTCTTTTTCTCTTTGTTTTGAATTTATTGATTTCACCAACAACTTTGGGTATTTCTTGCAACTACATTTTTTGGGTGTGCTTAATACTGTATGTTTTACTTATAGTATATGAATTCTCCAGTTTTTTTTTTTTAATGTAAGCTCTTAGTTTTCTCTTAGAATCATTTTCATTGTGTTCCATACGTTTGGGTATATTCATTTTTATTGAAAGTCTTTATTTTCTTTCTTTATTTTAGTCTTGACCCATTTTTCATTCAGTAGAGAGTTGTTAAATTTCTTGTAATCTTTCCTTAGAATATAGGGTGTTATTTTAATTGTCTTGTACCTATTGACATTTTATGATTAAATATGTGGCCAATTTTGAAGAAAGTCCCATGAGAAGAAGCTATATCCTTTTGTGTGTAAGTGAAATGCTCTATAACATCTCATAGAATTTGTTTAAGACATCTGTCAGCTCAAGTATGTCTCAGTTTTTGTGTGGATGAGACATCTGTTGGTCAAGCGTGGATATAGAAGTCTCTAATTCCCCATTTTTGAGGGCAAATGTGTGCTTAAAGCTGTAATAATGTTTCTTTCAATAAATTAGGTGGTCTTTTCTTTTGGGCATAGATGTTAAGAATTGTCATTGTGGTGTTTTTTTTTTTTCTTGTTTATTTGTTTTGTTTTTATTTTTTTATTTTTTATTTTTTTACTTTTGTTGAGTATTTAGTGTTCTCCCCTATTGTTAGATGTCTGTTTTAATTATGCCTGGATTCTGTAAAGGAACTTTTTTCATTTTCTTTGGAGGATCTCTATTATATTGATATAATTCTCATGAACTGCGATCTAGAGTTATCAGCTCCTGTGATCTACAGATCTCTGTTCTTGTCTAGTACACTTCATATAGTTCTCATAAGTAGTTGAAAAATGTGGGTACAACTCAGTCCTTGGGTTTGCAGGATTGGCCTGCTGAGGTTGGAGTCTGTAACAAAGCCAGAATTTGGAGGAGAGAGGTTACAAGAGGAAGACCTGTGGGAACCATGGGAGATGGAACTAGAGGTGATGAAAAGGCTGCCAAGGCTCTTCTCCTGCAGAGCTGGGGATGCAACTCATGTATTCTATTTGGGAAGCTGAAAGAGAAGAGAGGTTCTGCAGACACTCTCTGCCTGTCATTTTCCAGATATGGCCTGTGGTTTAGCAAAAATTATATACTCGTATTGGGTGCTGGAAGCAGACAAGAATGGTGTTAATAAGGTTTTTTCTTAGGGGTGGTGTATGGTATCCATTGGAGGTATGAACAATGGAAAGGAAAACTGGACCTGGAATCTCTTTGCAACCCTAGAGATGGAGGATTTGACTTAAGAGGAGAAGGAAGTTGTGAAGGTCCTTAATTAGCTTACCTGTTCCTTATTTTGCATGGGTGGCCTGTTTTTAATTAATGCCTGCTATTGTTGGAAACTGGAATAATGGGAGGGGTTTGGGGAAAGAAGATTATGGGATTAGTCATGTTTTCTCTATTGTGGATGAGTTCACAGAGAGATGGGCAACCATGGTGGGTTTCCTACTGCAATGCTGGGATGACAGTTTCTCACAAATGTTTTGGGAAGCAAGTCTAGTTCATAATGTAGCTTTAGTTTTATTCCCTTTTTAAAAAATCTAGCTAAGGATTTCCTAAAAACACTAGATATTTTTTGAAGAGCTCTCATGCCTCAAGGTCCATAAACAGTTCTGAGTTCATACAAGAACCATATAAGGGTAAGAAGGGCATTCTCAGTTCACTGTTTTTGGTTGAGATACTGTTATAATAGCAAGGGAAGGGTTGTCTCAGATTCAAAGAATCATGAAAAACCAGTCCAAAGGACATCAGTCACCTCTGAACAGCTAGCAATTCCCTCTGTGTAACACAGGCTTGGGGTCTCTTATCTGAACAAAATGATTTCAAACTCATGCCTCCTGCAGCTCCTTGCAGTGAAAGTGACTCAAAGAGAGAGAATGACTACCATTCAAACTGCAGCCTCTTTTTTCTCTCTCTGGCTCACAAACTGATGAGAACTTTACATTTGCCGTGTCCGTTTTCAAAGATGGATGTATGACTGGCAGATGGTAACACACTTCAATATTTAGTCAATTTTAAACTGAATGAAAAGTTGAAAACCCTTCCTAAAATCTTGATTCAAAGAAATATGATGTTATCTGTCTGTCATGTTTAATGGAATTGCTCTTTATTTTTAAGTACCTCTCCATCTGCATTATACTCAGAAGAATTTTCTTCTTGCTCTTTCCTATGTATTATACATGAAAAGTCTCATATATCTGACTCAAAAATACCCGTTCTACAATCTACAGTGCAACACATTTGTAGGTTAGATAATAATTTAGAATATACTTGAGGAAAATGTCAAATTTTTGAAGACAAGCACAGAAGCAAACATTTTTAATTCCCAGGTACTTTGATGTTGATTAAAAAAATAACTCACAAATTTAAGATTTTTTGTATAGTTGAGAACTGATATATGGGAAAGTTATCTTCAATTTTCAATGAGTGAGTTAAATAAGTATGTGGCAAACCAAAGTAAGAGAGTAAGTAGCAGATACTTAGACAGACAGATGAAGGATAAGAGATAAATATAAAAGATATATAGATAATAGATAAATATGAAAGATAGATCGATAGATGATAGATAGGCAGGAAAGTGGACAGAAAAATATCAAATCAGTCACTCAAAACATTCTGAGGAAATGGACTCAGGGAGCACAATTAAGGAAAACATGTGGAGTTCCCAAAGAACTGAATCCAAGAAAGAACAGTGTGATCTCTTGGGAGAGACTCACAAGTGGAAGAGAAATGAAATCATCACAGCATTTGGCAGAAAAAAGGTAAAAAATGAGACAGTTAACTAGCACTTTCCACCAAGCATCTCTCCATAGATGAGTCCCAGTCCTGACTGTCTTTTTTCCCACTATAGGTACTTTTGTATCATAGAATACATCATGCATCCTAACAACCTTACCTGGAAATGATTGTTGAAGACAGCACAGTGTTTTACCTTGGGCTGTTCTGTTCTCTTTCCCTTCTTACAAAGTTACAGTGACATTCCAAAGCCTAGACAAAGGGCTTTGAAAGACAACTGAGACAAATATGCTTATATTTGTCATGACAGGGGAGTTAATTCCATTTTATCAAGCTGTCGTAACTTTTTTTCAAACTGTTTTTGTTTTTCTCCTATGCACATGGCACCTGATAACTTATAATGTCTGAATTATTCCAGTATCTCATATATCCTTATTTCTGGAAATGTTGTCAAAGAATCTTCTATCATAAATTCTCTGACCCCCACCTATTATCTTGTTATAACACAGAATTTCAAGTATAATACAGGCTGGAATGGTAGCTCAGTGGGTAATGTGCTTGCTTTGTAAGCATAAGGCCCTGAGATCAATTTCCAGAATGCATGTTAAAAGTAAGTAGCTGAATAATATAATATCTAACCTATTTGTTGAGTTCCCGGATGATGAGGGACGTTGTTAAAAACAAACTAACAAACAAACAACAATGCAGGAGGTGTAGTTCCTGTTTTCTTCCCACACATGATCCCTTTAGTTCTCTGAGCTCTACTGTATTTACTTCTTTCTTCTCTTCAGCCTCTTTGGCTAATTGCTAATTTCTTCTCTGTCTATTCTTGACTTCACTGTAGTAGGTGTCCCTCACTAAGTTTTTGTAGCCCTCATAAAGTGACTCTTCTAACTCATCTTTCTATCTATATTTTTCACTTGTCATGCAAGCCTAAGAACTTAAGATCTATCCCCAGAATCCATCTAAAAATGCCAGATTCTGTGACAAGTACCTATCATTCCTCATGAGAAGTGGCAACAGAAAATTGAGTGAGCTAGCCTGGAGTACACTGTGCAGCAGCAGAAAAAAGGTTCACCTCAGAATCTGGTGGTAGTCCAGAAGAGAGTCTGATCACTGCAACACATTAACCACACACACCTGCACAAACATATACACACATGCACATGTACAGTACAATTATAAAAGTGCATTAATTTAAATAATTGCAAAATTAAGTGGTCAGTAAAAATCAAGCAATGTCCATATTATTTTGTGTAAAAAAAATGTCCTGAAAATAACAAAGCTACCTAACCTTCAGTTAGTGAGTATTAAAATAAGATCCAAAGAGTGTATATCCAGTTTAACTATTTTTCACTAATGTATGTTTAATCCTTCCCCTTCTCACCCATCACTTGTATCTGGAAACTCTGTTCACAGCTCAGCTTCTCTTGTCTTTGAATTCTCCACCATCCAAATAAGGCTAGGGAGGTTCTGTCAAATACACAACTTCAGAAGGGAAGTCCTGGGAGCTATGATCTAGGTTAAAGAACAAGCTAGACCCAGAGAAGATGAATCTTCAGGAATCAGTTTCTAGAGCCTAAACCAGAGAATCATAAAAATTAACATTGGACATGTCAATGGTAGAGTACAGAATTATTAAACAGACTCCTTAAAATATTAGCTACAAGGGGAATTGAAAGATAGCTCATTAGTTTGTGCTCAAGTCTAACTAAAAGAGTTACTTTCCAATTTCTGAGATACTCCTGGACCAGGTCCAGGTCTCTGGCCAGAGTTTTAGCTTCTCCTCTCTGTTTGTCGTGACTGCCTATAGGAAGCTGTGCAAAAATCTTCAAACCAGGTAGAATGTTAATGGCTGGGGTTCTGAGTCAAAACAATTTGAAGTTTCCTGGAAGCCATAGGACATCATGAGAATCCCAGCTCAACAAGAGGGATAGCAGCTATCTTAAGAATACTTGGAGTAGAAGCTTTTTCATCTGCCAGCCTGTCAGGCCCTTGATATGAAGGTCTGTCTTAAATCTGGGCTGTGAGGGCCACCATTCTCTGAGTTAATTATTCTAAGTTGACCGTCATAGTGCCATTCTAGGCTTCTATCATTAGCAAATCACAAGCCTGGGATAAATAATGAGGCCAGAATGACATGAGTACAATCAGAACAGTGATGAATGCTATGGATGTGCTAAATGGCATAGGTTGCTCAAAAGTGATTATAGGCTGAAAACATTATTTTATTTTATATATTTGTTTATCTACTTATTTGTTTATTTAGTGTGAGCATATGAGGTTCCATAAGTGTGTGCATGTATTTTTTGTGGGTGACCATGCATTCATGTGTATATGTGTTTAAAAGACAGAGATCAATGATGTAGAATGTCCCCCTCTATTGCTCTCCAATTTATTTTCTGGGATGAGTGTCTCCTTGAAACTAGCAATTACCATTTCAGTTAAACTAACTGGTCAATTAGCTCCAATTAGAAAAAAAAAAGTTTGTCTCTCCTCTCTGTGCTGGGGTTATAAGTGCAGGTCTAGATTTTTGTATTGGTAGTGGGCTTTGTAATCAAGATCCTACTTTTCCAACAATCTTCCCAAACCTTCTCACCATTTTTAAGACAGGGCCTTATATACCCAAAGATCTACTTCACCACATAGCTAAGGATAATGTTATGTTTCTGGTTCTATTCATGGCCCCTGCCCTGCACAGAGATTAGGGGTTTTTACTGCCATATCCAGTTTATCTGATGATGGAATCTGAACCCCTTGTATATACTAAGCAAGTAGTCTACCAGCTAAGCCATGTTCCCAGTCACCAAAACAATATTTGTTCAGAAGGCATTTAGTAGTCTTTCTACATATTATTATGTACTCTGTATATAATGGAACAGGAACTATGTAAACTTGAGATTTCATTATAGATCTCATGATCTAATAAAAAACAGATTATTTGAGGTGCTTAGTATCCCCCCATTAAACCTTTCTACTAGGGTATTTTTCAGAGACAGTTCAAAGTAGTAATCAGAGCCAGAAAGAATCCCAATACCATTTGCAAAGAAGCAGATACCCTGTGTGCTATTTCTTCTGTGATTCAATACAAAGAGAACCAAACCATCCATTAGTACTCTTTGCTTCCCCAGGACAAACATAATTATTAGCTCATCCATTTTACATGGTGTTAATGGACAACACAAAGAGAAGAAGTTTGCAAAGAACATTTCCCTTCAGGAGCCTAAAGGTCAAGGAGCTTAAATGACACTCAGTACTTAGTAAAAGTGTAAGCTCTATCTATCCTTTAACTGAGCATTTAGGGTGTTTCTTCATTTACTCTTCATAAAACCCTTCAAAGAGGGCTGATCAAAGAGGTGTTGATCACAGAGTCAAAGAAGGAAAATTAATAAAAATAACAGCAACTAGGTGCTTTCTCCCTGCCAAAAATGCTAATGGACATTGGGAGCCACCTTATGTATGAAATTCTGGATGTAGTGGGTGGACTGATGACTGAGGAGACCAGTGAGTTTCTTTCAGTGACTCAATCCAAGCCTGCTAACACTGGACTTTACTTACTTCAAGGAGGAAACTAGTTTCACTACAGCATTTTGAAATTGTGTGTGTGTGTGTGTGTGTGTGTGTGTGTGTGTGTGTGCCTGTTTGTGTGTGTGTGTGTGTGTCTGTATGTGTGTCTGTGTATGTGTGGTATATAATGGTTTTATGTCCACTTACATATGTGTATGTGGGTGCAAGCTCACCTGTAAGTTGGAAGTCAGTATCATGTGATTCTTCCATTACTTTGCAAACATATATTTTGATAGGGTCCTCACTGAGTCTGAAGCTGGTTTATTGATTAGACTACCTGACCAGTGTGCTTCAGGAATCTGTCTTTGTATTACCCTCTCAGCAATGGGGTTTCAAATGCATGCCACTGAGGCTCGATTTTATAAAGCTACTGGGGATTCAAATGTGGGTCCTTATGCTTGCTCAGTAATCACTTTGATCCAGCTTCCTAGCCACTTATTTATAATTTTTAAAGTAAGTGAGAACCTTTGGGGGCCCAAGTGAACTAAAGTACTTCTCAATATGTGTTTCAATAAAGAAAATAATATTTTCCTACTCTCTGTAGTCTCCCTACAATGTCGAATGCTGTGTTGTATGCACCATTGGTAGATGAAGAGAAACTGAGGATCAGTCAGCAACAAATGTTAATGTTAGTGGCTTATGCTGATAGAACACAGGTTATAATGCAGTTTAAAGGAAATAATCTTGTATTCTCTGAAAATACATTGATTAAAAGGATATATCTATCATTTGGGTTAAGTTTGAATTAATTGCACTTGCACAGATTTCAATATTATGAAAATTGGAAATGACAGTAGGAAAGAGAACCTTCATAGAATCTCATGAAACATAATTCCGATTCAAAGGTTTAATTCACAGGGATTATTCTCATGAGTCAACTGGTTTGTTGCTTATGATTGAGGATCATGTTATTGTTTGCATATATGTATGTGTGTTCACATGTATGGAGGTGCATGTGTCTGCACAGAGCTGTATGTATATGCAGAGGCCAGAAGTTTATGCCACATCTTCTTTAATTCCTTTTCAGCTAATAAATACATGCCTCATCTTTCAATTGAAATTAGATCATTTCAATTCAGCTAGTCTAGCTAGACAGTTAATTCTGAAATTCCCATTTGTGTTGGTTGTGTATTGGAATTACAGACAGACATTGATGCCCACCAGGCATTTGAAGTGTATGCTAGGGCTCTGTCCTTAGTTCTTGAGGCTTGCAATACAAGTGCCTTAACTTTTAATAAACAAACACACACACACACACACACACACACACACACACACACACACACACATACAAACACACACACACACACACACACACACACACACACACACACACACATATATATATATATATATATATATATATATATATATATATATATATATATATATCCCTCATTAACACACTCCAAATCAATGTAACACTTGGCGCCTCTTGCAAAGAGTAAAGAAAAGTCATTGAGAGTTCTCATATCTGAACTGATATGTTTGTGCTATGGGAGTGGTCTTCATTGGTACACAGAGATATTAGTTGATATTTAAATAGCTATTGAACTTGGGGGTCATAATCTATGTTCCAAATCAAGATAAGCCACCTTTCCTCAATAGGTCAATAAAACAGCAAAACTAAAAGTAGCAAGAAGAAAAAGGAGACTTATTCAGCATGGCTACAGTGGGATGAGAGACAAAGAGATCTATTGAACTCCAAACACCCACACACAAGGAGTTTGACTTTGGAGTCCCTTTATGAGATAGAAAGTTAAATGGAGAGCTAAGGTTGTGTATATCTACATAATCTCAGTCAAGATGTGATTCTGCCCACAATGGAACCATCATTTTCTGGGATTCAGTCTCGTCCTATAAAATGGTCTGACTCATTGTTAGAACCATGTGAAATCTGCTTTGGGGGACAAGTTTTCTCCCTAGCCCCTCATTTCTTCTTCCAGTATGAGTTCCCATTTCCTTTGTGTCCATTGCTTCTATAGTCTGATGGTCATGCTAAGAAATTGTCACTTCTTCCAGACCTGTTTAAATTCCACTGTATTGAACAGTGAGTGCCTATAACCATTTTAGATGTCCAGGGAACGAAAATTGCCCATTTCACCATAAATTACTGAAACCTGAATTGAAACCTGCCTGTCTGATCACAAAATCCCTGCCCCTCTCTCCTTCAACCATGACACTTCCAATAGCTGGAAATATAAGAAAAACAAGTGATGTAAATTAAGCCTCTGCCCAAAAGCATCAGAGTCATAGCATAATGGGTAATAAAATATTTACAATATCAACAGGGTCAACGATAAGTGCACTTTTGAACAACAACAACAACAGGAGACTGAAAGGAAGCAGCACGATGGTAACAGTGGTCACATTATATTTTGTTTTGCTATTTTGGTAATGGAAAAAATTTTTAATGCAGAACAGGAAAAGTGCATTTCAGGACAAGGCTATACATTAGATTGCAGTGAAATGCTGGGAGAAGAGCAGTAGGAAGCCAACCTCTTGTGCTGATGTGTCTGGACATTGGCATACAGCAGCACTCTGAGAAATGACAATCTTAACTTGGTAGCAAAGTTAGGAACAGCAGCCATGAGAGAAATAGGAAACTGAAGAGGGGTGGTAAGGACCTTCAGCTATGACCTCAAGGAGCAGTGAGAGACTGACAAGTGCTTGATCAGACGGACAGTGAACTTGACCTGACCTTGAAGGTGGAAATGTGTAGGCAAACCTAAATGAGTTGGAACAGAAAATGTCCAGTGCTTGGAAGGGAATCTGTTGGAGACTTCAAAAGATCACTTGGGGTACTTACTCTTCTTCCTCCTAACTGTATGGTTGATTCAGTGTAGTATAAGAGAGGGGTTCTAAAAATTAAGAGTAGATGATTATGGTGAGAATCTTGTAACTTCTATTCCTTACTCTTATCAAACTTTGCTCCTTCTCTTCTCCTCCCCTGCCACTTCTCCTTCCTCTGTCTTTCCCATTCCCTTGTTTCTCTCTTTTCTTCTTCATTCCCATCATTTCTCCTTTCTTTGCTCTGTTTCTTCAAGCATGTCCATTTTGTATGAATTTCCTATTTCCTGTCTTATCAGGCTTATCAGATATAATGATGATAAATCTCATTAATAGCACTCACCCCACCTGTTCTCTTCAAGAAAACTCAGGATTCTCTTTTTGGTTCCAATGAAACAGTAAAGAAAGTCTTCAGTGTTAAAAGAACACCACTTGGTAAAATGGTAGGTATCCTTACCATACAGCATGGCCTTACACTTGAAACCATCCTCCCTGGTTTAAAGGGAATCATTTTAAAGTTCAAATCATCAGTGCAGTGCATGTGTGGCCTCTCATGCTATGGAAGTGCTCATGGGGACATGGGTAAGATTTAGTGCTGATGTCAAAGTACCACCCTACTCCAGAGGAGTCTGTAGGTGTCTTTGAGATTGGATATTCAACCTCATGAACCTGACACGAAATGCATCAAAATCATATAAAGGGCTGCTTGAGGGCCATGGCCAAGAGCAGAGGCAGATTTTCTCAACATGCCTCTTATGCTGAGGATGGATGTTTGATGGTGGCAGGCAAGGTCACAAACCAGAGTGTCTGGTTTCAGCATTCAAACCTACTTAACTCACATTATGCTTTCATTCTGAGTCTTGCTTCAGAGGAGGTGTTTTTCTTTTCTTTTCTTTTTTTTTTTCTGAGAAACAAAAGAAAGCTTAGATAGGTGTTCATGTTGTTTTTATATTTGTTCTTGGTTTTTCTTTTGCTTTTGAGACATAATCTCTCTTTATGTCATTCTGACTGGCTTGGAATTCACTATGTAGACAAGACTGAGCTCAAACACACAGATCTCTACCTCCAGTGCTGATTCAAGGTGTATGCCACCATGCCCAAGTGAATTCATTCTTGCTTGCTTGCTTGTTTGCTTGCTTGCATTTTGCTCACAGAACCTAGGAACAGACATCAGATACCCTGGAGCAAGAGTTGCTGACAGTTGTGAGCTGGCCAAGGTCTATGCTAGAACTTGAATTCTGGTCTTCTGTAAGAGTAGTAAACTTCCTTAATCACGAGGGCACTTCTTCAGCCTCTGATTTCTTTGTTTTTAAAAGTTAGAGCAACTGGGAAGAAAATAGGCCTGTCCTATGTATTTGATGAGTCTGTCATGGAGAGAACTCTGGGACAGAAAAACAAAAACCTTCCTGTTTTGTTCCTGGAAGAGAACTGTGTGACTATGAATCACAATGTCACAACAACTCTATGTCCCTGGCTCCCTCTAAGCATGCCTAGAAGTCTTAGATGTTCCATTAGAGAAAATGTGTTTTGGTCTGTGAAGAGAAGAGTGCACCTGTGTGAGCTCCATTTGTTTCTATGATGATGTGGTGTGCTTTTGAGATATTAGAAGCAGATAATAATGATTTTCCAGCACTAATGTGATTCTCATAGTTGTTACAGGGACACAGCAACTGGACAGAGAAGCAGCTAGGAGCCATTATATTTCAAAATCATTTATTCTTAAAAGTCCACACAGACATACTCAGGTGGTATCCTTTAGGTGGGCAGCCATTCCCAGTGTTTTTGTTGTTTTTTCTTCTCACCCATCCTGCTAGATATGATTATATTGTCTGGTGAGTCAAAAGATATCCAGGAGAAGTTATGGAGTAGTGGAGAGAGACAAAATAAGACCGGGAAGTAAACAGAAAAAACACAAAGCAAGAAACAGTACAAAAATGGATATTTCAGAAGTCAAAAATCACGACAAATGGAATTGCCTCTGAAAGCACAGTGCCCTCTCCAAATTATGTTCTAAATGTATGCCCAAATTAACACATTGGAAATCTCCAGTGAGTTATATATTGTGGTGTATGCCTGGATTTTTAGATCTTGGGAGGCTCAAGAAGGAAAATGATGGGTTCAAGAGGATCATGGAGTGTATAGCAAGACTCTGTTTAAAAGAAGAAACCAAAAAAAAAAAAAAAAAAAAAAAAGCAAAGGAAGAAGAGAAAGGATAAAGAGGTAGAGGAAGAAAAGGAGGAGGTAAATAAATTACCTCAAAATAGGAGAAAGTAAAGAAAGTTGTAGAAAGTTTACGTTATTGGGGCTGAAGTTGTTGCTAAGTGTAAAGTACTTGTCTAGAACATAAGAGGACTTGGGTTTGACCTCAAGAATACATATATAAAATTTTGAAGCAAAAGACCTTAAGCAAGATCGTTTTAACCAGTGATGGAAGACAACAGTCTAAATTTTTTTTTACTCTGTTTATGACTGAGTTTTAATAACTGTTTCACTTAGTAGGTTCTGGAGATGAAAGTCACTCTCTGTGGGGCCCAGGTGACATTGTCTTTTTCCACAAGAGTCTCTGAACAGTTGGCATGGAAACTATGTACCACTTTGTTGCAGAGAAGAGAAAGTTGTGGGTAGAGTTCATATATGCTAATGGAAAATAAACTCAAAGTGCATCTCTTACATCACCTGAGTTATGTGAAGGACATTTATTCAGGATTTAAATTTTCTGGCAATATGTCATAGATTTACAACTAATAGAGTAAATGAACAGCTTTGGGGAATGTCACGCACACATTCAGCTGAGGCAATCATTGGACTTTCTCTAGTGTCCCTACTTAGCAAAGCCATCAGCCAGGAACCTATGTGCCAGAACATCAAAGGTTGGCTTGATTCCTTTTACAAGAGGTCAGTATGCAAAGTAAAAGATGTTGTATGGGTCAGCTGCCTATAATTCAAAGTTTACTGATATAGAGATGGGATTGATCAGGCCCCATCATTTTGTCCAGTGTTTGGCCATGCTAGCTGTGAAGGTTGTTTAGTGCAGCTACCAAGACATATGTTGTGGCAGCAGATACAGGAAAAGAAATCATGATATCATTGAGAACATGCTGATAATTGACTGGGAGAGCCCATTTATATCTGGAGGCTTTCAAAAGTCAGACTTAATTCCTCAATGGGACGAAAACCTGAGTTTCATTCATCTCTACTTTAAGATATGTCAATTTTGGAAGATGAAGATGTTGCTTAGTTGGTAGAGTGCTTGCCTATTATACATAAAAATTGGGTTGATAATTAGGATTATTTAAAGTAGACATGGGGGCAGACTACTGTCATTCCAGAATTCTGGAGGTAGAGGCAGGGGATCTTAGCTGACGATACAAAGAGTGAGACACAAGCATGAAACATGTAAGATTGACTCAAAAGAGAGAAGAGGTAGTTATGTATGTTGGCAAGATGAGACAGCATGCAAAGCACATGCTGACTGAGTTTAGATCCCATGAACCCACAAGGAGCTAGTCACTATAGCATGTATCTATAATTTAAGCACTTCTAGCAAAAAAAAAAAAAAAAAAAAAAAAAAAAAAAAGGAGGCAGATAAATGAGAAGCCATGGAGTCTTTTGGGCCAACTAGTTAGGCATAAGGAGAGGTAATCAAGAGACCCTATCTTAGATAAGGTGCACGGGAAGAGCCAATACCAGACCCTGCCCACTCATCTCCATATCTGTGTGGTGTTGTATACTATCATGGACACTGATACTTACACACATGAAAATGTGTAGGTTCTTTCACACACACACACACACACACACACACACAAACACACACACACACACACACACGGAGAGAGAGGGGGTGTATGGGGAAGGAGAGAGGGAAGGATGGAGACAGAGAGAGATTACATGAATGTATAAAGGATAATCAAGACAAGCAAGATGATGGTATGATTTAAATGTAAGAATAAGCATCATCAGACACATCTAGGCTAATAAACCATGATAACAGAACTAGTTCAATGTCTTATTTAACTTTGACATTTAGGCAGTTAATATTTGCCACTATGTCCAGCTGGGGTAGGTGGATATGCACATAAAAGCCAGGGACACGATAATAACACATAAAAGGGCCAAAAATCAGAAGAAAAATTGAAGGGTGTGAAATAAGGACTAAACAGACACTGGTATGCATCATACAGAATTAAGATGCATCTGAGAGAGCTGTCCCCAACACGTTTTCATTTGAATTTGTTTTCTAAACATTACATGCACGAATACTTTCACTGCCTCATTTGCATCCAACATGAAGGGGGTAGAGTGGCTATTTAAGAAAGTAAAGAACTTATCAATGATATTTTTAAAGTATTGTGTTGAATGCATCGCTGCATTTTAATCTGGGACAGAGGGAGGAAAACAGCATCTGGTTAATCAGGGGTTCATAGATTATTTGGTGATACAGCTTAATGATGCTGAGATAAAATGAGGAATTGTGTATCTTCCCTGGAGCAGCATTATAAAGTATCCTGCCTGGTACTTAAAATTGATTGTGCATTATATTGGTTAAAGAGTAGCATTTGGAAAATAAAATTAAGGCTGATTTGCATTGATGTAGAAATCCTTGCACATGCATTTAATAAGAGGGTTTGTTTTGCTTTTTCTATTAGAACACACTTAGATTTTGGATTTATTTGTATTTACTGAATGTCTTGTAGATAGTGTGTGTGTGTGTTTGTGTGTGTGTGTGTGTGTGTGTGTGTGTGTGTGTGTGTGAGAGAGAGAGAGAGAGAGAGAGAGAGAGAGAGAGAGCACATAGGCATGCATGCTCTTGTGTGCTCACATGTGTGTATGACATGTGAGTTGAAGTACCTACAGAAACCAGAAGAGAGAAAGAAAATTAGATTCACTGGATCTGTTATTACAGTCTGTTGTGAGTCATGCACTATGGGGATAGGAACTGAACTCAGATCCTCAGCAAAAGCAGCAAATGCTCTTTTTACTAGTGAGTCATCTCTCTATGACCTGTCTAAGGTTGCATTAAAAAGACTTTTAAAAATGAGTATAATGATTCACAAAAAAAAATAATTCCCAACTTCCATATATTTTATTTAGGAATAAAAAGCACAAATACACTTTTTATTCATTGGAGCACATGCAATAAATTCAGAAAATATAGCAAGGTGATTCAACACATTATTTAATATTTTGGTTACCTTTTAATTTATATGTCACCATGTGTGTATGCCACATATGTGTAGAAGCCTGCAGAGGCTGGAAGATTATGTTGATCCCTGGAAAGCTTGAGTTTCGAGGGATTGGAAACACATGGGTGCTGTGGAAGGAACCTGAGCCTCCTTAAGAAGAGCAAACATTCTTTCCTGCTGAGCGATCTATTCACCACCTCAATTCCATTTTGGAAAAGCTGATTCTGTGTCTTATTTAATGGTTTTAAAAGGCTCGGGTCACATTGTGTTATTGAATTTTACATCAAGAATCACATTGCAAAAATTTCCCAAGCTTTGATTGTCATCTATTGATTATGTTTTAAGCTCTAGAACTTTGTTATGCTATCTTTAATTTATATGCATTTTCTTGATTTGTAGTCTATAGTAAATTCTTCTTACTTAGGTCTGGGGAAAAATTGGTGAAATTTTCAATAACGTCTAGGTAGTTGTATTGACTCATGTGAAAATAAACTGCTGATCTAACACACAGAGACTTATTAACAAAATAAATCATTATTTCTCATCCAAATATAATTGAAAGTTATCTATTTAGAAATTTTATTTTCTGGTAAGGTGTTTAGAAAGACTTCTCCACTGTTGGTGGGGTTGCAAACTAATACAACCACTCTGGAAATCAGTCTGGCGATACCTCAGAAAATTGGACATAGTACTACCTGAAGACCCAGCTATTCCACTTCTGGGCATATATCCCAGAGACACCTTAGTACACAACAAAGATATATGCACCACAATGTTCATAGCAGCTCTATTTATAATAGCCAGAAGCTGGAAGGAACCCAGATGTCCTTCAGTAGATGAATGGATACAAAACTTGTGGTACATTTACACAATGGAGTACTACTCAGCCACAGAAACAATGACTTAACCAAATTCTAAAGAAAATGGCAGCATCTAGAGAATATCATCCTGAGTGAGATAACCCAGTCACAAAAGAACAGACATAATATGCAGTCACTGATAGTGGGATGGTAACCCCAGAGGCTCGCACTGCCCCAGAAACAACTCACAGACTGTATGAAGTCTAAGAAATAGAGAAAACAAAACAAAACAAAAAAATCTTTACACAATAAGAAAACTTTGACTATTTCCATGTTACATTTTGTTTTACATGTACTTTATGCTCATTGTAACTATTAAGTTTTCAATGCATACTATCAAACCTTTAAAAAAATCAAGTATTGACTAAAAATATATTCATATAGTTTTATGTAAAAATTATTTTAAAATCTGAAAAAAGTACTGACAAAAATGTATTGTATAATTTTATGCAAAAATGCTTAAAATCTGTACATTTATTTTTTTTGTAAAATAAAGTTGTTAAAAAAAAAGAAAGACAGTAGGAATTATGGTAGCAATTCCTTGGCTGGAGAAATGGCTCACTGTTTCAGAGTGTTTGCTTGATCTGCTTGCAAAGACTCAGGTGTGATTCTCCCCACTCTATTCTGACAGCTCACTATTCCCTGTAACTCCAGTTCTAGAGAGAACCAACCCTCTCTTCTGTTGATAATTGTACACACATGTACACACACTCCCAAAGACACACAAACACATAATTAAGATTAAATACATCCTTAAAAGAAAGAGATAAGCTACTGAAATAATTACTGTGAAAAACCTGGATATGTATATAAAAAGACAGAGCAAACATCTTCTTTAACTTATGAGATGTTACATTTTCTGTGGAAAGTGTCTCAGGAGTTTTGGTTTTAATATTTAAATCATCCAAGTGAGACATGGATTGATGTTGCTGAATTGGTTTTTCAAGTTCGTCTCAGAGATGAAAACACTATAAGGAAGTTTGAAGATTTTTTCTTTCAAGTTTTTAGTTACTTAATGTAAATGATCAATTGACTCCTTTAGGCACAATTAATCTTCTCTTCTCTCCTTTTCCTTACTTGCCCACTCTCTTGGAAGATTTACATTTTAAAAGGCCAGGCAAATACTACAGAGACAGTGATTGTATATCAAGGACCTGGTTGTAAATCTAAAGATAATCATCTAGAAATATTGGTTATAAAATGGACATTTTGGGCTGAGTGTCAAGGATATAATACATTAAGCTTTGTCAGGCAGAAGAAGGGATTGGGTTTCAAAGTGACTCAGGAGTGGAAAGCGGGCATCAAGAGAATTATCTACCAAATATCCAGACACAGGGGACAGGACCTTGGAAGTATGATGTAAAATAATGATAATAATAATAATAATAATAATAATAATAATAATAATAATAATAATAACCCAATGCTTCTGTGTCAATGAAACACATACCAAATGCTTACCTTCTGTGGTGTGACCTGGCTCTCATGTTCATCTTCTTACTTCAGACAAATGGTTGTGTTCTAGAACACAAGACCCTTTCAGAGGGGACACCACATTTGTATGTCATATTACACATACATAGCTTATCAAATAAGCATGTTTTAGAGTGTGGTGGTTTTGCCTTTAATATCAACAAAAGGGACATAGAAGTAGATAAATCTATTGAGTTCCAGGCTACAAAGTAAGACCCTGTGTTGAAAAGAAAAAAAAATCTATTTAAAATATAGCCAGCTAGAGTGCTATGGATTGGGTTTTAAGTGTTCTCCAAATCTTGGATATTACAGGCTTGGGTTGCAGAAGGAACTCGTGGGTGATGGCTGAACCCAGAAGAGGAGAAGCCTATGGAGGCCTTCCCTTTACTCAAGGATGGTTGTGCCATTTTCCTCTCTCCCTTTGCCTCATTTTCATCCTGTCTTCATTGTGTGGGTCTCAAAAAATAGCTGGCAAAAAAGGCTTCAGAAAAGACAGGTCTTTTTTGGCTCATGGCTTGAGGGCACAGGCCACTGTGCCTCAG
Organism: Micromys minutus; assembly: GCF_963924665.1. Taxonomy (NCBI): domain Eukaryota; kingdom Metazoa; phylum Chordata; class Mammalia; order Rodentia; family Muridae; genus Micromys; species Micromys minutus. The sequence continues at coordinate 16,330,165 of NC_137975.1, read as the reverse complement.
AATTCATGGCAGCAGCAGTCTAGAGTGGCTGGGTACTTAGAGACTTAAGTCAGGATGCACAGAAAAGTACTCTGCTCACTTTTCCTATTTTTATGCAATCCATGACTCCATCCTACAGAATGGTAGATCCACATTTAGGGTGTGCTTTTCCACATCAGCTCCCTCAACCTAGAAATTTCCTTATAGACATGATCAGATGTGTGTCTCCTAAGTGACTGAAAATGTTGCTGAATTGACTGTCACATTAACTATATATTGTATAATATATAACTGTGCTCTGTTTTGTACTCCTGGCCTGATGTACTGACTTGCCGCAGACTCAAAACCTGTGATTTTATTAAATTATGGCCTGAAATTGACCAAACTGTGACCCAAAATAAGCTCTTTCTCTTGGATCTTAGTTATCTTGGGTGACTATTGTAGCAAAGTAAAGCTGGCCAAGATACAATGTAACTCTGCTATTTCTGAGAAAGTGCCTGGGAAGATTTTCCAGGCACAAGGGCATTTCACAGAGGATTCTTGGAAAGAATAAATGCACCATGTATATTTGTACATATCTATCTATATCTATATCTATATTATCTATATCTATATCTATATATCTATATCTATATCTATCTCTATCTCTATCTCTATCTCTATCTATATCTATATCTATATATCTACATTCACATCTACATCTACATCTATATATCTATCTATCGATATCTAGCTAACCTATATTTCTATTTCTATATCTATATCTATATTTATATCTATATCTAAATCCATATTATCTATATCTATATCTATATCTATATCTATATCTATATCTATATCTATATCTATATCTATATCTATATCTATATCTATATCATCTATATCTATATCTATATCTATATCTATATCTATATCTATACCTCTACCTCTACCTCTACCTCTACCTCTACCTCTACCTCTACCTCTACCTCTACCTACACCTACACCTACACCTACACCTACACCTACACCTACACCTACATCTACATCTACATCTGTATCTATATCTATATCTATATCTATATCTATATCTATATCTATCTATCTATATCTCTATATCTACATCTACATCTACATCTATATCTATATCTATCTATCGATATCTAGCTAATCTATATTTCCATTTCTATATCTATATCTATATCTATCTATCTATCTATCTATCTACTGTTGTCTAAGGAAACTGAAGGAATAATTCAAAGTTCCTATGTAAGGACAGCGAATGGACACTGGGGTAAAAGGCTGTAAGCAGGGGCAGTGTGGGGAGATAGTTTCCAAGATCTGGAAAGCACATTTCACAAGATGGATGATATTCTTTCAGAAATAGTGTCTTTGATATGGCTCCTCTTTACTCTGAAACAGGAGCCTAATAAACAATGTGTCCCTGTGTGTTTGTGTGTGTGTAGGTATGTTTGGGTATGTGTTTATGGTTTTTTGTTTGTGTGGGTATGCATGTGTGTATGGCTAAGTGTGTCTGTGTGTGTTGAGGATGTGTGCTTGTGGAGAACAGAGGTTGATGTCACCTCTCATCCCCAGTCACTCTCCACCTTATGCTTTATGAGCATGTCCCTTCACTAAACAGGTAATTCCCTGATTACACAATGCTAGCTTGCCATCAAGCTCTGGGAAGCTCCCTCTTCCTGCCCCCCAGCGCTGTGATACAGATGCTGCCAGGCCACCACTCCCAGCTTTGTACAGATACTGGAGACCTGGAGTTGTGTTTCATTCATTCATTCATCAATCCATCCATTCATCCGTTTATTCATTCACTCAGACCCGATCCATCTCTCCATCTAGTGTATAGTTTTGAAAAGAAGAATGGTGGGATGTGATTTCTCCCATAAATAGCTGAATTTATTTCTTTGGTTCAAGTTGAGAGGAAAGCAATATTGTAGACAAAAATGACAACAGGCTTCTTAAACCAAGCCAGACAAAAGTCTCAAAATGCTTGGAACAAACTTCCAGCATCAGAAGTAGGGAGACATCAAGATGTATTTTAAAGTGAGAGTCTACAAAGATTATATGTGATGTAACAGTGAGGAGGGAAAAATAGGAACAGGTAGCCATGACTGTTCTTTTTTTTGCAACGGGCCATTTTTAAAATGTACTTGACATTTACAGCAATAATGTAGATGGTGAAGTAGGGGTAAGTCAGGGAATATCCATCTTGAGATGTCCATGAAATAAGCCAAGAAAATGTAAAGAATGTATTTTAGATGGTAAACAAATGGGTGTAATACCAAGCTACAATAATGTTTTCAGATGGCTGAGGCTACAGGGATGACTCGCTGGTTAAGAGCATTGATTCTCTTCCAAAGGATTCATGTTCTGTTCCAAACACTATGCAGAGAAGCTCACAACTGTCTATAACACCAGATTGAGGGCATCTGACACTATCTTTTGGCCTTTTTGTGCACTTGTATAAATGTGCACATACAGAAACCTAGACAAACTCACATTCACATAAATAAAATGTTGATCAGATGGTGTTAAATATACACTGTAGTTCATTATGTTCCTCTGTGGACTCTAACTTTACAACAGGGATGAACATGATCAAGTTACAGCAAGAAAAATGGATGCTTGGTGAATTCTTTGCTCATAGCTTGACGAGATAATTTGCAAGCACTTTGCCATCTAGGTATTATAAAGATGGCACTCAGTGCCACAGTGTGGCAACTTGTATGGGTTTCCTCATTGATATTGAATAATGCCTTCCCCTGATAAAAATTGCCAACTGATAAAATGCTGAGAAGTCCTGCCAGCTTCTTTTTGGAGCATTCTTAACCCCACCACATGTAAAAGTGCAGAAGGAAAGAGAAAGCCGTTCATTTACTGAACACTCCATGTCCTTGCTGCTCTGCTTAATTAATAAGCCTCCAGATATCGTCCTTTGAGGAGGTATCTTAATTTAGGAGGAGAAAGTAAAAGACTAGGGATGTAGTTCAGCTAATGCAGTGCTTATTCCTGAGTTCAAGGCCCAAAACCAACCAATGTTAAAAATTAATTAATTAATTAATTAATTAATAGGTTGTGATGATGGTTCCTGCTTATAGGCCCTGCACCAGGCTGTTCCTTGGGGTTTATTTCCCATTCCAAATACCCTCCATGATGAATCTCAGGCCAGCGAGCAATCTGTCTCAAAAAGAAAGAGACCTCATATCATAAAAAAGGAGAACAAAGATATTCAACATTTTCCTCTGGTCCTCACACATGTGCACCTACACTCTTGTGCGCATAGCCTGCCCCAATCCTCACATGCATAATTCAAAATAAAACAGGACCTGAAAATATATGAAGTCTGGAGACATGCAAGTTTAGGATTGGGAGTTTCATGAAGTTTTGATTTGTGATAGGATGTCTGATCTCTTCTCCCCTCCCCCCATCTTTTCTAAACTTAATGACTCACAGCTCTTGAGGACTTGTAGAGTCAGATGTCAATGCTCTGTCTCTACTTTAAAGGCTGAGTTCCTCTCCCCTATTTAATATGTATCAAGTGCCTAGAATCCCAGGCTTTGCAAAACATCATTCACTTTCTTCTGCAGTGATCAGTTAATGAAATCCAGCTGCACAAGGATGGTGCAGAAATCGGTGAAGGCTAGATTCCAGAACTCCAGAACTGTCTCTACCTGTCAGAGCTCAAAGTTCAAATTCAAATTGGGCCCAAAGTCAGAGGTTGGCGGAAAAATGTGAGTTCTCAAGTAAACTTAGCCCTGTAGGTCAGCTCCCAGGATGAAGTTCAGATGGAAACAAGGGGGCTAGTAAAACTAGAGAAAGAACAGTGCCAGAAATTTGTGTGCAGTTATCCAGAAAATTCAAAAGAGGCTGTTGTTATTGTATATAGTTAATAACTATTTTGTCTTATGAGCTGGCCAGCCCCACAATAATTGAGACAAAGACATATTGATTCATTTCATTAACTGTAGCACTGTTACTGAGGGATTACTTCATTACTACTAAACTATCTTTCTACACTAGGCTGGTCCAATCCTATCTGTGCCCCTCAAGTCACTTGCTGTTTGAAGCTCACATGGGCTGTTCTTGCTCCATCAGGTTGTCCTTAAGGTGCACTTCCGCAGGCTATGTGCTCATCATGGTCCATTTCCTCTGATGGTGTTCTCCTGCTCTCTCCATCTTCTCTTCCCTTCTCCTGGCTTCAGACCCCTACCCACAAGCCACAACCCAGAATGGAAGCCCAACTAGATGTCTTCTCCTCAGTAATTGGCTATCTTCTACATTTATTTAACCAGCCAGAGAAGATTGGTGAGCACAATTTATTCACCATTATTTGGTGTATATGAGTGTGTTTTTCTGGACTGCAAACATTTCTTGAGGGCCAGTATTTATCATTTCAATAAACAGCACCACCAGAGCACCTCCCAAAAAATGATACAACAATTATAAACTGAAAATCGGGGGAAGATATGGTTAGATCTAGGTTTCCAGAAGATCACTCAGTGGAACTCAATGACTTTGACATTTTACATCTCTGGAACCTCCTCAATGGTCTCTATTGCTCTTTCTATCTCATTCTGGAAAGGAAATCACTGTTCTTTGAGGATATTCATCGACATACTGGGAGGAGTGGGAAAAGCTACTGTTCTTTGAACTTGAGCTTTGAACATGAATGTGCATAAAGGGGTGTCATTTGACAGCCATTGTGCTTACCACTGCTCAATATGTTAATCATAACTCAGGATTTTGGAAGATAACAAGTTTTGATCTTCCTGCTCTGCTCACCTTGGGGAGTGAATTTCCTCAGTCTGTCTGTGTCTACATTAGGTCATATCAGGACAGCAGCAGAGGTATATGGTGCTATAAATGTGTGTGGTCCTGGATAAAATGGAGAAATAAGAGGAGGGAGCGGACATCAGTACCACTTACTGATGTCTGTCATGAAAATGACTTTTGGTCTTTTCAGAAACTCAAATCAAACTCTAAGAAAAGACATGGATTACTAGCAGTTATGATTTATTATTATAATTAATACAAAAACAGCAATATCAATCTTAAAATAACTAAGAGATTTTTATGGTATCATGTAATGGTTGAGAAAACCAAACTGGTTCATAAGCTTGGAAAATATAAAAATATGAGAAGAAAATGGCTGACAAAGGGTGGTGATTGTAGGACAAGTCATTTATGTTGATGTAGGATAACTTCCACATGGCTATGAATTCTACCAGATGCAGGTTTCGACACAGAAAGCATAAAAATCTAAAACACACCAGACTTTAATGTGCCAAAGGCATTGTAGAAGCACTGGGCTTGATTCTGTTGAGGATGGCTCTAAGAACGAAAAACTTAGTTGTGTACGTGTGGAATCATTTGTTTGATTTAAAGGCACAAGGGTAGTGTTATGTGGTATGAGCTAGGTTCCCGCCTTGTAGAAGCAAACTTGCCTGACACATCTTATTCAGCATGGAGGAAGTAAAGAAGTGCTGATAGTCTACCAGAGGCTGTATTTCAGCAATGACATTTTTCTATAGGTTTTAGGAATAGTCTCCTCTTCGTAGCCTAGTCCCATGTGTATTGGAACCTGTAGGAAACTAAATGGCAAGAAAACCAACACTTTGGCAAGTGAATTCTTTGACTTTGTAATGTAGCAGAGGAACTTGATGGCTCTGGAGTGGTTTTATTTGTTTTTTTTTTTCCTTTCACACATTTTAAAAATAAAGTGAAAGTTTGTGTGTGTGTGTGTGTGTGTGTGTGTGTGTGTTCATGTTTGCATATGTGCATGTGGATGACAGTGTACGTGTATATTGAGATGAAAGGTGCACTCCATGAAGTAACAGGGAAGGAATTATTAAACCTTTTTTGTGACAAAAATGTTGTAATAATTTGAGAATAAAATAATCAAAATGATACCCAGTTAGACTAGCAAGTATAAGGATAAACATATAGGTATCAAATAAATACATAAATAAATGTAGTATATTATATAGGCAAATAACTCGACTATATGAAAACAGTTTACAGATAACAGTCGATAACATTATATGTGATATATATATATACATATATATATATATATATATATATATATATATAAATTCATACATAATAGATGCAAAGGGGAATAGACAGATAATTACAAACTGCTAGAAATAAGTAATAGATTGACAGAATGGTAAGATAGATGATGGATAATACATAGATGATTCATAATATATAAAGAGGGAGATTGAGGATAAGTAGACAATAGAAAATGAGAGATGATGAATAAATAAAATAAAGATAATATATGGTAGTGAAAGACACATAGATAATAATTATTTCTACTAATTATTTCATGTATATTATATTTATAATTTTTGTCCAATACCAGACAAATAACCTTAATGCTTTTTAACTAAACAGTAGAACCGTGAACTCACACAGACATTCTGGGTTTTGGTTATAACATCATATTGAGCAAAGTACATGAAATATTTAATACCTTATTATAAAATGAATTTTATACTCAAATGATTCTTCTCAACTATAGATTAGTTCATGCTTTTTCACAATGTTTAGAATAGGCTGGACTCATCTGTAATCATTCATTGTGTGGGTGTTATAGGCATAATTTCCACTTCTGATATTTTTATGTTATGGTAAGTGTACTAGCTGGTTTTGTGTGTCAACTTGACACAAGTTGGAGTTATCACAGCAAAAAGGAGCCTCAGTTGAGAAAATGCCTCCAATAAATACAACTGTAAGGCATTTTTTTTCAACTAGTGATAAAGTATGGGAGAGTCCAGCTCATTGTGGGTGGTACCATCTCTGGGCTGGTGGTCCTGGATTCTATAAGACAGCAAGCTGAGCAAGCTAGGCAAAAAAGCCATTAAGCAACATCCCTCCAAGGCCACTGCATCAGCTCATACTTCCTGACCTTTTTGAGTTCCAGTCCTGACTTCCTTTGGTGATGAACAGCAAAGTGGGAAGTATAAGCTGAATAAACCCTTTCACCCCAAGTTTCTTCTTGGTCATGATGTTTTATGCAGGAATAGAAACCCTGACTAAGACAGTAAGCTCATTAGCATTCAACCCCAGTATAAACTGGAGAAATCTGAATGTCAGAAACAAAAGAAAGAAATTAAAGAAGCAAAGAACATTAAAAAGTATGAGAAGAGGAGAAGAAATACAAAGGAATCCAAACCAACCACATATAGGAGGACAGGAGTAGAGGTGTATATGGGATTGTGGTATTAAGAAATAAAGAGGGCATCTCAAGGCAGGCTGAATCAGAGAAAAAAAACGAATGGAGCAGTGGTAAAAGCCAACTACATATTGACAGAAAATAAAATCCTCACTCCTGCATTCTAAGTCACCCCACAACATCTTTATGCTGAGAATGAGGGAAAGCCCATGAAAACACATTCAAGATAAGACTTACTGCATTAGGGCTAGTGAGATAAGCCATCAGGTAAATGCACTTTCCCACCAAGTCTGATGACCAAAGTTTATTCTGTAGACTCACATAGTGAAAGAATAGCATTAACTCCTCAAAGGGGTCTTCTGACCTGTCTGCATGTCCTATGGTATCTCCATGTATACAGCGCCGACAGTCTCTGGCAGATTAATCCATAAACATACATGCACACACACACACACACACACACACACACACACACACACACACACACACTATATAACTGTAATAAAACATTTTATAAGACATATAAAGTAATCACTGCACTAGTATTCTGAGATTATGTTATTTTCAAGCAGAAGTTTGAATATTTTGTTTATACTTTACAGCATATTTTCTCCTTTAAATGCAGTTACTAAATACATTTGTTCATAGATTAACTTCAACTGAAAATAATGCCCATATATCTAAAATGTTGACAGTTGTGTTCCATCTCCCGATTAGAAGATGATGAAAAATATTTTCCTCACTGAATTCCAAGATAAAGAAAATCTTCAAAATAATATGGAAGGAAAATCAAAATAAAACAAACAAAATCTTAACAAGTCTCTTGGTCATAGACTGGAAATTCCTCTGCTATATTCTTAATTTCTCCATCCCCCTCAATTTTTTGATAAAATCATTACTCCCAAGGGATTGTCATAGCACATGGGGCCTTTGAGAGGTGAGGTAGTAAGCATGGCCTCTAATCTATTTCTTCAGTGTGCTTACAAAGAGGCTCTGAGATATCTTGCCCCTCACCCATTCAAGAACATAGAAAATATTACCTAGGAACCCAAGAGTGTGCTCCCACGAGATGCCAAATCTACCAGCGCCTTGATTATTTTGAATTTCACAGCTTTAAGAACTGAAAATTAAGCCTTTTGTTTAACTGCACAGGTTAATATATTTTTGTAATAGCAAAGTATTTTTGGTGTTAGGAACATTTTATAAATATTATCAAAAACACAACTAGTACATGACAGCTTTAACTACTTGCAAATGCTCATTTATCAACTCATTTTGAATATAACAACCTACATATTTATATATGATAGACAGATGACAGAGAAATAAATGTTGGATAAACAAATGATAGATAAATAGAACACATGTAACAGCGATAAAGATGATAGATAACTTCTTGATAAACAGATGATTTAAAATGTAATATGTGGCAGGTGATTGATATATCAATGTTAGATATAGATTCATAGATGAATAGATAAATTGAATCATAGATGCCAGAAATGGTACATCAATAGATAATACATATTTCAAAATAATTTTAGGTCAAGCTAAGAGTTAATATAGCACACACTGTATGAAAACTGTGAATTTGATAGACAATTGGATATTATTTATAAATTTTGATTTAAGATAATACATTCTTAAATGTGTAACCAGTAGGATTACATACCATGTGTTAGCTATGCAAACTTGGCCAAGATTTTTTTTTTCAGATTTTGGTATTGTGACCTTAAATGGAAGCAGGAATCTCTGCTCCAGAGCTATTGCGTGAAAAGCATTAAACGGTGCCTGCTCCACATCTGCTCCACATTAAACACTCAATAAACGTGAGCTATTATTGTTTTCACTATTATTATTATTCACAAGAAAAATTCAAAACATGAAAATGGACTCAGTAGGCTGGTGGAGTGGAAAGAATTTTCTAACCTCTCTATAGCAGCTAATGGCACGAGGCACTAAATGGCATGCGAGACACGCATAAGTAGAAATAAGTGCCCCAGGAGTGGAATGCAGAGCGCATTTCACTGAAGTAAGGCTCAGGTAGCTTCTCATAGGAATCAGAATGAACTAGAGGATGCCTTTCGATGGAGAGAACACACATCTGAGCGAACATCTTCAGAGAGGAAAAATGAGATCGTAGCATTTCTTGGCAAGTGAGAAGGATCCATCGGAAGATACAGTGCTGAGAGTCAGCACAGTGAGATCAGGCGGTTCCAAGGCAGGTGCTCAGGTAATGGAGCCTTGGCTATGTGAAGGGGAGGAATGTTTTAATAAGAAATAACTTGTCGGAAGAGCACGCTACATACCCATTTACGGCTGGAATCTTTTAGCCTGTGGACTCCAGCTCCCTCAAAGACAAACTTATAACCAAGTTTAGAGGGGTCAGAGGCATGTCTTCCTAAAAGTACAGATGCTGCCAAAGGGAACATTATAGGGTTCCAGACTATACAGTGTGTGTCATCCTGTTTGCTGTAATAGTAGGGTAAGACTGGGGCCCCTTGATTTTTCCAGGTGAACCTGGAATTGAACAAATACACATCTGTCTGAAATAAACTTTCAATTGATGAAATAGAGCTCAAACTGCAATCTTTGTTCATCGGGTTGAACAAAGGCTGCATCGGTCCTGTTTTAACAGTATGTAAATGAGTTAATGGCCTTGAATTGAGGACCCACAGCAACATAAAACAACAGCCTGTGTTGCTGTTTACTAACTTGGAAGACTTCTCAAAGCAAGGTTGGCATCCGGCTCTCAATGCCATAAACACATCTTAAAAAGGCAGGAGCAATTTTATAGCTGTACATTCGCTGCAGAAAGAGTGTGACCCTGAAGAGCTGGAGTCTCTGCCTCACTTTAAAACAACACGGAGAGCTTATTCTCAGAGTAATCACTGTCTTTTACTTTATAAAAGCGGCCTTTTATTGAGTGCTTAGTAAGAGCCAGGAACTCGATGAAGCACTTCTCAAACTTTTATTTTAAAACAGAATACAAATACAGTCACTCCTGTGAGTATGTGCATGAGTGTGTACGTGCACACACACACACACACACACACACACACACACACACACATGCACTCAAGTTCATGACACACACCAATAGTATAAGGCTGGTTTATTTAAAGACCTCTGGCCTCCTACAAATCAATTCATATGCTCTGACCATTCTTCCAAAACTAGATAATTCCCTGTGCTCAATAATGGACATTTCTTTTGAGTTACTTTATGGCTTATATTTGAGTTTACAAGGTAGAATGCTATAGCTTTGTTATCAGTTTTCAAATCAAAATGTCTTTTAGCTATAATCTGGTCAACCAGTCATCTCTCCCCTAAAACTAAACTGCTCTTCCTTCCCTTGATATGAGTCTATTGCAATAGCTTATTTTTGAATGTATTATTTTGATATATTGCATTGAATAATTTTGCATCTTGGAGATATTTCCTGTTATCTATGATGTGGTTACTAAGTGACTTAATGCAACCAAAAAGCCATCAGATTCAATGTTATATACTTTCCTTTCACCTAATGCTTATTCTGGTAATAAAATTATTCCACGTTTCAGAAGAAGATCATTATACAATGTCTGGTGGAAAATGTCACCTAGGGCAGTCACTAAAAACTAGATCAATCCATCTTTACTTAGACAAAACCATGTCATGGTCAGTTTTGTTTCTTCTCTGGCTGATAAGCTTTGATGGGTTTTGTATGAGTTTACATTGAGATGCTTAAGGGCAGAAATAGTTCTTATCCCCAGTCTAAATTCCACCCTTTTCTTGGAAGCCTTCATGTCTTTTATCACAGAAATCCTTGTACAAGATCTGATCATGTCTCCTAAGTTTGCTAGGTGTACTTATTAAAACTACAAATTTGGTTGAAACTGTAGATTAACAAACCTGAGATATTCTTGTAATAAAAATGCCCATATACTGATTATTTGTAAGTCAAATTTAGTTACAAACCATGGATTCTCCTTATCAGATGATTACTGTTGGTGACTCACTGTCCCTAACTATGTAAGTCCATGTCCTCTGAAAGATAGGTGCCAGCAGATATACAAGAGAGATGAGGACAACAACCTCCTTAGGGGAAAATCTTTCACACTGGATTTAAAGACTCCTTGATGCTCTTTGAGAGGTTATGAAACTACTGGGAGATGAATCTGAGTTTAAGGGAGTCTGTTACTGGGGATGTGCTTTGCCAGCTTATAGCCAGCTCTTCTCCCTGGTAACCAAACTGGCCTCCTGCTACCATTCCCATACCTTCTCTTTCGTGATGGGTTCTTTGCCTCTTTAATGGTAAGCCAAAATAAGCACCTCTCTCCTCACTGTTGCTTTTGGCTAAGGCATTGTATCACAGCAAGAGAAATGATACTAAAATTATGCCTTAGAGGGAACGTGGAAGGGAATTATTTTCATGCTTTTTTGTTTTGAGTCTTCTTTTATGGTAGACTACGAATTTTGAAGTGTTCTGTTTTATTTTCTTGTGTCTGAGTGTGTGTTTGTATATGGGTATATGTACAAGAATTGCCAATGCTCTCAGAGGAAAGAAGATGGTAGCCAATCTCTGGAACTAAGATTACAGATGGTTATGTGCAGCCCAACATGGAGATGCACACACACACACACACACACACACACACACACACACACACACACTTACTCACACACACAAAATTTCTCAGAACACAGTGGGGTTTAATATTGAGATAGTAGGTTAAAAACTTTCAAGGATATTTTTTACATGTCTCCCTCTATTAACATGGAAAACAATTAGTCTCCTACACAGTAATTGCATAATAAAGTCAAACAAACAACAAAATACACACCACAAAGCCTTAAACCCAGTACAGTTTGAACAATTTGCTTTTCTATAATAATTATAATGGAGTACACATGATAAGATTCTATTTACCACAAGCAAGGTATTAAATAAGTTTGTCCAGAATAAAAGTATGAGGTGCATAGTAAGTTATATATTACAGAAATTAAAAAAATGGCCTAGTAGGAACTTTCAATCTTTGGGAAGATTGAAAAATGCATACTCTGCTTCTCCATGGGGAAGGGAGAAGACCAGCAAAGAGGACTGTTTCTCCACATTAGGAACCTCTCTATGTCTTATCAGTGAAGATGAAACACCACAACCCTGTAAGTGAATGAAGAGTAAATTGAAGAGCCATTCTCTAGTGTTTGATTTTTATGAACTGTATTATTTGTTACAGGTTCTCCCCACCTCCTCCTTTGATGCACATTGTCATGTTATATATAACAAATAATAAAAAATTAAAAAACATGCTAAGCTTTGAAATTAATTGGGACTGTCAACTACAAATTGCCTGCAGGGAAATGAGAACGTTATAAACAGCTCTGCAAACTGCAAACTTAAACTTATGCAGATCTCTATCACATATTTACTGTCAGTAATGATGGTTTGGAACTAACCAATAGAGTTATTATATTTTTAAGATATTTATAGTTCCATTAGTGAAAATGTGAGGCTTAAGACATTCTACAAACCTCAGAATAGATATTCTGAGGTCCCTCTTTAACTTAACCCTATGTTCTAACTTGATTTTACCTTTTTTCTTTTTTTTTTTTTGACTGGCATTAGAGAATGTGATGTCAATAGATATTTAGATTTATAAATTTAGCTAGAGAATTAGTAATATAAAATATTTTACTACCCTAAATTGATGCAGACAGGTAGATGATAGTTAAGCATGAACACAGACAGATAAATGGTCAATAATAGTCAAATAAATGATACATAGATGTGGGTAGATGAGTAGATAAATTATAGATGGGGAAATGGATAGATGCATATTCAACAACAGATGGTATATTATTTTTGAAAGAGAGATGATGAATAAATGTTACAGACATATAGGTCAGTAATGGATAGGTAGATGATCATCAGATATATATCTAGATAGGTTGGTAAGAAATACATGATGGATAGATAGATAGATAGATAGATAGATAGATAGATAGACAGACAGACAGACAGACAGACAGACAGATAGATAGGTAGATAGATATAGATAGATAAACAGATAGACACATAGGTAGAGAGATGATATAGAAATATGGAGAGATGAATGTCAGGAGAGCTCTATATCAACATCAAGCTACTAATCGAGATTCATAGATGAAGTAAAATTAAACATGAGAGCAGTGAGACATGAATTTTAATGAGATTGCTTACAATACACGAGACTGTTGTAGTCTAAACAAATAACTTTGTCTGGTGAAATACTTTTGGAAAAAAAAAAATCATGGTTTTGGCACTCCATTTCCTTTGTAGTCTTCCTCTTCGTTTTTGGAGGAAGAGTTATCTGGTTGGGTAAATTCGTTCATAAATCTTTAGTAATAAACTGAACATTGTAAGTGTACAGAAAATAGAATTTCTTTTTATTGACAAACATGTAATTTAGACCATGTATAGTGTTCACTCAACCGATAGATTCTCCTATGTGATCTGTGTTTCTGTTCCATTGATGTAATAGAATATGTGTCAAAAAGAAAATATGTGAGGAAGGGTCTGTGCTAGTATAAAGTTCAGGGTACAGTCCAACACTGGGGGGAGTCCATGTTGGAAGGGCTTTGAAATAATTGTTAACAGCTAAGGAAAGGGAGAAAGAGAAACACAGCTCTTGGTCCTATTTCCTCCTTTCCTATGCAGTCTAGCATCCCAACTCAGCGAAAGGATTCACTCATATTTAAAAATGGGTCTCCCCACCTTGATTCATGGGATGAAGAAATCACCTCACAGATATGCATAGAAAGTCACCAAGGAAATTCTAGATTCTGCCCAGTTGACAGTGGACACAAAACTTCATTCACAGGCAATGTGTTTCATGCTGTCTTGTGAATTATATAAAATGAGAAGGAAGGTTAACAGATCATAACGTCTCACTGAAAGAAAAAGACTGCATGTATCTCCCAAGGCCAAACAGAAGATAAATTTGAATCTCTAGACAATCTAGTCTTGTTTATGGAAATGAGAAATAACAGGTTCCAAAAAATTAATAATAATAAATGAATCCATCAAAGAAATTCTTTTTATCAGAAAAGCACAAATGTTTCCCTAGTGTTACTTATCACTTGTCCGTGTTTAACAGCCTTTCTGTCCTGTGTACATGGAAAACTTATTTGTCTTCAAACAAACAAAAGTGAGAGATAAAATGACTGACTGCTGATATCAGCAGAAAGGAATGAAAAGGTCTTTTTTTTCCTGTGCCAATATACCAATTGATTGAATGAGATTCTTTTATTGGTGCCAATGAGGTGGCTAATAACCTGAATCTGATACTTATCCCAGTCTCTCAACTTATTCTCTGACCTCCACAGAAATGTCATGGATAAGTAGGGACCTACACACACACCCCCACTAACATATGTCTGTAATTTTAAATACTAGAAATATGGGCTGGCAAAATGTCTCAGCAGACAAAGCCCTTGAGGACTACAGCTTGCATTCACAGAATGCACTTAAAAGCCAGACAGACATAGCAGCCTATCTTTAATTCTACAACTCAAGGGATAAAAGTAGGAGATCCCCAGACAAGCTACATAGCCAGGTTCAACAAGAAACCCTGCCTTAATATAGGAAGAGAAGATGAACTCTGGAAGACACTCAACATCAATGCTGACCTTCACATAACATGAACACACAATTGTACTTGCACCAACTTGTCCACCCACATATTTATGAACATGCTTGTGCACATGCCCATATAATGTATGCACATATCCATATGTGCATGCATGTGTACATGCATACACTCGTGCGAGCGTGCACACACACACATACTGAGCTGAGCCTGTAGTGGGTAAAACAATACAGCTGAATAGATATCTTGCATTAGTATGTCATTTCATTGTCACAGCTCAGCTCCACATAGAAAAATCATCCCCGGGAAAAATCGCCGGCATTGTTTTATTGCCTTGATGGCCTTATATATGTCACTGAATGCTGTGAGGTGAAAGGAAGACGTGAGGTGTGTAGATATAACAAGCAGAGAGACTCTCTCAGACTGCATCTCAGTATGAATGAGTTGTTTGTCAATATCCCCGGGTCTCTGGTGAGCAACAAGAATGACTCTGAGGATAGTGCAACTCTGTCTCCTTCCACCAGAGATTATAATTGGGCTATGAATTTTTATAACAGGAGAGTCTTCCTGTTGCAGACAGAGAGAGACAGAAAGTTTAGTTAACAGTAAAAAAAAAAAAAAATCAGAATAGGCAGAGTTGCCTGCATAGATAGCATTTCAATAGGCAATACCTCTTTTTTTCCTGTCCTGTTTTTCTTTTCTTTTTTTTTTTAGACAGGCATCTATTATAGTTTGCTGACAAATAATTTCTGAAATACACAGCTCATTTCTGAATGTTGCTCTCTGTATTGGTTTACTGCCCAGGGACACTAGAGTTTCTGTAGCACCTTGGAGGATTTGAGAAGCCTACAGAGGTGAGGAGAGGTAATTTATATAGAAAAACCAAATGATAGCAAATTGTAGGAACAAAAGTTGCATCTTCATGTGAAAAGAGCTAATTGGGACCATTTCATTCCAAATCTCTGATGCTTGGCATATAAATTCTGTCTCTGTGGTACTCTGTTCATTAAGCGGGGGACCAGCACTTGCTGGGGAAATCCCACTGAAGTCAGGCTCTGTATGAGAAGGCAGATTTATTTGTGGAAAAAGAAGAGAGAAGGGGCAGCTATACAAGCAGCTCTTTTCAGGGCCACATTAGTTTTATCTAGTTTATCTGAATTTGAAGAGTTTGTCTCTACTCTGTTCTGTAAACTCTCAAGGCACTTTTGTCTTTCTCTGACATATCAGGGTTTAACTGAGCCTTATTCATTAGTTGCTTGTGGCTACAGAGTAAACGTTGATTCTTTGTCCCAGTGACTTTATTTTGAAATGGAAGATTAGAACAGATAGAAGGTGCTTCTTTATAGAACAATCTATCTTTGCCACTGATGCTAAATTATTTTAATCATATCTTGAGCCAATTCCCTCATTATCTACTTTCACAACCTATCCTCGATGATTCAACTTTACATTGTAAGGGGAGAAAAGATAGAGTGTAGAGCCTCACCTCTCAGACACTGGCAACAGCTGGAGATGCCCAGTGGAGATGTCTGCATTTCTGTATGTGAGAAGGTTTGGGGGGCATGTCTCTAGGAACCCCAGTGAGTCCATGGAGAATGCAGCTGTGTAAATTATGTCTTTATGGGAACCTGAAGGTGGATTCGGAGCCACTGAGTTTTCAAAGTACATTGCTGGACCTGAATTTAGTAAATTATCCTGAATAAACTGGTCAGCTTTCTGCTACAACACAAGTATAACCTTTAAGAGGGGTATTTTACTGGTGGACTTATGAGATGCTTCTAAGTTGTGAAGGCATGACTTCCCATCCCTAGAACTGGAAACAACCCTTCGAACCTACAGGAAGTGTTTGATTGTATGTAATTTAGTTCTTATAAGAAACAAAATAAGAACAATTTCTCCAAGGCACTCCAAAACCTCATTTTATTTTATCTTATTCAACACAGTGATGTTGTATTTAAGTATGGTGCACATGTATGTATGGTTCCCTCTATGTGTGTTTGTGTGTGTGGTACCCAGGAACATTCAGGCACACACATGAGGAACCCAGAGGTCCATATCTGGTGTTTTCTTCCTTTGGTATCTGTCTTACTGTTTCACACATAGTTTTTTCCTGAACTTGTAACCTGCTGGTTCAGCAAGACTAGCTTGCCTGCAAGCCCCAGGAATTCTCCTCCTTCTGATTCCCAGTGCTGTTACTACAGGCATGGAACCCCAGCAGTGACTTTCAACTTAAGTGTCTAGGTGTTTGAACTCGAGTACCTTTGCTGGTGCAGCAAATACTTGTTAAGGAATCATTTCCCTAACCTCATTATAAAGCTTTGTATTTTCAGCACAGCTTTGTCAATTAAATGTTAATTGTACATTTATGAATCCTAAAGATACTTATAAAGCAATATAATTACAATGCAAGTGAGTGTAATAAGAAACTAGTGGGAAATGTATAGGTATGTCTCTTTTGTGAGCTATTTCACCTTGCTTTTTAAAATTTAATTTGTATTATTTTGATAAAGTCATACACATACATGAATACTGCATTGCATTACTGCCACCCTTCCTTTTTCTCTCCAATTCCTCTTTTGCCCACCACATTACAATGTTCATGACTTCGTTTTGTTGTTATTTAATTAGTCACTATATATATATATATATATATATATATATATATATATATATATATATACATGTATATATTCATATTCTAGTTTTCCCCACCACATGGTAAACATACGTAAATAACATCACTCAGAAGACTTTTATAATTTACAAAATATGAACGTGTAAAATTATGCTGATTTAGAACAAGTGGGATCTCAGTAGTGATCCAGTGTGGAAATTTTAATTTCACCACATAGGGAATCAGAAGTGGGGTACCAGTGGCTTCTCCTGGCTCTTAGTTCCACAATGATCACCAGGAGCAAATGCCTACCAACCTATGCCTGGATAGATCTACAAACACAAACTCTGATTGGAATATGGATATTCGATTATAAATTAGTATCTGTTCTTTGTTTTTAATGATTCTGAAATCAGAGACTTTACCAAACTGAACAGCAAACAATTGTTAGACAGAGGGCCTTCTTTTATTTTTCCTGAACATTGTAACCTTCCTTTCAGTAAGAAACAAGTTGGAATGAGAAAAACTAACATTGGAGTTCCTATGTCACATTCACTCATATTTCTGAGAAGAGAGAGGGAGAGAGACAGAAAGACAGACTCAGAGACAGAGACAGAGATACAGACAGAGATAGAGACAGAGAGAATATTTTATTTATTTAGGGAAATCAATTTACCTGTGATTAAGTTTCTGAAGTGTAAACTATAGGAATCCATGCCGAAAGGCAAAGCCTCAAAGAACCTATTGTTAAATGTAAGATTCTCTCCCAGTCTCCAGGGTTAGAGAGGCACGTAACAATTTATGTCTTGGTTTGTAAGTAAAGTAAATTTTATACTGAACACTAAAAGTAGATGCAAGTTCAGTCACCAAATTCAATCCAATAAGTTATCTCAAATGGGAGCCGCTATTCCTGCCTCATATTTGCTCCACGTGAAAGAAATCTGTCAGAAAGTATGTTCCCTCATGTTGAGCAAATTGTCCAAAATGGAATCGCTTGAGAGGACTTATACACTCCAATAATGAAGAGATGGGCAAAATGTAAAGATGGACGCATTTTCTGAATAATGCATGCTGTCTCCCCAAACGCCCAAATGATATAGAAGGGGAAATCTGGGTTGCTAGATTTATGGGCTAGCTATTTTACTTGTATTTTATTTTTATATGTGCTTTATACTTTTACAACAAGTAAAATTATTTCCATCAAAGCGTTATTTCTATTCAAACAGAACAAATAGAACCTTCACAAGAAGCCAGGGATCACAAATGTTTGAAAAGTAAAGGATTCCTTCACCCAGATTTGTCATTACAACCATTGGGGGGGTGTAAACATAAGTTTTGTAGTAACACAATTAGCATAATCC
Source organism: Micromys minutus (assembly GCF_963924665.1). Taxonomy (NCBI): domain Eukaryota; kingdom Metazoa; phylum Chordata; class Mammalia; order Rodentia; family Muridae; genus Micromys; species Micromys minutus. Next base: position 16,311,421 of record NC_137975.1, on the reverse strand, counting down.
GAAATCTGACAGCTGACAAGCAGCGACTTCATGGACAGAGTAACTGGGACCGGAAGGAAGATAGCCCTTAGCTAACCACACCCCACACAACTACCCAACACTCAAGTCTCTGTTCTCTTCTCCCCAACTACCAAATTTATCAAAGCACCAGCTGGCAAGATAGCTCTGTGAAAACCATGAACACCAGAGTTCAAGCCCCAGGAAGGACTTGGTTGGGGGAGAAAACCAGCGCTGGAATATTTGTCTCCCTCTTGCCCTTTCACTGCTGAACAATCCTCTGTGGAGTCAGAAATCGGGGACTAGGACGTTCCTTGTGCTCCATTTACCAAATATATATTCCTCTGTGCACCTCGGACAGAGCCACCTGCAGGTGCATGCGGGTGAAATTAGTGACCTTTGATAATTATAGCCCACAGTGCTCCACTTCTAAAGTAGGCTGGCTTTCTGATTTATAACAGGGCTCCAGGTCCCAGGCTACACGCTGTAGTTTAAGCTCTTGCATACAGGTGGAAGGCGAACGGAGAGGATCGGAGCCATAATTTTGTCCTTGTCTCCCCCCTCTTATCTCGTGTTTGGACAAAATGATCAGGGAAACATATTTGGAATAGAATGACTTGGATAGTGGGGAAGAACTTAAGGGTTCACTTATTTATTTATTTTTTTTAATGTATGCCGTTAAAAGGACGTGGAAAGAAGAACCATGTGCGGTTAATGTCATCTTTTTACAAACCTTTAGGGATTCCATTGCAGGCAGCCATCTGGGGAATCTAAGCTGGAGGTTTAGTCTTTCTATGGCCTTAAGTCAGCAGGGCGCACACCCTTGGGTCACCATGTGGGACAGACATCTCTGGTGCAGACAGGTGTTGCATATGCCTAGTGGGGCTCCAGGCGGGGATCCCCCTCGCACCCCCCTCTCCTACTACCCCTGCTTTCTCAAAGTGCTGGAGCATGCCTAGTGGCCACTCTGGAGCCACCGAGGGTTTTTGCACTGGCTCACACTCCGCTTCTCCGGGTTTTATCCAGAGCCGCGGGGGGTAGGCGGGGGGGGGGCTGGGGGGGAGCCCGCAGAGCCCGGCGGCCTGGGCTACATGAGTGGGGAGCGCGTACGGGGCTGTCTCCCGCGCGCTTTACGGTTGCTCTGGAGATGCTGGAGCGCAGAGCCTGGCTGCTGCTCCTGCTGCTGCTGCTGCTGTTGCTGCTGCTGCACCTGGCGCGCTGAGCACCGTGCGGGGAGCCCCCGAGGGCCGGCGGCGGTGCGGGTGCGCTGGTGGCGGACTGCGGTAGAATGAAAGCCTGGCTCCTCCGGCGTTGCAAGCCACCGCTCCGGCGCGATCAGGTGCTGGCAGCCAGCCGCCCGCCTCTCCACTAACTTGCCACTTGGTCGCGTCTGGTGTCTACATTTTCGGGGGGTGGTGGGGGGGCGGGGATAGTGGGGAGTCCGAGGATCTGCGGTAGTCAAAAAAAGAGGGATTCTGCAAAAAGGGGCGCCTGCTTGCCTCCGCTGCCGCTCTCCGTCCCCTCCCTGGCGCTGCCCTCCCCCCCACACCACCGCTGCCGCCGCTCTTCCCTTCCGCCAATTCCGAGAGCGACGGGGCGTCTGTGACATGCGATCGCTTGCCAAGTGACGGTCCCCGAGTGTGAAGTGCCCGCGAGGAAGTGTGAGCTCCGACGCGGGCGGCAAGGGGATGACAGCCATGAAGCAGGAGCAGCAACCCACACCCGGGACCAGGGCAACCCAGTCGCAGCCAGCAGACCAGGTGAGAGTTGGCTTCTAGGGACTATCCCTCCCGGGAGGGGTGGCTCCAGTCAGTCACCCCCACCCCTGACACACACACACACACACACACACACACACACACACACACACACACACACACACACACACACACACAAACACATCCCTCAAGATCTCCTCCAACATTTGCCTCTCTTCATATTCCCTCCGCCCCACTCCCAGGCTTTCTTGTCTTATCCATGGACCCAGCAGGAACTTAAGGGTATCCCAGTGCGCTCTGGGGCCGCGCAACGGGATGTTCAAGGTGGAGAGCCGAGGGGAAGTGGGCAGAGAGGTAAAGGCTGATGATATGCCACAGCGAAGAGGCTGCCGTGGGAGGGAGGGGTGATCTGTTCTGCTGTGGGGAGTCTTGACTTCTGAACGCATTTTGAATGGATCTAGCGCGATCCTGGAGACTGTCTCTTGCACAGGTTCAGCCCTTTCTCACTGTGGCTCAGACGCGCGCTGGCCAGAGATAGTGAAGTAGGCAAACGACCTTTAAGCTATCAGAGTTTTCCTTATGTTTTCTTTTGAGAGGACCATGATGGAAAAAGCAGGATGGGAAAAGAGCACTCGGGTTCTCTAGTTTGCTGGGTGGAAGGAACTAAACATGAGAAAGGCATTTATCATTCAGGGTGGCAAGAAAGGTTCCGGTTTTGGTGGTCTGTTAATTATGTGTTGTTTCTGCAGAACGTAGGTGCTTTGTATTTGCTGATTGGTTATTACTGTCCCCTTTGAGTCCTTTGGTTCCTGCCACCCCCCCCCCCTTTTTTTTTTTTTTTTTTTTTTTGGTTAGTGTTGTTTGGCTCTTCAGAAAATCTGTAACCTAATGTTGTGGAGACATGTCTATTTCCTGTGTCTGGTTTGGGGGAGATTTGAGAGTTGGGTCATGCCTTTTCCTAAAGTTGGAGGGGTCAGGAGTGGAGCGATGCTCCATCGAGGAGGAGGGAGGCTGTAGAGAGAGTCCCGGAGAGGTGGTCATGTTTACTTCAATAACAACTGGAGTAAGAGAGCCATTCTTGGTCTGTGTAATGCTACGGAGCTAGAGCATCCCGTAGCAAGATGCAGGAGGTGGAGAGCCAAGCTCTTTGCCCAAGGAGCACACTGTTGGTGGACGGCTGCTAGAGGCATTTCGGGCATAGTTCATGGTTGGAAGTGTGGTGTCTGGGCAGTGGGACCTTGCAAGACAAGTAGAAGCCAGTTCCTCAGCTCTTGGTATTCTAAACACAGGAGCCCTGGAAGAGCTGTCCAAATTGCCCAGAGCGATGCTGAAGCAGAGGAAGGGATACCAGGGAGGTTGTTATTACGATTCCAGTCTTGGTCATCCTTCCTGGCTTGTGGTCTCTTTCCTCCATCCCCCACCCCCATCCTTTCTCCTCGCCCATGTGTTTCACACAGGTGGAAAATTTTCAGTGTTTTACAGCTGTCTGTTTGTGAAGTAAAAATTGCTGAGTTTATGAAGTGTTTGATGCCTTAAACCACCCATTATGTGTCCTTAAGTAAGAAGGCAAAGAGGAAGGCATTATTCTACAATGTTCCCTCTTCTTATACATCGTCTCTGTCCCCTCCCCCATCAGCACACATCACCATGCAGACGCTGGTTAAGCTGACTTACTGAAAAAAAAAAAATTTCAGGAGAGGAACATGGATGTAACATTCCCTTTTTAGGCTGAAGTCCTTAAATTTAATCCACAAGGCTTGGACTCTCGACTGCTATTGGAGTGATGTGACCGATAAGAATGATTAGCCAGGAGAGAGTCTCCACATGACTTTTTTTTTTTTTTTTTTTTTTTTTTTTTTTTTTTTTTGCTCACTAACCTGTGACACCAACTGGTGACTTGAAGTGCTGCAGACAGTTTCTGTAAGGGTGGGGGAGGTTTGCAAGAGGCATAGCTGATATACAGAAGCCCACTGGATGTATGCATGGTAAATCCCTTTGTTAGGGTTAACATGACACGTAAAATTCACATGGTAGGAAAGGTTCATATGTTGCTTTATTTATTTCTCTAGGATGCATAATTAAAACGGTTCTGTCAGATTTTCAGAGAGTGGTCATCTGCAGAACTCTAATTCTAATTGGCTGTTTTTAGAAGATTCTGTGCTTGCATATGATTCTGAAGTGTGAGTGGCATGCATCTCTTCCTTGTATAGGAAGAGGCTGATTTGTAAATGCAAAGTTAGGTTAATATGACTACTGCAGTGGTCTCACAGGAGGCCTTCACAAAGTCCCTGGAGTCCCTTTAGCTAGCTAGCACTTTCCTTGTCCAAAGACATATATGAATATGATGTGGGAAGTTGTTGTGAATACTTAAGTTAAGGTCTGAAACTCACAAAAAAAATTGAACAGATTCAGTCACTATGCCTTGAATTTCTAATAATCCCACAGTGTCCACATGATGCTAGATATGTTAGAATAATTGTAATGACTGGTATGATACTTCAAAATAAAAATTCATACATCTGACTTAACTTGTACCTGCATGCATTTCTTTTCAGTAGAGTGTGCCTTAAACAGAAGGCACATTCCAGCTCCCTGGTCACTCTCTATTGATTCCGAATGATTTAGATTTTTTGAATGTTGTCCAAAAGGTCTTTCACTTTCTGAGACGGTGATTTCCATGAGCCTCGAAGATGCCTTGTCCTTTGGCATCTGAAACACGTGCATTTAGTACAGGGTTAGAAAAGTCATTCTTGGGAATGTGAGTGTTTATAGGTTGTAGAATCTGTTAGCTTTCACAGTCTGCAAAGGGCTTGTCTTCTCTGCTTCCTCTTGTCATTAGCTGTCCTCTGTCACATTTGCCCTGACCAGAGACAACCCCTCCTCAGAAAGCAGCTGGAGCTGTTCACATTTAATATATATATATAGAATATATATAAAAATTATATATTTACCACTTTTAATCATCACCCTTTTAAAATAGCGATTGATTCATTTGTTTTTTTTTTTAAAGACTTGATTGCATTTTTCAAAAGCTGATTTTGTTTTCATAATACTCTACATTTATAAAAGGTTCAAAAATAAATACTCTGACAGGGCAGATACAATCACACCCACTTACCATGATCCATTCGTCACTTTTTATTGACGGATCTGAGGATCTTAAGTAGCCAATTATAGTTCATTGTTACCTGAGAACAAGCACCTCTGAAGCCGCTGCCATGTCCTCAGATGTGCTTGAGTTGAGCAGGAAACGTTTACCAAATGCACTTTTTTATTCGACTCTCAGAGCAGCGTTTTGAGTCCACTTTGGTTGTCTTCTTTTCCCACTTAAGGGATGATAAGAATGCCCTTCTAAAAAAGATAAGCCCCGAAACCAATTTTTGTCTTCAGATGTGACTGAACTTGGCTCATTTAAATCACAAGTTCCCCCTCCAGCTTCTTCACAATCACAACAAATTATAGTGAGAATTATGCAGGATGGTTGCAAACTTTGCTTTGTGCCTGTGCAAATATTACTTTGAGAAGTGAATAGATATATGTCTCTTTAAATCATCAACCACTGTGTAAATGCTGCCTCTGGAAACGTCAACAATTAACTAGAAATATAAATAATCTAGAAACAATAAAACAAATCAAGTAGATCATCACAAATGCATTAGCAAGGTTAGAAAACGTTTCTATCTTTCTGCTGTGGTCCTGAGGAGATTCCCAAGGTTTGTGAGAGTTTAGCAAGGCAAGGTTTTGAATTTGTCCTCGTTCCACCAGGTGGCGCCATTCTGCTGACGCCAACCGGGACAGTTACCTCCAGAGTGCTTGGCTGTCTTAAAACCAAAAAAGAAAGCACAACAAAACAAAACCCAAATAAAACAACTGTGTGCACACAGAAAACTCAACTAAAGTAAAAGAACAAACTCCCCTTATGAAGCAGAGATAAACGGCACTCTTTTACAGCAATAACGAAAAATGCCATGCATTTTTCTTTTATTCATTTATTTTTAGTAGCAGAGTAAGTTTTCCCAGCACATTCATGCAGTTTTCCTGATAAATAACTCATGGTCAAGTTATGATGATGTAGAGATTGTTTTAAAGGAATTCGTCAAAGGAATACTAATAGAAAGCATTTTGATAGAAATGCTGTCATTCAGTTTTTTTTTCCCTCCAGCTTTGTCTAGAAAGATTAATCAAAATTTTAAAATGCACACTAAAGACTGAGTTGTAAAAAATGTTCATGTTTCTTCTGCTAATATATAATCATTTCATAATGTAGTAAAACTATTTTTTTAAACATAGAGTCTTGAAAACACTTTGAAAGGAATTTTGCAAAGCTTGTTTGAACCAGGTCTGTAGTCACAGCTGCTCAGTGACCAAGAGTCCAGATCATCCTGGGGTTCAGAACAAAACTGTTCTAAGCAAAAACAACAGAACACAATAGCAAGCCCATGTAATCCACCACACATCAAATATATGGGAGGGAGTTATTTTCTTCTAACCAACGTTTGAAAAATATCATGCAATTTACAGTGAGAGTTCCATATGATTTGGTCAGAAATTATAATTTTGGATGAATAAAGATGATACTACGATATGAGACAGAATGCAAAATTTCTATTCTTTGTCTTTCTTGGTGTGTGTTTGTGTGTCCAACGCCCATTTCCAGCACATTTCTCTCTTGCTTCCTGCCTTATGTTTTAATCGCAGGAGTTTTAACTGAATCTAAATGTGTGACCCACTAGCTAAACTAGCTGTCACCAAGCCCAAGGCTCTTCCCCAGAATTTCTGCTCCTGGATCTTCTAGCTGTGTTGAGTATCTGCACTTGAGTTCTCCCAGTTGGAAATCAAGCAGTTTACTGGTTGATCCTTCTCCACAGCCCCTGATTGTTGGTACTTTTGAAACGGTCTTTTTATGTGCCACCTTATTGTCTTGAACTCCATGTGTACCCAAGGAATTCCTCCAACTCAGGGCTCTCCCTCCTGAGTGCTAACATGACAAATGTGTCCACCTTTACCATCTCTTAATTTCTTTCTCTATGCACTTAAACATAAAACACTAAACTAATAAACATACAATATAAATATTTCATATGTGAGTCATTTTATCTACTGAATTAAGAAAAAGCACAAAAGCCCCTTACTGAGAATTATCTGCTTTTATATCTATCTACTTATTTCAAGGGACGAACACATGACACATTTAAAAATTAAATTATATAAAAAACACATTAAAGGAAATTATGTTATGAAATATTAATGCTACATTATCTTGTGCATATTGCACCAAAAATAAAACGTTTAAGCTCATTATCTCCAAAATTGAGGGAAAAATAAAGCCATTTCTGAATTTCAGTATCTTGAATTATTATTACTGCAAAATGTTATAAGCCTTAATATCAAAGGCATATTTCATTTATTTAACATGTATCCTGCTACATATAGACAATTTTTCTGGCTATTCTTGGGAACCTTTGCACTACCAACCACAAATATTCACTATCATTTGACAGTGGGTATTTGCTAAAAGTCCTAATGACCTAGCTTTAATTTTCCATTTGACACAAGGTGGAATCAGATGGGAAAGAAGTCTCCATGAAGTTTGGTCTGTGGCTGTATCTATAGGGGTTATCTTGACTGCCTTCACCGACACCTCCTGGAAGTGGACAGTGCTAGCCTTTGGTTGTAGGCTTTGCTATGTGCCAGACAAAGCCTGATGAGTAGGGAGATGCATGCATTCATCTCTCTGCTCCTATCTGTGAATTAGACTTGAGTAGCTGCTTCAAATTCCTGTCTCCTTTTATTCCCCGCAGTGATGGACTGTAGTCTATAATTATAAGGCAAACTAAACCCTTTCTCCTGCTTGCTATTTCCCAGGGTATTTTATTAGAGTAGCACAAATGATGCTCTGGTCGGCACGATGATGCTATATCTTCATTTCCTCTGTGAAGGAGGGAGACTCTTAGACCTGTACAGGCTTCTTGTGAGGATTAAATGAGATAATATGAATAAGAATAATACCTTTTGAAGAATCCCTGTCTCATACTCAGTCTTCTCATTAAATGTGAGGTCTGGGAATTGGAGCCTCACCAAAATTTAAATAATACAAAGATTATAAACTACCTCTAGCAGGTACTTTATAGGTTTTAGGCATTCACTGAACATTTGCATGATTACATGGTTTGTCTGTGAATGTATCACGAGACAATCTTTGCACTTCATGACATTCAGGTATTGAAGTATTCTCTTGCATCTCAGAATGCAATCCTTCAAAACTGTTTGACTATCTCATTCTTTAACAGACCATGATAGAAATAAATATAGGCTATTTTTCTGAAATTTTAATTAGGTATCAAATGTGTTGCATATAGTTTCCACTTAGTCAGACGGTCACTGTGAGAAGGAAAGCATTTGAATATGATTTACAGAACTCCATCCTGGAGACAAAGCCATGAAACTCATGTCTTCACAGGTAATTCTCAGGACTCAGCCCAATCAGAATTCCAGTGGATAGGGGAACGACTCATAAGGCACTGCCCATTCTTTATTGAGGAATTACTGGCAGTTCATAGCTCCTAGAAAGATGAGAAGTCCTTTCTTCATTTACTCTTTGAAATTTTAATGCATCTACACAATGTAGTTGGTAATATCTACCCTCTCTTTCCCTCCTTTAGTTAACTCTCAAAGAACCCCTGTATTGTCCTCTCTACTTCAGGTCCTCTCTTTCTAAATTTTAGAAATAACTTAGTTTCTTAATCCACCAAATCTTATCAGTACTACATCTTTCTGCATCGGCTTTGGGTCATCCATGGTGGCATAGAGATTCTACCAAGAATGCACTTGTAAACAGAAGTGATCCTCTTTCTGTAGCCATGGAGTACCAGAGACATTATTTTAGCACTGTAGCCACCTGACAATTGCCCATAATCCAATAAACGGACTCACACTCATGCACATGTCCAAAACCTTAAGCAAACCAAAAGGACCATTAAGAAAACTGACATGAAAGCAGAAGGGGTACCTGTTGGAGAAAAAAGAGTTTCGTGACATCATCAAGATGTCTTATACACAGCCATGGAATTGTCAAAAAGATATATATATATATATATATATATATATATGTGTGTGTGTGTGTGTGTGTGTGTGTGTGCATGCATGTGTATGTATGTATATTATATATATGTATATGTGCACATGTGTGTATGTATGTATATGATGCATATGTATGTGTATATGTGTATATGTATATATATTTACAAAAGGAAAAATGTATAATAAAACATTTTAAAAGTAATATATTGTAAATATCACCAGAAAGATGATCATCTGGCCGTGTTCAATGTCCCAGGGTACATGTCTCTGGCATCATTGCTGTTAGGAGGGTTAGAACAAGCACAGTTAAAAGACATTATCCATAGAAAATCATACATAGTTGTTCCACTGTAACATGTATATGCCAAATGTCATGTATTGATGAGATTCTAATTAGGAAATTAGTTCCATAGGTTTGCTAAATGACTTTCTGAAGATACTATCCAAGTTAATATTATATCATTGGTATTTCCAGTTTTTTAATTACTTTAAAGATTTAGTTTATTAAATTGTGTGTGTGTGTGTGTTTGTGAGTGTGTGTATGTGTGTGTGTGTGTGTGTACATGTGAATCCAGTATTTTCAGAGATAAGAAGAGGGTGTCAAATGCTCTGGTTGGGAATTATAGGTGTTTCTAAGCAGCCTACCATGAGTTCTTAGCACTAAACTCAGGTCCTCAGCAAAAGCAGCTTCTTCTTTTTTGTTTTTGTTTTTTATATTTTCTTTTTTTCTTATTTGAAACTATTCATTTATTAATTATTTTTATTAGTTATTTTATTTATTTACATTTCAAATGGTATCCCCCTTTCCTGCTTCCCATCCACAAAGCCCCTATCCCATCTCCCCTCCCATCTGTTTCTACAAGAGTACTTACTCCCTGATCCACCCACCCATGCCTTCTCACTGCCTTAGCATTTCCCTATGCTGTGTCATCAGGCCTTCACAGAATAAAAGGCCTCCCTACCACTGATGCTAGATAAGGCCATCCTCTGTTATATATGCAGCTGGAGTTATGGGTACCCTTTGTGTACCCTTTGGTTGGTGGTTTAGTCCTTGGGGGCTCTGGAAGGATCTGGTTGGCTGATACTGTTGTCCTTCCTATGGGGTTGCAAACCCCTTCATCTCCTTCAGTCCTTACCCTAACTCCTTCATTAGGGTCCTGGGCTCAGTCCAATGGTTGACTGCAAGCATCTACATCTGTATTGCTAAGGCTCTGACAAAGCTTTTCAGAGGACAGCTATATCAGGCTCCAGTCAGCAAGCACTTCTTGGCATCAACAATAGTGTCTGAGTTTAGTGGCTGCATATGGGATAGATCCTGAAATGGGGCAGTCTCTTGTTTATCCACTTTTTAGTCTCTGCTCTTCTCTTTGTCCCCATTCTTTCTTTAGAGAGGAGCAATTCTGAGTTAAAATTTTTGATGCAGATGTGTGGTTCCATCCTTCAACCAGGGCAATGCCTAGCCTCTGGGTATAGTCTCTACAGGTTCTCTCTCTCTCTTCACATTACTGAGATTTCAGCTAATCTCATTCCCATTGGGTCCTGGGATCTTCTTGCTTTCTTAGCACCTAGGACTTTCTGGTAGCTAACCCCAGTTCCCGATCCCCCATTGCTACATACCTCTGTTCAAATTCTTGACTCTACATAAATCTTCTTAAGGACTGATAAATATGTCCAGACCCTACTGTCACATTTTTTGTCTTATTTTCATAGGTTTTGGCAATAATTAATATATCTGTGTTGTGTTACATAGGTGTTTCATAGTTGTATGCACACATCCCTCTGAGAGTGAAGTTACTTAAGTAAATGTATATGGAAGACACAAGTCAACATTAAATATCTTCTTAAATTTCTTCCCATTTACTTGGAGGTCTCTTGAGCCCCTGAGATATACTGTCTCTGCTTTCGCAGAACTGTAGACATTGGCACATTGCAACATACTCAGCTTATCACATTGAGTGCTGTGGATCTGAAAGTGGGTCCTTATGGAGGCATGCAAGCACTTTACCTCACAGGCAATCGACTCAGCCCCAAATGCACTAATTTTCCCATGCCGAAATCAAATGATCTCTAAATCATTAGAATCCACTTTCTCTCTGCAGGGTAGGTATTTTTATCATGAACTACATTCACCTACGGGATAATTACCATTGCTAGGTGCAGCAGAGATAAATAATAGGGTTTGGGAAAGTGATAAGGTGGTTGAGATGGAGATCTGTCATATTCATATCTCTATATGAGCTATTCTAGGGCCTCAGAAATTTTTATGCTTCCACAAGGAATATAAAATCTAACATCCACTGCCACTCCAATCATTCTACCTTTTTATAAGACTGATAAAAGATTTTAATCTTGGGTTAAACTGCTCAGAAATTATCATTCAACATATCCATTGTTATGTCTTTTACATGATAAAGTGGGCCTCTGTTTACCGTGATGTCGTTTATCTAAAATGGTAAAAACATTAATAATTTGAAACTAGTGTTCAGACAATATGTGTATTCCACTGATAAAAGCAGAACATTTCTGTGCAAACAGAATAGGAAAACACTAAAGGGTTTCTGCAGATTGGTTATTTGAAGTCAGGGAGATGAAAATGCAGGATGAAGGGTTAAGGGCAGAGTTAAACAGACGTCTGGTTGAAGCTGCCTACTACTTATGGTGCTATCCACATGCTGTCAACAACCACACTCAACCACCTTCAATAGGAAGAAGGTGTGGAGAAAGCTGAAAGGTTTGTTCACATTGCTTGTGAATATCCAAGGGAAAAAATGAGTAATCTTTGTGTTTATATTTCCAGGCTTCTTTCTACACCTTTAGATCTCTTGAAATGTTTAAGTCTCTCTCTCTCTCTCTCTCTCTCTCTCTCTCTCTCTCTCTCTCTCTCTCTCTCTCTCTCTCTCTCTCTCTCTCTCTCTCTTTCTCTCTCTCTCGCTCTCTCTCTCTCTGGCGTGTGTGTGTGTGTGTGTGTGTGTGTGTGTGTCTGTGTGTGTGTGTGTGTGTGTGTGTGTGTGTGTGTGTTGTATTGGTGGATGATTCAGTTCTTCACTTTCAGCAACTTCCTCTATCACTCTTTATCTTGTGTTTTGAGACAGAGTTCCTCCCTGAATGCAAAGTTTGCTGTCTCAGCTAAACTGACAGTCAATACAATCAACTCAAGGATCCACTAATTTCTACTTCACTCCCAGAACTGAAATTTTAGGCACGTTTTGCTACTCTTGGCTTCTCATATGGGGACTTGGGAGTTGAACACACATTATATTTGTTCAAAGTATAATTTGGCAATTTTGGAAAAACAAATACTCAGTAAAAATGTATCTGTACTTTTATTGTTAAATTCATGTATATGACATGCATTTCTCTATGTATATGTGATATTTAAATGCACTTAATATACATTACTATAGGGGATTGAAAAAATAAATTTGTGACAACTTCACTTAAATGCACGATTTTTGGATAGACACTTGTTTTCCCAAAATATTTAAAGTGTTCTATTGAAGTACTCTGAGTTGACCATTCTCTTTCCAGAAGCTTACAGACGGTCACATAAACTACATCCTTATATCTTCATTTCAGTTGAGAACTTGTGATATGTCACATGAAGGTTTTAGAAAAGTTAGGTAGCAGACTGGAGAAATAGTTCAACCATAAGAACCCAATTGTTTTATCAGTAGACCAGGGTTGGCAATCCCAGAACCAGCAACAGACAGCTAACAAATTCTTATAACTTTAAGGCTCTGAATGCCCTGGATACCCTCTACACACACCTAAAGTATATAAAAAATTAAAAGGTGAGTTAAGTTGAGTTCATAATAAAAACTGAGTCTACACTGGGAAATGCTCTCCTGACAAAGTCCATACTACCTGACTTTAATATCATTGTAATTTCTCATACCTATTGATTTCTTAGGTTAGAACAAATAGTTATGCATGAGGTTACAAGGAAGCAAATGAAGACAAGCGAGGGGAACAGGCATTTTTATTAGCTTCATACCCATCTCCTTTTAAAGAATCTAAATGAACATTCGATTTCTTATTTTATTCAGTGGGTGTCTGCCTTGAAAAGAGCAGGGGAACAAGGCTGGGTTATAATTGAGAACCTGAATGGCAGGCTATCTGGCAATTTATTTAAATACCATGAACTAGGGAAACCATCGAGAGTGGAATTGCTGTTGCCCACATAGGGCTGTAGGCTCCTCTCTTGGTGGAAGGTGAGGATATATATGTTCAGCAAGAGGGACTGAGTAAGTATACACTCTCAGCTCATACATATATTAACTATGCTTCAAATGAAGGAGTAGGGTATAAAATTCAAGACATGGTACTTTTGCATTTATAAATGATAGCATAATACCTTATATCTTTATTGAATGTTTAGATTTGTATATATGTGTGCATGGGAGTCAGTAATGTGTCTAAGCGCAGTGCATGCAGAGACGCAGAGGGCAGAAGAGGGTGCCACAGATCCCCTGGAGATTGAGTCACATGTCGTTGTGAGCTTATAGGTAAGGCTACTAGGAACTGATTGCAGGCACTTAACTATAGAGCCATCCTTCTGTGCGCGCGCGCGCGCGCATGTGTGTGTGTGTGTGTGTGTGTGTGTGTGTGTGTGTGTGTATGTGTGTGTGTGTGTGTGATTGTGTGTTTCCTAAACACAGCTTTTAACTAAAATGTTCACAAGTTTGCCAACTAGCTTTTCTCATTAAATAGATGAAAAAATACAGGAAAAACCACATTCAAATTGGATTTGAAATAATAAACTCTCTAACTGTTCTCTGGAGGAAGGTTCTCCTGTAGCTTTGCCTTCAGTTTGGTATGTCCTTTGATTCTCTGATGTTTTGTTTCTCTCAGAAGTCCTGGGATTACAGGTATTTGACTTCTGGCTTGGTTGCAAATAGTGTAAGGGATAAAACTCAAGGGTTGATGTTTGTTCAACAAGCACTCTACCAGCTAAGTTAGATCATCAACACAAAGTATGGCATCTTAAGAGAGAAACAAATCTGACTTCCAAAGAACTTCTGCAGTTTAGAAATAGATCATTTGGCCGGTGGCATTACTCCACAATTTAAACTTGCTGGGAATTAAGTTTTTATTAAAAAATTGTTCTATAAGGTCCATTATCTTTGGTGACTTTATTGGAAAGCATCAGACATATTAGCTTTTCTCCTTTATTGCTATTATGAGTCACAGTTGTTCAGCATTTTAGTCCACCATACTTTGAAATATCTAGTATGGTATAAAATATACAATATCTATACTCTTTGAAAGTTTATGCATGTATACTGTGAATTTTGATAATATTTAGCCCTGATGCACTCCAACTCCTTAGAGATCCTCCCTACTCTGTAGTAACTTCTGACTGTCTATGAGTTTTTTGCTATTGTTCTTGTTGTTGTTTTCTTCTTCTTTCTTTTTGTAACTGAGTTAAGTTTATGCTGTTCACATACTCAGTGGCACCATATATTGTATGTAGTCTACATTTGGGGACCACAAGTCCTTAATGAAGACTCTCTTCAACAGCAGCCAGTAAATTTTATTAGGTTCCAGCTTTGGGTGGTAGCTGGTGCGCATCTCTTCTCTCCATGCACACACACACACACACACACACACACTGACATATGTATGGATGTCTGCTACAACTTACAAGAATCTGTTCTATCTTCTACCTACCACATGTGTTCCAAGGATCAAATTCAAGTCATCAAACTGGGTGACAAGCAACATTAGCCATGGAGATGTCACACTGACTTCGATCCAGCATCTATAATAAGTTTCTTTCTTTGTTTCTGATCCAAGGAATTGAACATTTGTTACCTCTTTTTTCTTGTTTTTGATGTCAAATTATTAAATGTATCTTATTATTTATCTGCATTTTGTTAAGATGTTATATTTTTATCCTCAGAAGAATAAAATTGCTAAAAAAACTTTAAATTAATTCAGCAGTCAATAAGTTAACTTAGAAATAATAAAATTAGAACAAAATAATATACATAGAATAGAAAAATGCAAATATGAATAAGAGGAATTAAAGATCAATGTCAATGGTAGAAAATGTCAAAAGTTAGTTGACAAAATATGGAGAAAAATTTCAAAACTTATGATCATAATAGCTAGAGAGTCATAACTCCTAAGCAACAGAGGTGTAATCAATGTGTTGAGATTATGAACTCATGGCTTGGTTTATTTGAATTGCCCCACATATATATCTTTATTAAAATATAATGAGTGTACCTATGTATTTGCTTGGTTGTGAATTGTGGTAGGATTAAGATTTCTTTTATGTCTTTCACAGAGTGAGAATATCAGAGCTTTATTTCTTTTATATAAGATTTATTTTTGGGGTGTGTATGTGTGTGTACATGCTTATATGTATGTGTACATGCCTATATGTATGTGTGTACATGCTTATATGTATGTGTTTGTGTGTACATGTGTATATGCATGCATGTTTCTGGAGAGCATGTTCTAGTGTGAAGAAATTGTAGGAGATACTGTGATGAATATATATATATATATATATATATATATGCCTCTGCCTATTTTATTTAGACAGGTCTCACTGAACCCGGAGTAATACTGGGAGCTATGTCTCACTCCTACAACACCACGGTGAAAGAAACAGGTACAACTAAGGCTAGGTTATTTTAATGGATGCTTGGGACTCAAACTCAGGTCCTCATGTTCCTGTAGCAAATGCTTACCTGCTATGCCATCTCTACAACTTCAGAAAAATGTCTCCCTGATTCTTTTGTCTTCATTTTACTCCAATGTCCATTAAAGTTCATTCTACTTTCTTAAATTTCTGAAATCCATTTCTTGCAAAATTTATCTCCTGGAACAAAGAATGAATATATTGACATTACTGACACCTTGCCTTCCCCAACCCATTCTTGCAAATGGTCCAAACATGAGCAAAGATATGCCAGGTATGAGAAACACTACTGTGTTCTCAGCATAACAATCTGCTTTTAAAAAATGTACCATGACCCAGAAGTGAGCAGACTTTCTCAAATCATGGATTTGTTTGGAGTTAGAAACTGTTTTGGGTGTTGGATGCCTCCCTATGTGAGAGTTGGCTGTTTACATGGATGGTGTCCAAGTGCTACTTTTAATTTCCTTAGCTCTTGACAAAGTGTAATCTTTGCATATAAAATTTTTAAATGTATTTTAAGAAAATTTTTTATAATTTTATTTATTTATGTATATATGTGTCTATGCTTGTGGCTATGTGCATGTGAGTATAACCTTGTGCAGGACAGAAGAATGTATCATGTCCTCCTGGAATTATAGTTGGGTATGAGTTGCCTGTTGTGGGTACTGGAAATCAAATTCTAGTCTTCTGCAAGAGCAATAAGTTCTCTTAGCTGGTGAGACATCTCTTATACTCTGTTATTTGACTTTGTACCCGTATAGTTTCACCATATTATTTATTAAAAATGGAAAAATAACAGTAATGAGATGATGTGTTTTATTTATATTAGCATAAATTCATTGTACACACAGTACACACAAAAACAAAACCACAGAACATGAGAGAATCTGTTAAAAGAGGATTGAGATTAGCAGAAAGAGGTGGATTGCTAAAGCAATGATAGGAAGTTAATCTGCTAAAAATGCATTACATTTATGAAATGTCACAACAATACTGGTTATTATAACTTTTTAATGATTTACTATATGATTTATTATATGTAAAAATTTGAGTCCATAGGCAACCTCACTTGGAATCTCTAGAATTATTCCTTATGACAACCACCATTTCAAGAAATAATGTCTCTTCTATTTACACAGACATGATCTTTCTTAGGCCTTCCTTGTGTCAGAATTCTCTGATCTCCACACTCAGCCTCTTCACAGACCATTTTCTGTGTAGCATATGTGTGCAGTTGTGTATGTGAGTGAAGGCACACATAATCTGTAGTGTGAATGAGTAGTTCACAGGAGTATTTTAGGTATTGGTCTATACATCTTAGTATGTTTGAGGCATAAACTCTAACTGTTTAATGCTGCACACAGCAGGCTAGCTGGCAAACTGTTCTCCTTAGGCTTCCATCTTTGCCTTTCATCTCGTTTAAGAACAGAGGAATCATACCTGTACTTCCACATCTGAGTGTTTTAACATGGGTTCTGGAAGTCTGAATTCAGATGCTCAAGTTTCATGGCAAGCACATTACCCATGAAGCTCTTAGCCACTTGACTTTAGAATTGCAACTCTTGGAAAATCTGAATCCCAATATGTTTTTAGAAATTTTATAAGCATTCTATGTAGCACAAACATGAACAGATACACACACACATACACACACATACACACACACACACACAGATGTATAAAATACAAACATACAGAAAGATGCATGTGCATATACATAGAAATATACTTGCATGGAAGTATACACAAAACCCTGAGTAGATCTATTTCTCAATAAGTATAATTTTATTACAGAAACTGTGATTATTTTATTTCTAAACAGAGTTGACAGGGAACCAAGTTCCAATACCAGGGATGAGAAATATTTATATAATGAATAAATCAATCTAAATAAAGAACTCTTGAGTCATGCAGTATTCCTGTTGGTGGGAAGAAGTAGGGATCACGATTCACTTACGTTCACATTAAATCCCAGAACTTTCTAGAGTGAGCTCATTCATTCAGTCTGTCCCTGAATTTAATATTGCATCTGGGAGTGAAAGGGTGTTTTCTTCTTCCATTTGTTGGGAGAGTGGTCCAAGGGACGGGTTTTTCACCTGAGGCAGACTGGCAGATACAGTATTTATCATTTCATTCTTAATGTGCTGTTTTGCTTGACTAGATCTCTGTAGTGTTTTGGAAATTTAAATTATGCTGAGGCTAGGTTACCAAACATGGGAATGGGGCTTTAAAGTACTTTTCCCCATTGTTTTAACTAAATCAGAAACTGAAGGTCACCCTTAATACTGAGTTTCTATTTTGTTGATATGAAGACTATGTGGACTCTTCTGAGCTCCAGAGCAAACATGCATTGGGAATTGGTTAAGGGAATATGTAGCATCCGTTTATACATTCCTTATCAGTGCCAAGAAGTCAACAGAGTTTGCGAGTTGAAGGTGCAAACTGCATATGCATCAACCTCCTGAGATTGTTGGTTTTTTTTTTTTCTTCTCCTCATCTCAGGGATAAATTCCATCTTGTGCTTATAATACATTCCACATTTGTGATGCTGCTTCATTTCTTTCTGAGCTACAGTCCTTGAGCTGTTAACAGTGAAGCCAAAAAAACCAATATGGAATCACAGATGGTACAAATATTTGGAGATAGGTAAATACAATCTAGGATTAGCTGCCTGAGCTTGGAAATGTCACTTTCGAGTTGCTTATGGGTCATATAGGCCAGTCGTTAGTTAAGGAAAACCAGGGCAAATGCATCATGATAGAAAATTGCTGGTTTGCAGTTGTAAAACTAACAAGCCCATAATTGCTATATAAACCTCAAAATGAATCACTGTGTAAGCAGGAACAGGTATTTTAGAGAGGTCAAAATACCCAGAGAGGTTATACAAGAGATACAAAATTAAATAGAAACCATAATAGTGCACTGCCATCTGCTGACTTTTCTGAAACCAGATTTTAAAGAGAAATAGCATTTATGTGGGTGTGTTTAAGGCAGGGAATACCAAATGACCAGGGCTTTGGAGGAAACAAAGGGCCAATATAAAATCTAAAGGTGCTCATCTCTATTACTGTGGACGATGAGTCCTATTTCTGTCTGAAATTTTTGAGAAGGAAATGTGATTTGTGCAATTTCCCCCTTTAAATAATAGATAACTTTAAAAAGGTCCTTTCCTCATTTGTGTCTGTGTATAGGTATGTGCACATGCATGTGAGTGCCAAGTGCCCTGTGGGGCCAGAGGATGGTGTTAGATCACTTACAGCTGGGATACAAGTGGTTATAAACTGCCTAGTGAGGGTGCAGGAAACTGTATCATCTTCCTATCCAATGTGCATACCATTTAAAAGCTTCCTTGAACATGCAATTGTCACCCAGTTGACAGTCATGATGGCACACAGGCAATCAGACCTACTGAACCACAACACTAATGGATTTGGATTGTTGGGTACCAGAATCAGTCTCTCCCAGGAGAGAAGTTGGTAAAAGAGTAACCTTCGATTTTCTGACCTACAGAAGTCATTTCTGTTTGTCTGTGATGATTCCAGTTAAGAGGTTCCAGCTGAGTTACAATATTTGTATTAATGGTATTTCTCTTCAGGATATTGTATATTATATGATTGAATTTTATGTATAGATTCTACTTGGAAATGACAAGATAATCCCTGTCATGGTTGCTGGATTCTTGGGTAAACAGAACCTCCTGTTTGTTAAGTAGCAGAGACTAAACAAACCAGTTTGGATTTGGACATAAAGAAAGAGGTATTTATGCATGACAAGAAAGGGCTCAGTTGGTTAAATGTTTGCTTCACAAATATGAGGATCTTACTTGAATCTCCAGCACAACCGTTATTTTAGGGAAAAAATGGGATGTAGTAGCATTCACTTTCAATCCCAGTGGAAGGGAGGAAAGGACAAGTGGATCCCTGAGGCACTCAGGCTGACTGTCCTAGCCTATTTGGCATGTTCCAGGCCTCTGAGAGACCATGTCTCAAAAAACTAAGGTTGACAGCCCCTGAGTGATGACAGCCACAGTTGGCTTGTGACCTCAAAACCCATACATTTATGTATCATATACACATACATACATACATATATACATACATGTATGCATATGGATTCATCTGCATGTACACATCCACAGAAGATTTGTTATAACGGTAAACAAAACCAAGCAACACCTTCCCACTCAAATGCTTCTCACATAAAGAAATAGCAAGCATTCAATAAGAGTTTAACTCATTAAGACAAGAAACATCAACATGGCAAATTCAGTTCAAACGACTTGAGGAGGAGAGACAGGGGCAGACTTGTTTACACCATTCAGAGACCTGGTTCTAAAGTAGTTAGTACAAATCAGATTATATAAAGCAAAAGTTAGTGCCTGCTTTTGAGGTCTGATGAACTTATTGCTGATGCTGTTGTTGAAACTTTATTATTATTATTATTATTATTATTATTATTATTATTATTATTATTATTATTAATACTATTACTATCACTACTACTACTACTACTACTACTACAACTATGATTATTTTCTGGTGCAAGAATATGTGTACATGTATGTGTGGTGGGTGGGCCAGTATGTACTAGTGTACATATACATATGTGAAGGTCAGAATCCACTTTTAGAAGCTTTTGCCATATTATTGTTCAGCCAGCCTAGACCAATGATCCCCAGGGATCTTCTAGTTTCTACTTCCCAAGTGATGTGATCACAATTGTATTCCACAATGTTCTGCTTTTCATGCGGGTCCAGGAAATCAAACTCAGTTCCTCATGCTTGCAAGACAAGCATTTCACTGATGAAACCCAGCCTCCAACTCATCTGCCTTCTGTAATTAACATCTAAATTTACAAACTCTGAGTCTGTGTTAAATAATAAATAGTGAGTACATCAAAGTTCTAATTTCATATGTTTGCAAGCCTCCAGAAGCCACATGTCTCTTCAAATAGCACAGCTTCATATGGGCTGACTACCCAATCATCCAGGCTGAGTTTTAAGGGAACAACCTGTTCAAGCTCTATTTGCAGTGCTTACATTGTCTGTCTGTCTGATTTTTTTACATTACTAACTTTAGAATAGGGTATGATGCAGTGTGAGCATACATCTGGTGTCACAGCTAGCTTCTTCAGCAGTTTTATCAAAGCTCTCTACAGGCCCTATAGAGCTTCAAGTGTCAGAGTTGATTCGAAAGCCATGATGTCCTGGAACTCAGCCAGTCAGCCAATAAGGCTGGTCGCTTCCTCCCAACAAATTGGTCCAGGTGTCTTTGAAGGACATTGAAGAACAGTTTGCTAATCTCAAATAGCTTCTCTGCAGAAGATGAGATTGGATAATTGCACACAACAGAGAGAACAACCATTCTCGGAATTGAGGTTCAGATCAAATTGCATGGGGCCATTGTCCCTGGAGAGATCTGTGTTCACAGCTGCCCTGAAAAGGAGGGTGAGGACCCACCCATGTGGTCTAAATTAAGACACATAAGCCTTCCTTCCTTCAAGGCAAACTTTCTTGGGAGCCAGTATCCTGCCTGTTCTTCTCATTCATCTGAAGATCTGAAATTGCACTATGCTTTGTTCCTTTATTTCAACAAGCAAAGGGTCTTAACAATTTATATCTAACTTGTACTTATTTATCTCCCCAAGAAAGAATGATGACATGAATATGTATATGTATGTGTGTGCATATGCATATGCATATGGGTACGTGTATGTATATATACTCCTATGTAGTGTGTGAAGGCTAGAGGTTGACATTGGACATCTCCTAAATCACTCTCCACCTTTTTGAGTAACAGTCTCTCAATGCACTTCAACCTTATGCCTTCATTTAAAATTGCTGGCCAATGATCTCCTAGAATCTGGCTTTCTTCCTTCCCCACTCCCACAAATTGGAGTTCCAGGCATACATAGCCATACCCAGCTTTTATAATGGTGATTTGAATTATGAACTTAGGTCCACATACCCTGTACCACACACATTGACTAGCTATCTTACTACCTGTCTGTGTGATTTCACAAACACATTTTGGTGATTATTCACTTACTCTTCACAAAGAGGTTCAGGGAATAACTTGGTACTCAGAAAAACTTACTAAATGATCAAAACTCATCTTCCTGTTATGGCGTTTAATTTCTCACAGAAATCCATCTTAGTAGATATTCAGTAAATGTATACTGACACTGTATAAAGATCTATTCTAGAAAATTAAGTGTATTCTCTGTCTGTACATTTTATTCTGGTCACCACCAGTAACCAGTGTGTGGTGACTGAGCACAATGCTTATAGTTTGTGCTCCTCAGAAATTGAGGGGTTTTGTGTTAATCTTTAAAAGGTGTTTGTACTTATATGAATATTTTGTCTGCATATATATCTGTGTACCATGTGTGTATGCATTCCTGGAAGCCATTAGATTATTAGATCCTCTGTAACTGAAGTTACCGAAGATTGTGAGCCAACATCTTGGTGCTTGGACTCAAACCTAAAGCAGCCTGCTTCCAAATCTCTACAAACTTGAGTTTTCTTTTATTTAGCACAGTGGTTAGTTTAAATTATCAATTTGACATAATATAGAATTACCTATAAGACTTTACAGACTTAATAATGGCTTATTTAGATTCTGTCTACAGGAAATTATCTTGATTTTATTAATTGTTGAGGGAAGATCCAGTCCCTTATGGGCAGAGGCATTCCTTAGGCTTTGGATTCACACTGTGCAAGAATGGCAATCAAGAGTTTAGTAGTACTTATAAGTATCCTCTTCCTCTCCTCTTGATGGGAAAGGTGACATTCCTGCTGCCTTGACTTTCAATGCTAAAGTTGTGAACCTTACTTGAGCTAAAATCAACTGTTTTTACCCCAAGTTGCTTTTGTCATGATATTTTAATCACAGCAAAAAAAAAAAAAAAAAAAAAAAAAAAAAAAGAAAAGAAAAGAAAAAGAAACTAGGACACTTAGTTTTAATTAATTTTAATTTAGAATTGCTACATATAGATAGGAATACCATATTGTGGAGTCAAATATAAACTATTAATGAGTATCATATGAGCATGCTAGTCACTTGGAGATTTTACCAGTAAGCAAACTCTAATCTAGAAAATTTGAAGTGGAAGACTAGAAATCCGCAGTTACATATTTTCCCTAGATGATGCCTAGTTTCTGAACTCTATCCTCACAAGTGATCCTTCACTTCTCACCAGCAATAATTCTCTAAGCTTATGCTTTTAGCCAAGGTGAAGTATGTTATGGATGATTCTGAAGAATCCATTGGCAACTTCATTCATTCTAGTAATGGAAATTACATAAATATTAGTGATGACACTACTAGGCAGTTCTTATCATTGAAACCAGATAAATATTTGAACCTATATTGTCTGTACCTAGCATGCAGTAGTCCAAGTCTAAACCACATTTACTCTGGATCAGTAAGACTGCTCAGTGTAAAGGAGCTTCTCCCTTAGTTTCACAACCTCTTTGTCTCAAAGTTCTACAGAAAGCTGGGCAAGAACCAACTCCTGCAAGTTATTCTGTGACCACCTCTTATGCACAGTAGCACATTCCCTCACAAACATGGCCACACAAACACAAATACCAGCACACAATATAATTGTGTTATATTCCCTTGATTTTGAGTGAAAGACTTTGTGACCCTCCTGGTATAAGCACTGGAACCAAAGAGTTCTCCTCTAGAGCAGCAAGTGCACTTAACCACTGAATTATCTCTTCTGCTCCAGGTTGTAACTTTTATTACAGAATCACAAATGTTGGGTTGAGGCATTGGCGTTCCCAAGGGCATGTTAGGTAAAGATGCTATGCTATAATACACAAACATACCTCCTATTTTAAGTGTTTAACTGAATGAAACCAAGGATTTGCTTTTGGTAGCAAATCAACATGGTATTTGGTTAGGCACATAAATTTAAGAAAAATAGGAAAATCAGATAAATGAAACTGAGAAGCTTCTGGACAGCAAGGGAGATAGTGATAGAGTTAAAAGAAAAACACATAGAGTAAAAGAAATACTGAACACTGCTCATCTGATCTATAGTATATT
This sequence comes from Micromys minutus, assembly GCF_963924665.1. Taxonomy (NCBI): domain Eukaryota; kingdom Metazoa; phylum Chordata; class Mammalia; order Rodentia; family Muridae; genus Micromys; species Micromys minutus. The sequence goes on along the minus strand of NC_137975.1, from coordinate 16,287,920 downwards.
GACAAAATATTAAGAATTCAATAATATCACTAAAGTTCTGCTAAATAATTTTGTTTAAACATGGTTCAAATTATAAGGTATATTCTTCCCAAAGGAAGACATTCTAATGACCAATAATCTTACAAAAACAAAACAATATCCTAATTTAATTAAATGTCATATAAAACAAGTCAAATCACAGTGAGGTATTATTTCACAACAATTAGAATGACTATCAAAAAGACCTTAGGTCAAGTAGATGCCTAAGCAAGTAAAAGTACTTGCCTAAGCCTAGCAGCCTGAATTCAACCCTTAGAACACTGGTAAAGGTGGAAGAAGAGAAGGTACACCTGGTAGTTCTCTTCTGACGTTCACATCTATGCCATGCCATGCACATACCCATACATAGAGCATATACCTCCATAATTAATAATAATAATAATAATAATAATAATAACAATAATAATAATAATAATAATAATAATAGAACAGTCTTATATGTGGACTTGAGTTCCATCTCCAGCATGCATATAAAACTAGACACATTTGTGCACTGGTTTCTAAGACTGGTGCTTTTAAGACAGCCTTGGTGAATTTGCACAGAAGCATTTCTCAGCATACATAGGGCAGTTGATATGTTTCCTCACAGAGCATTGCTCACAAACAGTGATGCCCACTAATCATGACAGGAGTACCCCCTATAGTATCAGGCTGTGGATGTCTGATCCTGAAAGTTAAGGGTCAGGTGGGGTCTTATGTCATATGGTCCTAGTCAGACTATTGGACTTCAGTGGTTTCAGTTTCCTTATCTAGAATATGAGAATAGCCACTTGTATAAGAGGCTCCTACCAAGATTCTATAACTACTGATATGCTTGCTACTGCTATATATAAAAGATGAACAAATATGATTTATAAATCAGAGAACAGATGATCAATCAAATTTATTACTGATCAAGTCACCGTTTTAGTTAAACAGTGAGAAGAGGGCTGTGGTTTTTAATACCATGTATGAGCCTAGAATAATTTGAGCCAAGGACAGCTTCTATATTTCCTAGCTGAAGGAGTTATAGTCTAATTTGAAATGTTCTCCAATGGCGTTGCTCCTGTAAGAGAAGCTCTGTCTGCTGCACTTTGTTAGATTTGCAGGTAGTAGAAAGACATGGGGCTTCAGTGTTGCAGCTTTAGCTCTGATCCCTCACACCTCTCTTCATGATAGAAATATAAACATCAGCTTGGCAATTGTTTGGATTTCAAATTATCATAGAAAAAGGTGAAGGCATCTGAGCTTCCTGATAAGTTAAATCTTTAGCCTGAGTAGAGACCATTTCTTTTCCTTCCCAGAAGCCTCCTCTCAATGCGAATACTTGTGCCTGCTTCCCTTGACTAGTATCTCCCTTTTCTGACTTAAGAGTCAAGAGAGGGCTAGCTTTTCTATTTTTTCTCTTACTTCCATTTTCAGGTATAGTCAAAAGTTAAGCATGCTTTTCCTGGCACGCATGGATTTTTCAACATTTCCTTAAAAGCCCTGTTTCCAATTGCTGAAGTCTAATTTTCTGGCCCATGCCTGCCTATGGAATGTGCCAGCCTAACCCAGGAAGCTGAATGGTGTGCTCTCTCTTTTCTGACTGCCCTCTCCTGGCCACTCAACTACCAATAACCTCATAAATTTCCTGCTCTATAAAATCTAATAACATTATCTTCAAGTTACCTATTGAGTCATTACTAAGTTCTTTTTATTATTGATACTAGGAACTCTAAAGGGATCAATGGGTTCTATAAGTAGCAAGCTGAGTTTTTAGTAAGTTAGCACCAGAAGGGCATATGAGCACCGACAGTGTCTCCCCCTTTGCTTACTGAAAAGAAAATAGATTTGCTCTGCCACCAGCTTTGTTCAATCCCTTATCACATGCCCCTAATCATTACAACCAAAGAGTCACAATCCAAACTCTGATCTGTGAGCTTAAATACATCCTTGACATTTGTAAAAGTCAACTATATTAGAAGTTTTGTCACTGTGGTAGGTAGATGACTGTCATTATAATAATTATTTCCAATGGTAGTCACTTCAATACTGTAAATTTGTGTATCTCTACACATGGACAAGTATTTGATAGTCATGAATGTCTTAATTTCTATAGCATTGGCTTACATATTTTGTGTGTCTATTGTATAAAGAAAATGCCTCCATCTTTAAGCATTAGGTTTGGAATAAATGACATATTTATATATTGCAAAACCTTGAAAAGATGAGCCAATCCCAGTAGACCAGTGGAAGGACAGAGAGTGGATTCTGTGCTTTATGAAATATTCATGCCAAAGAGATAGTACTTGGGAACAATAATGCAAAAGTTCATAACAAAGACTTTGTATTTTCTATAATAATAGGAAAGAGACTTGAGATTGAACTTGTGGCACGCAAACGCTTTCTTGGACAGGGTCTAGCACTGCGGAACTTTTTATATTACTATTAAAGATTATAGGAACTCTCCTTGTAATCTCATCAATGACATTTTCTTATATTTTGTGATCTTAACAGTTTGATGAGGGTGGGGGCATTTATTGAATAGCTTGTTCTGGGACAGGGAGAGAAGAATTGTTGGTCATATAAGACAAACACTATCAATTTGACCCCAAACCAGCTGAAGGAAAGATAGGACCAACACTTCCAAGTTATTTTCTGACATGAAGACACATGTGCTGTTCTGTGAGTGTCTCCTCCTCATGTCATTTTCACAACACAATGTATACACAAACACATACACACACATACTGAAATTAAACATATTATTGGCACAGAAATGTCTTGTTTAACTGAAAATATCTGTGTATTTTCATAACTATAGATGATAGTTCAGTGAATAAGAAAGAAAATATAGAATTGAGAGAGAAAGTAAAAATATTACTATTTTAAAATTCACTTGTATTGTGAAACAATAATTACTAAAATATAACTATCAACTCCTGAATTTTTACATCCTTTGTGCCTTATATGCTTACAAAGCTGAAAAGTATTTTAAACCTATCCAATCATAACTAACTTTAAAAACTTTTCATTTCCATTTTGTATTTTTAATATACTGACCTTGACCATCTTATTTTCCCTCTTTTTAAATCCAGTCCACAACTATTTACATTTCCCTTAAAAAAAAAAGCAGGTCCTCAAGAAATGTTGATCAGACATGGCCTAACATGGTACAGTAAGAGCCTCCTATCAAGACTGGGTACAGCCAGTAGGGGGAAACCAGTAGGAGGAAAAAGTTCCCAAGAGACATAGCTATTTTTTTTTATTATTTATTAATTTTATTTTGCAAAATGCCAATTGTACTAGATAGTTTTGACAATCATTTTTTAAAATATCCCAAAAGAAAAATAGCAGTATTGGAATGTTTTAATGGTCCATTAATGAAGACTACAAACCATTCACAAAAGGAATTTCTGTTCTTGACATTTGGGAAAATTAGGCTTTCTTATTGCATTTAAGATTCTATAAATACTACAGAGCTAAAGTCAAAGAGTTAAATAGCAAAGAAAACTATTCTCCATATTTTTCCTTATATTTAGTGATATACAGGTAAACACCATTGAATGACAGAGTGAATCATAAGTGATTGATTATAATAATCACTTTGTCTTACTTCTTGCCCTAATTTCTTTCTCATTTCATTTCTCCTCTTTCTTTATATGGTCCTACTCTATGCCTTCCTTTCTTTCTGCAAACTCTTCTCGCCTTTCTTTGTCCCTCATGATTTCATTTCCTCTCCCCTTTCTGCAATTTTCTCTGTTACTTCTTTTTCCTCACTCTCTTTTTTCTGCTTTTCTTACTTTTCTTTTTCCTTCCTTTCTCCTGTTTTTTTTTTTCTAAGTCATGACATGTCCAAGTGAGTCAGGACCTTTTTATTCTTTCTAAAATTATGTACCATTTATCCAGACAAAACTCCAACACAATCCAGCTTGAGACAATGAAGAATTCAAAATTAGAATTAGAAATCATAATATAAAGCATCTTTAACTTTCACAAGAAGACCTTGAAAGGTAAGATACATTTGATTCTTTTATTCTAAAACATGGAAAATATTCTTCAGACAATTCTGGCACAAAAAAAACACTTAAACTAAACAACTTCCATCATTTTGTAAGAAGTCATAAAGCAAAACCCTGGTGAAGTGTTGTCTCTACCCAAGGAAATAGAGAGAAGCATTTAGGCATATTGTGTTTTATTTTTTACTTCATGTTGTATGAGCACAAGTTCTGGAGACCTAAAGCTATCTCTATCTTATTTCAGAAGTATCAGCACGACTTGGGAATATTACTTAATTAGTTGGTAGGGTACTTTCCTAGTATGCATGATGAAGGTTTAAATCTAACTTCAGCACACAAACTAACTGAGCAGGCACTCACCACAATACCCAACCTTGAGATATACATAAGAGAGAAGAAATTCAAAGTCATTGTTGGATATTGATTCCAACTTGAGACACATGATTCTCTATCAAAAGAGAGAGGGGGAAATAGGTGGAAAATGAAAATCCAAGAGCAAGGTTAAGTAGGACATAGAGAGATAGAGATAGAGATAGAGATAGAGAGAGAGAGAGAGAGAGAGAGAGAGAGAGAGAGAGAGAGAGAGAGAGAGAGAGAGCATGAGAAAGACAAAGCAGAAGGCAAAGGGTGGGGCAGGTCAAGAGAGGAGAGAGAACTTCAGACTATCAGGGGGGGAATGGGCAGAGCTATTGACTGGGCTGCACTCAGTTGGCACCTGCGCTAGAATGCAAGAGGTTCACTCATCTCTTGTGTATCCTATTCATCTATCATATAGTTTGGTCACCATACCTAGAAAGATGGGCATATGTAATTATGCTAATGAATTTTGGCACAGCAAAGCCTGCACTGTTGCACTGCAAGTTCAAACAGACAACAATCTGAGAATATTTGTAAGCCAACATTTTCATCCAGAGACTGTCTCAGATAGGGAATGATTTGGGAGAAATTTTGGGGTGCTCAGGAAAATGGGGACATTAATTATGGAATATCTTTCTAAAACTTTTTTTTGTTCAAATTTTGGGTACATAAAAGCAGTTATTCTCAGATTCATGTTTTACTTCTTTTTTAATTATATGAGTGTATGTATGCATGTGCATGTACGTGTGTGTGTGTGTGTGTGTGTGTGTGTGTGATTACAGGTACCCATGTCACTAGAGTTATGAACAGCTATGAGCGACCAAGCTTGAGTTCTTTGCAAGAGTAGAATCCACGTTTTACTACTGAAATATTCCTCTAATCATGGTATGACTTTATCCAAAAGACTGCAAAACAGTAGATGATTATTCATCTTTATTTCATAACAGATATGGACCTACTGAAATCGGTATATGAAACTTATTCCAGTAAACTGAATTATGCATGCTTTGGCTCTTATTATATTGTTATATTTTATATGATATAGATTACCAAGAGAAAGTTCTACACACATACACAGGGAGAGAGGGGGGTAGGGAGGGAGAGAGCAGTGAGAAAGCTAGAAAGCGAAGTTTCATGAATATCAAGGAGACAACATGTGAAGTCATATTTCTTCTGATTCTGTTGTTTTCTGAGATGATAGCAGAGGCCTGACAAGACTAAAGTGCTCTTTGGAGGCTACCCTTGAGGAATGTGCCCATTCTTCATAGCTGCACAGTAGTCACTCATGGAAGAGCTCCAATAGGTGAAGACAAGCTAGCTGTAATGAATGCCAAGGTCAATATCAGGTTCTGCTGTATTTAGATACGAATAACTGTTACATAATAAAGGCAGGTATTTATCTCATCGCCCAGTACACCTTCAAACATTTGTTTAAGAGATAAATATCTGGCTGTAAGCATGTGCTGTCTTTCATTCTTTGAATCTGCGCTGTGACTGGGGACAATTCTCTAATAAACTACGCCATTAATAGGCTTAAAGACATATGCTCACAGAAAGAAATAATTTACTCTTGCATGAAAGTTCCAAAGAATTTTAAAGATATTAAGGGATACTTTATTGACAGTTTCATCAAAACTTAAGAAAAACTAAATATTTTGGAGTCCTTATTGCTACATCAATTATATTAGAGAATTTATGGTGGTATAAAACATTGTTTAATATTTTTCCTTGAGGAATTGTGTTAGGGGACATCACGTAAGTTAGCTCATAGGTTGGTTGTACCTCAGAGGAATAATCTAATGACATTGTGAGGCTCTTTCTAAGGCTTAGAAGTCACTGCACATTGGTTTGTTCTTTCAAGAGTTTATTTTTATAAATGCGATGTTCTACAAATTCTTAGATTATGATCATAAAATGATTTCTAGGCTCTTGTACTTTGCTTTAATATTATTAGATTCAGAAGTAAATCTCATTCATGAGAAAACAAGGTCAATTTAAAGTCTGTGGAGAATGTGAAATGGTAGGCAAGAAAATTTGTTATATGAGCATGGGAACCTGAGTTCAAATCCAAAGTATCCATGTAAGACAATTTATTGTTTACATATATCAATTTTCCTGGTGTTGTTGAGGTGACAAATCAGGTGAGTAGCTGGGCCCGTAATTTTAACTCTGGGTTCAATAAAAGACCGTGTATCAATGGAATGTGGTAGAGGATAGAACAGGGCATTTGAAATTCTTTTCTTTCCTCTCTGTGCACATAGGCTTATGAACTGGGTCACATGTGTGAACTACACACACACACACACACACACACACACATACACACATACACAAACACATACCATAAACACGCACCACACACCATACTAAAACACACAGATCTAAAACATACACCACATATACATACATTCATACAAATATATACATATCAAAAAAGAACACACAAAATACACAAACACATACCCACAACATAACCACAACAAAGATACACATACAAACACAGACATACACAATAAATACACACCACAATCATACACTCACACATCATATACATATTACATGCACACACATACATACACAATAAAACACAACACAGATCATATACTCACACAACATAAACAAACCACATGCACACACACACACTCACACACACACACACACACACACACACACACACATATACACTCACATACAGAGTAACTTTGAAGGTCAATATCCACTGACCTATTATGTAGAGCATTTCACTAAAGAAATACTAAGTGACAAATTTTTAATTGATCAGGCAAGCGACTGTACTAAAAACGAACTCACAGAATATTAATGAACCATTTCACCAAATTCATTATGCATGGAAAATTAACCACTAGAATCTTTAAAATGAAAGGGTCTTTCCAAAATCAGACAGAAATGCATAAAATTTAAATGCTTATTGAAGCATATTTTAACTTCATGTCACCCTGTATTAAAATGCTGAGTCTGGTAAATTTATGGAGGAAATGATAAGAAAGATTTATGAAGTTAAGATTATGATCAACAAACCCCAAAACATAATGTAAATATATACATTTACTCTTGTCTAACTGGGTGTGGCAAGAACTCTAAAAATTTTGGAACATTTTTTTTATGTAAGTCTCCAGGAGAAATTGTGTGAAAACCAGGAAACTCTTGGGACATGCTAATCTTTATCTGTTCAATGGCAAAGTATTATCCAGGAAGTTTTATTTATTATGATGCAAGTAATGTCCACATATTGATTTTAAGTCATATATTATATATATAGAAAATATATATATATATATGGATGAAGGAAAAAATAAAATACATGTAAATGGGGCAATGTATGCTTATTGATAGAAGTCACACACATATATGGAAAAATTCATGCATATGTATATATAATCATTATACATATATATATATGAATAAATAAAAGTTGTCTTTACAACTACAGCTCATATGGAGGAAGAAAGGGCCAACATTGTGTCTTCCAAAATCAAATGATCAGAACAATGGATACAAAATCAGGAAGAAAGCATTGTGGAACATAAAAAATTATGTCTACAATAATGGAAGCCTTCCAAGTTGAGAAGTATAGAGAGCTATGATTAGAATCAGATCTATGGCATTTAAATAAGAAAAAGTAAAAAGACTAAAGTGAAATAACAAGAGAGTTTATAAGAAACAGAAGAAGAGGGATGAATACTGAGATGAAAGACTTGTGGGGGTAAGGAGATTTTGATTACTATTATATCTCTTGTTCCTTATTCTAGGATAGAGAATTGAAGGGCATTTATAGGTTCCAGGCAACATGAAATGGCCTGAGATTGGAGGTGTGGGGGGAGTGTGAGTGAGGAGACAAGGTCATGGAGAATGTCAGATGACTACATCCTTCTGTATAAAGCTTAGGCTAATTTCAAACACATTATGGTTGCTAAATGTTCACTGAATTTAAGTAAAAGAGACCATTAGTAAAATAATGTAACCCTGCAGAGATGCATTAAGAAAGCAAACTGTAATATGGTATCTTAAAAAGTTTAGTCTCTGATAAAATGCACCAAAGTCAGGAAAGATGAATGCAAAGGACAGACAGAAAAGAAGAAACTCGTGTGCAGCTTTTTTTTCTAAACTTTTATTTATTTTTTGTTCAGTCGTTACAGCCCTCCCAATCTGCCCTCCCACAGCTCCTCATCCCATTCCTCCACCCACTGTCTCCAAGAGGATGTCCACAACCCACCCCCACAAACACCCCTACCCACTACCATCCACACTAATACCCCTACCCACAATAGGCCTCTCAACTCACTGGGGCCTCAAGACCTTGAGGCTTAGGTGCATCTTCTCCCACTGAGACCAGACCAGGCAGTCCTCTGCTGTGGATGTGTCAGGGGCCTTGCACCAGTTCCTGTATGTTGCTTGGTTGATGGTTCAGAATCTGGGAGATCTCTGAGCTCTGGGTTCTTTGAAATGGATGCTCTTCTTATGGAGTTGCCCTCCTCCTCAGCTTCTTCCAGCCTTTCCCTAATTACACCACAGGGATCCCTGACTCCAGTCTATTGATTGAATGTCAGTATCTGTGTCTGTCTCAGTCAGCTGCTTCTTACATATATAGAAAGATTGTCATATTTGTTTATGAAAACAGAAACAGAAATTTAAAACACACTGCAATAGCATTAACCAACTTTTGGATTGGAAAAATCTAAATATTTGTAGAAATGCACAAAATGTCATTGGGTGTAAGTAAAATACTAAATGGCAATACCCCAAAATAAGAAGGAATTTGGCAGCATCTGGTTAAACAGAATGCAGTTTAACCCTTCAATGTACCAATCATAACTTGGGAAATCTATTTTGAGTATTGAAGCAAATGTGAAAAGAAGTGCACTTAAGATTATTAACTGTGAATAGTTTTATAGAAAATTCTCACAAATAAAATGCAATTGTCTAAAACTGATTAAGAAATATAATATACTATATTAGCATTCATATACACAGACAATATAATGTGCATCACAGTACATACTCCAGGTAGGTAGAAGTATTATTTGCTACCTTTTTTTTCAAAGATGGATGATGTATTAGTTTTTGTTAAAATACATTAACGAAGAGAGAGATGATTATGTAGATCAGTTGACATGAATGCTTTTCTAAGTTTCTTGGTTACTTTTCTACAAAATCAGGACATCACAAAGCACCATGACCAAAGAGTCTTACAAAAGTATTTTATTGAGCTTATGTTTTCATAAGGTTAGAATCTGTGATTGTAGAGCAAAGACATGCAGTCAGAAATAGGTGAGAGCTCACATAGTGATCCCCAGTCCCAAGGTGTGGATGGGGCCCGGAGTTGGGCAGGGAAATGTGAGCAAGCACAGGACTGATTCTTCTGAAACCACAGTGCATCCTGTCAGAGACATATTTATGCTTCTAATCCTTTTCAAACAGTGTCACCTACTGAGGACAAAGTATTCGAACATCAAAATTTTAGCTTATGGTGGTAATTCCTCATCCATCCATCACACTTAGCCTATGTGCAGCTTGGAGTTTGATGCCTAGTACCACATAAAGCAGATTAATAGTGCACACTTGAAATGCCAGCACTGGAGGTAAAGGCAGGAGATCCAAAAGGTCAAGTCTCTTTTTGCTGAGATAAAAAACATAAGGCGTACATGAATGATGCCTCAAAACCACCCTTAAAATAAAATAATACACATATTTATTTGTGTTAAGTTGTGCAGAATAAAGGATGCCATTAAGATGAAAATATATTCTTTTTTGTATATACATTACCTTGTAGAATTTCTTTTGTCATAATTTATACACATTTAAGAATAAAGTTTTAAATTGGAAATTAATCCCTTACTATTAAAAAAAGACAATGATAGACATATATATATATATATATATATATATATATATATATATATATGTATGTATATATGTATATATATATATATATATATACACTATGAGTTTAAAATGTAGTAATATAGAAATTTGGCATTACATGCTGTGTAGAATATTCTCAGACCAAGAAAAATATTGCCAGTAAAGTAACTCCTATTTATCTTATGTTAAAGTGGTTTTATTCATATTTATGTGTGTGTGTGTGTGTGTGTGTGTGTGTGTGTGTGTGTGTGTGTGTGTGTGTGAGGTGCGATCTCAGGATCATTTTGATTTGCATTTTCCTGATGACTAAGGAAGTTGAACATTTCTTTAAGTAGTTCTCTGTCATTTGAAATTCCTCAGTTTGGTATTCTTTTTTTATCTCTGTACTCCACTTTTCAGTAGGTTTATTTGGTTCTCTGTAGCCTGCCTTCTTCAGTTCTTTGTGGTGCTTTCATTTTTATTGAATCCTAAAAGTCTTTAACTTTTTAAAATTTCTTAACTGACCAAGTTATCTTTGTGTGGGTAGTTTTTTTAGCCTCCACTTGTATGTGGGTTCTCTCTTGTTTTACTGCTATTGAAGACCAGCCTTAGTCAATGGTGGTCTGATAGGACACATGGATTGATGCAATGTTCTAGTCTGTTGAGGATTGTGTGTGTGTGTGTGTGTGTGTGTGTGTGTGTGTGTGTGTGTGTGTGTGTGTGTGTCCAAGAATATGAGCATTTTTTGAGAAAGTACTATGAGGTACTGAGAAGATAGTTTTTTTTTTTTTTCTTTTAGGGTTGATAGTCTATCTTGTTGGATATTTAGAATGCTAATCTAACTTGTGTTTTAGTTTGTTTGTTTTTTGTGGGGGTGTTTTTGTTTTGTTTTTTGTTCTTTTGGACCATTTTGCTTGGGAAAAAAATTTCCATCCAAAATACTTTGAGGTAATATTTGTCATTTACTTACAGGTGTGATCCCTTTATACATTAAAATACTGGATCCTATTTATGTATTTAGTCTCTTAGCCTATGTCTTTTTAGTGGATAATTGAGTTCATTAATGTTGCAAGATATTAGGGCCCAATGATGATTGCTTCCTGTTTTTGTTGTTGGAAGTGGAATTATGCATGTGTGTTTCTCTTTTTTTGGGGTTTTGTTGTGAAAAGATTAATTTCTTGCTTTTTCTTCAGTGTAGTTCCCCACCATGTATTAGAATTTTTCTCGTCTTACTCTGTGGGGCTAGATTTGTGGAAAGACATTGTCTAAAATTGGTTTTGTCTGGGAAAACCTCACTTACTCCACCTAAGGTAATTAAGAATTTTGCTGGATATGGTAGCCTAGGATGGCATTTTTGTTCTCTTAGGGTCTGTATGTCATTTGTCCAGAATCTTCTGGCTTTTAGAATCTCTGTTGAGAAGTTTGGCATAATTCTGATAGGACTGCCTGCTGATCCCTCTTGATGGGTGGTTATTGATACTTGAGAATTTGTACCTGTGAGAAGAATACCATTGTCCTTCTCAAGGGGATAAAGAAACGGGAATATAGAAGTTTGAACCATAGCACAGTTGTTTTCAGAATAGGTTATGACTTTTCTGCCAGTTCATCGTGTATTATTCCATGGTGCTGCTGATAGACAATGTTGATTGACTTGTTAGACTGAGACAAGCTAGTAAAATAGTAAAGACCTTGTAAGTATACTCATGGAGGTTTCCAGGGGAGGGGGGGGGAATGAGTGAAGGGAGGGAAACTCCAAAACTGGTGTGCTGGCTGCTGACCTTGTGGAACTGAAAGGGAGTCAAGGAAACACCCAGCTGGTAAGAGTATGTCTTCTTTCACTTCATGGCCAGCGTGAGTTGAGAAATAGTTTCTATCTTGTACTCATGGGGCCAGGATTTTCTCAGTCCACCCACAGGCTCAGGTTGTGGAGCCAGCTGCCCCTGTAATAAGTTTACATAAACTAAGTGAAATAAGTCCTTTGTTCTTTAAACAGCTTCCCCAAGGTTTTATGATCAGATGAATGTGATCCTCAGGGTAATGCATTGCTCAGAGAAGAAGTACGAAGTGATTTTTCAAGCTACTCTTATCTGCTGCCTTACAACATGCTGGGAACCCTTGGAGAAATGAGATGGCATGGAAGTCGAATGAACGCTTCTGTGTGACACTTGGTATAAGGCAATGTGTTAGATGCAGCAAGAAACACACATTATTTCTTGTTACTTAAACTTGGGAGATGTGTTGCTGGTTATCCTCCAGGATGGCAGCTCTGTCATATTGACGTTTCCTTCTGTGATTACCTTGAAGGAGAATGGTGTCTGCTGGGGACGTGGGAGTATACTATAAATACATAGTGCATGTTAATCCTCCTTGCAGACTTGGCAAATGCATGTTGAAGGAGCAGCATAGTAATGAGAGAATGCGAAGCTCTAATTCGAAACTCATTTTGCACCCAAGGGACACTGTAATAGCATCTACTTCTCATTCCTTGTGGCTTTCAAGAAAGAGATATCTCTAAGGTGATGTGATCTTTGCATGTTTGTGATATATTGTTATTGTCTGCCATAACAGATGTTAAGATTCTACATTATTTATACTCAAGTTTAGTTTCATGAACTCTACACCACATTACTGACAACCCTAAAAAGAAATATTTGAGTTGGCAACCTTGATTTTTTTGGTTGGGGCAAAAATGCCTGTGAACACAGACAGTCTATGCCTCTGTTTTCTGCCCACTGTAATGATATTATTCCATCATGAGATATTGCTCCCCTATGCTGTGTCTCACTGGAGGCTCACAGCAATGGGCTGAACCTTTCCTGCATATGGAGTGAAGCTTATTTTGCTCTTATGTCTCAAAATTGTAAGCTTATTTATAGAGGCACTTTTATGTTCAGTTGTTGATTTCAATATGCATTATAAATGCACAGCCTAGATATCACCTTTGCAGGTGTTAATTTGTAAGACTTTGAATTATGTAGATGCCTCAGTGGTTTAAAAGCTTGCTAAGTTGGCATGAGGATTGTAACAACATCCCCAGAAACCATATAAATACCAAGTAGGCATTTTGATCTTGCAATAGTTTCAGCCCTTGAGGCTACAGAAATAGAGCATCCTGGAGGAATATGGGTTAGTGTGACCACCCACAATGTCTATAGTCACTGTATATGACTAAGAGACCCTTCCTCTAAAATTGAAATGGAGAACAAACAAGGAAGATCCCCAAAATCAACCATAGACCTCCAAACATATGAGCATGCATGTATGTATGTTCATACACAAGCACATCATCATACAAATACATGTAGAAATATGAAAATGAAAAATAAAACATTGTGTTATGGGAAATTGTGAGAATCACAACAACACTATGTGTACTCAGAAATTATTGTTGTATTTTGTTCTTATGAAATAATGAATAAACTTTAGGCGAATTTGGACTTATGTACCCTAAGCTAGCCTCATAGCTATTATATAACTGAGACTATCCATGGAGTGATAATCCTCTTAACTTTACCTCCTAATATTTGGGAATGGAATCTCACATAATGCCAAGTTTCTGCTGTGCTGGTGTCTAGCCTCTGGGCTTAATACTTGCTTAAGTAAGCACTCTGCCATGCTCTGTCCCAGCTGTGACTGGATTCTTAACAGCAACTTCCTGTCGTGGTGTTGCCCTGTGATTCTCCTTCTTTAAAAGCAACTTTCAGTTATTAAACATATGATAGAATGTTCTTCTACCTTTACTTTAACGACAACACATAGTACAGTCTGTCTATGCCATTGCTTTAAGTTTGATGAAAAAAATCTGCATTTTCTATGACAACTACATATTTAAAGAAAGAAGGTGCCAGATAAAGGACATATCTTGAAAGGAGTCCACAGGAAAATATCTCATGCCGATCTGAAGTGTTTTCAGAATGCAGGAAAACATACTTCTCATCTAAATGTCATTTTTCCCCAGAAATAGATGTTTATTTTATTTATGAATGGTAAACAATCTATCCACCCCACAATATTTTCCCTGCCATTTCTCCCTGTGGTTTTACAATTTATTTGACATGTTAAAATAAACAACCAATTAAGTTGCAGTGAAAGAATTTGAGCTTAACTTACATGTATCTGGTCATTAAAGGTTTTTCTTCCTGCAGATGTCCAATATTTATGAGATTATATTTGGTTCGGCTCTGCCTGGCTTTGGGATCTACCCTTTAACCCATAGACAGTATCCCAGTAGACAACAACCATTGAATTACTATTCTTAATCATGAAGAACATTCTAAATTTACCACTATGAAAATACTTTTGTAATAAAACCTTTCCAACCCATACAGGTTTCTATGTTTGGAAATTTAAATTGTTTGCTGATTTTTAAAACTCATTTACAAATTTAAAAACTACAATAGTTAAGACCGGACATAAAAATTGAAAACTATATTCACCCTCATTTTAGCAGACTAATTGGAGAAAAAATAAGCAGAAAAATCTAAAGCAGAAAAATTATTGTGAATGGGGAGTTTGTTAGGAACACATGAATTCACATATGACTTAGGTATGAAGTTATAGGAAAGCCTAACTTCATTCTTCAGTAATGTCCCACCTTTTGTTGTTTTAGGATCTCTTTCTGGCAAAGTACTCTTACACATCAGCAAGACTATTGGTTTATGGACCTTGAAGCATTTCTCCATTATCGACTGTCCATCATGAAGAGCTGGGCTTATAGATATTTCACGCATAATGTGCATACCCTTTACATGGTTTCTGAGGATCCAAAGTCAATTCATTCTTCTTGTAAGCCAAGCACTTCAAGAACAGGAAGAAACATTTTAAAATTTAAATTAACATTTGTTGTTAGTATAAATAAATTGGGGCAAAGGATTTTGATAGAGTTGTAAAGCACTGATCAATATTTGCTGCCCTGTCAGCTAACAGCTTTTGCAATTGTTCCAGCATATGAAGGAAGGCTGTGGTTTGTAATCAGACTGTCCCAAAGCAGGTTATAATAGGCATGTTTGGGGGCCAAGCAGAGTGCAGCTGAAGAACCAGCCTGACTAAAATCACAGACTGTTCCTAACCAAGTGGAGCTTAAAAAAGAAGCATGTCTTTTCTCAGAGCTGAATCACTTCTTGAAAATCAGTGAATAAAGAATAGCCTACTGGCTGTGGAATAAAAGAACATTAATGGCACATACAAATTATGTAGGGAGATTAGAATGGACTGACGAAAAAAACTCATAGCCTTACTTGAACAAAGTTTTAAAGGTGTTCATCAGAAATGATCAACCACAATTAAGTGACAAACTGTTGCTGCATTCCAATCAATATAAACTATCTGGACAAAGGAAATATAGTTTATAGTGTGTATCTCTTGTATCTTATTTGCACGTGGATGGGAGCAATATGTGTGTGGGTGCATGCTCACACGTGCTATGGAAGCCAGAGGATGATGGTGCTGTCTTTTGTGATTAATCTTCATTTCATTTATTGAGGCATGGCCTGTCCCTGAACCAATTCTCCCAGAATCCAGCTAGGCATCACAGTCATCTTGCTAATGGGATCACCTGGGTTCCCCTTCTGAGGTGTAGATGACAGGTGGCTGTTATTGCCACATACTCCTTACTAGGGTCTGAGGACAGGAAATCTGCTTTTATGCTTGCATGACAAGTACTTTTTCTACTGACTCATCTCCCCAGCACAAATACCACTAATTTGAACACTAGATTGTAACCTAAAATTGACATTTTTCAGTTCATAGTACTTTATTGGCTCTTTAGACAATTACTTCTGATATTTTCGCTGTACACAGTGCCTACATTGGAACCCAATGGATGATTTATCTGTTGTTTAGAAGCTGGAATAGTGGCAACTCTTGGCTGTAGATTACTAGGAAGACTGTTTATTTGGTAAAGCAGTTAATGTGCAAACATAAGAGCTTGATTTTAGATCACATGTCCCACACAGAAATTGGGTGTGATGTGCATGTCCATAGTTCTAGTGATGGAGGGCAGAGATAGATAGGACCTCAAGCCTTTCTGACCAGCTAGTCTACACAATTGAATTCCAGGTTCAGTGTGAGACTCTATCTTCAAACATAAGGTGGGACACAACAGAGAGGAACATCCAAATTTTACCTCTGGTCTATAGGGGACACACACACACACACACACACACACACACACACACACAGAGAGAGAGAGAGAGAGAGAGAGAGAGACAGAGACAGAGACAGAGATAGAGACAGACAGACAGACAGATAGAGACACACAAAGAGAATAATGTACCCTCTGGCATGCACGTACATATAGACATGTAACAAGAAGAAAATAGTTGACTGTTGACAGGGTCCAGACACTGCCTTTTATGTGTGTATGTAGCAATATACTGAGGTTTTGAAGTATACGAAAGATGAGAAAAGATTACATTAGATGTTTCTGTGAATTAGAATTAGAACAGGTAATTATTCTCTGCAGGCTTTGTCTTATTATGAGCCTTTAAAGCACTACTTGCAAAATAGTTAAATAATTTATTGTGAGCCTATGACCACAGTAATTGGTAATTTTCTATGATTTTAAAAACGTCAGTCCAACTATCTCTTTATTTATCTATCTATTATATATATATATATATATATATATATATACACATATACACATGTACACATACACACATATACATATATACGTAATGGTGGAAAGTGGTGAGGACACACACACACATATTTCATGGAATGGTTGTAGAGGTCAGAGGACAGCTCCTAGAGGAGTCTTTTTTCCCCTTCCGCCATATGTATCCCAGGGATTGAACTCAAAACATCAAGCTTGATGATAAGGTTCTTTACCCACTGAGCCATTCCAGAAGCCCCACTGGTTTTTCATAGTGCATTTTTCACTGTAAAATACTTCCTGACTTTATTGAGTGATTTGTGGTACAGCCTTACCAATGTCTTAGCTTCTCACTCAATGTACTTTATCAGCACACTGCTGCAGACACCTCAGTCCTGCTCTCCTGGAAGTAATCCATAAAATTGCATCAGGACTAATTAAATTCTATCCATCAATACTGACAGTTTAGGTGATGGCACAAATGAAGCCCTCAGTTTGACATCCTCAAATTGTTCCTTATCTTATGCAGGAAAATAAAGCTACACAAAACACAGGATTCTTTTGAAAGTTTTGAGATCTATAAGACTAGACACTGTGATCTGCCTGAACTCAGGTCCCTCCCCTCTCTCCTCTCTTCCCTCTCCTCACCTTCTCTCTTTGTGTAGCACAAGCATGTGTATGTATGTGCTATTATATGTGTATATGTGTGAATGCACATGAAGGCAATAGGATTATTTCTTTCTGCATTACCATCCGTCTAGTTTTTTGAGATAACTTGTCTCAAGGAACCTGCAACGGTCTGATCTTACTAGACTGTTTGGTCAATGCATTACAAGAAACATTATTTTCTCAGCACTACAATGACGGTTATTTGCCATCAGGCTCTGGGGCTTTGCTCGTGTGTGTGTGTGTGTGTGTGTGTGTGTGTGTGTGTGTGTGTGTTATATGTCTGATGAGTTCCGTAGAAGCCAGAAGATAATGCTCGAGAGTCAGTTCTCTTCTTTTTATGATTATTAATTTAGTTATTTTATAAAAAATTATCGCTCATAAAATTTGTTACATAATATATGACTATACATGTTTTCTTTTTTTTTTTTTTCTAAGAAGGACTGAGGCTTCCACATTTTGGTCTTCCTTCTTTTTAAGCTTCATATGATCTGAAAGTTGTTTCTTGGGTATTTAGAGCTTTCCAGAGCTAGTATCCAATTATCAGTAACTGCATATTTTGTGTGTTCTTTTGTGACTGGGTTAACTCACTCAGGATAATATTCCTTAGATCCATCCATTTGCTTAGGAATTTCATAAAGTCATTCTTTCTAATAGCTGAGTAGTACTCCACAGTGTAAATGTACAATGATACCTGTATCTATTCCTCTGTTGAAGGACATCTGGGTTCTTTCCAGGATCTAGCTATTATAAATAAGGCTGCTATTAACATGGTAGAGCATGTGTCCTTATTATATGTTGGATAATCTTTAGGGTATATACCCAGAGGTGGAATTGCTAGGTCTTCAGTTAGTACTATGTCCCATTTTCTGAGGAACTGCCAGTCTGATTTCCAGAGTGGTTGTACCAGCTTACGACCCCACCAACAGTGGAGGAGTGTTCCTCATCTCCTCATCCTCGTCTGCATGTTCTGTCATCTGACATTTTGTTTGACCTTAGTCATTCTGACTGGTGTGACATGGAATCTCAGAGTTGTTTTGATTTGCATTTCACTGGTGACTAGGGAATTTGAGCATTTCTTTAGGTGTTTCACAGCCATTCAGTATTGCTCAGAGACTTCTTTGTTTAACTCTGTACCCCATTTTTTGAAAAGGATAGTTTGATTCTCTGTAGTATAACTTCTTGAGATTTTTGTATATATTGGATATTAGACCTCTATCAGATGTGGGATTGGTAAAGATCCTTTTCAAGTCTGTTGGCTGCCATTTTCTTTTCTTTACACTATCTTTAGATTTACAGAAACTTGCAATCTCATGAGGTCCCATTTATCAATTCTTGATCTTACAGCATAGACCATTGGCATTCTGTTCACAACATTTCCCCCGTGCCTATGTGTTCTAGGCTTTTCCCCACTTTCTCTTCTAATAATTTCAGTGTACCTGGTTTTATGTAGAGATCTTTGATCCACTTGAACTTGAACTTTGTACAAAGAGATAAGAAAGGACATATTTGCATATTTCTGCATGCTGACCGCAAGTAGAACCAACACCATTGGTTGAAGAGGTTGTTCTTTTTCCATTGAATGTTTTTTATCTCCTTTGTCAAAGATCAAATGGCCATATATGTGTGGGTTGCTCTCTGGATCTTCTATTCTGTTCCATTTTTTTTTTTTTACCTGCCTATCTCTGTACCAATACTATGTGGCTTTTAACACAATTGCTTTGTAATATAGCTTTAGGTCAGGGATGGCGATTCACACAATTTTCTTGTTGAGAATAGATTTCACTATACTAGGTTTTTTGTTATTCTAGATGAATTTGCAATTTGTTTTTTTCAACTTTATAAAGAATAGAGTTGGAATTTTGATTGCATTGACTCTGTAGATTGCTTTTGGTAAGATGGCCACTTTTACAATGTTGATCCTTCCAATTCATAAGCAATGGAGATCTTTCCATCTTCCGAGATATTTTTTGGGGGGCAGGTTTTTGATAACTGCTTCTATTTTTTTAGGTGTTATCAGAATATTTAGATGGCTTATCTGATCCTGATATCTGGTATCTGTCTAGAAATTTGTCCATTTTCTCCAGATTTTCCAGTTTTGTTGAGTATAGGGTTTTGTAGTAGAATCTAATGATTTCTTGCTCTGTGCCCTCTAGTTACTCTGCCTAAGCATTTATGGGTCCTGTTTATTTTCTTAAAGAACCAGCTCCTGGTTTTCTTGATTCTTTGTATGGTTCTTTTTGTTTCTACTTGGTTGATTTCTGCTCTGCATTTGATTTTTCCCTGCCATGTACTCCTCTTTGATGTATTTACCTCTTTTTGTTCTAGAGCTGTCTGCTCTGCTGTGAAGCTGATAGTGTATGTTCTCTCCAGTTTCTTTTTGGAGGCACTCAATGCTATGAGCTTTCCTCTTAGTACTGATTTCATTGCGTTCCATAGGTTTGTGTCTGTTGTTCTTTCATTTTCATTAAATTCTTAAAAAAAAAAAGCCTTAATTACTTTTTTTATTTCTTCCTTAACCATGTTATAGTTGAGTAGCACATTGTTCAGCTTCCATGTGTATGTGGGCTTTTTGTTGTCTGTGTTGTTATTAAAAACCAGCCTTAGTCCATGGTGATCTGATAGGATGCATGGGAGTATTTCAATCTTCTTATATCTGTTGAAGCTTGTTTTGTGACTGACTGATTATATTTTGAAGAATGTACAATAAGGTCCTGAGAAGAAGGTACATTCTTTTGTTTTAGGATGAAATGTTGTGTACATGTATGTTAATTCTAATTGGTTCATAGCCTCTGCTAGTTTCGCTGTGTCTTTGTTCAGATTCTGCTTCCATGATTTGTCCTTTGATGAGAGTGGGGTGTTGAAGTCTCCCACTATTATTGTGTGTGGTGCAATACATGCTTTGAGCTTTAGTAGGGTTTCCTTTATAAATGTGGGTACACTTATATTTGGAGCATATACATTCAGAATTGAGAATTTATTTTGATAGATTTTTTTTCCTGTGATGAGTAAAAAGTGTTCTTCCTTATTTATTTTATTTTTGATAACTTTTGGTTGAAAATCTATTTTATTCAATATTAGAATGGCTACTCCAACTTGTTTCTTTGGGCTATTTGCTCGGAAGTTTTTTTTTTTTTTTTTTTTTTTTTTTTTCCCAGCCTTTTATTCTGAGGTAGTATCTGTTTTTGTCTCTGAGATGAGTTTCCCATATGCAGCAAAATGTTGGATCCTGTTTACATATTCAGTCTGATTTTCTGTGTCTCTTTATTGGAGAATTGAGTCCATTGACGGTAACAGATATTAAGGAATGGTGATTTTTGTTTCCTTTTATTTTATTTCTTTATCATGGGTAGAATTATGTTTTCGTGTCTTTCTTCTTTTGGTTTTCTTGTATTATTATTTTCTTGCTTTTCCTAGGGTGTAGTTTCCCACTTTGTGTTGTGTTTTCCATCTATTATCCTTTGTAGGGTTGGATTTGTGGTCAGATATTGTATAAATTTGGTTTTGTCTTGTAATATCTTGGTCTCTCCATCTATGGTAATTGAGAGTTTTGATTAATATAGTAATTGGGCTGGCAGTTTTGTTCTCTCAGAGTCTGTATGATGTCTGTCTGTCTAGGATCTTCTAGCTTTCATAACCTCTGTTGAGAAGTCTGATGTATTTCTGATTGGACTGCCTTTATATGTTACATGTCCTTTTTCTCTTCTTGCTTTTAGCATCGTTTCTTTGTTTTGAACATTTAGTGTTTTAACTACTATGTGTCTGGAAGAATTTCTTTTATTGTCCAACGTATTTGGAGTTCTGTAGGCTTCTTGTATGTTCATGATAATCTCATTTTTAAGGGGAGGGAAGTTTTCTTCTATAATGTTGTTGAAGATATCTACTGTACCTTTTAGTTGATATTCTTTGCCCTCTTCTATATCTATTATCCTTAGGTTTGGTCTTCTCATTGTGTCCTGAATCTCTTGGACATTTTGTGTTAGGAGCTTTTTGGTTTTTACATCTTCTCTGACTGTTTTATTTATGTTTTCTGTTTTGTCTTCAGACCTTGAAATAGTCTCTTCCATCTCTTGTAGTCTCTTCATAATGCTTGTACGTATGACCTTTAATTTCTTTCTTAGGTTTTCTATCTTTAAGGTTATTTCTTTTTGTGATTTCTTTTTTGTATCTATTTCCATTTTCAATTCCTTCACCTGTTTGCGTTTTCCTGTAGTTCTTTGAGTAATTTCTTGTGGTTCTCCTGTAATTGTTTAAAGGAGTTATTTGTGTACTACTCGAAGATCTCCATCATTATCATGAAGTATGATTTTATGTCTAAATCTTGTTTTTCTAGAGTTGCTATTGTGGGAGAACTGGGTTTTGATGTTGCCAGGTTTTCTTGATTTCTATTGCTTGGCTTCTTGCACTTTTCTCTTGCCGTCTTGTTGTCAGTGATTGTAGGTGATCTTTTTGTTTCTTACTGGTGCTTATCTCTCCTGTGTGTCTGAATGCCTGTGGGCTCAGGAGGGAGATTGATCCTGGGTGTTCAGCTCTTTGTGGCCAAGCTGTGAGTTCTGATGGCAGTGACTCAGTTTTGTCTTCATGGGCCGAGGTGTAAGAGCTCTTATGAGGCTGTTCTGGGAGCTCAGCCCTCTACCCACAGGTCCTGGCTCCTAATGGAGGAGACCTGGCTCTCACTGAGGGCTGGAAAGGACCATTTTCCAATAAGCACTGAGCTCCCTGCACTCTGCGAACTCCCAGAGGGACCTCCTCGGGCCTGTGCCCCATGCTCACCCCTGGTCTAGGTGGAAAAGCACCTGTGTAGCTATACTGGGAGCTCAGCCTTCCTCAGGCAGATCCCAAGTCCAGATGACAGACTTTAGGCTTTCTCTGAGAGTTCCTTATTGTGTGGGTCCAAAAGATCAAACTCAAATGCTGAGCAAGCACTTTTACCTGATGACTTCTCTATCTTGCCTAAGATTCACAGGAATCTTGATAGTTGTTCTTTGAAATTTATCTCTTCTATGCTCATGTATATTTGTACCTGTTTTCTATTTGAGATCTATGTTACATTCTAATGTAGGTTTCTCTGTAGCCAAGAATATGCTAATTACAGACAATTCTGTGGACCCTTTTTAAAAACAACTTTATTTTTCAAAAAACAGGGATAATTGTACAGATTTTAAAAGCATTTTTGCAGAAAACTATATGAATATATTCTTGTCAGTACTTAATTTTTTTTAAAGGTTTGATAGTATTAATTGAAAACTTGATAGTTTCAATGAGCATAAAGTACATATAAAACAAAAGGTAACATGGAAATAGTCAAATTTCTCTTGATGTGTAAAGATTAAACAAAAGACTCTTATGTATATAATATACTGGCTTTCAGGAGCTAAGTATACAAACTATTAAAGGTAAACTATTAATTTGCCAACTTAGTTTTCTTTTGACCTTCTGCACAAAAGAAACCAATCTTTGTTGCAATTCTCATTTGAATTTGTAGGGCATTAAGTAACAACTTGAAAGAAAACTTTGACCACAGGCTTCTTTAAAGTGGTCCCTATGGATACCATCCTTATATCATGAGCAATTTTGAAAGAAAAGTTGCAATTTACTTAGAGCTAGATGTTTATTTGTTTGATTTTTCTTCTGTGTTTGGAAGGTTTCAGGGCTGATGTTCAAGGGGGACACTGGGTTATATTTGAGTTGTTCTTTATGTAGGAATCATAGTATGAGAATTATCAATGACATAGGCAGGCAGAAGAATATCACAGCAATCTCTTTGTTGGGAGTTTAAATACCAATGCCACCGATAGTCAGACAGTATAGTTTGGCTTCTGGTGATACTCTATGCCTGGGGACCAGAGTAGGGTAGCACATTGTATAAGTCTCAGAAGAAAGGAGAGGTTTCATGTAAACAGAGAGATTTTGGTTCTTAGTTGCTAAGGAGAGGGGAGGGATTTCCTGAGAATGTATAAACACCTCTGAGAATATGGCTGACATTTGTTACAGTTTACCTTTTATATGGAAAGAGGATGTCCAGCTACCTGGTACTTGTAGTTTACGATGTCTCAGTTTGATAACTTGAACTATAAACTTCCTTGGCACATAAGAATGACACCTCCCACCCTTCTGGGATCCAGGTTTTCATGTATTATGTACAAAGTTTAGACATTCACAGAAAGACCTTCAGTAAAGTGCTTGCAGTTTCTCTGCTGTTGTAAGAAAGAAGCTTCTACTTGTGGGCATGGTGTCAGCAGCCCTTTATCTCAAACCTGACAGTCCCACTTCTTCCTGCCTCTACTGCCTTTTATTCTACAACAATGTACTCCTTGCATTCTGCATGCACAGTGAATAGATAGGGAATATCGTCACTATGCTGTGATTGGCATTTCAGTTTTGTCTTTATGGGATGGTTAAAAATATCTGGATTTCCTAAGGAATAATTTACAGGTATGGATCTGAGTTTAGGTACATGTCAAATAACATGTAAAAATGTCAGTTTGATATATCGAGCAATGAAAATCAGTCATAATATTGGGTCTTTTAAAAACAAAATAGTGGGGCTGAGAAGAAGGCTCAGTGGATAAGAGCACTCTTAAGTATAAGTACCTGAGTTTAGATCCCTAGTGTTCATTGAGAAAGTCAACTATGTCTGCCCAAGTGCTCTGTTGGTAAGAGAGGCTGGAGAAGGAGAAAGAAAATGATAAAACACAACACCCAACACCCTCCCTCGACCTCCATCAGTTCAGAGGTTGTTACATGGGGGAAGCAGAGTTCTTTTTGTTGTCTCCACCCCAGTTCATCAGTTTGAATCAAGGATGTTTAGGACTGCAGAGAAGCAATCTAGCTTTTCCAGCTGAACTCTATCTTCCCGGACAGATGGTTTGTTTGGGCATCTTTACCACTCTGAGCAGTGCTGTTTCTGAAGAATGTAGGCTTTGAGAGAGATCATTTGTTGTGTAGAAGCCTAGCTTTCAAATAACCCTCATCACTGCCATTCTCTGCCGTATTTCTTGAATTTTCTCATAGGTATACAAGAAGCCTTATGGTGAGATTAAGCATTCAGTAATATTTTTCCCCAAAGTCATTAGGAACCTCACATTTATTCTTTTATATATGCAGATTAAAAATGAAGGTTGATTAAGTAACAACAAAGAGACTCATTCAGAAAACAACTCTGGCATATTCTTTGGTGGAAATGAATAATGTATTAGGGAGGATATGACTTTATGAGAATATTGTTTCCTGGACTAGGCAGAACCCTGGAGAAGTTTATAGCTTAGAGTCTGCTCTGCCAACATACTCCTGTGCTTGTTTCTGTGTTTAATAGGCTTTCCACAGGTAGTCTCTGAGCACACTTCTAGAACGGATATGGCAATTTTGAGGTGCTTTTGATAATTAACCAATCCTTTTCTCCTTGAAGAAATAAAGTCCTGAAAAAATTCACTGCCATTAAAACAATTCTGATCTGTAGAGTTTGGGGGAGCTTATTTTATAAATTCAAAGAATAAAATTGAAAGGGTAAAATTTAGAGTGTTTTATCCTCTACTTAAAGGTGAGAGAGACAGACAGAGAGACAGAAAGAAAGGCAGGGAGATACAGAGACAATGACACAGACATTGATAGAAACAAATACAAAGATACAGAGAGAGACCAGAGCCCCTATGGGGACCCAGGAAATAGTGTACTATCCAGATGCTTGACTATAGGGATTTTACTAGATTTATGGCACAAGAAAAAAAAGTGACATCTTGGAGAGGATGAGCTGCTGAGCCAAGTTGTCACAACCTGTGCCTTGGTATCTCCTCTGAGTTTCAGTCAAATAGAGTGACACAATTTTTAGACAGAGATCTTTGTTTAAGAAATGACAAAAGAACAGAAAATGGGACTCTCTTCTGGAATTTCTGGTGTAAATCAAATACATCCATAGGACCACAGCTTTGGGGTCCCTGCTCTGTCAGACCAGTCTCTGTCTCCTACCTTCATTAGACCAGTGAGAATGAGTTTTCCTCATGTAGGGGATTGCCAAGGCACTGAGGTAGAGAGGGTGATTGAAAGAGGGTGCATCTTCATGGAGACAAGTGGAGAAAGATGGGGGATGAGAGGAGGAAAGGAGATAGCATTTGAAATGTAAATACAGAGATTATCTAATAAAACAAACAAACAAATATGAACCACACTCTGAAATACATCTCAGCCTCTTGACCTATCTTGCTTCCCTCATAATCATTAGAGTCCATAAATCTTCATACTTTTCTATTTGAGTCTTTCTACCTAATGTGGCAGAATATGTTTTATACTAATTTAAGTTAAAGTATTGTTGATTGAATAAATATATTTCCATTTACATAAGCATTTCAGAGCTCATCCCCAAGAAAGTTTCCAAATAGTGAGGGAGTGAGCATTCTAATTATCCATTAAGAAAGGAAGAAAAAAAACATTAATATTTGGAAACAAGAGAAATTGTCTTGGTGCTTGAGTCACAACACTATCAGATTCCTATTTTAGATTTTTTTCTTAACTCTACTATGAGACAAAATGGTTACTTTTCAAATTGATAAAAGAACACATTTGGAGCAATTATATCATGGAGTGAAGGTAAGTTTT
This sequence comes from Micromys minutus, assembly GCF_963924665.1. Lineage (NCBI taxonomy): Eukaryota > Metazoa > Chordata > Mammalia > Rodentia > Muridae > Micromys > Micromys minutus. Next base: position 16,261,829 of record NC_137975.1, on the reverse strand, counting down.
TGAAGGGAGTTGTTGAAATTGTATGCAGTATTTTCATGTTCTGAATATGGCATGTTTTTATGAAATAGCCTAGTAATGTATACCTACTTAATGATTTTGATAATCATTTTGAATAGAAAAGTTTAACTGTAAGATGTTTCAGCAAGTGAATCTTCACTAGCAGAGTTTAATTCTTGAGACCCCTAAGTTACCCTCTGGCCTCTCACAAGCTCACTGGCACAAATGAGTAAATAGTGTATGAACAAAATATTAAAGAAGTAAAATACTTTTAAACAAAGAAAATATGTGAGTTCTTAAGTGCTACAAATTAATTTCAAAAAAGATGATGGGGAAAATACCTTGAAATTGTATCATAGGTAAATCATTTCTCAAACACATTTACTTACACCACAAAACTATTTCCCTGTTTTTATTGAAGGCAGTTAAGATTTTCATATGCCTTTAAAGTTGACAAAGACATAGAGAAGAGTTTTGTAATTGGGCTGGATACACAGAAAGAAAGACACAAGAAAGCTTTCCCGGCAAGTAGGGGATCTTTGTTCTAAAGCTCATGTTGTCCTCATGTTTGTTCAAATGATTTTGTAGGAAAAAAATGGCCCATCTTCCATCTTGCATTCTGCTTCTATTCTCTTACTTTCCATCTGTAGGGCACTAGGTGCACAATGAAGACTGAGAGGCTTTCAGAACTGTGCCTCTGGATATCAAAATTCTCTTCCCCATCAGGAGAATTTACACTAAGTATTTTTGTCAAAGTCCTACTGAATAACCTTACTACTTTTCATTCAAATAATCTTGATTAAACTCAGGCCTTCACAGAGAATTCTATCTATAAAAAGGGGGAGTTCAGCATGCAGGAGAGAGAGGAAAGTGGTCAAAGGGAGAAGAATTAGGGCGACAGATATACATTATGTACACAAAGAGAGACACATATATATTATGTACACAAAGAAAGAGGGAGAGAGACAGAGAGACAGAAAGAGAGAGACAGACACAGAGTTTAAATCACAAAAGATACGTTTTTGTTATTTGTTAAGATTTTTAAAAATTAAAAAAATGTTCAGTATAAATTTGACCAAATATCCCAACGAAAACTTGCCCAAGTTTATTAAGAAATACCTGCAGAAATCATTGCTTGTTGGAATGGTTTCCTTTAAATTATCTGATTAAAAGCCTTTAAAATTTACATTAATCTAGATCATTTTGTATAAAACTTAGGCAATTAGTTGGCTTCAGTCTACTTGAAATGGAATTATTTGTCTCTTCTTTCATCAGGAAATCTGTTTCATAGAAAGTCATATTGTCTTGTAGCATGTCATGATTTGGATCCAAAGTGAATTATTTGCATTTTATTTTTTCTTCTTTTAGTAAGAACAACATTTTGTCAAAATATAAAGTAACATTAATTTACAATAACTGTGAGTTGTCAAAATACATTATATCTGTCCAATATAGATATGAAACTAGAAATACTTGGAATATATTTGGTTTCTTATTTTGTGTTTCTGTTGTTTTGAGGAAACAACATGAACAAAAATCAAGTTGGGGAATATGGAATTTATTCAGTTTAACTTTCCATAACACTGCTTATCAAAGGGAGTCAGAAAAGGAATGCAAACAGGTCAGGAACCTGGAGGCAGAAGCTGATGTACAGTCCATGGGACTTACTTACAGCTGCTTACTAGCTTGATCTATATGGCTGGCTCAGCCTACTTTCTTACAGAACGCAGAGCCACGGGACCAGGGATGGCACCACCCAGGGTAGGTTGGGTCTTCTATTTTCAATCTAACTTATAAAATTCTATAAGAGCTTGCCTATAGCCTACCCTTTTAGAGGCAATTTTTTAATTGAGTTGCCCTACTCTTAGTTGACTTTAGCTTGTGTCAAGATAGCAGAAAACTGACTAATAAGCTGCTACAACTGAATTAACAGAATTTTGTCCCTTGCAAATTTTAGCAAGATTAAGTTTAAGTAGTCTGGGATGACTGCTGGTGGCCACATGTGATAGGTGTTTTTAAGATTCCTACTTTCATCAAGGGCAAATGAATAATAAATAAAAATATGTGTGTGCTAATTCTATATCCTCAACCCAGAGGAGAAATCTCCTCTCTCTCTCTCTCTCTCTCTCTCTCTCTCTCTCTCTCTCTCTCTCTCTCTTTCTCTCTCTGTCTCTGTCTCTCTCTCAACACACACACACACACACACACACACACACACACACTAGTTGCTGTGGTTGATGGAAATTGAACTCAAGACCTTTGGAAGTGCAGTCTCTGAGCCATCACTGTAGCCCCAGAGACTTCCTTTCTTAAAGTGTTAGTCAGAAAAAAAAAAAAAAAAAAAAAAAAAAAAAAAAAAAAAAAAAAAAAAACAAAAAACAAAAAAACAAAAAACAAACAAAAAAAAAAGCCTTTGGGATTCAAAGTTTATATGTGTAAAACAGTAAAGACCAGTATTTGGGGGTGGTGTGTAATTTAATCATAAAATTAACAAAACCTATAATCATTTTGGATAGAAGTATCAGTGAGTGAGAAGTTTTCTATAGTATGTGGATCTCTGGGTACATCTGTAAGGCATTTCCTTATTGGATTAATTGAAGTGGGAAGAACACCTAAATTAGTGGGAAAACCCACTGAATATGGGTCATGCCCTGGACTAAATAAAAAAGGAGAGAAAAAGCTGAACAAAAAGAAGAATTTATTAATTTATGTTAATGACAAAGCTTGCTGCTTCTAAGATTGACTTCCTTGTTACAATGAACTATAATCTAGAGTTGTTAGTCAAATAAAATCATGTGTCATTAAATTGCTTTAGTAATGCTTTTTCACAGCAATAAATAACAAAATTAACAAAGTGGACAAATGAATTTCAATATGGCTTTTAAAAGTAGATAGTGACTCTTAATGTGAAAAGAGGATGTAAAAAAAAAGAAAAGAAAAGTTCTAGTGAAATGGTAATATAACAACAGGAGCAATGGTAGAACTACAGTGATCAGATTCATATTTTGTGCAGGTATGGATAGGTCTGAATACACATATTAAAAAATACATTCTTCTATTAAGAATAGATAAGAGAGGAAGATGCTGGGTTCCGTTGTATAGAACCTATCTAAAATGAGCATAGTTGAACTCATCATAGTTGAGAGCCAACCCCAATTTCCATCATTATCTAGTTCCTGTTTTCTGGTGCATTTTTCTACTCTGGACGCTAAAGAGATGGCCCCGTGGCTAAGAGTGCACATGTGACTCTTGTAGAGAAGCTAAGTTCAGTTTGCAGCATCTGTGCTAGGGCTCTCACACCCTCACATAGCCATCTTCAGGGAATCTAACAACTTCCCCCAAACCAGTCTCAACATACTTTTACACACACACACACACACACACACACACACAAATCCACACACACACATTTAAAATAAATCTTTAAAAATGTATTGCTGTTCTGGAAATTATAAAACCCAGACACATATATTCATATATATATATATATATATATATATATATATATATATATATATATATATATATATATAGAGAGAGAGAGAGAGAGAGAGAGAGAGAGAGAGAGAGATACAATTAAAACTAAATCATTAAAAATGAGTTGCTGTTATGAAAATAATTGAACACACACACAACACTCTCACAGCCTCACATAGCCATCTTCAGGGAATCTAACAACTTCCCCCAAACCAGACTCAACATACTTTTACACACACACACACACACACACACACACACACACACACACACACATAAACAAACACACACTCCTATTAGAAGACACCAATTTGCCTGTGGCATTTTTTGAATCTCTTTGGCCCCCTGTATGCTCTGTTTAAACTTTTATCTACAAAAATACTTGGCTAAATATTATATTTTATATGTTAGTATTTTTGCCTTTTCTATTAATCAAAGCACTGCTTTTCCATATAAAGGTTTTCCTGTTTGTGTAAATTTACATTATTATAATCATAAAATAACATATATATATATATATATATATATATATATATATATATATATATATATATGAATAAGTCTATATATAACACCATGTAGAAAACCTGGGACTTTATGGAGTATCACTGAAGTTACCGAATTCAAGAGATCACTTTAAAACAAAGAGACTCTGACTTTAGGTTGCTATGAATTTTCTTCCATTTTCTTGATATGGCTTAATTTCAGCCCACTTGTTAAAAAATAAAAAAGAGTAAATTTCACTACTAGTGAAAGTATCTTTTATAGTTGAAAAAAATCCATTACACTACTACTACTACTACTTGTTTCTTTTATAATATAAAGCAGTGTGTGAGATGGTAACCTCTGAAACTAAGGTGACTCCTCACTTGGGTTACTCTGACAGCACAAATAGAAAGGCATTGTCTGGAATCAATAGGAGGAGAAGCTTTAAGTTCTTTGAAGGGTCATTTTCCCAGTGTTGGAGAATTCCAGGGCAATGATATGGGAGTAGAAGCATCTTCATGGAAGCAATTGTTGGGGAGAGAGGGAATGGGAGAAGGGAGAAAGGGAATAATGTGTGAAATGTAAATACATAAAATATTCAATCAAAAAGATTTTAAAAATGAAAAGCAACAAAAAGAAATGCATCTATTTGCCTCCAGGAACATGACTCTTTCACAGAGTCAAGCACTAGCTGTTCAGAATGCAAAGGTATATAAAGCTAAGTATTCAGACTCTTGGACTAACAGTACTAGTTGTTTCTAGGTAGGCCTGTCATGTAGGTTCATTTTGTAATAGTATCAGAAATATAAAGTAACTTCTTATGACTTATTGTTTTCCTTTACTTGTTTGTATGAGGAGGTCAAAGAATAACAAGAAGAAGTGGATCCTCACCAGACTCAAGTGTATTTGACTTTGTTGTTTTTTTTTTCCTTTGTTTGTTCTTGAACCCATGACCTTTACATATGTGAGGCAAACACTCTACTACTGAATCACATCCACAATATCTATTGTGTCTTTCAAAAATGCTAGGATTTCATAGTGCACATCATAATCAACATTTAACCCCTACATTTTGTGTTGTGACTCTCACTTTACAGATGTGTATTTTGAGGCTAAAAGAAGTGCTCTTGAAAAGTGAATGCCTTAGTCTCTTACTCTAACTGTAAAAAGAACTGTCTTGAAGGCAAAGCAGATCACAGAAGAAAATGAAAATAATTCAATTTCATCTCTGTGACATGTTGATACAGTGTATATCAGCTGGGAAGAAAGTATAAATGGACTATTATCTTGATCAGTTTAGTCTCTGAGTCTAACAGTGGGGGATTATCTTGATTATATTAATTTATAGGGAATAGTTAGCCCACTGTGGGTAGCACCATTTCTTATGCAAAGGATCCTGGGTTGAGTATCAAGTAAAGTACAGAGTTGGAAAAAAGCACATGTAAGCAGGCATACATTCATTGTTCTTTACACTTGACTTAACTGTGATTGGACCAGATGTTTTAATTTCCTACCTTGACTTCTTTGCAGTGGAGGACTGGAAACTGAATTGTGTACTACAGTAAACCCTTTCTCTCTTCAGAAGACATTTTTAAGAATATTTTTTCACACCAACCAAAACAAAACAAGGACAATCTCCTGGCTCCAATCAGTCAAAACACTGTTTTCCTCTGGAGAACAGGGGTCAGTTATGAATGACCTGCATCTAAAAAGAGGAGAAAGAAACCATTTTTTTTCCAGCGTGAGGAAATGACATCCTACTCCCAGGAAGCTTCTCAAGGGCTAAAATTTTCATATGTATGCAGATGTTTTACACCTGGATACACAGTTTGTTCAGATAATAAGAGATGATGAAATGGCACTCTACATCAGAAGACAAGGATCCTAAATAAATATATCAGGTAAAGGACATCTTTGTTAATAGGAGTTCATGCAGGAGATGTCATGGGAAAACAACATTTAGTTTTCCTTAACACCTTAAAATCATTATTTTATGACAGAATTTCCACATTTTAGGTCTATTCTCTAAAATACAAGTTCCCAAGAAGAACTCTATTTGTAGATTTATGTGGGAAAAATATTGAATAGAAGTCCCACTCCAAAATTTCTAATAAGTACACCAGTAGAGAACCTATTTGACAATGTTTAAGGGAAGCATTTTCACCTTGTAAAATGTGGCCATATTTGCTTGCCTAAATGCTTTTGCCAACCTTAGGAGTTTGCACAGTGGGTAGTTCTCAAAGATGTTTCTCCCATAAACTTGGAGTGTCAGATATCAGTGAAATACTTCAGAAAAAAAAAAAAAAAAACAAGTTTTTTTTTAAATGATGTTTAAATAAATGTGTACATACACAAAAACACATAAACACAGGTAGGCACAAAATTAAAAGATTACTATGGGAAATTTAGGCATCACAGTGAGACCAGAGGAATAGTTGTGACATCTAGGTTATGGTACTTCTCAACAAAGTTCATCCTTCTGTTCTGAGAGATTTAGTAGCAATAGTCTATAATGATTTATTTTCTAGAGTACTAGGAAGAACTGCTTTTTTACTTACCTGTTAAATGCTTAACCATGTGAAATTGTACTATCATAGTTAAGCATGTATTTGTGCTTTGTCAAAGAAGCAATGATTTCAACAGGAGTGAAGGTGCTGTCTCTCTTACAGGAAATTTGTACTTTCTATTAAACTGCCTTCATTCTTTAGTGTTTAGGACAAGAAAAATTTCCTTAACAAACTTCAAAGATACAATCGCGAGTTGGGTGGAATGGGAAATAATACAGGACCAATTGAATATGACAGTTAGCTATGCTTGAAACAGCCAAGACACATTCAGTTGACTGTTCCAGACTTTGAAAAGTGCTGTAGCTTCAACATTTGAATCTCCTTTCTGTGTGCACAGTAAACATTCTGGCTCTCTGTAATTTTAACTAGCCCGAACGATGCTTACATTTTCCAGATACCAGCTGTTGAAGCAGCAACTTTCAAACAATTTTGCAGATCGGCAAACACATCATATCATTGTGCGTGTTGCAGCTGTCTCCCCAGTTAGCCCGGCTTTGCATTTTGGAGAGTAACCGGTGCATAGTTACAGAAGAGTATTTGTTTTCCTCCAGCAGTCTTGGTAATTAGTGCTTCCCTAGCTGCAATTTTTCTTCAGTGCAATAGGTACCCTGTGTTGCGAAGCATTTTATAAACCAAGGTGATGACATGCACACTGAGAAAAACAATTACTGTCCCCTCCAAAGAGAAAGGAAAAACGTTCTGTTCTGGAATAAGAACAGAGGAAGAAAAAGACTCTTTTTCCTTTTCTTTCTCAATTTATTTTGTGTGCAGGGCTATATTGTGCTATGCTGTGTGTGTGTGTGTGTGTGTGTGTGTGTGTGTGTGTGTAGAAACTAAAGATTGATGTTAGGAATCATCTTTTCTGTTTTTCTAGTTTCTTTTCTTTTTGAGGCAGGTTTTCTTAATAAGACCCGGAACCTGCAGGTATGGTTAGTCTTGATAGCCTCCTTAGTGTAGGCATCATATCTCCACCATCAAAGCCTGGAATCATACATGGCATACCATGAACACTTAACTTTACATAGTTGAGGTGGTCTGACATCAGTTCTTCATATGGATGTAGTATAACCACTGACCAGTCTATATGCCTTTGAATCATTTATCAGGTACTTAATCTTTTAAAAATTGAATGTTTCTTGCATCTAAGAAATTATGTTCAGTGTCTTAACATCCACTGGATATTAAATGACACCATAAGTCAACTTAATAGATACTCATGGATGTGGACTTGGTCAAAGGATCACCAAGTTACACAGGATAAAAGACAGCATATACATTTAAGAAAGATTAGGTCCAGCAAAAAAGAGTCCTTTAGAATATCTCCTAGAACTAAGAATATAAGTGGTAGAAGATTTTGTTAAAGAATTTGAAGAAAAATGGCAGTTAGATTATTGAAAATCTTTAGGAGAATTTTCTAACAGGGTAATACCAAGGCAAAAGTAGTGTCCCTAGGAAAAGAACACCCAAGAGACGAGTAAGAATAAATAGTATCCATTCTTCCTGGTGCAGAAATCCAGGAAGGCAGGAAGGATGGTCATTATTAGCTGTGTACAGTGTTAGTGAGAAGTTTTGAGAGATGTTAAGTCCTTGTTAATTTTCTTATTTATGTCTTTTGTCTAATTTTTAACTAATAGTTATAGAATGACAACATTTTAGAGTCTGACTACACTTTAACTAAATTGCTTAGTTTATGACATAAAGATGAAATCTGGGGCAATTAAACACTCTTATTAATTGTGTGAGTATGTCTCTCTCTCTCTCTCTCTCTCTCTCTCTCTCTCTCTCTCTCTCTCTCTCTCTGTGTGTGTGTGTGTGTGTGTGTGTGTGTGTGTGTGTTTCTCATGTAAACATCATTGTGGTATACATGCAGAGGCCATAGGTTGACCTCAAATGTCTTTTTTAAGTCCTGTATATTATTGGTTGAGTCACTATATCTCATCAAAGCCTCATACTTACTGTTTTAGCTAGGCTAGTTGACCAGAAAGTACCAGAGATTTGCTTATCTCTACTCCCTCCAGACTGGAATTACAAATGCATACCCCTGGTTATTACATGGGTACCAGAAATATAATTTCAGGTTATCCGGCTATCACAACAAAGACATCACCCACTAATCAGTCTTCCCAGCCCCAATCTTGTTATTTATCTTAAAGCTAGTGAGTAGCAATGATAAGTTCAGTACTCTGGAAATTTTGGGTCTTCTCTCCATTTCTAATTGATTTTGAATTTTATTGCCATTGTCATTTAGTTTTAACTTCACAGTGTGGAGTAGAATAATTTCCTTAAAATACTTATTAGTTTCTTAGAGATTCTAGAGGACAGAAAAGCAGAGCATCTCACCCTTTGGCTTTGAGCTATGCTTTCATTTAGATCCAATGTCTGCTTTACACACTTATCCACATTACTCACTAAGCAAGTATTGATCCCCTCATGTTCAAGGGAATGTAATAGGTGATGTGTGAGAACACGGGGACACTGGGATGCGAGCTGTCCTTGAAGCTTTTTAGAATAGGAGAAATGCTGTGGGAAGGGATGATGTATAGGGAGATCTACCACTGTAGGAGCCAGATGCCCAGCTAGTTTGGGGCAGAAAGAACAGCATGGGTTTTGCCAACAGTATGACTGATCTTACAGTTTGAATTGATCTGAAATTGCAGATGGAAGACCAATCTTACCTAATTATCAATAAAAGCATAGCTCAAGTCATATCTACTGCTAGATTCTCCTGATTTGTCTGATACATAGAATTTCAAATTGTTTCTGAGCTTGGCCTTGGTTGAGGACAACAGCTCAGTTGGCCAGTAGCAAGCACTTGTATCTGCTCAACCTTCTCCCAGCCCCTTTTATAACATATTAATTAAAGATTCTAGAGATTTGTGCATGAACCGAATGTGATGAAATAGCTCATTTGTGAGATATTTGAGTGTACTTTTAGTAGCCTTTATTATTATTTTTAAAAAGCATGGCATAATTATTGTTGTAAATTTGCTACATTTACTTATGCTGCATTGATAAACCTTTATGCATGTGAGTATGGGAGTGTGGAATGGACATGCTTTTATGTGTGTTGAAGTCAGAGAACAACATTCAATGTCAGTATGCTTGCCCACATTACTTTGGGCAATTTCTTTCCTATACATTTTCTTGCTGGTTATGGTGGTATTTGTTTGTGGGTTTATTGCTATTGTTTTTATGCATATTCCAGGCTAATTTTCCTGTCTCTGCCTGTTGAAAATGGGAATCTCTAGAGTTCTCTGGTTAGCCAGCCTCACCTAATGAATGAACTCCAGGCCAATGAGAGCAGCTCTTCTTAAACAAACAACAAACAAAAAATTGAAAGGTCCTCAAAAACAGATTCTGAGGCTGTAATTTGGTTTCTAAAAGCATCTGTACACACACACACACACACACACACACACACACACACACACACACACACAAATAAAATGAGTAATAGATTAAATGAGCCATTTACTTTTTTCCCTTATATTTGAGGTGAGAGAGACAGCGAATACTTTATTAGGGTATATTTTTTCCTTCAATTGATTATTCAGTTTCCTTAACAAGTGAATACTAGTCAAAGCTATTTGATGTTCTGCTTAAATACTCATGCACAAGACAGGTCAAAACCATTTGATGAGTTGAGTTAATAGTGGGATATAGAAAGCAATAACCCAGGACACATAACTTTGACCTTTACCTGCAATTATTTTCCAATGAAGCTCTGCCCTACTGATGCCTTTGTCAAGTACCTGTACTTTATCCACAAATGAGCTAATTTTCAGGTTGTAAGGTTAATCTTTATCTATGTTACTTTTAAACAAATTTCTTATTGCTCCCTCTGGCACTTTTAGCTCTTTAGAAAACAGGTTGGGTAGTCTTCTATTCTGATTCTTTTACAGCATTACCCCTCACTACATACTGCTTTGAAGATGGGAGGCAGTTTAATATCAAGTACAAAGTCTGAGCAGAGCCTGCCTTCTGGAAAGCATCAGCCCTATGGACATGACATGCACTAACAATTCTCTTTGTCAAGAGGTACACAGTAATCACTGACATTACAGTGCCTGGGTTAGCATGGTAAAAATATTCCCTTCAGTTTGGGATCTTTCTAGATTCAACATGCACTTCTGATTATCTTTAAAAAGTCTCTTATACTCAGGGAGTCTTTACATTTCTTAACACACATGAAACAACATGATGTATATGAAAGGTCGTTGGATGTTTAATAGAATTATCATCTAGAAAGCACTATATAATATCAATTTTCTTTATGGGACTTTACAGAAGACTTAAATATAACATATACTAAAATCCCTTGTTACTTCTCTGTATGTCAGGCTGGGGAGAAGGCTCAGGAGGTAAAGTGCTTATGAAAATCTGAGTTTAGAACTCTAGAAACTAGACAGAAGTTGTGTATCCTGAAATGTGTCAGCAGCAATGTTGGAATGCAAGCAGAGATAGAAGAACCCAAGTGGTTCACCAGTCACCATTTCTTACCCAAGCAGTGAACTTCAGTTTCATTGAAAGACCCTGTCTCACAACAAGCTAAAGTATGAAACAGATGACATCTAGCATTGTTCTTTTATTACACGCATGGATGAATTTGCAAGTACACTTTCACATGTGTATTCACATGAATACATATAGTATACACATGAATGCGCAATGATAATAAAAGAAATAGTGATACTGTTACTTGATACTATATGTAGAACTACATGTTCAGGTTTGTCTTTTTTTAAGATTTATTCATTTATTATATAAAAGCACAACTGTAGCTGTCTTCAGACACACAAGAAGAGGGCATCAGATCTCATTACAGATTGTTTTGAGCCTCCATGTGGTTGCTGGAATTTGAACTCAGGACCTCTGGAAGAGCAGTCAGTGCTCTTAACTGTTAAGCCAGTTTTTCAGCCCTCATCTGTTTTTTAAATAGATCAGCTATTTGGGACCTACCTTAATTGGATTCAATATTTCATTCTTTCACTGTAAAAATGCCAGATGTAGTCACACTGCATTTATTGCAGTGGAATTGGAGCATTTTATTTCTTTTGCAAAATGATGCTAAAATATTTGTGGACGAGGGGGTTAAAAGACTTTTCAAATTAGGAGTCAGTGGAATGAGAGGAGTGCTGTGAAATGTTGTCATTTGGGTACAGCTTGACTGTGACATTCATGAATTCACAGCCATTATAACCATCTGCGTATTTATGTCCTTCAATAGATAACCAGTAGGCTGTCTCTACATATTTCATGACCTTATATCTATGGGCACATGGACAGTACAGCCTGAACTTAGGATTTTATTAATATGATTTTTAAAAAGAATATTGTGCTTGGAGGTTAGGGTAGGGGCACTAGGGAGAAATTTTAGAGAGAGTAAGAGATGAATACAGTCAAGATTGTTTTCTGGATATTCTTTCTATTTACATTTCAAATGTTATACCCTTCCCTCCCCCTCCACTCCCATCCTCCCTTCCCATCTACTTGCTTTCATTAAGGTGCTCTCTCTCCCAACTAATGCCTGACAATGCTATTCTCTGCTACATATGCAACTAGAGCCATGGGTCTCTCCATGTGTGCTCAATGGTTAGTGTTTTAGTCAGTGGGAGTTCTAGAGTGTCTGGTTGGTTGATAATGTTGTTCTTCTCATGAGGTTACAAACCTTTCAGCTCCTTAAGTCCTTTCTCTAGTTCTTTCATTGGGGTTCTCATGTCCATCTGATGGTTGGCTGCAAGCATCCTCAACTGTAGCTGTATGACTTTGGCAGAGCCTCTAATGAGGCATTCATATCTGGTTCCTGCCAGTAAGTACTTTTTGGTATCAGCAATAATGCTTGGGTTTGATGGCTGTATATGGGGTGCATCCCCATGTGAGGCAGTCTCTGGATGATCTTTTCTCTAATAACTGCTCCTTTATTTGTCCCATTATTTCTTCTCATGAGTGTTTTGTTCTCCCTTCTAAGAAGGACTGAAGCATCCACATTCTTGCTTCCTTCTTTTTGAGCTTCCTAAGGTCTCTGAATACTGTGTTTCTTCAGTATTCAGAGCTTTTTGAGGCTCTGAATTAGGTTACTTCACTCAGAATGATAGTTTCCAGTTCTATTCATTTGTCTAGAAATTTTATGAAGTCATAGGCTTAATAGCTGGGTAGTACTCCACTGTGTAATTGTACAAAAATATCTGTATCCATTCATCTGTTGAAGGACATTAGGGTTATTTCCAACTTCTGGCTAATATAAATAAGACTGCTAAGAACATGGTGGAGCATGTGTTCTTGTTATATGTTGGAGTGAGTTTTGTGTATATGTCCAGGAGTGTAATAGCTGGGTCTTCAGGTAAGTACTATGTCCAATTTTCTGAAGAACCACCAGACTGATTTCCAAAGTGATTGTACCAGCTTGCAATCCTACCAACAATGAAGGAGTGTTTCTCTTTCTCCACCAGCATCTGCTTTAACATGAGTTTTTGATCTCAGCCATTCTGACTGGAATGAGGGGGAATCTTTGGGTTGCCTTGGTTTACATTTCTCTGATGATTAGAAATTTTGATCATTTCTTTAGGTGTTTCTTGGTCATTTGTTATTCCTCAGTTGAAAATTCTTTGTTTAACTTTGTACCCCATTTTTTAATAGGATTATTTAATTCTCCGGAGTCTAACTTCTTAAGTTCCTTGTATATATTAGATATTAGCCCTCTATCAGATATAGGGTTGGTAAAAATCCTTTCCCATTCTGTTGGCTGCCATTTTGTTTTCTTGACAGTGTCCTTAACCTTACAGAAACTTTGCATATAAAAGCTCTAAAATACATATTAAAAACATTATTTTAAAGCTTGTTTATACATGTACAAAATATTGATGTACTTAGTGATCTGTCCTGACAATTTTATTTGACATAAAGGATTTCATCAATTCATATAATCACAAATAACCTCCAAGACAAGGTTCAAGCATAATATTTAATTTATCTTTAGACTAGTTATTAAGCATTCCTCTTGTAAGGCTTCAGAGTACAACATGTAGTGTAGTTTTCCTCAGAGGGACATGGTTTCTGTGAGGATTAAAGGGCAATCTGAGTTAGGGTTTATGTCTTTTATTTTTATCTTTATTTTTTATGACAAAGGTCTCAGGTAGCTAGGAATGACCTTCAACCTCTCATCACCCTGTCTCTAGCTCCCAAGTCCTGGATGAGAGGCATGTGCCACTGTACTTGTTTGAATTGTTTGACCCCCATGCATTTGAAAGTTTGGGCCATAGGCAGTGGCACTATTCAGAGGTGTGTCCTTATTGGAGAAGGTGTGGCCTTCTTAGAGAAACTGTATCACTATGGGCATTGGGCTTTGAGGTCTCATTTATATGCTCAAGTCTGGCTAGTATGATTTAGAGCCTCTTTCTGGCTGTCTGCAGAAGACTGTCTCCTCCTAGATGACTTTGGATCAATATGCAAAACTTGCCACTCCTCTAGCACCATGACTGCCTACACACTGACATGCTTGGCACCATAATGAAATGGACTGAACCTCTGAAACTCTAAGCCAGCCACAATCAAATGTTGTCTTTTATAAAAGTTGCCTTGGTTATGGTGTCTCTTCCAAGAAATAAAACCCATATTGAGACAGCCACTATCCCTGATTTGCATGGTTCTGGGGACAAATGCTAGGAAACACAATACCAACTGAGCCATGAAGACTCATTTTGTAAACAAATATTCAGAACAGGACAAGATAGCACACATTTTCATTTACACATTGTCACTCATTTATGTGAGGTTTCTGAGACTTGGAAGCAACAGTTCTCTCAAAGCACTGATGTGAAATAGAACTGGCAAACTCAAGCCTATTGTATATCAGTTTTCATATCTGTCTTATTCACAATAAATACTGTCTCTTTACCCACTGTCCATCCTCATGGTGAAGTTTGTGATAATAGTTCTTCATACTTAGGTTTGCAGCCTCAATTGGCCTTTGTTTTGATTATTCTGGTTAATTTTTGTTCTGTTTACAATTGTGCTAGTGTAGTTAACCTGTTTCCTAGTGTCCATCTTTGTGTTTGTGTGTGTGTGTGTGTGTCTGTGTGTGTATAATGTCCATGTACTAGTATGATCTGAATGGATCTCTAAGTGGATCTGAATGAATGAATTTCACTCTACACTCTGCATAGAGAACTGGTACCCTCTAATGCAAGTCCCAGTTAGAAGTAGCTAGAGTCCTTTCATTTTAATCTTACTGCAGACAGATTCAAGAATTGTATAAACAGAGTCAGGTTCCAAAGAGTTCTGCCCTACATACAAATAGCCACAGAAATTTACAAGGTTCTTTTGAACAAAAGCATTGTGGTGAAAGAATCCCAGGAAATGGCATTTGATATTTGTAATTGAATATTTGATTCCTGTTGTTTGGAAAGGCTGCCTTTTCAGGAGTTCAAGTTAAGAAGGAGGCCTAGACAGGAATTATAACATCCAGGCAAATGGGACTGGTGAGCAAGGAATGCCATACAGTCTGAGAACTGAGAACAGTTGTGTGTGTGGAATGAATGGGGGATTGGTCTGTGTGCCAAGTCAACGTAAGGAATAAAAGCGACAGCACATGAAGATGGTTTAGTGACAACTCTGGCTTTCAGCAAGTTGATGAAAAGCTTGATTATCCTAATTCTGTGGCTGCTACAGGCATTCTTCTGGGGTTAAGCAGACCCGAGAGTATTACCTCATTTCCCAGTCCATTAAAGGGTTTGAAATTGTTTCACACTGTGGATTTCTCAGCAGACTTCTCGAAATGATCTCTGTCAACAGCACTGATGTTAAGATACACAAGCTCATTTGAGATTCATGGCAGTTCAGCTGATGTTGAGAGACACCGATAGGGGAGTATTGATAATACTTCAATGGGTATTTACTCTGTGTAGATCCTAATTACTTAAAACACTAAACATGTTTGCCTGCAGGCAGGACAGAGTTGTTTCTGACTTCCTTTTAATCTGTGTATAAGTGAATGAACATGGGCATGCCTCTTCATGTCCATGGCGTGCAGGTATGCATATGTGCATACATAAGGAGGCCAGATGACAATGTTGTCATTTCCTAGGCACTGTCTAGCTTGTCCAGATACAATTTCTTAGAAGCTGGGAGCTTGACAAATAGGCCAGACTGATACACCAGAGCCCTAGGGATCCACCTGTCTCCACCTCACCAGGATTATCCCAATTATCTTTGGTCCTCTTTTGTAGTTGTAAAAAGTATACACCACTTTGCTTGATATTTTCTTCCTGCGCTCTGGGTGTTAAAATCAGATCGTCATGGTTAATCAGGTAAATACTTTAGAGCTAAGCTGTCTCTCTAACCTCAACTTGATTTTTTTTATTTCATCACATTCAGTGGACCAGCCCTATACCTTAGTTCACATGGGACTGGCTCCTAGCTTGAAAGCTACATAAGACTTCAAGCTTACTTATCTTTGAACATGGTCAAGAATGCTTGCACACCTTTCTTATAAGTTCTTTCTTCCTTAGCAGAATTGTAACCCTAGGCATCAATCAGTCCTCTGGGTATTCAATATACTCTTTCTCATGCTACATTCATTTTTGTCTTGTGCATTTTCACTTTCTGAGTCCATTAATTTTCTGTTTTACTAATAACTGTGGTATAGAGTTAGCTGTATTAGTTGCTAGTTATAGAAAATATTTAATCTCAAACCAGAGTTTCTATCCCACCTTTGATCATTCAGTTTCAAAATAAAAGACACACAACCTTTATACTGATAATAAGCCTTTAATCAGCACTAAAACTGGGCAGATATCTTCCTTTAAGCTGTTTTGTCTTCTTCCCTGTCAAAAACCCCACAATATGACTTAACATGTCTGGACTGCTCTTAAGCTCAGATGGCCAGCCTTCATAGCTAGGTTTTCATACCCCCATAACTTCTCTTCCCTTCTTCACCTTCTTCTCCCTTCTGTCCTCATGATTTCTCTTCAGAACCCAAGCCTAGGAAACAAAACAAAACAAACAAAACAAAACAACAAAAACAAAAACAAAACAAAACAAATCCTGCCTATCTCCTGTCTAGATATAGGCTGTTGGCATGTTTATTTCACCAATAATTTTAAATTCAGGAGCAATGTGTACATTCTCTTGTGCCTATGGGAAACCAGGCCTTAGAGGTCAGTATTACAATACATTGTGGAAAGACTAAACCTCAGCAGTTACTTGTTTTATTGCTGTTGCAAAATGCCTGACTTGAGCAACCAAATGAAGGAAAGAAGGGTTTATTCTAGATCACCATTTGAAAGTGCAGTACTTACTTCTTGGCATCAGCAATAGTACTTGGGTTTGGTGACTGCATATGGGGTGAATCCCCAGGTGAGGCAGCCTCAGAATGATCTTTCCTTCAATCCCTGTTTTTTTCCTTGACCTTTTATTTCCTCCTATGAGTGTTTTGTTCTTCCTCAGAAGAAAGACTGAGGCATCCCCATTTTGGCCTTTTTGATTTTTGGGCTTTATAAGGTCTGTAAATTATTTCTTGGGTGTCCCAAGCTTCTGGGCTATTATCTGCTTTTCAGTGAGTGCATACCATGTGTTTTCTTTTGTGAATGGGTCACCTCACTCAGGATGATAGTCTCTAGTTTCATCCATTTGCCTAGGAATTTCAAGAAGTCATTGTTTCTAATACCTGAGCAGTACTCCATTGTGTAAATGTACCACACTTTCTGCATCCATTCCTCTGTTGAAGGACATCTGAGTTCTTTCTAGCTTTTGGCTGTTATAATTGAGGCTGCTATGAGCATTGTGGACCTTGTTATATGTTGGAGCATCTTTGGAGTATATGTTCAGGAGTGGAATAGCTAGGTCTTCAGGTAGTAGTGGGTAGGAGGAAAGGGATAACATTTCAAATGTATTTACAAAGACTATCTAATAAAAAAAAGAAGAAAGTACAGTACATCTTGATAGAGAAATCTTAAATTCAGAAGCTTAAGGTCATTGGTCTTAATGTATCCTCAGCCAGAAGGCAGAGAATAATGGATAATCTTGTTTCACCATCTTTTCTCCATTTTATTCGAGCTAGTACCAGCCCAACTGGATGGTGCCCACATTTGAAGTGAGTCTTCTCACTTCATTTAAAGTATTTAGAAATACACAGACATGCCCAGATGTGATTTGGACCCATGAAGGTTCTGAATCTTAGCAAGTTGATGAGCAAGATTAATCACCACAGTGATTTAGATCATAAAAGGCAGAAGAAGTTTTAACCTGTTGTTACCCATTTAGATTATTTTTAAAATGTGTTTTTATTATATAAGTGATAATTATAGTCTATTTCTATAGCAACTCATTGACAGATGGTAGTAATGTTAGTATCCAGGACTCTATTAGAAAATAAAAACACCTGGTGTTATAATCTATGCTGACAGATATATTGTTCATCTGTTAGTGCATTTCCAATAAGTCAATTCAGTTATTTTATCAAATTTTCAAAAGTAATTTAGCCATTGGAGATATAGCTCCGAGGTGAAGTGTAATGAGCACACACAAAGTAGAGCTGAGTCAAATTACCCATCAATCCTACAGCTGGGGAGGAAGCATACAGGTGCACATAAATGCATACATATGAATCACATAAATACAAGAATAATATGAATCTTAAAAGATTGTTTACTATCTTGCAGAGGTACTCAAGATATCTTCTTCAACAATATAATATTAAGGTACTAGGTCAATATGAGTAAGAGAAAATATAATGAAATAGGCACATGATTTTGATATCTTCAAAGTTTGTGCAAAACTCTTAAAATAAAATTATAAATATAAACTACATGGTGTCTTAGCTGAAGTGTGTAGAGAGAGTGGGAAAAAAAAACAAGCACATTTGCCAACATCTATGGTAAGACTAAGGGTCTCAAACATTTCCAAATTTTTCTACGTACCTATGTAAGCACAAGCCCAGAGGTGCTGTTGTATAGTAGAGAATGCAGTTACAGCACACTTTCTGACTTACGGTTGCATATATACTTAGATATGTCAATGTGTCAGTTTTTCAAACTGCTCTTGGTTGTGAAGGTCTATTTAACATACTCCTTTTCACATTTCCTCTATGAGGCTTTTGTGAATATTCATATTTAGTAGTATAGAATAAGGTAACAGTTTTAATTTAATCATGAGTCCTAGGTTCACTATAAAACAGATTTTTGGCCTTAGCTTAATCATCTAATGCCTTTAAAGTTTAATTCTTCCATCTTTAAAGTGATGGTTATTTGAGTTTGTCTTTTCTTTGTGAATGCTATGAGACATGCAAGGCTAAGGCATAAAGCATGTTTATCTCATAAACATCATCAAATATTAACTCCAGGCTCATAGGCAAGACATACATTTTTATTTTAGAGATTAATATTTGTGCATGTGTTTACATGTTTCTATGTGCCTATGCTTGGGTTTAATATCAATGTTTTCAATCATTCTCCAATTTTTTCCTTGAAAAAAGTCTCTTTCATGTTGAACCTGGTATTCTTATTCATCTACACTGACTTACACATAGGCCCCAGGCATCCCCCCTGTATCCACCTCTCCAGAAGTTTATAAGTGCCTGGCATTTACATACCTGAGAGAAATTCACCTATGTTTATTCAAGCAGCATTTTACCCATAGCCAAGTCTCCTATTTTCTTGCTTTAATTGTTGACTTTCATTAATCCTCTTTTCATTTTTTTAAACTTTATTTTATAAAACAAAGATAAAAGGAAAAAAATTTTAAACATATTTGCACAAATGTATTCAAATATATTTTTGTCAGTGCTTGGATTTTTTTTTTTTTTTTAAGGTTTGATACTCTGCATTAAGGTCTTACTAGTTACAATGAGGAAAAAGTACATGTAAAACAGGATGTAACCCAGAATTAGTCAACATTTTCTTGGTATGTAAGGATTGAACATAATGTCTTTTTTTTTTGTTTGTTTTGTTTTCTTTTCTTTTTTCTTCAACTTCACACAGTCTGTGAGTTGTTTCTGGGGCAGTCCGAGCCTCTGGAGTTAGCATCCCACTATCAGTGGCTGCATATTATGTCTGTTCTTTTGTGACTGGGTTATCTCACTCAGGATGATATTCTCTAGATGCAACCATTTTCTTAAGAATTTGGTTAAGTCATTGTTTCTGATAGCTGAGTAGTACTCCATTGTGTATATGTACCACAATTTTTGTATCCATTCATCTTCTGAAGGACATCTGGGTTCTTTCCAGCTTCTGGCTATTATAAATAGAGCTGCTCCACAATCTTAGCCATCAGGAAAATGCAAATCAAATCATCCCTGAGATTCCACCTCACACCAGTCAGATTGGCCAAGATCCAAAACTCAGATGACAGCAGATGCTTGCGAGGTTGTGGAGAAAGAGGAACACTTCTCCACTGTTGGTGGGGTTGTAAACTGATACAACCACTGTGGAAATCAGTCTGGCGATTCCTCAGAAAATTGGACATAGTACTACCTGAAGATCCAGCTATTCCACTTCTGGGCATATACCCCAGAGACACTCCAATATACAACAAAGATACATGCATTAATCCTCTTTTCTCTGAGTGAGAATTTCTATGAGCTGATCTTTCCTATAATATCCGACACTCATCAGAGGCAGAACAGCAGTTTAATTCCTTTAGAGTAAATAAATAAAGAATGCCATCTCAAGGTCACTAATGTGTGTGGAGAGGTAGCAGAGGTTGTGTGTTGGACTCTCCTTACCTAAGTCAGGTAGTTCATATGCACCTCCCTAGCTCTAAGGGATCCAATGCTTGCTTATGGCCTCCATGAATTCTTGCCTTGGCATACACATACATAAAACTCAAAAGAAATATCACAAGAGGGAATTAGCCAGTGGATACCAGGTTTGATTTTTGCCTTGATGCTCCCCATCACCAAATCTAAAGCCATTGGATCTGCACTTGAAGCCAAGCTGTTTTCTGTACTGTACCTTTGGTGCTCACTATACCCTTGAGATTGGGAGGTTTCCCTTTCTAGTCTGCAAAACACACATGGAATATCCACAGCCTTCTGTTGTTGCACTCTGAGCACAGTTACTCAAAACTCAACCCCAGCATCACTTTTTCTAACACCTCAGAGAGGGTTTAGATGAGCCTCCTCTGTTCTGTGGTGATCATTTTCCTCTGGGAGGAGACCTAAATATCAGTAGAAAGCCACTCAAGGAAAGAAGTGTTTATTTTGGTTTGCATTTCAAGGAAGTGCTGCCTGTAGAGTAGGGAAGATATTACAACAGGCACATGAGGTATTGGTAACATAGTCGCTCCAGTAGGAAGTAAGGGATAAACAAAAAATAAAGCTGGATTATAAAAATTCATAGTGATGAACACATTTTTTTCTTTTTTTTAAAGAAGGACTGAGGTCTATATGTTACTATGTAACACATTTTGTGAGCTGTAATAATATTTTATAAAATAAATAAATTTAAAAATAAAATTAATTAATTAAAAAAAGAACTCATCGTGACTCACTTTTTCCAACCGTGCTTAACAGTTTCCAACTTCCCTAACAGTCCTCAAATTTCCAAAACAGCTACTCTAGCTGAAAACAAAGTGTTGAAATTTGTGAGCTTATGGGGGACATTTCACATTCAAAACTTAATACTCTGTCTACTGGCCATATGTTCCATAACCTTCACTTTGTTTATTTGTTTTTATCTCTGACCCATGAGATTGCATTCTTTTCAATAGCAGATGCAGTCCTTCTAATATAATTATGAATGTCTTGGCAGGGACATACTTAGTATTTGTGGTAAAGGACACAGTAAACACATGTTGAACAGAATGGATATTTTATGTCATTTTTCTTTCTTACACCAGCTTCTTCACTGACATTCAGAAAGATTCCACTTATTTATTTGTATCCCAGCAGCTAAGTGTAATTAAAAATTTGAACTCTAGAGATAAGGTGTACTGAAGCAAGCTTTCACAAAGGAATATAAAACACTTTTAGTTTATTCTTGGTTCTATTGAGATTTTCTTTGTGTTGTTTTTAATTTTTTTATTATGTTTGGTTTATTTTACATATTTTAGATGTGTGTGAGAAAGAAAGAGAAAGTGAAACAGAGACAGACAGAGATGGAGTAATGAATGATCCAGGACAATTTATAGACCCCCAGAGATAAGCCAGCACCTATATATGTCCTTCATTGATTTTCCAGTGCCTATTAACTTAAGCCTTCAATGAGTAAGATCAGAAACCTGATGACATCAGGATTCATCATTTCCCAGTCTCTTAACACTGAAGAGTTGTCGTTAACCTCTCACTCATAAAACCTCAGGAAACATTTTAATCTGAAATTTTAGTGACTTCTGTGATGAGCAGTAATAGTTTTCAACTTGTCAAGAACTAGAAGCACGTAGAAGATGGGCTGGTGGGCCACCTTGTAGGAGATTCTCTCCACTGAGCTAACTAAGTGGGAAGACACACCCACATTCACTAGTTACAACCCAGACTGTAAGTGGAAAAGGTGAGTAGGAGTGCAGACATAGCTCTCTGTCTCCTCTTTATGGGTGTGATGTGACCATATACACCAAGATCCTGCTGCCTCAGTTTCCCCACCAGAAGTAATAACTTGGACTGCAGGCCAGAATAAACCCTTCCTTCTATAATATTTTCTTGAGTATTTTACCTTAACAAAGGGGAAAAAATATCTAAGTCAATTTCCTCTCCCTAATGTCTGATTCCCGACCATTGTAATTTCTAAAAAGCAGTTTTATGATCATGGGCTAAACTTTGAACTTACCAAATTTATTACTTACTAACGTGATAAATCAATCATAGCTTTTATTGTATATTTTTAAATATAATATAAGTGTTCATATGAAATATTTCAAATGATGCCACGGTAAACATATTTGCTTCAGAAGCATAAATGTTATATATCCTAGTATCCATTACAGCTTCTCAACAAATTTTGTGGAGTGCTTTCTATTCAATAGACTCAGTGTTCAGA
This sequence comes from Micromys minutus, assembly GCF_963924665.1. Lineage (NCBI taxonomy): Eukaryota > Metazoa > Chordata > Mammalia > Rodentia > Muridae > Micromys > Micromys minutus. The sequence continues at coordinate 16,239,334 of NC_137975.1, read as the reverse complement.
GATAAAATGTATTATCTTGTTTATCTAGTCAAATAAAACCATTATTTTATATTTTGTTAATATCAATATAGATATATAAAGTCAAATTATGTTAAAAGACATGATTTTTATAAGGTGATAACAATTTTAAAATTACTTATATTTATAGAGAAAAGGGGAGAGAGCAAGAAAGAAAAAGAGAAAAGGGGGATAGAGAGAAAGAGAGAGAGAGAGAGAGAGAGAGAGAGAGAGAGAGAGAGAGAGAGAGAGAGAGAGAGAGGAGGGAGAGATATAGAGATGGAGGTTTTGCATGGGTACTTGCAGGGCATAGCATGCATGTTAAGATTAGTAGATAACTTAATGAGACTAGTTCACTTTCTCAGTCCTTTCAAGGGACCCAAGTATTGAACTCCAGCCACCAAGCTTCATAGAAACACTGAGCCCTATGTCCCCCTTCACTGACAATGGGCTCTAACTCTTCCTTCCTAAGTAGATACAGTGTAGTTCTTGCTGGTCTTCTCTATACCTACAGGTTTAAAGGGATGAAAACTTGCTATCTAGACTGAACCCTGAGAACATTTTTTTTAATGTGTTTTATTTTTTCCCACTTTCCTGTCATGGCAGGAACACATTTCTTTATTGATTTAATGTTTTCAGGACTTATTCATAATCACATGATTCTAGATTTTCAATATTGATTGTATGTATTTTTTTCATATTTGGTTTACTTCAATTAAATGTTGTTATTTTATAACTCCAATCTTAAACCTGGTCTCTCTCTGTCTATTGTCTTGTACACAAAACAATGTCCACAGAACAAAAAAAAAAAACCTCATGGTGATTTCAATAAGTGTATTCAATTTAAAATGTGATTTAGGGCTTTGAGAGGTGGCTTAGTGAGAAAACTGAAGCATAAATATTAGGATGTGATTTTGAATCTCAAGTACTCACCATAAAACCATGTGTATCCAGGGGCACATGTCTATAACTTCAGAACTTCAAAGGCAGAAACAGGAGGATCTCTGGGGTTTGTTGGGTAGTCATTCTTGCACCAAGTGGGAAATCCATTCTCAAGAAAAGTTATAGAATTCAAAGGACATTCAGGTTGACCTCTGGCCTCTATAGGTATGATCATATCATACACTTACACTCAAATCTCTCTGTCTCTGCCTCTCTCTCTCTCTCTCTCTCTCTCTCTCTCTCTCTCTCTCTCTCTCTCTCTCTCTCTCTCCACACACACAGAAAGACATACACACAGGCAGCACACACACCAAAAAATATTAATAAGAAGTTACTGTATTCACCATCATCCAGAAAACTTGACCATTATCACATATAGTACTATTCAGGAGGATCCTTCTGTAGCTTGAAATCTTTTCCTAAATTATGAATTGTAGGCTGGGCAACAGTAATTCAAAGATTCAAACAACTTTAAGGATTATGAGCTGTGAGTAAAAACAGAAGAAATCTGAAAAAAATCCCAACCATGTAGTTATTTTTTATTATTTTGTTCAATGATGATTTCTTGAATACCTCTTGTATTAATTACAAAAAATTTTAGCTGGGAAGATGGCTCAGCAGGGTAAATCCACTGTTACCCAAATGTAAGAACTCAAGCTCAAATCATCACAACCCATTTAAAGGTAGACTCAGTAATAGTCTTCCTATATCTGCGATCTCAGTGTCCCTACATGGAGATATCATGTGGAGACAAAATTTCAAGGCAAGAGTCTGCCATTCACAGCAGCAAAGGCGAGAGACTACCCATTAGTGAACAGAGATCTTATCTTGAGCAAGAAGAAAGACTGGCACTTGTGATGCTCTGATGACTGTATGTGTGCCATGGCACACACTCACCACTGCATTGACATGATTCTTCATGGGAAATATGAATGGCTGATATTTTCGTGGGAAGTCATCTACAACCAGAGGTGTTTGGTCCTGTTCCCCTGCCATACTCAAGCATGATACTTGATGATGGGAGTGACTGTTTCTTTAACAATAACCGGTATTTCCGTATCCTCTCTTTGATCTTCTGAAGCACCCTTTAATTTCATTTGAGTTCTACCCCATCGAACCTGAAGTTTCTATTTGAAGACAACGAACTTGTCGCTCCGGGAGACTTAGATGCCAGTTGTCCTGGGCCAGAAAGGAAGGACTTTGTACTAAGCCAGAATACATAACACCATTCCCAGCTTTTAGATGTTATTCTACACTGTTTCATTTGTTTGGTCTATCACTGTGTTTATGTGGGGCTGTCAAAATCATGGCCATTATCACTACCGATGATGGCTTTTATGAGTCTGTACAAAATGCAAACCAAAAATAATGCAGTGTATTTCCAATTAGCCACCTTTAGAGAGCTTTTTCCTTTGGTCTTACAAAGGAAACAGTACATTTAATGGTTTACAAGGAAAAATAAGTCCAGGAAAATTGGTACCACAGAGATGTTTGTTTACAAATGAATATATGTAATGCAGAGGTATAATGTCTGCACATGGAAGCTGCAAGTTATTTAAACAAATGAGCTCTTGAAACTATTCTTCCTGCCTAAAAATTGAGTTTGCCTAATTGGTAGTGTCAAGAATAAGACAAATGTGTGTGTTTATTCTTGAGAGATTCAAAGAGGAATTATAGTTCAGTCCTTTACTGTGTACTAAGTACACTTTATAGTTCATATGGCTTATCTGCAATTACAATATTCATGTATTCACAGGTGTATTTGATATGTACTTATAGATTATATACTCATATTCTACTTCCTTATCTGCAACTAAAATATTTCATTGTTAATAAAGTAAAGAATTACAAATAAACTCAATTAGTATGGGTCTCAAAAGAAACCTAATGATAACAAGTTTTAAACCAAGTTACCCAACTGCCAGATATACTGCATATATTTTTTTAATAGAAACAAAGACTAGTTTTCATTGACAATTGGGCACTTAGATTTAAATAAATTCAACTAAAAAAGTCATATTTTGTAGTGAGATTTTGATTGTCAGTTATGTTACTTAAATTTTTCTTTCAATTTTATTGGATATTCTTTTAATGTGCTCAGTTTGGGGCTTTTGTTTTTTCAGGTGTTGTCATTTGTGGTTTTTACAGTATTTAACTGTTGACAACTTTTCACAGTGAGGCTCTTTTCTGAGAAAATGGATATTATTAAATTTTCTTAAAATAATATTAATCTACCAACCCCAGTATCACACACACACACACACACACACGTATAAATTTATTATACTGATTCATCTTTAAATGGGGATGATCTCCTTAGCAACACATAGTAACCACCTGGCTCACATCATGGACCCAAATCAGCATATGTTAATATAAATTAACATATGCTAATATAAATTAGCATATGCTAATGTGAATCCCTGTAGGACAATACTCAAATGCTTTCAAAAGAGGATCAGCAAAGCATGGCTCACAGAGCCAATGTGTTTGTAAATGTGAACTGAGGATAGTTTAGACATTTTCAGGGGCCAAAATGAAACAGGGAGATGACAAATTTTTGTAAACAACACTATCAGGCTGGCATGGACTGCACACTTCTGTTTATCTTTACAGCTTCTAAAACCAGATCTAGGCAACTAAAGATTGCCTGAACTAAATGTTCATTTCTAACTGTTTGTTTGAAGCTGACAAACGTGTTATAAATTCTAAGTGTGACTAAGCAATGTTATTTTCAGTCTGGGCTTCAGAGAGGTTCTTTAGCAGACCTGCCTCAGCGAAAGGAACTGAAAATCCAATGTCTTTCTGAGTAGTAGATGTTTTGGAATGAATTAGATAGCAATTGCCCAGCCTGGGGAGATAGTTTATTGTAACTGGTAAAATCTTTATCACACAAGCTTGAAGACCTCATGCAGGACATGAAGTCCCATTGTTCATGTGGTAAAATCAGACATGGACATAAGAAAACCCAGAAGCTTGTGGGCTAACTAGTCTGGCATACACTTCAGTGAGCCACAAACCTAACTCCAACCATGGGAAAATAGGAGGCAACACTTTAAAGTCATCTTCTGACCCTCATCCATACACTCAGGTATGTATGCACACACACACACACACACACACAGAGAGAGAGAGAGAGAGAGAGAGAGAGAGAGAGAGAGAGAGAGAGAGAAAGACATAAAGTAGGAATGAAAACAAGTTCATAAGTATCATGTTGATTATTATATATGTTACTCTATGGGTATGAAGATTCCCAAAAAGGCTAAAGAGATAATAGAAATGAATAGAATGAACCTAGGAAAACTTCAATAGTGCACATGTTACCTAACGGCACTAAAACACAGAGGAAACAAAATAAATGGGCTGTGTTTACCAACCAAATGGATCCTAATGTCAGCTGAGTTAAGACTTGTAGGCTGTAATTTCTGGTTTAGAATCATAATTTCCATGAGTAGAAGCTATGTGGAGGAGGTTTAATCCATCTCCATTTCATAATCAACTGAAGAAATCAAAATAAGGCCCTCATTTAATTAATTTGCCCTGAGACATGCACTTTAGCACCTAGCTCTTCCACTGCAAATTTAGGGCTCTTTTTATTACATCCTTCCTGATTCCAAGGACAATTCTCCCCCCAAAGAAACTAATAAAAATCAGTTGCCTGGGTGATTCTGGGTAGCATACTCAAAAGTGGAAGTCTAGTAATCAGCTTAATGAACATTTATAAGTCTAATTGTAAGTGCATTTTGACTCATGCAAATAGATGCCATATATCTGCCAATAATCTTTCGACATCTTAAGGAATACATATTGCCTAGTGAAGAATAAAAGCTGCAAGTATAAAAGCTGCTGAGTTATCAGTAATACTCAAAATAGGCCATTAAGAGAGATTGTGTGTGAGAGAGAGAAGAAAAGAGAGAGAGATAGACAGAAAGACAGACAGAGGGACAGATTGGGATAGAGAGACCGATTGAGAGACAGTTTGAGAGAGAGAGGGAGGGAGGGAGGGAGGGAGGAGGAGAGGGAGGGAAAGAGAGAGAAGAGAGAGAGAGAGAGAGAGAGAGAGAGAGAGAGAGAGAGAGAGAGAGAGAGAGAGAGAGAGAACTGTGGGAAGGCCATGTTACCCAAGATATTTTCACAAGTGCATTTAACGTTTGCTTACAATTTTAATTTTAAAGAATTTGAATTTTTTAGGTTTCCCTGTCACCATGTGTTACTAAAGTACTCATAAATTATTATACAATTTTCAGCATATTAGATCACATACCCAAATATGTATGTATGTGTTGCTCAGTTACATCTACTTGGGCAGAATTCAGGGGAAAGAAGGAGGAATACAGGGGAGGGTGGAGAGATAAAAGGAATAATCGACTGTGTAATAGTACTCAGTATTTGGGAGAGTTAGGACTCTCCTGTTTTAGTTTTTGTTTTTGTTTTTTATCACAAAGACATTTTTACTCACAAAGCAAAGTAATTTAAATTTGGAATTCAGGAAACTGCCTAGAAATAAGCTACCATTACTTGGCACATACCACAAAGCACATGTACCCCAAAACACCGAATATTAGACAGCATGTATAAAAGGTTTTCGAGAGAAAGAAATGAGCAAGCAGTTTTTAAATAAAGTAAAAACATGTTGTTTGCAGGGCATTCTATGTATCCTTCTGAAAAGATAGAGAAAGTTTATGTTAAAATTATGAAAAACAGAAAAAAGAGCTCGTAGACCTTCTTTCCAGCAACAAGAACATGCTCAAAGCTTTCAGGGCACCTGATGAAATGAAATACTGCTGAAATAAGACTGAATGGGAAAAAAATTAGGAGATATCAGCTTGGCACATCTATAAACATATATGATCCTGACTATTTACATTCAGGCACCAGTCATGGAAGTTAGAAGCAAGGTCTGGTAGACAAAAATGCCTGGTATTGACAAACAGTATCAATATTTTGGGATATCATGAAACCATTTAAGATGACTATCTGGAATTATTTATCTTAATGTTGAAACAGCAAATATACAGTGATGCATGCAGTAAACATTAACTGCACCCTTGTCTGTTATTAGATCCTATTATAGGGACCAAGAGCCAAGAAGCCCAAACAACACCTACATCCTTAAGAAGATGGTCCATTGAATGTGATATTGACTGTCATTGTTTGTTTTCCTGTTGCTGTGATGAGATACAGTGACAAAAGCTTCTAAAAGCTGAAAAAGTTTAGTTTTGTTCATTCCTTGCTATAGTCCATCTTGGCTGGGGTTACAAAACAATGAGAACTTGAGACCGCTGATTATGTTACTTCCATATCAGGCACTGAGAGCTACGAAGGCATGCTCCTTCACAGTTGTCTTTCTCCTTTTAAGCACTCCAGAATTCTAGCCAGGGTGTGTGTATCTTCCCATTTCAATGAACACTACCAAGACACCAAATCCACAAACACATTTGTAGTTTTGTCCTCTGAGTGATTGCTGATTTTGTGATTTTAGCAACCATACTGATATTAAACAGGTATACATGCAAATTAATGTATTTACAGTTATAACTGTGAGGGCTCTCTGAAAATAAATGTGTGGCTTCCTGAAAGGATGCAGAAGCAAAGCCTTCTATCGGGATTACCACAAGTCTGAAAGATGATATTGTGAGCTAACTCTGTGAAAGTGTTTATATTTCCTTGCAATTTGCTTGAGGCATAGTAGGCTCCTATTTTTGAAGTTCTAATGTTTGAGTGTATGGTTGACTGTCAACTTGAGCAAATAGAACAAGTATGAATACAATCCTTGAAATCTGACATAGTTCTGTGGCGAGCAATCTAATTCTCAGCTACAAAATGCTTAATAATTTAGAAATGACATTCTACTAAGTTTTATCTGTGATTGAGTTTATTAAAATGCTCATTTTGACTAATAACAGATGTATCAAGTCAGCAGCTCTCACAGCTGTTAGAAGAACCACAATTTAATTAAATTATCTGGAAGGGGTAAATTGATTTCAGAGCAAAACCACTTCTTTCCATTTACCTTTTTAGACCTCCGATTTTACTTGTTAATTGAGTTACCTTTGTATATTGAATTGTAGTAGTTAACACCCTTCACAGTGCATCTGATAAGACAAAATAAGAATCTCCAAACTAAGGCACAGAACGTTTCAATTACAGACATAAATAATAAATGTTTCTTATACATTTAAGGGTAGATAGTACATTCAGATTGTCATATTCCTAGGATGTTCTTATTTATTAGACAAAGTAACAAACATTAAGTCTTTTCTTATTAATGACTGGAGGACAAAAATGAGACTAATCTACCTAACATTTAATTTTATATCCGTGTTTAGTGCCTTTTATAAAGTGTGCAATTTTGTCTTTCTTTTCAATATAAATCTTAAAATCCACACTGAGTAAAATATTTAGACATGTCAGGTATTATAAATTTAAAGGGTTATTTAAATACTTGTGTGTGTGTGTGTGTGTGTGTGTGTGTGTGTGTGTTTGTGTGTGTAGTGTTATTTATACTTGCATGAGAGCTGGTGTCCACAGATACCAGAACAAGATTTTGGATTCTCTGATACTGGAGGTAAAATTGGCTGTGAACTGCTTAGAATGGGTGGGAGGAACTTAATTAGGGTCCTCTGTAAGAGCAGTATATACTCATCACTGTTGTACTATCTCTCCAGCCCTGGGGTATCGCAAATTTAATGAAAAATTTAAAAAGCAGTGTTTATTCATCTCAATGCTGATTAATGTATTTAACAGTAAAATAACCAATGTGAAGTTGGTTTTCTAAATACATGCAATCATTTAGAAATATTTATGCTGAAGTATAGGAAGAAGCTGAACACCCCAGCTGGAATGCAGGAAACTCATTTTTCTCTTGTCCTGTTGGCAAATGTCTGGAAATATTACATATTATAACCACCCCTTTTAGTGAACTATTTCAAGTGTCTATATACAGCAATGTAATACACACCGAAAGTTATACATGAGGCAGGTCTTATAATCCCCTTTGTCAGTCTCTTGTTCTCTCCTTAGTTCAAAGCTTTTGGTAGACAGTGCTATCTTTTTGTTCAGGTAGATTTTTGCTTTCAAGCTTGTCATATAAGCAAATATGTCACAATATGTACTGTAGTGGTTGATACCTTTAATAGGACATACTTAATATTCTTCCATTGTGCAAGAACACCACCAACCTGGTTCCTTTTATCTGTGGATGCTATCTGTTGTAAATTAGATCATAGTAGTTTTAGGCATTTTATATTTTTTATTTGGAGTAGTATTTCTGCTACAAATACACACACTCAATTAACTTTGTAATTTTTATTTGGTTTTGTTCAATATGCTTTTGTATATATGAATAAAATTTGATATGCTATCTCAACACACACATACATCATACACAGGCCACTTTAAGAGACTTATTCATGTCTTTTTATATCATGGTTTTATTATTGAAAATTTTGTTTTATTCCTTTGTAAAATATATAATTGTTTCAATTTTGTGGTTTCCTTCCATTTTGAGAATACATTGTGTAGAAGTGGATATTTTATTATTGTTTTGTCTACTTTCTTTTGTAAGACTTATTTCTATATATGCATGCATACACCTAAGTACGGTTGCTTAAGAGGGTCAAAAGAGCATTGGTTTCCCTGTGCAATATGGATGTTATAAACTAAACTCAGGTTGTCTTCCAGGGAAGCAAGGAATGAGCCATCTTTTGAGGCTCTTACTTTCTGTTGGAATGTTTTCTAATAAGTTCCCATGATTTAATTTTTTAGAAAGAATAAACATTCTTTACATTCAATACTATTTGTAAGTATTTACAGTTTATTGGATATTGAGTTTAATTTAAAAAGTTACAAGAGGAAAAATACTATTAAAACTCTAATATTGACAAAGAATTGATTTGCTTCAGTCTTCTGAAATACTTTTATTTGGGCAACCAAATTAATGGATAAATTGGACTTTTCACACGCATTCTAACTTTGATTAGAGCTCACTGAAGAAGAGATAAGTATGTGCTTCCTCCCTTTATTTGCCATTAAGGATTTAAAAGTGCTGCCAAACACTACACAAAGACAGAACATGTTTCCTAAGCTTTGCAGGTGTCTGTATGGATGTAGGTTAAATCACCTGCTTTCAGAGGCTCATATAGATTTCTTTGCTGTCTGCTGTTCTGATATTGTGACCATACTAATCCTTTGGTGTCCCTGAACAGAATCACAGTTTGCATATTACTAATTAAAGACTATTACATAACCTGGACTGTAAACTTTCATCCCCTTGTGGAAGACAGTGTTGAAAGTGTTCTTTTTGATCTTGGAGAATTAGGTTAAACTTCTTGCTGCTTCTAATATAACAGAATGGCTCATGATTATTTCCTTTTGGATAACAAAATGACAGAGTTCTATGAACTTTGAGCATAGTACATACCCACTCTATGCCTAGATTTAATAAGGAAGGATTTGATAATTTAACAGGATGCATTAGAATTTTCCCATCAATTTTTTAATATTAAGTAAGTGTGTGTGTGTGTGTGTGTGTGTGTGTGTGTGTGTGTATGTATGTGTGTGTGTGCAGTTTATGCACACAGGTATGAGTGGGTGCTGTATATCTGTGTGTGTAAGTCAGAGGAGAACATTAAATGTCTTTATCATGCTTCAGTTTATTTCTTTGATACTGAGTCTCAGTGAACATGGAGATATGCTAGCAGCAAGGCCTAGAGATACTACTGTCTCTGCCCACATAGCAATTGGGTTGTAGGTATATGGGAAGTTTTGATGCTTTTTGTTTTTCTAGATTTAGTTATCTTACTGTGTAATTGTTTGGCCTGCATTTGTGTACGTGTATCATGTGTGTATCTGGTGCCCACAGATGTTATACAAACACTTTATCAGATTCCGTAGAACAGGATGTTAGTAAGCCCCAATGTGGATGCTTGTAAAGGAACCTAGTTCTTTGTTTAAGTACAAATGCTCTAAAACTCTGAGCAGTCTCTCCTGTTCCCATGACTAGACTTTTATAGAAATGCTGGGATTTGAATTTAGTCCCACATGATTTCCCGCATTTTCACTGAAGCTTTGTCGCCATTTTTAATTATTACATGATGATATTCTGTTTGTTTCTTCTGACTCCCAGTATTCCAGGTCTCCCAGTATAATGTGCTTCCTTTCTTCTCTGAACATGGCGAAAGTTGTCAAGTAGCCTCCGAGAAGAAAGACATTCTCCTACTCTAAAATATTCTGGGTATTTTACAATATGCTCTCACAAGGCAAAGAAGTTAATTTTATTCCTTTTCATAACCACCACAAAAGTCCTCTAAAATGCATATTGAATGAAGTGAATGCTCTCATTTTGAGCTCTAAATCTGTGTACACATTAATATTTCTCCATAATCATAACAGCAGCTGCTGTTGATCCAGTAGCTATTGTGTGCTGGCCTCAGTGCTGAGTCACCATTGGCTGTCTTCAATTTCCAACATCTCCCCAAGCTAAGAGCTAGTTAACTCTATCTGTCCCATTTCACTCACAGGACAGGTTGATTTCAGGAATGTGACATCATTTTCCAGTTTGTAATAGATACCTATTAAAAATACCATTTTTGAGTCACCCTTATCATCCTAATCCCAGTTCTGTGTTACATTCTTAGTATTTATTTCATTATTGTTATTACTAATATATGTGTGTTCAGGACTTACATGTCACAATAAATATAAGGATGTCCAAGAAAGACTCTTGAGGGTATGCTTGCTTTCCACCACAGCTACCAGAGATTAAATTCACATTGTCAGGCAAATACAAGAAGTCACCTTTTGCTTTTACCTGCTGAGCTGTTCACACACACACACACACACACACACACACACACACACACACACACACACACGTTTGTGTGTGTGCGTATATATATGCATATGTGTATGTGTATGTTTGTTTACCTACTATCAACTGAGGCTGCATGAGTATTACTATCATCTCTGATGCTTGTTTTTGACATTAGGAATCAAAGTCTCATTCTGTACCATTTCCGGTACTTACATGTATCTTAAGAGCCTTGAGTAGTTTTGATGGTGCTGTTTGGGTTTCCTGTTCCGGGGCTTGCTTAAGTTCTGGTTGTAAAGTGTGGTCTTGGGTGTGTTATTTCTTCTGCTTATAAACCACTAATTGTCCCAAGCTTCCCTCTGGTCCCCTTAGAGCTTTGCAATGAAGTACCTAGAGAAAGATGCCTTCTTTCCTCAGTTTCTTCCCTTGTTCTTCATTGTCTCCCAGTGTTATTCTCAATGAATGGGAACCAAGTATTTGTCTTATGAAATACATTTTATACATGTCATTGAGATTCTAGGTCTCCCCTCCAGAATTACTTGCTGCACAAATTCAATCTCTGCCAAAAAATCTACAGAGAGCCTGCCAGCGATGTAAACTTTCAGTGTTGGCAGGCTCTGGCGGATATGAACTTGATGCTGATCCTCAGAGGATCTGACTGTGTCTTGCCTACTCTTGGAATGCCCCCACACCTTGGGTATTTTTCGTGTAGGAATGTAGGATTTTATGCTCCAACTCCCACAGTTACACCATCTCTGCTCTCCCATTCCCCCCCCCCTTCCTTCTGCTAGTTGTGGTATAACATGGATCTTAAGCTTTGAAGCCTCCAGATGAGCACCATAAATCAGCACTAGCATCAGCAGAAGGGAATGGGAGAGGTCTCCTTATATCAGCTCAGCCTTGAAGAAAACAGATTGATTTTCCTAAGTGACATGATGAAGGCAACATGACTGCTTTCTCTCACATTCACTTACCATTACTCTTAGTATACAGTGCACCATATACTGTACTTTTTGAGTCCCATCTTAAGAACCATTCTATATCACAATTTTTCTCACTCTCTGCATTCACACAGATGTGCATGTACACACTCCCCACCCCCCAAACACACAGGGACACACGCCTAATGTGTATATGTGTGTATGTGTTTTAAATAAACAGCATATGGGCTGGAAATATGGCTCAGTGATTAAGAGCACTGACTGCTTTTCCAGAGGTCCTAAGTTCAATTCCCAGCAACCACATGCAGGTTCACTGCCATATGTGATGGAACCCAATGCTAGTTTTTTTTTTTTTTTTTTTGGTGTGCCTGAAGATAGCTACAGTGTACTCATATACATAAAATAAATAAATCTTTAAAAACCAACAACAACAAAATAAATATTTAACATATTCTTCTATATTATATGTCCTTCCTGTTGTATGTTCCATGAATGGTTAAGTCATGTCTTTCATAACCTATTACACTAATCATGTTGTCTGACATAGGCCATGTCTCACAGTGTTCTGAAAAGCACTGCAGTAGGAAAATTCATAAGCAGGTGTGTTGGTCTTTCTCCTTGGTCTGTCTTGATGGTTCAGAGTAAGGTGGTTGGTATCCATTGTTGAGTTTGAGTTTATTGAGTAAGTTAAAATGGGTAAGGTTACTGAGAATGTAGCAGGCAGATGTAAGAGAACAAATACCCAGAAGCACATAGGTAGAAGCATCAGACACAGCTAAGCATCATCAAATTGGAAGGACATTTCTTTTTTGAGATTAAAAAAATACTTTATTTTTCTCTAGGTATATGTGAGTACCTGTGGGGGCCAGAAAAGTACATCAACCCCCCCTCTCAAACTGGAATTACATATAGTTGCATGCCTCCTAACATTGCTGCTGGGAACAAAACTAGTTCGTTGCAAAAGCACTAAGTGGTCTTCACCACTGGCCCATCTTCCCACCCTCTGGGTTTAATTGACTTCCTTTATTTAATGAGTGTGTGTGGGTGGTTCAGTATGTGTGTGTGTGTGTGTGTGTGTGTGTGTGTGTGTGTGTGTGTGTGTGTGTGTGTATTACAGAATTCATCAGAGATAACTGTAATAACCTGATTAATAGAGTATATAAAGGTACCAAATAGTAATATCAACTGGAGGTTTACAAACATCCACCAGAAATCTACTGTGGAAACTGAGACAGTCAGCTGGCGCTTCCAATGGTGCTTTCTCTACAGAGATGGGCTGCCCTCATCTATTGTCTTTGAGGAATAGTTTTTAATATGGGATAAGTAATGTCATAAGCTAAGAATGTTTCTTCTCTTGATGGGTCTCAGTACCCAAAGCTACTTTCTCCTCACACCCCTTAAGGAGCCAGGGGCAACATGACCTAGAAAAAGGAGATGTGGAAGGAAACTACAGAGCATGATCTTCCTCCCAGAGTCCACTTTTTACAAGCATAAAAGACACATTAGAGTTTAGCCACATAGTTTAAATTATACTCCACAGTAAAGTTAATTATCAGGTAATTAGCAAGACTTTCCTAAAAGTGGTCCTAAAATTTTCCATATCATAATTCTCAAAATGAGTTCATTGTACGCTCATGTTCAAAACACCAGGGACATTTGGGAGCAAGAGAAGGATGCGTTGTTGAACCATACCACTCTCTCCCTGTTTTCTTTTGAATTAGGGACAGCTCAGTGTGTGTGTGTATTTGTTACTGAACAATTTTATGGGTTTCTATGTGTATGATAATCATCCACTATTGTCTCATAAAACCACTTTGGGTGTTAGAAACATGGCTAAATGATTTTGTTTGTTTGTTTCTTTTGATGCAATAGGTCCAATCATTAGCACCACATAAATAAAATGTGTGTTGGGATGGTACACAGACATTTGATTCCAAGTGCTGGAGAAGCAGAGACAGACTGGACACTGGATCTTGCTGCTAGCATTGACTCCAGCAAGCCATTGAGGAGATACCCTCAATAGAAGATAAGCAACTTTCTGTTGATGACATATGAAACGGAGATGTTCTTCTGACCTCTACATATACATGTATACAAAAATTCTCTCTCTCTCTCTCTCTCTCTCTCTCTCTCTCTCTCTCTCTCTCTCTCTCTCTCTCTCTCTCTCTCCACACACACCTACATAGATAGACACCACATACACACACACACACACACAAACACAAACACACACACACACACACATCCTCATTTTAAAAAACAATGGAATTTATGAACTGAATAAATAAAGGCAACATTATTTTTGTTTTGGGGCCATTTTATACATGTTTTAGTTTTAGTATTCAGCTCATCCCAGGATGGGCATATATTTTTCAAAGGATGATGGTGACAGGCAGAAAGAATTTGACATGGAAGACCTTGCTCTTGAGTTGTAGCTGGTGCCTCCCTGTGGTTCAGGGGGCTAAATCTGTGCTCTCACCAGGGTGAAAACATGATCTTTAGACTCAATTATCTTTTCCCCGGCCTCCTTCTTTGTAACACGAATATTCTAAGGGTTTCCTTGTTTTATTCTTATTTTTTTCAACCTTTATTGTACACTTCTAATTTTATTCTCAGTATGACCTCCAGATATCTACAGAGAAAGGCAAATTGCGGTAGAAACTTCTGTGCAAGAATGTGCAGAGAAATAAGCTTCTCTTCACAGGAACAGTGGGGCAGATATGCCTACTGAGAGCACAGACTATTTCATATGCCCCGAGAACAGGAATAGAATGATATGGTGACACATATAGGAATGTGGCTTCCTTATTTAGGTTTCATATAATAATATTCAATAGTTACTGGAGTATCTATAGGTCTTTGTTCTCTAATTACATGAAGTGGGGGGAGCGTTGAAGAAAGAGTCTACTTGTGTCATACCTGCCATCCAAACACTTCAGAGGAGGAGCTGAAGAATCATATTCAGGTACATGATAAGTTCTAAGGCTACACAGGTGTGCTTGCACACTTCAGTGCGCGCGCGCGTGCGCGCGCGCGCACACACACACACACACACACACAAGTTGATGTCCTGCAAACTCAGATTTATATTTCAAAAATTAATTATATGACACAATATAAATGTATTCAGCAAATTGGTGTATGTAGATTTTGTGGTTTGCAAAAACTAGGAACAGAGCATTTATCACTCTCCTCTCCCCACTGGTTTTGGTTCTATTTCTGGCAGGAGTTGTATCCCTGTGAGAGCATTAGAGGGTCTTCTGCTTGCAAGCCCTTTATACTTCCTTTGGCATTTCATTATGTGTATTTGACTTTGTACAATAAAGACCACTTCATATTTTTATATGCAATTGTGCTGATTTAAATTAATATTTTGTTAATTTGTGGAACTTGGCCAAATCTCCCAATCTCTCTTTGCTTCAGAAATTTGTCTATAGGACAAAGAACAGTGGTCAGTCTATGTCTTAAAATTGTAGTAGAGATGAAAATATTCTTTTTTATTTGTTTTTTCTTCTCTTTTTAAATTTATTATTTAATCTTTTTACAGTCCAGACTCTATCCCCCTTCCAGTCCACCCTCCAACTGTTCCATATCCCATACTTCCTCCACCCTTCAACAGGAGGCTGTCCCCAACACCCACCCTCAGACCTTAAAACAAATTTATTGGATGGTAAGAACATGACATGAAAGTATTGGGAAGCCTGTCTCCCAATTATCATAGCTCCAGAAGAAACAAGAGGATTAAAAGCCCTTAGCACACAGACTAACCTAAGCTCATTGCAGAATGCAGCTGTTGGGATTTACATTGGCGGTATTTAACTAATGACCACTTTTGTTCCCTTATTCTGAATACAATTAGTATTGTTGGAAACAGAGAGAAATTGAATTCCCCATTTAAAACTTCTATTATCCCATGATGAATTTGGCTCCACGATAAAGCCTGGAAAATTTCTTTTATATTGACTTTGTTAAGAGTTTCTTTGCTTTTGTTTGTTTTTTCATAAAATCTGATTTTCTGGTGTTATTGTGCTTCTTGGATTTTCTATCTCCAATTTATTATATTAAAATTAAAGTATTTATCTCAATATAATATATGCCACCCTGAAAAAGTCAGGACTAGATATGCAGTTCAGTGGGAAGGAAGCTTGCCCATCCTGCAGGATGCCCTCAGTTTGATCCCCAAGACCACATAAACTAGGCAGGGTATGCAGACCTGTTATGCAAAAATTATCAGCAAGGGTGTGGAGGCACAGGCATCCTTTCTCACTGCTGGTGAGACCATAAACTAGTCCAGCAATTGCAAACTCATAATATACCTACGGTAAGAACCAGTGCTCCACTGCTCCTTCCTGCTACATCTAGAAGTAAAAAATAGAATACTCCCATCAAGATGGAAAGAACATTAGAAAAATATTCCTGCATACCTTATCCAGAGGTTAGGTAAGGTCCCAGATTGAGGGATGAAGTCACCCACCCACATCAGAAATATTAATCCAGAATTGCTCCTATAAAGAAATTTAGGGACAAAAAGTGGAACAGAGACTGAAGGAAAGACCATACAGAGACTGTCCCACGTGGGGATCCATCCCATATAGAGACACCAAACCCAAATACTATTGTGTTGCATTAAATAATAAAAAAGGCCACGATGGTCCCTCCAGAGAGCCTGGCCTGTTCTCACCTCAGCAGACTCTCAGACTCACAACTCCAAAATCTCTCCATCTGAATCAATAAGTTCCCATGCTAACCCCAGGCTAGCTGGTTTGCACTTCTCCCAAACCCACACTTTGAGGCCATAACTGTCTCTCTAGATCCTAGCTTAGTTTGCCTATCTCATGAAAAATAAAACCAAAACCAAAAAACCGAAGACAAATGCAGTTTAGAATCAACAAGTAACACAATCACTGGGCACAGAAACTAGCATCCTATTTTTGAAAGTCATTCTAAGTTAAATCCTCCAGTGGCAAATCCTGGCAGATCCTTTACCTAAATCCAGGACTTCTTGTTTGCTACATTTTTTTTCCTCCCTGCTCTCCTCATCCAAAATCAAATCACCTTTTCCTGCCTCTTTTCTTCCCCTCTCAGATCCAAAAGTCCTGCCTACTCATTACCCAGTATTTGGTCCCTGAAATATTTATTCATTGGGTAAAGATTTTGCTCCACTATTGCTGATGCCAAGAAATGCTTGTTTTCAGGAGCCTGATGTACTTTTTCCTGAGAGGGTCTGACAAACCTTGACCCATACAAAGGCAGATGCTCACAGCCAACCATTGGTCTGAAAAGGGGGTCTCCAATGGAGGAGTTAGAGACAAGACTGAAGGAACTGAGAGGGTTTGCAATCCCATAGAAAGAACAATATCAACCAACCAGACATCCCCAGAGCTCCCAAGGTCTAAACTACCAACCAAAGAAGACACATGGCTCCAACTGCCTATGGAGCAGAGGGTGGCCTTGTTTGGCATCAATGGGAGGGAAGGTCCTTGGTCCTGTGAGGGCTCAGTGCTCCAGTGTAGGAAATACTAAAGAGTGAGGTGGAATTTGTGGGTATATGAGGCAACACCCTCATAGAACCGGGGGAGGGTGGATGGGATAGGGGAGTTTGAGGAGAAACAGTTAAGGGGGATAACATTTGAGATGTAAATAAATATGATAAGCAATAAAAAATTTTAAAAAATTGCAAATAAATCAAAGTAAAATATATATTTGCTTATATAAATGTGGCAAAGGAGATGTTAGAATTCAAAATGAGCAAAACTAGCTTTATGTTTAAAACAGGTCCCTGGGTCAAAAATACCTTGGTATGTGTCTTGGAAGAGAATTGCCCCTTATTGTCATGAATTTGATTGCTCAGGCCTTGGCACTTGAAACTGTTTGGGAAGGTTTAGAAGGTTTGGCCTTGTTGAAGGAGGTATATCACTAGAGGCTGGGCTTTGAGGTGTAACAGACCTATGGAATTCTTAATGTGTCTTTCTTTGCCTGGCCAGTGTGTTTGTACATGTACACTGTCCATTACATCTCTAATGCTTTACCTTCCTACTTGTCTGCCTGCCTGCTATCATGTTCATGGTACCTAAGACAATGGTCATAAAATCAGCCTCTGAATCTGTAAACTTTCAATAAATTAACTATCCTTTCCAAATGTTTCTTTGTTTGGGAGTGTTCTGAGTAAGTAAAATTTTTTAAATTTAATTTATTTGATGTGTTTGGGTAGTTTGCCTGCCTTCAGGTGTCTATTCCATACCTTGTCTGATATCAGTGGAGGTCAGAAACTAGCTTTTGATTCCCTTAAACTGGAATAATGAATAGTTAGTTGTAAACTACCCTGTGAGTACTAGGAGCTGAACATTGATTCTCTGAAAAAAAAAAAAAACCAGCAAGTGCTTTTAAACAAGTTAGTTACCACTCCCTTCCTGTTTCTTAATTCATAAAGGTAACAATTTATGAGTGTTTCAAACAGTGAGAATACATTTTGTGTAAATAAAAGCTGAAAAAATTAATAGAAATATTACTTCTGTATCACATTTCTTGTAATTTTGTTTCTGCTTTAATGAGCATTAAATCAAAATCAAAAACAAACATAAACCTCAAAACCAGGTGACCAACACATTGGTTAAAGATAAAATATTTTTCCAACTTACACTCCAAAGGCACCTGTTTCTTCACTGTTGACTATAGATGATCACTGTGGGACCTGGTACCAGAAATCCCACACAGCTCTCTGGCTGGCAAGAGGGTAGCCTCTGCCATCTCTGCTGCTGGGTCTTCCTAGCACACACCTCAGGGTTGAGCCTTTGAAACTGGTGCTCGGTGGGGCACACGTTTCCAACGTAGCCTCACTTCCTTTAATTATTTTTGTTATACATACATCTATGTAAATTGAACATGTTGATTTAGTTTAGTGTTGATTATATGTACATGTTTTGAGGACTTACATTTGGTTGTAGACTCTTCTCTCAGCACTTGTTCCTTGCTCATAGCTCTTCACCTAAGGGTTCTGCAAAGTGAACGTTCCCTATGGACTTTGGCATGTCTACTAGTACTGTCATTATTCAGATCATCGTTAGGATCAATTTACTGAAAGTTCATGGGTACAATTCCCCTGTCATATGCAGGTGTATAGTAGCAGATACTGGTAGCAGATGTCTTGGTCCTCTGGCTCTTACAGTCTTTCTGTATGTTCTCCTATGATTTTCAGAGATTTAGGTACAGACGCCAACCCATCAATGGGGGCAGAATATCCCACCTCTCAATTGTTCTCTGTAGTAACCAAGAAGCTGGTTGATTTGGGGTGAGAGTGGCACTTAATTCTGGGTGTGACTATACACATTTAGACTGGATTTTAAGATTATACTGATCTTTGATAGGACCATTAGGAGGTTCTTCCTCAGCTGTGGGTAAATGTTTATTTTTTTTAAATAATTGCTTTATTTATATATCAAAAGTTTTTCCCCTTCCAGTCCCCTTTTACAGAGCTCTTCCTTCCAACTCCACTACTCTTTTCCTCTGAAAGGGTGCCCCCTTCAAGGTACCCCTCAACCCTAGGTATCAAGTCTTTACAGGAGTAGGCTCATCCTCTCCCACTGAAGTCAGACAAAGGAGCCCTCTGCTTCTTTGTTCCCAGGGCCTCTGGCCATGCCAAGTGAATCTGCTTTGATTGGTGCCTGAGTAACTGTAACTGGGAGATCCCAAGGGTCCAGATTAATTGACACTATTAGTCTTCCTATGGGGCTTTTATCCCTTTCAGTACCTTTAATGCCTCCCCTAACTCTTCCATAGGGGTCCCTGACTGCTGTCTAATGCTTGCCTGTGAGTATCTTCATCATTCTCAGTTATCTGCTAGCAGAGGACAGCCATGGTAGGCTCCTATCTGTAAGCACATTATAACAACATTAACTATTTCACACTTTGGTGCCGCACCACCCATGAGATGAATCCAAAGATGATCTGATCACCTTTCCTTCAGTCTCTCCTCTGTTTTGGTTTCTGTGTTTCTTTTAGGCTGGATCAATTCTCAATCAGAAATTTGGACTGTGGGTTGGTAACGCCATACTTCCACTTGAGGTCCTGTCTATCTATTGGATGTGAACTCATCAATGTTCCTCTGCCTATTGTTGGGCATTTTAGATCAGGTCACCTATGTTGTGTCCTGAGAGTCTCTCACCTCCAAAGTCTCTGGTACTTTCTAGAGGGTCCTCCCACCTCCCACCCTCCAAAGGCTTCATATTTCCATTCAGTCAACTGGCCCTTTGGGTTTCCCTTGTGTCTCCACCGATATCTGATGCTGTTGTCTTTTACCCCTCTCTTCCTCTCTCCCACCCAGGTTACTACCTTCATTACTCTGCCTCCCATGATTATTTTGTTGCCCCAGGCCTTCCCACTTGTTAATCTTCTTAGGTATTTGGGTTGTATCCTAGATATTTTGTATTTTTTCGCTAATGTCCACTTATCAGTGAGTACATGCCATGCATGTCAGTTTGGATCTGTATTTCTTCACTCAGGATGATATTTTTTAGTTCCAAACATTCACCTGAAAAATTCATAATATCTTCATTTTAAATAGCCGAATAGTATTAAATTGTGTAAGTGAACTACATTATCATATTTTCTGTATCCATTCTTCAGTTGAGTGACATTTATCTTGTTTCCGGCTTCTGGATATTATAAAAAAGGCTGCTCTGAATATAATGGAGGATGTGTCTTTGTGGTATGGTAGGGCATATTTTAAGTATATGCCCAAGAGTGATATAGCTGGATATTTAGGTAGAACTATTTTCAATTTTATGAGGAACTTCCAGGTTGATTTCCAGAGTGA
This sequence comes from Micromys minutus, assembly GCF_963924665.1. Lineage (NCBI taxonomy): Eukaryota > Metazoa > Chordata > Mammalia > Rodentia > Muridae > Micromys > Micromys minutus. Next base: position 16,218,831 of record NC_137975.1, on the reverse strand, counting down.
TTGTGCCAGTTTACAATCCTACCAGCAATGGAGAAATGTTCTTCTTTGTCTACATCTTGATGTTTTTTATTTTAACTGTTCTGGTTCTGATTGGTGTAAGGTAAAATCTCAGAGTAGCTTTGATTTGCATTTACCTGATGACTAAGTATGTTGACATTTCTTTAAATGTTTCTCAGTCATTCAAGATTTCTTTTCTGAGAATTCTCTGTTTAGATCTGTATTCCATTTTTAAATTGGGTTATTTGGTTTTCTGGAGGTTAACTTTTAGAGTTCTAAACTGTGTTTTAAAATATATTTTTATTTTCAATCTATGTTTAAAATTATGTTTATATTTAAATAAACAAAATATATTTAAATATAAATATATTTATATTTTTATATATTATCTTGGGTATTAGCAATCTATCAGATGTATAGTTAGTAAGGATTTTTCCTGATTTGTAGGTTGATGATTTGTCCTATTGATGGTGTTCTTTGCCTTACAGAAGCTTTTCTGTTTTATGAGGTCCCATATAAATTCTTTATGTTAGAGCCTGAGCTATTGGTGTTCTGTTCAGGAATTTTCCCACTGTCCCAATGAATCTGAAAATCTTACCCGTTTTATTTTCTTTTAGATTTAGAGTATCTTGTCTTTTATCCACTTTGTTTTATTCTCTGTACAAGGTGAAATATATAGATCTATTTTCATTCTTCTACATGCAGGTCACCAGTTAGAAAAGCAGAATTTATTGAAGATGCTTTCTTTTATCTACTGTAAGTTTTTGGCTTTATTGTCAAAGATCAAGTTTCCATAAGTATATGGGTTTATTTATGTGTATGCAATTCTATTCCACTGATCAAACTTGTGTCTCTGTAATAGTATCATGTGGTCATTATCACTATTGTTTGTAGTACAGCTTGACACAAGGAATGGTGATTCTCCTAGATCTTTTATTGTTGAGAGTTGTTTGGAATATCCTGGAATTTTTGTTTTTTAATATGAAACTTAGAATTGCTCTTTCCAAGTATGTAAAGATTGTGTTGGGATTTCAATTGGGATTGCATTGAATCTATAGATTGCTTTGGATAATAGTAATTAATGATCCATGAGCATTGGAGTATCTTTCAGTTTTTTGAAGTCTTGTTTATTACTTCATAAAAATCTTGTCATATAGATCTTTCACTTTCTTGGTTGGAATTACACCAAAACATTTTATATTACTTGTGGCTATTTTCAAGGGAATTGTTTCCCTGATTTCTTTCTCAGCCTTTTTATGGTTTGTGTAAAAAAAAAAAATGCTACTGATTTCTCTTAACTAATTTTATATTCAGGTACTTTTATGAAGTTATTCATAAACTGTAGTGGTTTTTTGGCAGAATCTTAGGGGTCATTTATGTGTCTTATTATTTGCAAATAGTTTTACTTTGACTTCTTTCTAATTTGCATCCCCTTGATATCTTTTATTTTTCTTCTTCTTTTGCTCTTATTCCTCTAGCTAGAACTGCAAGTACTATATTAGATAGATAGAGAGACAGTAAGGAGCTTTGTCTTGTTCCTGATTTCAGTGGATTGCTTCAACTTTCTCTGTTTTATTTGATGCTGGCTAATGGTTTGCTATATATTGCTTTTATTATGTTTAAGTATGTGCCAGGAATTTCTGTTCTTTTCAAAGCTTTTACAGGAACATGTGTTGGGTTTTGTCAAAGGCTTTTTATCTTCTAATGAGATGATCATGTGGCTTTTTCCTTTGTTCATATACATTAATGTATTTTCATATATTGAACCATCACTGCATCCCTAGGATGAAGCTTACCTGATCTTGGTGAATACTGGTTTTGATATGTTCTTGGATTTAGTGTTCCAGAATTTGAGTATTTTGCATTGATTTTCATAAGTAAAATTAGCCTGAAGTTCTCTGTCTTTGTTGGTTTTTTTATGTGGTTTAAGAATCAGTTCAATTGTGGTTTCATAAAATGAACTATGTAGTGCTTGCTTGTGTTTCTATCTTGCAGAATAGTTTGAGGAGTATTGGTATTAGTTCTCCTTTAAAGGCCTGGTATAATTCTGCACTAAAACCACCTGACCCTGTGTTTTTTGTTATTGTTTGGAGGTTTTAAATGATTGCTTATATTTCCTTAGGAGTTATGCATGGGGGTCTTTAAATAGTTTAACTAATCTTGATTTACTTTGGTACATGATGTCTAGAAAATCATCCGTTTTTGTCTCAGTTTTGCCAAATAGAGGCTTTTGTAGTAAGACCTAATACATTTTTTAATTTTCTCAATTTCTGTTGTTATGTCTCCCTTTTCATTTTTGATTTTGTTAATTTGGATACTGTTTCTGTGGCTCTTAGTTTGGCTAAGTGTTTGTCTATCTTGTTGATTTTCTCAAACAACCATCTCTTGGATTTGTTAATTTTTGTAATGTCCTCTTTGTTTCTAAAAGGCTCTTTTCATCTTCTACACATTCTCCTCTTGGGTGTGTTTGCTTTTTTTTTTTTTTTTTTTTTTTTTTTTTGGTTCTGGAGCTTTCATGTGTGCTGTTAAGTTGCTAATATAGGATATTTCCATATTTCCAACTTCTTTTATCAAGGCACTTAGTGATATCAATTTTCCTCTTACCTTTGCCCATTGCTTCCATGTGTCTCATAAGTTTAGGTATGTTGTGCATTTATTTTCATTGAATAATAGAAAATCTTTAATTTGTTTCTTTATTTCTTTCCAAGCCACAAGCCACGTTATCTTTGAATAGAAAGTTATTCAGTTTCCTTGAGTATGTAAAATTTCTTTTGTTGTTGGTTTTTTTTTTTTTTTTTTTTTTGTTAGTCTGTGATGATCTGATACAATGCAATCTTATTGTTTTATGTCTGACTTTTGGTCAATTTTGAAAAATGTTCTGTAAAGTGCTGAGAAAGTATATTCTTTTATTTAAGTATAAAAAAACTTCTGTAGATACTTGTTGAATTCATTTGGTTAAAATTTCTGTTAGTTTCATTTTGTCTGTATTTCATTTTGTTTTGATGATCTGTCCACTGGTGATAGTGGGGTGTTACAGTTTGATACTATTATTATGTAGAGTTCAATGTGTGTTTTTAGCTTTAGTACAGTTTCTTTTATGAAGGTGAGTGCCCTTGTATTTGAGGCATAAATGTTCTGATTTGAGGCTTCCTTTTGGCAGATTTTTTTTTGATGTGTATGAAGTGTCCTTTTCCATCCCTGTTGACTAAGTTTGGTTGAAAGTCTACATTACTGAATATTAGAATGGCTACTCCAGCTTCTTTCTTGGGCCTGTTTGCCTGTAAACTTTTTTTTTTTTCATGCTTTTTACTCTAGCCCTTTGTTCTCAGTTATTGTTTATCTTTATTGCAAAGGTATGTTTCTTGTATCCAGCAGAATGTTGGACCCTGCTTTTGTATCCAGTTTGTTAATCTGTGTCTTTTTATTGGGGAATTGACTCCATTGATGTCTAAGGAGATTAATGATACATGGTTGATAGTTTCTCTTAGTTCGTTTTTGTAGGTGGCACTGTGTGTGTGTGTGTGTGTGTGTGTGTGTGTGTGTGTGTGTGTGTGTGTGCTTGTGTGTGTGTGTGTGTGTGTGTCTGCATGTGTGTGTGTGTTTGTGTTGAAATTTTCCTTCTAATATCCTCTGTAGGGCTGGATAAATAGAACATTATTATTGAACATTGTTTTTATCAAAGAGTATATTGATTTATCCATCTATAGTGATTGAGTTTAGTTGGGTATAGCCATCTGGGCTGGCATCTGTGGTCTCTTAGGGTCTATAAGACATCTGTTTAGGATCTTTTGTCTTTTAGAGTTTCTGCATTTATATGTTGCTTGGCCTTTTTTTCTTATAGCTTTTAATATTCATTCTTGTTCTGTACATTTAGTACTTCAATTATTATGTGGCAGGAGAATTTTCATTTCACGGTCCAATCTATTTGTCTTCTGTAGGCTTTTTGTACATTTATGACTATATCTTATGAGATGGTCCTGTGGGTAGAGGCAATTGAAAACAAACTCGACAAGCTGAGTTTACTCAATCCCTTCCACACACATGGTGAGTGGAGAAAAGAAATCTTAAAACCTGTGCTCTAGTACATAGATACACACACATATATCCTTATATGAGAGAATGAGACATGCATATCTTCGTCAGCTTCACTGAAATTGCTGATGTCTGGTAATTATTTATGCAAGCTAATGAAAGAAAGTTAAAAAAATCAAGAGAAATTAAAAGAGAGCTCAGGTATTATCTGATTTTGTTTCAGAGTGTAAATGTAACATGTCTGGATATTTTTCCCATAGCACAATATTCTATAAACAACCTACACACAAACACACACTATATGTGCATATGTATAAATACATATATACATGCAATAATTATATATAGTATATTATTTATACGAATATACATTTATAAATATTAGTGTATATACATGTCAGTTACATGGGAAGAGAGATATGGTTCTTGGAAAATTGTGCTGATGTGTTCTATGATTTAGAAATTGAACAGTGAATGAAAAAAGAACTTATATGATATGTGTTTAATTGTTGAGCAGTATCTATGTAGGAGAATCCTATGACCTCAAACTGAACAAATTAAGGCTTACTGGAAGTAGAGAATATTATAGAAGGTAATGACAAGAAGAGGTACAGGATGGGGTCATTCTGTGATCCTGTCTGGGAGAAGAAAAAGAGGTTGCTGACCTTGCTCTTTTTGTTCTGGAACTACTGGTCTTTTAGTTCTTGCAATAAGGAGGAGCTATAGTGAAATACCTATTCAGAAAAAATGAGTGCAGATGTTAATAAGCAGGGGAGGGTCATATGATTGGATTTTAAGAAAGATGATATTGAAAGTTGGGAATAACATGTTAAGTGCCTGTGAAGAACACTGAGTCTATGTGAAATTTACATGTGAAAATGAGCCAATGTGGCAACATATTTTCATATACTCTCATGGTCCTATGTCTACTGTCTAGTGAACATTATGTAACCTCCTTATAAAATTCATCCTTTCAATCAAGTTGTACCTAGACTTACTATGATAATTCATTTTGGATACATTTCTTGGTTCCGTGGCAAAATATTTGACAAAAGCATTTGGAGGGAACTGGGGCTTATTTGCCTCCTAATTCAAGGGTACAATCCATCATCATGTGAAACATGTGACTTCTGGAGCATAAGGAAGTGAATTTAATTGCAGATCAGTTAGAAAGTAGAGGAAAATTCTGGGGCTTGGCTCATTTTCTCATTTTTTTTCTTTTTTATTCAGTTTGGGCCTCCATCCCAATAATGGGGTTGTAAAAGTTGAGCATATTTGTTCTCCCCTCAAATCTCTCTGGATACACCTTCCCAGATGAACATGTCTTTTACATGATTTTAAACCTAGTATTGAAAATCAAGATAAACTTGAAGGATACCATGTCCCTTTTGCTATCAATGGGTGGCAGTGATGGTGCATCCTTCTGCAACATAGTCATCTGAGATACTAATTTACTTCCCTCTTTATGTACCTCTCTCCAGGTGCTGATTCTGTCTCTCAAGGAGGTCATAGTCACTCTCTAGTCACTGCAAAGCTTTGCCCTGAATTTTCAGGATATTTCTGAAAAGCAGTTCTTAGCTTTTTATTCTCTCTTATGCTTCTGTGCAATTTTCTGTCTCTGGGGCTCAGGTATGTGTTCCACAGTAAAAAGGCTGGCAGATGAGTTAAGTGCTTGACTCTGAGCCACAGCCCAACTTTCTTTCATTCAGAAACGACTCATGGTTTGAGCTTCACTTGTCTACCCAGCTCCCTTCCTTCTTATAGGACATTTCTTATTAGGGGTTTCTTGAGACTGTAATTGTAGACTTTTCTGTTGAAAACCAATTCCATTTGTGAATCAAAGCCACAGAAGCTGAAGCTTGGAGATAATATAGTCTGAAAAGTGCCTGTGACACATACATGAGGGCAAGACTTTGAATCCCTAGCACAATGAAAAAGCCATGTTAGAGTTCAAGTTCAATAGAGGAGTATCTCAAAAAGTAGGGTGGAAGAGTAAACAAGAAAGCACAAGAAATCAAATTATAGCCTATGTTTGTTTATGGGCATAATACCCATACATATTAACATGATACAATAATACACACACCACACACTAAGGCAAACACTAGCACATACACACACATATACCTATATATGTACATTTATTTATATGTATACATACATATATATATGCTAACATAAACATACACACACATATGTATGTGTGTATGTGTGTGTGTGTGTGCGTGTATGTGTGTGTGCTAGCAAAGATAGCAGTACTATGCCTAACAATGAACAGTGAATTAATATGTTGATCCAGTTCAAATTTTGTTGGCATTGAATTAAGTAGGGGTGGGGTAAGAAAAGAGGAAATCCCTGGTGATTATCGGAATGAAGCGGGATGTTACTTCCATGACAATTAGTGAAGAAGTTCATTCATGCAAAACTATGCCAAAAAAAATTTTAAACTATGAGGAGAACCAATACTGGAAGACAGAGACTCTCTCACACCTCTCCTGAAAGTACATCTTGAAACAATGAATTTTTAGCCATGATTAAATCCAAGAGAAATGATATGGGAAGTCCCAACATTGAGAAGAGATGGAGGAATGGTAAAACATGTGCATAAAGAAAGTTTTGCAATTTCTTGAAAGCCACAAAATAAAGGAAAGAATTTAAGTAGTAGACAAATTCTTTCAAATTATATCAATTGTTTAGTAAAATGGTTTATTGTAAAGAGTAGATTTTGGTAATTTTATGCTGCTCAAGAACAAAAACCTTGTTTGCTCCCAGGCTCATTTTTTGAGGTGATAGAGCAATCTTAAACATGTAATATATAAAACAAAATGCCATAGAATACACTGGAGAATATTATTGTTTTTCTTCTATTTAATTGATGTATTTAAAATAATAACTATAATTCTTACTATTAGAAAAAAGCCAGTGAAATAATTCAGAGAGATCATGTCCACTAAATATTTGACAATTGAGTTGGGCTTCTTAGAGGCATTTAGAAATGTAGAAGGAACATGGAGATGTGTCTAGGATAATAGGATGCCTTACTAACATGCAAGCATAAATCCTGGGTTCTACACATGGCATTATGCAAGATGTGTATGATGGTGTACTCCTCTGATTGTATTGTGGGGAAGTAAAAGTAAAAGGTTCAGGAGTTCCAAGTTATTTTTAGCTAAGAGTGAGTTCCAGGCCAGCCTGGGCTACACAAGTTTTTCTCAAATAATTGATGGAGATAAAAATGTGGAGCATTACATGTAAAGAAAACTTCACAATCCAAAGGCACGGTACAGTGAGCCATGAGTATAGAATATATAGTTTATTTGTATTGTTCGACGGTTAGTGAGTGAAGGTAAATGAGGTTAAACACATATAGATGTGCACATGCATATTTTCATGTAACTAATGATTAATTGATATGATTTCTGGATTATTTATAATACTTGAGAATGGGTAAATATTTTTATTCCTATCATGATGAATTAGAGAATATTAATAATAAATATACATATCCAAACACAAACACTTTTATGAATAGTTTCCCCCAAAAGTGATTGACTATGTCCATTAATGAGGAATGTTCCTCGTGTCTGATGAATCAACTTCTTTATAGTACATGGTAGGATAAAATTTATAGTTTAGATATGATCTGAAACAGATCTTAACTTTCTGGTAGATATTAAGAGTAAACGTTTTTGCTAAAAGATGTGAAAAAGAACATATCAAGCCACATACAAACATGAGTAAACAGAAAAGATTAAAAGAATAGAACAGAAATATGCAGTGGTTGTTCTTCATTTCCTAGGATGAGACAGCATGGTTACTTAGTTCATAGTTCCATCACTGAAGGGAGTCCAGGCAAGAACTTGTGTCAATTAGGTATATCCAGAGGCACAGAAAGGAAATGGCTGTTTGCTATACCTAGTTCAGTTTTTCTTTCATACAGGTGAGTATTCAAAGTAGGCAAAAGGCACTCCACAATTTTAAGCTGGGTCTTCCCTAATCATTGTCATGTATCACATTTGTATTGTATTGTATTGTATTGTATTGTATTGAGATCACATATTTTCCTAATCAAGTTCATTCTTATAATTCCTAAAATTACCTAGTGGATGATAGTGATGGGTGTGACTTTTATAATGAATTGTGAACTGAATAGTCTCTGCAGTTGTTATGGCAAAGACCACTAGGAATAATTGTATCTCAAAACTGGAGAGATAGGTCTGTAGTTAAGAACATTCCCTGCTCTTTTAGGAGACCAGAGCTCAATTCCCAACATCCACATCGTATCACTCACAACCACGTGTAACTCCAAGGCCAGGGAATCCCAGGCTCTCCTCTGTCTTTCAAGGACACCTGCTCAGGCTGTGCATACTTGCAGAGACACCCGTAGAGACAAACAATGTTTAATTATAAAATTAAAATCTAAAAATAAATTATAGGAACAAGGCTGGGGATGGATGGATCAGTGGTAGAGTACATGCGGAACATGTGTAGAAAGGTGAGTTCAATTCCCAGGGCCACCATGGTGAGGAAAATGATGATTGCTATGAAGACAATGATGACCAGGAGGAGTCAGCAAATTCCTACGCACATACACCATCCTGAAAAACTTGTCTCCACCCTTTATTTTAAAGCCACAACTGTTTAAAACATGTCTTACCTCTCTCATTTCTAACAACTCAACTAAGGAACCATCCAAGCATTTCCTAAGGAAATGTAAAGAAGAGATGCCATTGCCCTGATTTATTAATGACAGTTTTACACTGTGAAGATTGGAGAGTCAACCTGTCATGATCAGAAATAGGACACTTCTTCTAACCTCCTCTTCCATTCTAGAGATATGTCTCTCCTGCCACCCTGTTATCGGTGTGCAGATTCTCTGTTGTTCTCTAAATTCAGCCACAAGGGAATAATGAGCTTAGTGTAATCTTCTTATACCAAAGCTCTTTCCTGAACCCCAAATCCCCCAAATCTTAGCTCTAAGTTCATTCAACCCGTGTCATTGGGAGCTAATTGAAGTGTAAAATGTATGGTAGACAAAATAAAACACGAGTAAGATGAATACACAGCATACTGTGTAGTGGGAGATGGTATTAAAAAGTGAAAAGGAAGTGTGTCAAGATCTTTATGGTTAGCTCAGGGTTTTCCCAGGTCAATAATTAGCAAATCCAGAAGGGATGAAGAAACTTGAAACAGATAGGAAGAAACTCTTAAAGTAATGGGAATGCTACCCAATTTCAGGTTGGTGCTAAGACAACAGTCAATGATGTACAAAAATATCCCAAGCTATTCTCCTCTCTCTCACTCTATTTAATTAAAATTAGTGTATGTAAATGCGTGTGTGAGTATGTGTTTTTGTGTGCATGTGTGTATGTGTGTGTGCATATGCCAGTGAAGGCCATAAGATTTCAGATTTTCTGGACATATAATTACAGGCAATTTTGAGCCACCACACATAGCTTCTTCCAGCCTTCTGTAAGAACAGCAAGTACTATTAGCTGAAACCCTCTCCCCATTCAGTCACATTCCAAGATACATTAAGTGGTCAGGATTAGATATCTCACAATAGGGTATCCCTGCTTAAATATAGCAGGTCTTAGCACTGGGCAGTCTTAACTTACTGGGCGAATTAATATCAAAAATTATTAGAACATGAGCCCTTTGTCTGTATATACAACAACCCCCTTCTGTCTTGCCTATACACCATTCCTTAAATGCCATACATGAATAATGTGTGAAAAGGGCTTAAATAGATCTCCCACAAAATGAAATATGTCATAAATTAGAGGGTTAATGATATCTAATAAAACAGCTTTCTATTTTATTCAGCAATGCTTTCTTTTTCCAACATTTAGTAGATACTATGATCTCAGCTTTACCAGAAATCCTAATTTAATGTTCAAAAAGCTGTTGATAACGTTATCTGACCTTTGGCCATGACAGGTGAGAATATGTCTAAGAAATGACTATTACTTAAATGGTTTAGATAATTGCACCTTTCTAACCTGATTTTCATAGGCTGTTGACCTATAGCCTTGTAGATTTGATTACAGCAAAAATTACTGCTTATAGCTTAGTTGAGTTTCAGCTGAGTTGTTTCAGTGCTCTGACGGATCAGTGTGCCATTGAGTTTGTTAATGTATCTTCTCTTTAGAGAGATTGGTTTTGTTTCTAGGGTGTGTCCTTATTTCTGTTTGTTTCTCTCCGCTGATCTTTCGGAAGGATAAATCTAATGAAGTTCATGTTCTGACCTTAAACAAAGAACAGTTTTACTTGAACTTTAAATTTTACTATACAAATTAGCATAGTCTTCTTTACCTATAGAAATTAATTTTTATCTAAATCCTCAGGTTGTAATTTCTCTAATGCTATACTTTTTTAATGCTGTACTTTTTTTCTGGTTTCATTTACAAACATATACCCACATTTACATAAACACACACGCGCACTAACACGTACATACATACATACATATCCACACATGTGTGTGGTTGGCTATTCTCTCTCTTCCCTCACTCTGTGTGGATGACCACATTAAGGCATTTATTAAAACCAAAACTGCTAATGAAAAATTTATGTACCTAGATCCAAGTTTTTTTAGATTAAAAACATACACAGAAGTTTTATGTCTTGGTATATATGCTATGTTTTATTCAGGTAAGGGTGAAACCTTAAAGAGAACCTATTTTAGTTTAAGTAGATGTTGAGTTTTTGTGAAGGTAATAGACTATGGTATACATCTATTCTTTTATATGTTATGCCCATGACACAGGGATCCCAAAAGTACACAGAGATGCTAATTTTAATGCAAACATATGAGTCTTTTTACAAACTCAAAAGCAAGGACTCTTATAGTCAACCTCAATTCAGGTCAGAAGTGAGAGTCCCAAGTCTATTGGTACAGAGTATTTATTGTGGTTACAGCAAACTTGGGAAATTTCCATACCAGTCATCAAGTTAATATTTTAAAAACCACATTTCTGGTATAATGTCTCAGAACCAAACATTGAGGCAAAACAACCTAACAAACAGGATGTTTGGGTTATCTATTTTCTGTAGGATATCTTGGGTTATCTATATGAACCTTGCCTCTGTTAATGTATCCTAACTGAATGTTGCTAAGGAGGTTTGCATAGGGTATTTTCTCAAGTGGAGTGTGTGGCTTTCCTCCTGGAATTAGAGTTTATCCCTTCTCACAAAATGAAGCCTCTTCTCAAAAACAGAGTTGTTTGGGCTTTAAGTACACAAGTTCATTGTTCTGATAGGGTAGCCTAGGCTTTATGTTAGTTTATAATTAGGAATGGATTTAAATTAATAACATTCATGGGATTGAACTTATTTAGAGAAAATTTTTAAAAAAGCTGAGAAGATAGCTGAATGGATAAAGTACTTTCTTCCCCAACATGAGACCCAAATTAAAATCCATGATTCATGAGAAGTAGCATTTGGTAACACTCATCTGGCACATGGAAGAGGGAACCTGAGAGGCAAGATAGTCCATGGAAGAACATCTGCAAAGTTTATTTGGAGTGTGCAGTATTGTACAAGAGACATGTTCTCAAGAAAGGCAAAAGGTAGAACCAATACCTGAGGCTTCTTTGACTTCACAAAGCTATATAGCTAGCATCTATGACATGAAGGTTTTTATACACATGTGCACAGACAAACGGGGGGGGGGCGTAATGATGACTGTTTTAGAGAAATTTCTGAGGAAAGAGCAAAATACCCAGAGAAAACTAGGAATGCACCTAGAATTCGACCTGAGAACAGAACATCTGGGGGTGCCTTTTTTTTCCTTTACTCTCTTCTTACTCCTCCTGCTGACATTTGGGAATAAACAGCTATAGTTACATTCAGAAACAGTTTCTGTTTACACATGAAATATCTGTTATGTCTGTGAGAAGCATCGATAAAACTAATATGTTTTAGGGTCATTTATTATGAATTGATTTAGGATTAAAAATCCAAACCTCAAGTAGGTTAGCAGCAAAGATCCTACCAGTAGCCAGTGTTCACTGAGCAACAACTGCAAGCTGTGCATTTCCCCCTCTTAATTTCATGGCAACATACAGAGATGGGTAACATTCCCAACTTACAGAGAATGCTACTTGTCAAGGGGTTTAAACAACTGACCATGAAGATACCAGCTCAAGAATAAACAGAAGTATCTAATATTGTAGATTGGAACTATCAAAATGAAACATGTAAAATTAGGTCTCAGAGCTGAAGACATGGCTCAGCAGTTGATAGTGCTACTCTACCAAGCAGGTAGAGCGGTCTACCATTCTATACCTCCTGTGTTCTGGAATGAAGTATGTGCAACAACATACCTGGCTTAAGGCATTTCTTAGTATCACTGTGACTTTTGTGTGAATTAGCTATCTGGAAGTGATCAGTTCTATTTTATTGGTTTTGATTTACATTTAACTTTTCTTTCACGGTGCAAATAGTCATGTTTCTTTAGAAATGTGCTGATTAGATGGACTGTTCTTGTTTGTTGCTGGGTCAGATATCAAACTCAACAAGGACTTGCTATGGAGTTATATTGCTGTGCTTTAAAATCACCCCCATTCTACATATGTGGCTGGAACCATGGATCCCTTCATGTACACTCTTTGGATGGTAGTTTAGTCCCTGGGAGCTTTGGGGGATGGGGGTGAGGTGTCTGCTTGTTTGATATTGTTGTTCTTCCTATGGGACTATAACCCTCTTAGCTCATTTAGTCCTTCCTCTAACTCCTCTATTGGAGACCCTCTTATCAGTCCACTGTTTGGCTGAGAGTATATGCCTCTGTATTTGTCAGAAAATAGTCATATCAGGCTTCTGTCAGAATGGACATTTTGGAACCCACAATATTGACTGGATTTGGTGGCTGTATATAGGATGCTTACCGATATAGAGCAGTCTCTGGAGGGCATGGGCATCAGTGGGAGGAGAGGCCCTTGGTCGTGTCCATGCTCAATGCCTCTGTGTAGGAAAATGCCAGGATGGGGAGGAAGATAGAGTGGGTGAGTGGCTGGGGGAGCACCCTCACAGAAGCAGGATGGGATAGGGGTTTCTGGAGTGGAAACTGGAAAGGGGATAACATTAGAAGTGTAAATTTAAAAACTTTAATAAAAAAACGTATTGAACCCATGAATACAAGGTATCTACCACATCTTAATCATAATATATTGCTACGTTTCACAACATTCAGTGGTGAAAGCTTTGTTTTCTCAAGTGCTATATGTGTTTATTTGTAGATCTTGCCTAGTTTCAACTGGCTTTAAATTGCTCTCTCACTATCTTGTATAGGTATATGCTTCCTCTTGCCTGACCTGAGTACAGCATTTAGCCCAGGAGCAAAACATCTCTATGGATTGCATTTATTTTTGCCAATATATAGCCAGTGGTGAGGCTGTTGCTACACTATGTGGTAGACATATTCTGAGGGCTTTAAAAATAATTTTGTTTATTTTCTATGCTACCTTATAAAGAAACATGTTACAAACCTTCATATCACACATACTTCATTTTGATTGGTTGCCAACCAAGATACCCCTCCTTCTTTTTATCCCTGTTGTTTGTACCAATAATTTTTCCTTCTTTGATAGTGAATGTGTTCTACTGCCTTCCCAGCATCCTCCCTTAAAGCCTCTTAGAGCTACCTTTTCCACTCACATAAGTCTACTTACAGTGTTCTCTACTTTGAAACTTTGACTCCCACCTAGATGCACATATTGAGTTAGGAGCTAGGCTTTGCAAAAAAGACAAAAGAAATGGTATTTGTCAGTTTTACTGTGGGTTACATTTCTTAGTATAATATTTTGTAGTTCCATCCATTTTTTTATAATTCAAATTTTCTTCATGACTTAATAACGTCCTATTTTGTAAATGTACCCTATTTCCATTATCCATTCATCTGTTGATGGGAATCTAGAGGAACAAATTGAAAAAAAAGTAAGAACTCTTTTCACGACTATTCTTAAGAGTTCTACGGTACCTTTGATTACTCTTAATAAAGGTCTTATTTACTAGTCATTTTTTTGAATAGCAAAAAAATCTTTGTAGGTAGAATGCTGTTAAAGTCAGAGCCTCTCCTGGAGTTCATTAAATTAGGCAGTTAAAAGTAGAAGAAACTGACAAGGGAATTGAGGTTTGCCATGGAATTATTCTCAAAGCTAACCAGGAAAGCAAAATGGTGTCAAAGTCTTAATTAGTAGTTGCCCTTGAAGTAGCCTTGCTAATGGAAGTAGAACAGAAGAAAATATTGTGTAGAAATTTGATCTGAAAACTATATTCAAAGCCAATAAATCCAAGCTACCTTACCACACTGTCATTAAGAGGAAGGGCTTCAGGCTCTGGTTTGAAAAGGAACAGTTTTAATTATAACATAAGTGCTTATTTATGTGTGGGTATATGCATATGATTCAAGGTTCCTATGGTGATCAGAAAAGAATATTGGATTCTCTAGAGCTTGAGGTAAAGGTAACACCGCATGGTAGGGGTGCTGCTATACAGCCAAAAGAAAGCAGGCCAAGAAAGCTCTGAGAGGTAAGCCAATAAGCAGCATTCGTCCATGGATTCTGTTTCCGTTTCTTCCTCCAAGTCCCTGCCTGGATTCTTGCCATGACTCCCCCTAGTATAACCTGAGAATAATAAGATGAAATGAACCCTTTCCTCTGCAAGTTGCTTTTGATCATAACGTTTTATCTCAGCAACAGCACTTCTAGCTAAGAAGAACAGGAAATAAGTGACTACCTGTCAAATCTGCAAGCCTGGGGTTCTACACAGCTTGAAGGAGTTCCAAAGTCTGAGATTCCCTATTGTTTAAGTTTCTGATGGTCAGTATTGTTACCTAGCAGTTGCTCACCACATTCATAGATAGAGATGGACAATCCTGAATACTGCTAGCTTCTTCTTTTCACATGGGATATTCTGTTTGCCTTCTGTATCTTGTGTGTCTCCTCTTCCTTCACAGAGGGAATATTTAAATTAGAGAAAATTGCTATAGATCACAGAGGTTATGGATTGGTGATCTAAAAGGAAAAAAATACAGGTATCTCACATGCTTCTGTTCTGGATGTTTTGTTTTGTGGCCAGAAGCTATTGGACTGGGTATAAATGAGTTTCATGACAAATAACTGGAAAAGGAAAAGGCTAAGTCAATAATGTCCTTGCTTTACAAGCATAAGGCCTTGAGTTTAATCTTTAGAACCAATGGGAAGAACAGGAAATAATGATATATATTTTACATCCCAGATTTTAAAAGTTATGATCAGATGCAGAGAAAATCAGGCAGACCCCTAACTGACCAGCTAACCTAGGCTACATGATGAACTCCAAAGCCATTGAGAAATTCTGTCTGAAATGAAAGCTGGAAGACACCTGAAGAAAGACAACCATGGTTCTTTTAGCATATCACATTCATGCATGACTCATACAGATAGACAGAAAGGGGGGGTCACATCTCTCAACCACAAGGAAGGCAACTTTTAACTTTGGCATGAAAAGAAGAGAATGGCTATTTAAATGAGAAGTTATGTGGAGTTTTACGGCTGTTGAGAAAGGATATTAAAAATATGATATTGATACTCATTTGTAAATCCCATATTTGATATTATTATTTTCCACTGATATTAGATCTGAGATTGCAAATTCTTTCTCCCAACATGGTCCAGGAAACCACTGACTCCCAGTCATTTAGTGTGGGTTTTCCATTGTATCCATTTTTTTTTTTTTGGTTTCTGCCTTTTCTTTCTGAATATTTGTATGATGTGTGTACATGTATATGTGCATGTGAGTGCAGTATTTATGGAAGCCAGCAGGGTTGCTGTACCACCTTGAGCTAGAGTTGAGGTAGCTGTGAGCTGCCCAATGTGAGTACTGGGAACTCTAAACTCAGGTTCTCTGCCGGATCTCCAAGTACTGTTAAATGTTGTGTCACCTTTCCAACCCTTGTGCTTGTGCTTTATTAAACACAGTATACATTTAAGATTCTGTAACTTGTGTATTTTTATGTGGGTCTGTTCATCACATTCAAACTCATGTCTCTATACACCAGATAGGCTTGAGATTGTTCCCTTGGTCAAATAAACTTTGCAGTAGGTAGTGGTTAATGTAGGTTCCTGTCCTAAATGCTGATTAGGATGTGAGCTGAGCTCTAGATGTGACCATACCCTAGTGCTCAGAGAATACAGGAAAAGACAGAAAATAAAATATTATAAGGGCCCAAGGTTGATAATGATTCCTGTGGCATGGCTAAGTTCTAGACATGACAGGACTATTGTACTCATGAACTCACAGTAGCTGAGTTACTTACACAACAGGCAGCCAGTTAGAAACCCCACCAAGAAGGAGGGACTCCCAGGCCCTACCCTTCTCTGGAGCTATTGTTTCTAGGGAAGTGAGAATCAGTTTTGTTTAGGAGTATAGCCCGTGCCATGGCCATGTGGATGACCCTATGTGTTGTACATATAGGCAGAAGTAATTGAACTCAGTGAGTTAAATAAATAAATACAAAAGAAATGCATGAAGTTTGAAGTAGACCAGGGTTATAACCAGGTCACATTATGGGCATGAATGTCAAATAATAATGAAAGACTCAAAATGTTTAAGTTCTATCACACTGTTGCAACTGATTCAATAGGGTTTACATTAAGTTTAGGTACAATACTAAAGAACCCTGATGCTATTAGCACATCTAATATGATATTTTTCTTAGCGTAAAGAGAATGCAAATTGATTGGTTTGCTTTGGACAATATTAAGAGAACTGTTAGTTATGTGTGTGTGTGTGTGTGTGTGTGTGTTTGTTTGTTTGTTTTGACAAGCTATCACTCACATGCTAAGATACCTGGTACTTTACTATGTGGTAAGGCTCAAAATCGGGGAAGTTTGACAGAACTTTGAAGAGCCTGCTTGATCTTTTCCAACTGTGAAAATTATACCCCTTCCTAGGAGTAGACTTTAATGTCACACAAGGAATGCTGCCAGAGATTGCCTTCTACAGTCTTTGCTTTGCAGGATGTTGCACTTACTTTCTTTATAGTTGAGCACTCTCTACTCATGTCCTTTTTTCCGCCTGATTTCAGAACTGTGATGGCAAGCTTTGAACTCACAAAGAATAGCTCAGAGAGATCCCAGATAGCATGCAATAGCTATTGTGTCTTTTAAAGTATTTTCTTGTCCTCAGCAGCACTTCAGAATCTATCAGAACATGAGAATTCAACTTAGAAAACAAGATTTAATTAAATTATAGGTGGAAAAGATTGGAGTAGGAAAATCAAAGAAAAATACTTTGAATACTGATTTAACAGCTTCAATAGAACAAGTAATTGTATAGACATTTTCATCTTAGGTTAATATATTTTAATACACTATAAAGTGAGAAGTAGACATAATTAAAAATATTATTATTTACCATGTACCATATGTGTGTCCATGGACACTCGTGCCACAGTACACATTAGGAAGCCAGGAAACTCCCTGCTGGGGTCAGTGCTCTCATCCTATCATGTGGACACTGGAGTCTGAACTCAGGTCAATAGGATTGGTACAAAGTGTGCTTCCCTACTAATCCATCTCATTGGGCTAGACATAAAAATTTCCATAGGGATAGAAGATACTGGTAGATTATTGTACATTTAGATTATTCAAACTAGTTATGATGTCTTAATTATAATCTCACTTAATAAGTCATGTCTACTTATAAAATATTACCTTAATCATCATTTGTCTTAAGGGAAATATCTCTTAATGAATGAAATGCATGTAAACACTTTTCAATAATCCTCTTAAATAATCCTCTTTGACTTTTAATGAAGATGCCATAAAGCAAATGTATATACCCAGTGAACAATCACAATTTTCTAGAAGTGATTTGCTACCGGTGAAATATGTTTTGCAGATGTATAATAAAACTGAGTAAACAGGAAGCTCAGATAAATTCATGTTGCTGGGGCACCATTGGCATTGTTAAAATTATTCTCTCTGTCCTTTGGATCTCTCTCAGGTTTCTTTCTGGAACATACCAGGCTCAGCACTGAAAACTTGTTATAGTAGGTTGTCAGGAAATGGTTTGCTTAGATCAGTGTTCTGAAGGGAGAATAGAGATAGCCAAACTGGCCAATGTTCTTGTTTTCCAAACTTGGTGCTCCATTTTCACATTTGTATAACTTGTAGGAATGTGCAAATGAATGACCTCTGCTCCTCTTTGTATCTGGATTATATAAAATCTTTAAAGGCCACAAATGCCAGGGCTGAGGAGAGGGCTTTATGGACAAAGTGTTTGATCCCCATGGAAAAAGTTAGACATTTGGATCCCCAGTGTCCCTGCAAAAGCTGCAGCTGTGACAACTTACATGGAATCCCAACATTTAGAAAGTGTTGTGGGGACACCTAAGGACCAAACTGGCAAGCTTGAACTAGAAAGTTCCAGGTTACTTATAAGATCTGTTTCAGCAAACTGGAGAGAAATGAAGACAAATGGCCATATGTATGCACACACATACACATAGATAAAAACATTTAAATGTTTTATTTATATTAAATTGGAACTTGTTCATGCACTAAGCTACTAAAAGTAAAACCAAACATGGTCAATGTTGTTCAATTTACATATTTGGGCAACAGACTAATTCAAAGACTGACTCCAGTCACTGATCCCTAGAAAAGTCATCAGTAAAGTAACAACATGAAAATGAATAAAATCACTTTCCCATAGAACATCTGTAGTTTAAATAACCAGTCTTCCTTTTCCCTTCTGGGTGGCTTTGGTTGCCAGTATAAAGTTTAAGTCTTATCTTCAACATTTCAATATAATTACACTGCTAGATTTTTAAAAATTATTTTTCAGGAGATCCAGTGACACAGGCTTGGTGAGAGAGTGTTCCAAGTAGCCAGAGAGCAGAGAGGTCTGTACCAAGCATGCTGAAAGTGCGCCTCCCACCCTGTTTCGTTCAGGGGAGCAGGAACCCTGCCTTGGGTTGTCTGTTTCTAGCTGGTGGTCCATGTGTGCAGAACAGGCTCTCAGGCCATCTGCCACCAGTAACAGCAGAGATCCAGGGACACAGGACTGGTGAGGTGATGCTCCGAGTAGCCAGGGAACAGAGAGGTCTGTACCAAGCGCTTGAAAAGTGCCCCCCATTAGTTCAAAAGAGCAGGAACCTTGCCTTAGGGTGTCTGTTTCCAGCCTGCAGCCCTTGCCTGCAAAACAGGCGCTCAGGCCATCTGCAACTAGGAACAGCAGAGATCCTAGGACACAAGCCAGGTACAAGGAAGAGACAAGAACTAATCACTGACAACAAAACCACATATAATCACAGACAACAAGATGGCGAAAGAAAAGCAAAAGTACTTACCCCACAGAAACAAAGACAACCTGGCAACACCAGAAACCACCTTACCCATCACCGTAATCAGCACAATGCCAAACACTCCAGAAAAAGATAACTCAGACCTGAAATGATACCTCAAGATGATGTTAGAGATCCTTGAACAAGGACAGGAGGAAAAGCATAAAGAAATAGAAGCTTTTAAAGAGGAAACAAGAAAAACACTTAAAGAACTAGAGAAAAACAGAACTAAAGAGATGAAGGACTGGAAGAAGGAATTTAAAATGGAAGTGGAAACAATAAAGAAAACACTAAAAGAGACAACCCTAGAGGTATAAAACCTAAAAAAGAAATCAGGATTCACAGATGCAAGCATCTCCAACAGACTACAAGAGATGGAAGAGAGAATCTCGGGGGCCGAAGACAACATTTAAAGCATAGGCAAAACAGTCAGAGAAGATGCAAAAACCAACAAGCCCCTAACCCAAAATATTCAGGAGATTCAGGACAAAATAAAAAGACCAAATATAAGGATAATAGGAATAGAAGAAGGTGAAGAAAACCAACCAGGAGGCACAGTAAATATCTTCAACAAAATCGTAGAAGAAAACTTCCCTACCCTTATGAATGAGATATTCATGAGCATAAAAGAAGCCTACAGAACTCCAAATAGAGTGGACCAGAAAAGAAATTCCTCCAGACACATAATAATTAAAATACCAAGTGCCCAAAGCAAAGAAAGAATACTAAAAGCAGTAAGGGAAAAAGGTCATGTAACATCTAAAAGCAGACCAATCAGAATCACACTCGATTTCTCAACAGAGACTATGAAAGCTAAAAGATTCTGGACAGACATCACGCAAACCCTAAGAGAACACAAGTGTCAGCCCAAACTGCTATACCCAGCAAAACTCTCAATAACCATAGATGGAGAGACCAAGATATTCTACGACAAAACTAAATTTATACAATATGTGACCACAAATCCAGCACTACAAAGAATTATAGGTGGAAAACCCAAAACAAGGAGGGAAACTACATCCTAGTAAAAACAAGAAAATACCTAAGCAAGAAAACCAAAAGAAGAGAGACACATAGGCACAATTCTTCCTCCAAAAGCTAAATAGCAGAAAACAGCAACCACTATTCCTTAATATCTGTTCACATAAATGGACTCAATACCCCAATAAAAAGATATAGGCTATCAGACTTGATACATAAACAAAACCCATCATATGCTGCATACAGAAAACTCATCTAAGAGACAAAGACAGTCACTATCTAAGAGTAAAAGTTTGAGAAAAAACCTTCCAAGGAAACGGCTCCATGAAACAAGCTGGAGTGGTCATTCTAATATAGAATAACTTAGATTTTCAACCAAAAGTTATCAAAAGAGATAAGGAAGGACACTTTTTACTCATTACAGGGAAAATTTGTGAGGAGGAACTCTCAATCCTTAACACATATGCTGCAAATACAAGAGCACCCATATTCATAAAAGAAACCTTACTAAAGCTCAAGAAATTCCACCCCACAAAATGACAGTGGGAGACCTCAACATCTCACTCTCACCAATGGACAGATCATCGAAACAGAAACTGAACAAGGACACAGTAAAACTAGCAGAGGTCAAGAACCAATTGTGATTAGTAGATATCTACAGAACATATCATCCTAAAACAAAAGAATACAGCTTCTTATCAGCACCTCATGGTACCTTCTCCAAAATTGACCATACACAAAACAAGTCTCAATAGATATAAGAAGAAGGAAATACTCCCATGCATCCTATCTGATCACCATCCTCTAATCTTGGTTTTTAATAACAAAAAAGACAACAAAAAGCCCATACACATATGGAAACTAAACAATGCTCTATTAAACAATAGCAGGGTCAGAGAAGAAATAAAGAAAGAAATTAAGGATTTTCTAGAATTTAATGAAAACGAAAACACAACATTCCCAAACTTATGGGATGCAATCAAACCAATACTGTAAGGAAAACTCATAACTCTGAGTGCTTCCAAAAAGAAACTGGAGAGAGCATACACTAGTAATTTGAGAGCACAGTTGAAAGCTCTAGAACAAAAGGAAGCAGATACACCCAAAAGGAGTAGATGGCAAGAAATAATCAAACTCAGAGCAGAAGTTGACCAAATAGAAACAAAAAGAACCATTCAAAGAATCAACTAAGCCAAGACCTGGTTCTTTGATAAAATTAAAAAGATTGATAAACCCTTAGCCAGACTAATTAGAGGGCAAAGAGAGAGGTTCAAAATTAACAAAATCAGAAATGAAAGGGGAGGCATAATAACTGAAACTGAGGAAATTCAAGAAATCACCAGATTCTACTACCAAAGCCTATACCCAACAAAGCTGGAAAATCTAGAGGAAATGGATGAATTCCCAGACAGATACCAAACACTAAAGTTAAACCAGGACCAGGTAAACCATCTAAATAATTTCATAACACCTAAAGAAATAGAAGTAGTCATCAAAAGCCTCCCAACCAAAAAAGCCCAGGTGCAGATTGCTTCAGTGCAGAATTTTATCAGACATTTATTGATGACCTAATACCAATACTATCCAAACTATTACACAAAATAGAATCTGAAGGAACACTACTTAACTCATTTTTAAAGCCACAATAATGCTTGTTTTTAAACCACACAAACACCCTACAAGCAAAGAGAACTTCAGACCAATCTCACTTATGAACATTGACCCAAATATACTCTACAAAAGCCTTGCAAACTGAATCCAAGAATACTTCAAAATGACCATTCACCATGACCAAGTAGGCTTCATCCCTGGGATGCAGGGATGTTTCAATATATGAAAATCCATCAACGTAATGCACCATGTAAACAAACAAACTCAAAGAATAAAACCACATAGTCATCTCACTAGATGCTGAGAAGACATTTGAAAAAATTCATCACCCCTTTACGTTAAAAGTCTTGGAAAGAACAGGAATCCAAGGCACATATCTAACATAATAAAAGCAATATACAGCAAACCAACAGCCAACATCAAACTTAACGGTGGGAAATTTGAAGCAATCCCACTAAAATATGGGACTAAACAAGGCTGCCCACTCTACCACTACCTATTCAACATAGTACTTGAAGTCCTGGCTGGAGCAATTAGAGAGAAAATGGAAATCAAAGGTATACAAATTGGAAAGGAAGAAGTAAAACCATCACTATTTGCAGATGACTTGATAGTGTACTTAAGTGACCCCAAAAATTCCATGATAGAACTTCTACAGCTGATAAACAAGTTCAGCAAAGTGGCTAGATATAAAATTAACTCAAACAAAAATCAGTAGCCTTCCTATATTCAAAGGACAAACATGTGAAGAAAGAAATTAGGGAAAAAAATACCCTTCACAATAGTCATAAACAATATGAAATACCTTGGTGTGACTCTAACTAAGCAAGTGAAAAACCTGTATGAAAAGAACTTCAAACCTCTAAAGAAGGAAATCGAGGAAGATCTCAGAAATTGGAAAGATCTCCCATGCTCATGGATTGAAAGGATCAACATTGTAAAAATGGCTCTCTTACCAAAAGCAATCTACATATTCAATGGAATCCAAATCAAAATTCCAACCCAATTGTTCATAGAGTTGGAAAGAACAATGTGCAATTTCATCTGGAATAAAAAAAAGACCTAGAATAGCAAAATCCATTCTCAGCAACAAGAAAACGTCTGAAGGAATCACTATCCCTGACATCAAGCTATATTACAAGGCAATTGTGGATCAATGGGATAGAATAGAAGATCCAGAAATGAGCCCTCACATATATGGTCACTTGATTTTTGACAAAGGAGCTGTAAACATTTAATGGAAAAAGGACAGCCTCTTCCACAAATGGTGTTGGTCCAACTAGCACTCATCTTGCAGAATTGTGAAAATAGACCCTTTTTTATCTCCTTGTCCAAAGCTCAAGTGTAAGTGGATCAAAGATCTCCACATTAAACCAGGTACACTGAAATTATTAGAAGAGAACGTAGGGAAAACTATAGAACACATAGGCACAGGAAAGAATTTCCTGAACAAAACATCAATGGCTCGAGCTCTAAGGTCAAAGATTGACAAATGGGACTTAATGAAATTGCAAAGTATCTGTAAGGCTAAGGACACTGTCAAGAAAACAAAACGGCAGCCAACAGATTGAGAAAAGATCTTTACCAATTCCACATCAGATAGAGGCCTAATATCCAAGGTATACAAAGAACTCAAAAAACGAGACACCAGAGAATCAAAAAAACCAATAAAAAATGGAGTACAGAGCTAAATAAAAAGTTCTCAATTGAGGAATATCAAATGGCTAAGAAGCATCTAAGGAAGTGCTCAATGTCATTAGTCCTCAGGGAAATGCAAATCAAAACAACCCTGAGATTCCAACTCACACCAGTCAGAATGGCTAAGATCAAAAATTCAGATGATAGCAGATCTTGGTGAGGATTCAGAGAATGAGGAACACTTCTCCACTGTACAAACTGGTACAACCACTCTGGAAATTAGTCTGGCGATTCCTCAGAAAATTGGATATGTTACTTCCTGAAGACCCAATTATTCCACTTCTGGCATATACCCCAGAGAAGCTCCAACATACAACAAAGACACATGCACCACAATGTTCATAGCAGCCCTATTTGTAATAGCTAAAAGCTGGAAAGAACTCAGATGTTCTTCAGTAGATGAATGGATACAAAAATTGTGGTGTATTTACACAGTGGAGTACTACTCAGCCACCAGAAACAATGACTTAACGAAATTCTTAAGAAAATGGTTGCATCTAGAGAATATCATCCTGAGTGAGATAACCCAGTCACAAAAGAACAGACATAATATTTAGTCACTGATAATGGGATACTAAGCCCAAAAAGCTCTGAACATCCCAGAAACAACTCACAGAGTGTGTTAAATTCAAGAAAAAAAAATTAAAAATGAAAAACCATTATGCTTAATCTTCACACACCAAGAAAATTTTGACTAATTTCAGGTTACATCTTGTTTTACATGTACTTTATGCTCATTGTTACTAGTAAAATCTTAATACACACTATCAAACATTTAAAAAAACAAGTACTGACAAAAATGTATTTCCATGCTTTTATGCAAAAATGCTTAAATTTGTACATTTATCTTTGTTTTTTTTTTTTAAATAAAGTTGTTCAATTTTTAAAAATTACTTTTGAATGCATTCATTTTATATGTGGGACGTTTTGCCTTCCTGTATGTCTGAATACCACATGCTCTACCTGGTGCCTACAAAGATCAGAAGGGGTGAGAGAACAAACCCTGGGTCCAATGAAGATCAACAAGTGTTCTTAACTCCTGAGGCAGCTCCCCACAAACTCTCCTGGTTATTTTTTGCATTCGTTACTAAATAAACGTGTCAGACGTATATAGTAGGCAGGGGCTGTAATTTTGTAATTTTTTTAAAATTTAATTTAGAAGCATGATCCAAAATTCTTCAGAGTTAAATATTGCTTAGCTTAGAAGTGTTGTAAATGACCATAGAATGGGAGGTTGCATCTGTCGGATTGGTAAAAGGGCATTGGCTTTGACTTGGGGATTGCTGGACTCTTATTTCTCACCATATCTTGGTACAAAAGAATAAGCATATGCTTCAGGAAAATGAGCTATTTAATATGTATATGACATCATTTTGAAAATAGTTGTCTTAAAAAGAGACAGACAGACAGACAGACTGATGGACTGACTGACTGAATGAAAGTGTCTGTATAAATTTGGACTTGAGCCTTTGGAGATGGTCACATTTTGTGTTCAACCATGAGTTGTTTGGATGCCTAAATGTGCAGTCCCTTTCCTTTGTAAAAGACAGCAATTTTTCCACCACTTTATTCTTTGATGCATTTACTCTGCCTATGCACTCTGAGGGTACTCTTAGCAGTGTTTCAAATGGCCAAAATTATACACAGCGAGAATTTTTTTTTCAGTTACTTCAGAGCACTTTTTTTAAAGAGCACTCATCACTAGCTAGCATTTATAACTGCTTCCTGATTTTAAAAAATGTGATGTTTCAGAACATATTCCTGCATGCGAGGGGATACAGTGCAGAAGCTCCCAAATTGCCACACCATTAGGGAGATTCGTTTCATTGTGGGTAAGGGAGAGAAAACAATTCCAGTCTTCTACAAATAGAGAAAAAAGAAGTAAACTAGATATGCCAGGAATTTTTTTTTTATTTTTAATTTTTGAGGCAATGAGAGAGAGAGAGAGAGAGAGAGAGAGAGAGAGAGAGAGAGAGAGAGAGAGAGAGAGAGAGAGAGAGAGAGACAGAGACAGAGACAGAGACAGAGAGAGGAAAGGTGGTAGAGAGGGAGGGAAGGAAAAAGAGAAAGTGGGGATGAGAATGGAATAGACAAATTGTAAAGATTAAAAAAATGGGGAATTTCTTGTAGGGGAGATGTCTGTGGACAGAAAATCTTTTTCACAAGTTTCAAATGAATTCTGCCTTTTATTTAATCACCAGAAATCTTTCTAAATCCCAGCTTGAGCTAACTTCTAGATATATGTGCTCCCTGAGACCTAACAGTTCCTCACAATTTCTGATGATTTTAAAATCCCTGAAAATTGATGCTTTCTATATTTTACTAAAAATGTTTATTTTGAAGATTGCATTTAGAACAGGAGGCCTCTGGAATGCTCTGTAGATGTTTTTTTTTTTTTTTTTTTTTTTTAGTGAAACACTGGTTTCTCTTTTAAAAATAGAATTTCATGTCCAAGACTTTAGAAGTTATAGAGTTAAAACATGATTAATGGTACTAGGAAATTACTTGCTAAGTAAAAGTTCTTGCTGTGGAAGCACACAGATTTGAGGTTAAATGCCTAGCACCCCAAAAGTCAGGTTAGTCCTGTTTTCTATAACCTCTTTGTTGTTGAATGCAGAGGCAGAAAGAAATCTAAAGCTTACTCTCAGCCTAGTTCCAGTCCCAGTCTCAAGGGAATATGGTGGAAAATGATTAGGTAGAACACTCAGTTTTATAACAAGCACACACAGATACACAAACACACACATATGCATGTACATATGCACACACATGCATGTGAACACATAGAAACACAGGCACACTGGCATACATGCACACACATATTGCATATAAAAGTACACACACACAAACACATAGATACACACACACACACACACACACACACACACACACACATATATATATATATATATATATGTATATATATATATATATATATATATATATATATATATATATATATATATATATATATATATACAGTACAGACACTCACGCACACACCTTTTAGTTTTCTCATGTTCAGATTGGTATTTTGAAAGTTTACTACATGGAGAATGAGCTGCCTAGGGATATTGCAATATGCCCAGTGAGTGCTGTGAACAAAGAACCCACCTCATTCCACAGTCCATTCCAACAATCTTCGGAAATCCGATAGCTTTGGAAAATTCCCTGATTAATAGTTAGTTGTTGAATCATCTTTGTGTGTGAATATAAGTTCTATGCCATCGATGGCACATCTATCCTTAGAACCACAACCTAATACTGCATTTTCAGTACTATCTCTCTGTATATTGGGTGTAGGTGCATGCAAGACTATATATGCAGAGTCCAGGTGACATCTTTGGGTATTATTCCCTAGAAGACATGCAACATCTTGTCTTAAATACAGTTTCTAATTGGCCTGCCACTTTACACTCTAGGTAGGGTAGATGGTCAGATGGGAAGCATTTGCATTCTGAATATTAGGATTATAGGAGTCTACTACCATGTGGAGCTGCTTCTGTGTCTGGTGCTTGCTTGATGCTTCTTCGCATTCCTCTACTCCTTCTTCTGCTTTTCCTCCCTATCTTCCTCTTCTTTACTATCCTATTCTTTCTCCTTCCCCTTCTTCCACTTCCTCTTATTCACATAGCTTCTGATATCCTACTTCAAGTCCTCATGATAGATGGGCAAGCACTTTATTGACAGGGCTATCTTCCCACTCCCCTGTTTTTGTTTTAATGGTAAAATTGGAAACTCACACTTAAGGACTCTTTCATTTCACCTGAAAATATCTGAACTCCAAATCCTGTGACTAACCCAACTTTGCATTTTCAGACACTGTATTGTTACCACACCCTTCTCTCCTGTTATGTGCTAAGTGAACTTTGAGCTCCCATTTGCTTTATTTTGTGGTGTGACCAATGTGCCCCTCTTCTTATTTCCATATTTTGTGTAATGATAGAGTTCTGCAGAGGCCCAGTGGGCAGCATGGTACAGCACACACACTGCCCAAGGAACTAATAAAAAATTTACACACTAGAGCCTCAGTTACATGAATTATTAATTGACAACTATCCATCAGGGAATTAGAAGTTTATGGCAAGAGGAGCTGTGCAAAATAGAAAGAGAAATCACCCATTGCCAACTTTTTAAATTGGGTATTAGAAACTCAGATTTTGGAGTTAACCCATTCATGCAGGATGGTATTATGTGAAATACTGAGAGAGATGACAAGTGGTCTAACTCGCGACTTGATAAGCATATATGTGGCTGCTAAGTGGCAGTCACAATAGTCTTCTTCATTGTCCTTCTAGCCATTAAGCACACCAGCATTCACAGCACAAGCAACATTTTCTTGCTGACTTTAACATCTCTCTGTGATATCATTTACGTACAACACCTCAGCCAGGGTTCTTGTCCCAGAATAGACCTGTTTGTTTTCTTCTTTATTAGAAAGAGCTCTTTGCATCCTGACAAGGTTGTTATGACAGAGAAGAGAGGTCAAACATTTAAACCAGTTTAATAAATGCAATACATAGGAATTGTTTCCTGGCTTTCTGAAAATGACTTTTAACTGACAACTATAATTGAAAGCACTTCACAGAGGGCCCACCATGCAGAACACTTCAAGAATAAGATGTTCAAAATAGTAGGTTCACCTGTTAAGAAGGAGTGTTGCTAGTTTTTTTTTTTTTTTTTTTTTTTTTTTTTATAAGTATCCTGTGAGGAAAAAAAACCCCTACCACCACTGGTTGAATTCGGTGTTTAAATAGCATTCCCTTTCTCTCTTGTTTAAATAGCATTCCCTTTCTCTCTCTCTCTTCCTCTCTCTCTCCTTCTCCCTCTCTGTCTCTCTCTCCCTCTCTCTACATTTCTCTCTCCCTCCCTCTTCTTCTTCCTCCCTCCCTCCCTCCCTCCCACTCTCCCTCTTCTTCTCCCTGTCCCTCTCAACCTCCTCTCCCTCCATTTGCACAAATATGTATCTGCTAAAATATAGTTTTACATAAACAATGTGATAAAGATTGATAAAAATTCTCTATACAAGTACAAGGATCTGACTTTAAGACAAAGAACCCACATGAAATACCAAGCATGTTAGTATGAGTCTTAAATCCCAGAGCAGAAAAGGCAGAGAGGGAAGAATCCCTGGGGTAGGTTTAGTCAGTTTAACCAAGTCAATAAGAAATCCCGTCTTAAAATGTAAAGGAAAAGAATGTGGATCTTGCTCAGTTGGTTAAAAACTTACTCATCATGCTTAAAGCTCTGAATTTATCTTCTGCACCAATAAGAAGCGCAAGGTCATGCATACCTGTAATCTTAGGAATTCTGACATGGAAGGATCAGAAGTTTGAAATCTTCCCTGGATTTTAAGGGATTTCAATACAAGCCTGGACTAGAAAACCCTTTCCAAATAAAACAGAAACGTAAAGATAAAAGAAAATATCTTGGAAAGAATTGGAAGAAGACACCTGGGGACTAGGGAGATGGCACATCTGCCAAGGACAGAAACTACTCTTACAGAGAGGTGCTTTCAGACCCATGAGATGATCCACAGCTCTCTCTAATTCAGACACTCCATAAATATGTTGAACATACAAAAATTCAAGCAAGACACCCATATACAAACACAAAAAATGAAGAAATATTTTAAATGCAGGAGACATCTGACATCATCTGCTGACCTCCACACACGTGTAGATATCCATGAATACATGTACTCAAAGAAACACAGCCTAACTACTCATACACAGAACAGTGCTCTGTGCTCTGCACTCGCATTTAGGGTACATGATGTCCCATGTACTCAAATACTTCTCCCGTAAAAATCTATTGGTATTTATTGATAGCTAGTTGCTATTTTAACACACTTAGAATATATAATCTTTTATATGATTTGAAGAATATAACAATAAACACAATGTTAGAATTATTTCATGGGCAATAAAAGTGGCATTCAAAAAGTTTTGGTTCTCATTCTGAAACATTAAATACCTAGATGAATAATGTTCCCAGAAAAATCTCATTTCTTTTCTTTCTGTAAATATCATATAAAAATATGGAGCAAATGTCTGTGTAAATTTAAGCATGTGTCAAAGGGACCACCTCTCATTTACTCATTTTTTATTATGGTCTAGTATATACAATCTTGGGGCAGAAATGTCTTTCAGAAATTCTCTCTCTCTCTCTCTCTCTCTCTCTCTCTCTCTCTCTCTCTCTCTCCTGTGTTTTTATTTGTGAGTTTGTACATGTGAATACGGGTGTGGGTGTGTATGTGTGTACATGCAAATGTGTATAAACATTTGAGCCCCAATATATATATGGAGGTTAGAAAATACCTTTCAGGAGATGGTTCTCTCTTTCCACCTTATGGGTTCTAGGGAAGAAAGACAGATAGCCAGGGTTTCATGGCAAGTGCTTCACCCACTGAGTCATCCACCTTTAAATGGCTATTTAGAGATGAGAGTTATAGTTGCATTTTCCCTTACATTTTAGTTTAATGATTGATCAGAAGAAAATACTCAAATAGCATGTAGCCATCTGGAGTGAATGAGATAAAGATCTAGCATCCTGTCTTAAACATGTTTTCACTTACCGTAACTGTGATCAGCTATGATCCAAAAATATTAAATGAATAATTTAGAAAGCAAAATATTTCATTTCTAAAATTCTATACCATTTCAGTAGCATAATGATAAACCACAATATTGCAGCTGTCCTAACAGGACTTAAAATAAACTTGTTCACTGTATGCATACAGTATATGACACCTGACTGTAGTTACTTACTTCTTTTCTGGTATCACAGTGCCTGTGTTAAAGTCCATGTCTTTCCTTATGATGGAAGAACAGCGATGCTATTATTGATCACATATCAGAAATAAATCAGAAAACATCTTTTAAATTAAAACAGAATCTTATTGTTTAATAAACAAAAGAAAAATAGATGCTAAGTTGAGATATTAAAATCCATAATATAATGTTTTGAGAATCCACATTTATGTAACTTGCATTGTGGTCTATTTTGATGATTATGTTATCTTTTGGTGTGTGTGTGTGTGTGTGTGTGTGTGTGTGTGTGTGTGTGTGTGTATGTGAGATAGAGTCTCTGTGGGGAATAATGGTTGTCCTGAAGACTATGTAGACTTCCTATGACAAAGAGATCCCCCTACATCTGCCTCCTGAGTTCTAGAATTAAAGGCATGCATCACTACACCTGGATTAATTGTTGTATTTTATTACAAGTGATGCTTGCTACTCTCTTACTGTGTGCAATTTACAAATTAAGCCTTATCATAGGTGGATATGTATAAGAGAAAGTATGAAATATACAATATGGAGCCATACTGATATGACTCTACTTTCAAGTATCTTTGTGAGTCTTCTGCAATGTGTTCTTTGTAGATAAGAGTTCTCCTGTGGATATAAACTGAACAATCTAAAATTTGGACAACCAAGCTTTAATCATAATTTAAAATAATGTAATATCCATATTAGTAAAAATAGGTTCCACTTGTGAAAATATAGAACAAGAAAAAGATTTCATGGTATCAACCATTAGTAAATTCAATCTATATTTAAATACTGTTCAAAATAAACATATTTGTTCCATAATTTTGTTTTTGTATATGTTTTTCTATTTTACTTTCAATTTCATTTTAGAAAAAGATATTTATTTATTCATTTGTAATTTTATATACTAGTACAATGTGTTCTGATTATTACAATTCTGTCTTCCCAATTTTTAGGATCACACCTTTTATATCACCCTCCCAAATTTATGACTTCCTTTTTTATAATAACCATTAAATTTTTCGTTGTAAATATTCATTATATATGATATGTAGTCACTTCTGATATCACAAACAGTCATATAATGGACATTGACCACACAACAGATAACCAATATTTAGGAAATAAAACGTTGTCTAAAGTTGCTAATAGATCCTCTTGCATCCCTCAAGTGGATGCTTTATATTGAACCATCTTCAATTAATTTTCAAAAGGATGTTCTTATGATTCTGTGAGTAGATTCATCCCTTTACTACGTGCAGGTTATTGCTTTTACACTAAATCCATTCATGCTAGAGAGAGAACAACGTTAAGTAAAGTGGTCAAGTGTCCAAGGGGACACTATCACAGAAACTGGGGCATTAGTGCAAAAGGAGACATTGCTTCAAAATAAATTAATGATGCCATTTAGTTCTTGTTTCTCATAGGAACAGCCCCCATTAAGATGGATTATATTGATGCTTTGGTAAGATAGCCAAAAAGATAAAATTTTCTTTATTTATGTCACTGTAAACTGAACCTGGAGATATTTGGCAAGATCATCCTTTTACTCCAGAGGTGCAATTATCCCCCAACCCCAGTTTTATTAGGCAGGTGTTAACAGCCTTCTCTTCAGTGTGGCTCTGCTCCCAGGACAGCATGGAACCAAGTGATAGTGTTCATAATGCTCAGTGCTGAGCAACTCTGGTGAATGACTCTCACTCCTCTATGCCTGCTCATCAAGAAAATATCCCCACATAAACCACATGCCAAAATTCGTTTATCATTTAAAAATTTAAGATCTGCATTTCTTTCTAATTTTCCCCCAATGTATCATAAACTTGAATACTTGAGTCAGCACAGTAGGAATGAGAAATTATTATATTTTAAATATATATATTTCACACAAACACGTATCTACCTATATTATATATGCATTTTCATCTATGTATATAAAATGTAGATAGTTTAAAAATCAAGAAAATAATTCCTTATGTGCATAATAATTTATCAATTAATTTGTGAGTGTGTGGTGTGTGTCATGGCATGCATTTTGAAGCAAGTGAACAACTCCTAATCTACTATGTGGGCAGGGACCATTCTCAGTCTGTCAGGCTTGCAATGCTTATTCACTGAAGCATCCTATTGGTGAAGAAGCAAGTTCTTTAATCTATTAAAAACATAAAGATGTGGAGGCAGGATTGAAGAATACAGAGAGGTAAAGGGCACTGCAAGAAAATCTACAGAATAAACAAGCCTGGGCCTATAGATGGTCACAGAAAGGGAACCACATATCAGACAGCATCCACAGGATGCAGCTGGGCCCTCTACATACATAACATATGTGTAGCTTGGTCTTCATGTGGGACCTCTAACGTCAGAAGCAGAGGCTGTCTCTGACTTTGATGTCCGGGCTACCTTTTGAAGCAAAATTGGAGAAGATGCTCCCAGTAATACTGCAACTTGATATGCCAAGTGGGCTGATAAGCATGGAAGGCCTCCCCTATTTTGAGGAGAATGACAGAGGTAAGTCAGAGGGAGAAGGGGTGCAAGAGGGAAAGATTGGGAGACTAGGAAGGGGAAGCTACAATTGGGATGTAATGTAAATAAATTAATTAATTAAAAGTGTAAACAAAAGACATTTTTTACACTGTTTCTTGAATTTACTAGAATAAAAAATCTTACTGAGGGTAATATACGTGTTCAGATGATTGACAGTCCCGTTTCAAAGAAAAGTCTTTGATCTATTATTATTATTATTATTATTATTATTATTATTATTATCATTATTATTATTATCATCATCATCATCATTATTATTATTATTAAATACATCCCTAGTAGCTTTTATTGTTTTTCTTTTTTAAATTAGATAGTGACTTAGTCAGGGTTTCTATTCCTGCATAAAACACCACTACCGAAAAGAAAGTTGGGGAAGAGTTTATTCAGCTTACACTTCCACATTGCTGTTTATCCCCAAAGGAAGTCAAGACTGGAACTCAAAAAGGTCATGATGGGATGCTGCTTACTGGCTTGCTTCTCCTGCCTTGCTCAGCTTGCTTTCTTAAAGAACCAACGTCTACCAGCCCAGAGATGGCACCACAGAAAATGGTCTGGGCCCTCCCCTTTAATTGCTAATTGAGAAAATGCCTTACAGCTGGATCTCATAGAGGCATTTCCTCAAGTGAGGCTTTTTCCTCTATAATAACTCTAGCCAGTACAGATAGTTTCTGTATTTATATTTCAAATGTTATTCCCTTTCTTGTTTCCCCAGCTCCCTCTGCTTCAATGAAGATGCTCCCCCTCCCACCCACCTACTCCTATCTCAACACCTTGGCATTTCCCTACACTGAGAAAACGAGCCCTCACAGGACCAAGGCTTTCTTCTCCCTTTGATGCCAGACAATACCATTCTTTGCTACATATATGGCAGGAGTCATGGGTCCCCCCATGTGTAGGGATGAGTATGTACTTGTGGGTCATGCAGTTCCCTTGAAAACCAGAAGAGAGCATCAGATCCTTTCGTATTATTGTTGCAGCTGGTTTGTAGCTGTTCTGCATTGCATCTGAGAACCAAACTAATGTTCTCTAGAGCAGTAAGAGCTCTAAATTTCTGGGAAAAGCCATAGACTTAAGATCGGGAAGCAAATCCTGATGGTATTATATGGAATTATTACTTCAAAGCTGAAGTAAACGCCCAGTATAAAATAATAACAGGATCATGCAGTAAGTGTATCACAGAGGCCAGGGTGATGGAGAACTGGGCAGGGCTTCTGCTCCAGGTAACCTGGTCCAACTTACTGCCCTCAAGTTCTGTTGTGAAGACAACACTGTCTTTTAGCTCAGCACATATTTTGAGCTCAATCAAGAGCTGAAACAAAGATACTTTTCTTAAATAGAGTAAAATTATTTTTTTCTATATTGGTACAGTCTATATGGTTTCCCTTATACTTTACAGATGTTAATAAGTTATAGAAAAATGTTTTATTAATTGTTTTTGAGCCATTGGGCTCTTTAAGCCATATTATAAAAGAAATATATCATTTTATTATAAAAGCTAATCTACCAAATTATATATTTTTTATCTGGTAAATTGAATTTTAGTGAAAACACAGCATAGATACAGTTTTGTAATGACATTTTTTTCCAGAGAAGTGAAAGTTTTGTTAGGAACTATGCCAAACAACAGAGTAATATGTGAGGTTGTTTTGAAACACAGATTTTTAAACTTTTCTGGAGTTTTTGTATTTGACATTTAACACTTCTGTCATTAATCATATTAGAAAACAAATGGGGCCTCGAAAGGTTTGGGAAAATATTCACTTCTGTCCAAAAATGTTGGAAATCCTGTTCTAATCTCAAGCATCTCTCTCTCTTTCTCTCTCTCTCTCTCTCTCTCTCTCTCTCTCTCTCTCTCTCTATCTATCTATCTATCTATTTATCTATCTATCTACACACACATATATATTTATATATACATATATTTACAAGAATATAAATACACTTATAAAACTTGAATGAGTGCTTGTAACAGTAATTGTTAAAGTCAAGAATTCTCACACAATATAGTCCAAAGATAGACTGTATTAATATTTACTTGCTAAGAAACAATAGAAAAATATTAATGTCTTATATTTCCATAATTAGGTGACCATGATCCTGTAAGAGCCACAAATTATAAATATAGACATTGCAACTTATTGTATACTTAGACTCAGAGCCAGTATTCTGCCACCATTGACCATCTGTGTGAGGCATGAGTAAAGCCATGGATGGCTGCAGTGAGGTCACATGGTACAATATGGTTTAGCATGGCAGAAGCATCTTGGACTCATTATGAATTTGTTTTTCAATTAATCTTGGTTTTTCATACATTCAGAAATTCTGTCTGTCTGTCTCTGTCTGTCTTTCTCCCTGTCTCTTCCATCTATCTATCTATCTATCTATCTATCTATCTATCTATCTATCTATCTATCATCTATCTGTCTCTCTGTCTCTGTCTCTGTCTCTGTCTCTGTCTCTGTCTCTCTCTCTCTCTCTCTCTCTCTCTCTCTCTCTCTCTCTACCATGTGGGTCGTGGTCCACAGTCAAGAAACTATTGTTTGGAAGCTGGAGAGGAGGTGACTGACTCCGCAGTTACAAACACAGGCTGCTTTTCCAGAGGACCCTGGTCATATTCCAAGCACCACCCAGGCCAATTATTTGTAACTCTGGTTCCAGATAATACAATATTGTATTCTGGCTTCTGTGGGAACCAGGCATATAAACAACACACAAATGTGCAAGCAAGCAAAACACTCATTCCAACAAAATAAAAAATATGACTAAAAATGTTCAAAGGAACAACAAAAAAGCTGTGAGTCAGACTAGCCGGATTCCAAATTAGCAGTAATCTGAGCTGATGTGTGATAGGCTGATCACTTGTCTCCTTGCAAAGGGGCTTCTGCACAAGGAGGATGCAACTGAGGTTGCCATTGGCTAGCAAGATATTCTCAATGAACATTGTCGAGAATAATGTTATCCAGCTATGTGACTGCAAACCAACATCTTAGTGGTTTGTCTTCTAAATTACTGTTTTTGCTATTCACTCTCTTTCTTATCTCTAATACCCAGTGTGGCAGATGGCTTGCCCCAATAATTCTCAGAGACTACAGTTTGAATTCGTTTTGAATTTGAAATTAGTTTTCTTCTGGGAAAAATATTAGGGTGAAAGACATTTATATATTATTAATAAGTTTCTAGGAAAATGGGCATTTATAGGTTTAAACACACTAAAAAGTATACAAAACTTTATTATGATTTTAATATATTAGGGCCAAAACTTGAAGATTTGTGTCATATGCTTTCAGACATGCAGGTAAAAATACTTCTATCAACTCAAATGTATTATTATGATTTGAAGATTTTTAAATTGTATTTATATATCTACATTTGCATGTGAGTGCTTGTGCTCATATAAGAGGGCTTCAGACCTCTTGCAGCTGGAGGTGTTCAACTTGCATCCTGAGAACAAAACTTAGGTCCTTTGGAAGAGTACCAAGTGCACTTAAACCCTGATTGCTTTCTTCAGCCCCCTAATTATTTTTAAAGGGCTTACAAAGTAGACAGTTTCCTCATGGCATTTCCATAGATACAGTAATTACCTTGGTTTCCATCACCTCCCTGGCTCCTCCTCTCATCCATCTTCCTGTTCCCGGAATTGTCCCAAGAACCTTTTAGCCACCTGCATTCTCTCTACCATTTTTCTATCATATGGTTATCCTTCACATGTCTCTCAATTAAGCCCTACTTCACTCTCCTACCATGGTCCCTTTCTAGATAGATTCCCTCAACATATGCTTACATCCACATAAATGCTCATACATAACAATAAGAAGCTTGGTCTGTTCGCAAAAGGCATTTTAAAATTCTATTCAGGATTTTTCCCATGGAAGCTTTGAATTAAACTTTTCTCAGAAAAATCATCCATTATCTTATCATCCTTTCTTCCTTCTTTCCTTTCTTCCTTTCTTTATGTTTGTCTATTATCCATCCATCCATCCATCCATCCATTCATCCATCCATCTATCCATCTTCCCATCTATCTATTTTGTGTTTAGTTTGTATACCTGTACACTCTAAAAAATGAGCTCAGATATGTCTGCACACCAGAGTTGGTGTTCAATTCTCTTGGGGCTAGATTTTGTGTGAGGCTATGAGCTATAAGATCTGCTTGCTACAAGGAAAAGGCATAGTTTCTGTAAGATCTGAGAGTGCTTCTCAATGCAGAACCACCTCTAGAATCTGAATCATAAATTTTTGAAGACTAAAGATGTCTTCTGGAATTACAAATGCTAAGGGCATGTTCTAGAAATAATAAGTAGACATTGTCCTCTTGGTCCCATAGCACTCTGTATGACTCATCACATGTGAATGATATTTGGCTTACCGAGTGTCATCCAGTAGCTGGATTTGGGGAGAAAATCTCCAAAACAAAAGGCCATACTTAGTGTTAAATTCCAGTGCAGGGTGAAATTTATCTTTTGAATATTTCCTTACACCAATTTTTGCTTTTGTTACAGGGTTTGAAGTATTTAATTTTCTCCATCTTCTGAGATTTATTACATCTATTGTAGTCCTGGATTATTGACAGCAAATGATGTGTATGTGCTGTGATAAAATACCCTGGCTAAAGTAGCTCATGTGAGACAGACTTTACTCTGGCTCTCAGCTCATGGTATAATTGATCATGGTGGAGAGGTCAAAGCAAAAGGGGTTTGAAGCAACTGGTCACTTGTATTCACATTAAAGAAACAAAGAGTAATCCATGCTTTCTAGTGCTCAGTCGCTCTCTCCATTTTATAGATCCCCTTCAAAGGGAACAATCCAGCCCACAGTTGGCATGGTTCTTCTCACAGCAATTAAAAACCTCAGTCTCCCACAAGTATACCAGAGAACAACATACTAGATGATTCTGGAAATTTTTTTTTTTTAAGTTTACAACTAATACTACTATTCCAAATGGTGTCAGACTTTTTTCTTTTCTTCTTCTTTTTTTAAATTGTGTTTAATTTTTTTAAACATTCCAGATTTTAGTTCCCTTCTCGTCTACCCTGTGATTGCTCTCCATCCCATATCTTTCCCCATCCCTCTTTATCTCCATGAGGATGACCCTCCTCCTACCCACCAGTCCTCTAAACTCCCTGAGGCCTCCAGTCTCTTGAGGGTTAGGTGTATCTTCGCTGACTTAATCCAGACCTGGCAGTCCTATGTTGTATATGTGTTGGAGGCATCATATTAGCTGGTGTATGCTGCTTGGTTGGTGGTTGAGTTTCTGAGATATCTTGGAGGTCCAGGTTAATGGAGACTTCTGGCTGTCTTACAGGGTCGCCCTCCTTCTCATCTTCTTCCAGATTTTCCCTAAGTCAACCATCAGAATCAGCAGCTTCTGTCCACTGGTTGGGTGCAAATATTTGCATCTGACTCTTTCAGCTGGTTTTTGAGTTTTTCAGAGGGATGTAATGTTTGGTCCCTTTTTGTGAGTGCTCTGTAGCTTCAGTAATAGTGTCAGGTCTTGGGGCCTCCCTTTGAGCTGGAACCCACTTTGGGCCTGTCACTGGACCTTCTTTTTCTCAGGCTTCTCTCCATTTTCATTCCTGAAGTTTTTTCAGAGAGGAACACTTATGGGTCAGAGTTTTGACTGGGAGAGCAACCCCATCTCCCAGTTGATTCCCTTTTCTTCTGCTGGAGGTGTATTCTATAAGTTCTCCTTCCCCACTGTAGGATATTTCATCAAAGGTCCCTCCCTGGAAGTCCTGAGAGTCTCTCTCCTCCCATACCTCTGGTTCATTCTGGAGCTACACCCCCCCCACACACACACCAATCTTAGTTACCTAAGATACATCATATAAGAAAATTTCATGACCATTCTAAATCCATCTGGACAGCTAAATTCATGTCCAATGCCTACCTGATTCTTTATTATTTTACAGCTGAAAATTCTTTTAAAACTGCCCATCAGTATTATTCATTTATATAATAAATCTTAGAATCTTAGTAATATTTTTCTCACTCTCTTCCTTTCTTTCCCTCTCTCACTCCCTCCCTCTCTCACACTGGAGCCCTCCTTCTCAAAAAGTCCCTACTACTGCCATATCTCTTCCTCTGTTTGTGGCTCACATTAGTGTTGCTTTTCAGATCCGGGGTGGGGAGTTATTCAATGAAGCAAGGAGGACATTTCTGTGTCTATACCAATGAAGAAAATGACATCTCTCCTTTAACAAACATTAATCACTTCAGTATGTGTGGGGATTCATGAGTCTTTCCCACATCCTTGAGGAAATATTGATGGGCCCAAGGTTATGCAAGTCTTAGGCACATGGGTATGACTGCAGTTGAGCTTCTGCAAAAATTATCTGAGGATCCTATCCAGTTTCCTCCAAAACATATAGATGTCAGCTGGGGAGATAGCTTAGTAAATGCTTGAGCAGTAAGCATGCTTGCTTTTATTTCAGAGGACCCAAGGTCAGTTTTGATAATATATATTGCAGGGATAATAACCACTGTAGTGTTAACTCCAGGAAGTCTCATGACCAGGTCTTTACAGGAACTATGTGCACATGCAGGTAGCTATATACAGGCACACTATTATGTGTGTATGTGTGCACATGCATGTGTGTGTGTTGGAAAAATCTATAAATAACGGTAACATCTTTATCCTTAAAGTGTAGAGGTTAATGTACTAAGAGGACTCTGGAATGCGATGTTCACAACAGATCTAGTGGAATGTATTCATTCTTGTGTCGCTTCTTCTAGTCATCTATACTGTGAATAAGATCATCTTTCACACTTGTCTAGTTAGTTCCCCAAACTTCATTTTCCCTTTTACAGTTTTCTCTTTGCAAATATGGCAGATCTTCCTTCATTTCAGTTGAAGATACATAGTTCTTTTAAGGAAATACCTCTTCAACCTGTATGAAAATGGCTTGAAAGTTTTTTTTTCTTCTGAAGCAGAGAGCTGGTAGATCCCCAACCCCTCACAGTGCCTGCTAGTTACAAGTGAGGCAGAAATCGCACTGAGTGATTGTGTCTAAGACAACACAGACATGAAACCTGGCAGAGGCTGATGCTGTTCCTCAGAGGAGCTCATTTGGTAATGCTGCAGGGTGCATGTAGCTGGGAAGTGAAACTCCCATCACAGATGTGACTGTGAAATCACATGACCTCCTAAGCAGGATATGCCCATAGAAGGAAACCTAGATTCTCACTTTGGCAAACTGCCTGCAACAGTAACTTTATTTATTTTCCCCTAGACAAGGCCTCATGTAACCCTGGCTGACCTTGAATTTGATAGATAGCTGAGGATAACTCTGAACCCTCATTCCTCTGCCTCCACCTGGGATTACAAAAAGGTAAAAGTAACACTCCTGCTTTATGTGGTGCAGGGGTTGAACCCAGGATTGCCTCATGCTAAGCAAGCACTCCACCAACTATGCAGCATCCTGAATTTGTCTAATGTACAACTTCTGCCATTTCGGTCGTGCTTAATATTATTTATGGTGATATTTGTCGCTATCAAAGCCAAACAAGTTAAGGTATTTGATAAATACTAGTTGGATTAATGAAAATATTAATATACTTTATTTACATTTATATGGCCAAGATGATTGAATATCATCAATATTCACCATAAAATACTAGAGATCTTAAAAAACTACAAAGGTCTGAAAAACTAGCACCATTTTTTTCCAAGTTCAACACACTAAATTTTCATAACAATATTTGAAAACAGCA
Source organism: Micromys minutus (assembly GCF_963924665.1). Taxonomy (NCBI): domain Eukaryota; kingdom Metazoa; phylum Chordata; class Mammalia; order Rodentia; family Muridae; genus Micromys; species Micromys minutus. The sequence goes on along the minus strand of NC_137975.1, from coordinate 16,178,157 downwards.
TGGAATTTATTTATAAATTAAGACAAAGCTCTATGAAGCAGATTTCTTACTCAGTAACTAACTTAAACTTCTCAACATTTTAAGCAGATAGTTAATGACTTCTCAGAATTAATTCAGGAATTCTAGCATCCATTCTCTATAAGCAATAGAATCTTTTGAGTAAACATTTATTTCATCTACAAATAAAGGTTGATTTTATATCTTTAGCTTTCTAACATCTTACACACAAAAACTACTATATAATTTCAATTATTGTTTATATTATATCTTTTTAAAAACTCATTACATTTTATTGATTTATTTAGGAGTGGTTTGTATATATCTAAGTAGATAATCTGTGGGAATCTGTTCTTTGCTTCTATCAGATGGATCTCAAAGACTACACTTTGGTGATCAGGCTGAACCATCCTGACAGTTTCTTATCTTAGAGTTTGTATTTATAGTTTTTACAGAAGTAGAAATAGATAAAGCAGGATCTTTCAAACGAGTATTTTCTTTCATGTGGTATGCCAGTCATCTCTTTGTTGCTAATAATAAAATAGCATCACAGGAAGCAAGTTAAGGAAAAAACTGTATTTTAGCTTCCAGTTCCCGAGGAAAAGTCCATAATAGTGTGAGAAACTTAGCAGCTGTGGATAAAACACAACTTTGGGATATCTCATCTCAACTCTATATACAGGAAGCAGAGAGAGAGAGAGAGGGGGGGGGGAAAGGGAGGGAGGGAGGGAGGGAGGGAGGGAGAGAGAGAATCAGAGACAGAGAGACAAAGAGACAGAGGGAGGAAGAAAGAGAGGGAGGGAGGGAGGCATAGAGACAGGGAGAGAGCTGGACAAAGTTATGATTCTTGGAGCTCCCTCAATTCAGTATGTCCTCCAGCAAGCCTCCACATTCTGCTTCATAACTTCCCCAAACAGCCATACCAACTGAGGACTAATGTCCAAATGTCTTAATATGTGAGGCCACAAGGGATATACCTCATCAAGCCACTACATGCATTTATTGTACCTTAGAAGAAAGCAGTCTTGAACCTTACACTCCTCTGCAAGTGGCCAATCTCATACTTCAGGCTCTCCTTGTTGCCTGAAGCATAGCAGATGCCACAGCACAAAGGCTCTGTATCCTTTGGTTGAGAGAGATAATAACATTACTTTGAAGCCGTTGTTTTTAAGCAAAGGCTCTGCAAATCTTGGGCTTCTTTGCTCAAGTGTCTCCTCGGTAGTATGCATGGTCAAGTTTGTACCGCTTTTTACAGCTTGAGCGACAAAGTGTGAACTGGTATTGAAATACTGAGGTTTGCCTAGACCATATTAGACTTTAATGAAAACAAAGTGTGCACAGTCCACAGTAAGCTACTCAGAGCACCTACAGTCCCACTTAACATCTATTTTTTAATTAATAATGATTCCTCTTCATTTACTTTTGTATGATTTGTTTCTTTACATTTATCTAGCTGTGTCTGTATGTGCTGTGTGTTTTGTGTATCTGTTATGTATCAAAATTCTAGCGCAAAGGGCAGAAAACAGCACCGAGGAGTATTTTCTCCCCTTCCACCATGTGTGACCAAAGAATCAATCGCAGGTGATAAGGATTGGGGGCAAGTGCCTCTACCCACTGTGCCATTTGGCCAGCCTATCTTCTTTTCTAATTGGATTTTACAATCTGACCATAGTTTCTCTCTTAGTTCTGGTCCTACCTTAGCTTATTCTATCCAAACCTTATTTCTGATCCTGCCTTATTCCCAAGAACAAACACAATGAAGCTGTCATTCCTGGAGCCACCCAGAGCTTCTTCATCTCAGTCAGCACCAGGAATCCAGGTAGTAGTTTTGAAGCATCATCATCTGAATAGTATTAATATATCTCATGCTTGTACCGAACTCTACCAGTGGAAAGCTTTACAAAATATAGCATTCAATTTCTCAATAAAAAATCTGGTTAAATTTTAAACAGTCTGCAAGTGAGGTTGGCATAATAGAATTCCATGAGCTAGTCTTTCCATACTAGGTCATTTTCTATTACAGATTGCTTATTAATGGTTGGGGGTTTTATAATGCAAAATTATTAAGTATTCATTCTTAATAACTATTCCTGGTTTATAGGTCATGAATATTAGAAATTATATTTGATTAAATATTTGTGCTCAGGTTTATGCCATTTTGGAAACTGATGTTTATTACCAGGAAAAGAAGAAAAATCCTGGGCTGGTATTGTTTTTTAAAATTAAAATGAAGTGTATGTTGCGTGCATGCACACCTTTGTGTCTGTCTGTCTTTCCATTTGTATATATGTATGTATGTATGTATGTATGTATCTATGTATGTATGTATGTATGCATGTATGTATGCATGTATGTGTGCATGTATGTATGTCAGAGATGCTCTTGGAGGCGTCTGTTCTCTCTTTCTGTTGAGGACTTTGGAAATAAATTCAGGTCATTAGGCTTGATGGTCAAGTCCCTGTGTTCACTGAGATTTTTTTGTAGACCTTAACTTGATTGGTTCTAATCAATCTGGTATTCTTTATTCTTGGAGGCGTCTGTTCTCTCTTTCTGTTGAGGACTTTGGAAATAAATTCAGGTCATTAGTCATGTCCCTAAGCACCTGGAATGCCTCTCCAATCAATGAGGTATCTCAATAACTTTAGCCAAAAGCCAATGATCTTATCTTCCTGAATATTCTCATGCCCTCCCTTAAAATTATATAATCCTTGGTTTACCCCATATAAAGCATCAGCATCTAAATCTACATCCAATAAGTAACTATGAACAACCTAAGATTGTCACAGAGAGCTGCTTCATTAAAGGTTATCATGGGAAGGCTGTTACATAAAGGACCCATAAAGCTAAGACTCCCAAAGAAGGCTTTCTCTCTTCTCCAGTCCCTCTGGTACTTGGCACTTGCTCCCAATGGACTTCCACTTTTCCAGTCCTAGCTTCTTTCCTTTCCTTCTAGTCTGGAACACAGCAGTACTCTGACACCCTGAACTGAGCCGCAGAATGTGGTCCCCATCCAGGACATCATTCCCTGTCCTCCTTAAGCCAGTATATCTATAGCATCTGGACACTGACAGAGGAGACGCAGAACACAAGACCACAGACCACAGCACTTACTGTTAGATAAAACAAAATCCGTTTAGAGCTCATTGAGGAGGAAAATCCATTTGAGTGAAAGTGTCCATGTGAGCATATTGTCTCGGTGTCCCTGTGTGTGTGTGTGTGTGTGTGCGTGTGTGTAAGAGGAGGACAGAGGCAGATCAAGGGAGAGTAACAGTGTGTGTATTGTCTGCATGTGTCTGTATAAGGAAGAGTGTTCAAATGAAGCATCAGAAAGTGATGCTCAGTTATGGGTGGAGGAAGGAAGAAAAGGCTTAAATCCCATGTCTTATAAACATGTCTCTAAGGTACCATGGAGAGAAAGTGGCACTGTAAGGACCAGTGCGTGATCAATGAGCTACAGGGATTGGTTTTAAATCTTTGTCAGATTAATTTCTCATTTATTCTCTGGATCATTTACCTTTATTCTTTTTTCCCTTAGTGCGTATCTTGCTCTAAAATTGAAACCATTCCTCACCATTTTATCAAACCCTCAGCTTCTCACAACATTTCTTACTCATTGTAGTTTTGATAATTAATTAAATTTACTATTTGACGATTTCAGATGTGTGTATGATGTATTCTGATTAGTCATATCCTTCACTCTCTCTCTGGCACTTCCCAACTTTCTTTCTATGTCTCTTTCTCAGAGTTAGGTCACTTTAATTTGTCTTGTGAGCCACTTCCTGCGTTTAATCAGGACCATTTAGCTTCAGATAAGTGCTCCCTCCCTTCAGCCCTTAATACACTTAATTCCTCAGGAAGGGGTAACACTCCAGGAGCTTAAAGGGCCAGCCTTATGCAAACCCAGTGCAGGCTGCTGCAGCTGCTGTGAGTTCCATGTTGTAATGGCTGTAGCCTGCCCAGTAGATAAGAAATTCACAGTCATTTCCATATCATTTTTGGCTCTTACCTTACTTTTGCCCCTTCTTTTGCGATATGTACTGAGCTTTCGAAGCACCAAATGTCCTGTTTAGGGCTGATCACTTATTCTTAGCATCTTGAGCAGTATGTGGCTCTGCAGCCATGGCTCCTGGTGTTTTGAACAGCTAAAGTGTGGGTTTGTAACAAGGTTTCACCTAGTTATCTTTCTTTGTTTCTTTCTTGTTCTTTTATTAAATTAATAGATTTCTGTATTTTGGGGGTGAGTGTGCAGGTTGTGTATTCATGTGTGCAAGCCTGTCGGCAAGTGCAAAAGCCAGAGAAGGGAAGGATTCCCAACACTACCACACTCATCCTTATTCTGTAGATGCAGTGCCAGTCCTAGAAACTAGAGCCAGACTGGCAGAGTTTGAGCTGATCCTCTTGTCTCTGCCACCCAAAGATCTGGAGTTATAGGCACAGGTGGCCATACCTGTCCTTCTTACGTGGGTGCTGATGACTTGAACAGTGGCTTTTCTGTCTGTATAACAAGCACTATTACCCAGTGACCTATCTTCCCAGCCTTTATATTAGCCTTCTACAATATTCCATCTCTAATAACCCAGTCTTTTGAGGATCTAACTCTCATTATCTTATTCACTCCCCACCATACAGCCTTAAGAACTTTATACAAGGAAGCTAATACTTTGGGAATTTAGTCACCATGTCAGGATAACTCAAAGAATAGACCCAATAAGTCTTTACACAGTGACATTCATACCCCAACCTGGTACTGGCTCTCACATTATCCAGGAGGTTCCCTCTCTACTAACTGTTTGTTAAAGGATCCTGAACACCTGCTGCTCTGATCAAGATACAGCTCCCATTGTGTTGGGATGTGTTGTTGTTGAGCATATGTCTGAATAAAAATTGTATTGAATATGCAACAGAGAACAATGCAGAGTACGTTAAGCAGAAACTTTATTTCTGTTTTGGTTTGGTCTAAAATTCCCTTTCTGTGTGTATTAATGTCCTGTGATGTTTGCAAGTTATATGGTGACCTTTTTGCTCAGAATTCCAATGGCAAGGCATCCCATTGTAGGAGGAGAGGCTTTTCATGTCTTTGTCCTCAAGCTGTACCAAGCTTAGCAGATTAAAGACTGATTTCTCTCAGCAAGCAAAGAGCAATGTTAAGTTTATCAGCAACCCTCTAGTTGTCTCTCTCATTCTGCTTAAGAAGAGAAAGTATTCATCCCCTCTGCTGTCCTGCATACAGGGATCTAAGATTTAAAGAGTAGAAAGAAAACCCAAGAACAATTAAGCTGTAGTTCCCTTTGTAATTACAGTATGGATGCTTCTCCTTGCATTATATCTATATACACAATTTATGATTCAAATATTCGCAGGAATAGACTAATGACATGTCTTAGTTAATGAAGCGCCTTCTCCGTATTTTGTTTCCTTTGCTCTTCTAGTTTGTTTTGTTCAACAGAATAAGATGTTTATGTTAATTTTTATGCATGCTGTTGTTAGGCTTCTATATATTATTTAGGAAAACATCTACATTAGCACTAATAAATAAACTGTTGGGTTTTAAATCACAGTCTGTGTATTAGCTAGTTTATTTATATTTATTTCTTTTTCATTACTGCAAGAGAAAACAGAAACCGTGCTTTATTTTTATAATAAAACTCTCTGAGAAGGGCTATTAAGGACTTTAACACTAGAATGTAAACATCACTAAAGTTTACACAGTGAAGGTTTTTAATAACATTTGGAGACATTTTGGCTGATGCAGTTTCTGTGTTAATATTTCCACATCCGGATATGACAGCTGAATTTGCTCTTCACTACAACCTGGGAAACACTTGTGTTATTTGTAAATGGAGACTTGGCGGTGTTTTGTCAAGGTTTCTGTTTGAGGTGTGCATAGCAAGCCACATCTTTCTCACATTGTAGATTTAATGTATGGCTTATCTCTCTGTGTCAGGGAGCTGACGGAGTTTAAAATGGCGAGATGGATAAAAGTTGAAGCAGTTTTGCCTCTTTCTAAGTGGCGACTGAAATAGGGTTTTGGAATGAAAATGTAGTGGTTGTAGAGGAAGGAGGTGAAGCTGTGGATCAAGTATGGTAGCAAAAAGATAACTGAAAAGAAAGAAAACCAGTGAATTACTAAATATTCATGGAGTTGTTCAAACACCCATTAATAAAATATATGGTTCACAGGCATGAAAATCACCAGTACCCATGTAAAAAATTCAGGCATCATGGTTTGCACCTCCAATCTTAGCAGAGACAGGTAAACCCCTGGAGTTTTCTCACTAATCAATTTATTCAAACCAATAAGCTTCTTCTTCAATGATGGATCCTGTTTCAAACATCATGTGAATACCTAGCAAGACACTCAACATTGACTCCTGCCCTCCCACTAGATGCTGAAGTATATGTATGTTTACACACAAAGCAATACGTTCATGCACACACACACATGCACACACTTTGCCCTTAATCCACTTATGCATTAACTTTAGATGCTTCTAATATTGGATACATTTCAAATATCATTGTGCATCAGTTTCAAAAACTTTAACTGTATAAAGATGCTGATATTACTTTCATCTATTTGGTATAAAATTTTGTTGCAAAAATTCTGATGTGTGTATCTCATACATTAGTTTATTCTAAATTTCAGTACATGACACCTATTCCTCTACCCCTTGCCTAATTCCTGACACAATCAGATGGACAACTCCGTTTTACTCTGTACCTGTATACATAATAATTTCTCAAATATTAATTCTATAATCCTGTACTTTCTGTTTCTTCAGAGAGGAGAGAGCTAATTATTAGACTCTCCATAATTTTTGAGTATTACAGATAAATAATTTAGTTTTAACTACATATTTTTGATGCATAAAAATTGCAATATTATTTATAAGTATAATTTTAAAAGGTTTTACATGTGTGTATGTGTGTGTGCCTCTAGATAAGATAATATAATAAAACCATTATTAAAGAAAAGAAACATTAATTGTAAAACCTAAGAAATGTCATTGTATACATTATCCTACTTTGTTTTCTGTATTAAAAACTTTCACAATATAAAGTAATAAAGTGCAGCTACCTGATAAAGTGCTTAAAAACATCTATAAGGTTATGAAGACAAGGCTATATGAGAATTAAATTATTCAGAATGAAGTCATACATCTATAAACAATATTTACTTGTATTAAGTCAGCAGTATTTTGACCTTGTCAGGATCCTGGACTGGAGACAATATTTATTTGACCAAGGCTGTCCAATTTGGGGCTGCGTGTGATGTTCACTGGTAAGACAGCTGCCAAAAATTCATGAGACAATAGATTTTAATCCTTAGCATAGCCATAGCTAGACCAGACAAGAAGAGATAGAGCTAGCAGATATAGAAGGGAAAAGATGGGGTCTGGGGACAACTGAGAAAAAGAGGGACCAGGAGGGAGGGAAGAAGAGAGAGAGACAGAGGAGTGGCAAATAGGGAAGGAATGACATGAAAAGGAAGAAAATAAGACATTTTATGCATTCTTTTAATATAAGGGTGTTTTATTACTTTTGCTATGGATGTAATAAAATACTAAGAAAAATAGAAATAAAAAGAAATAATTGAAAAATGAAGTGTTTCCTTTGGCTTCCAATACTTTAGCCTTCAGGCCGTCATGGCAGTACAAGCCTTGGCAGCAGGGGCAGGTAGCTGGATGGTTTTATTGTATCTTCCAGGAGGAAGCAAAGAGCCAACAGAAAGTGGCTCCAGACTCAACACTTTAAGGCATGCCCCCAAGGACCTGCTTCCTTTAGCAAGACTCCATCGTCTAAAGGTTTCCCAATTTTCCCCAACAGTGTAAACTACTGGGGACTTCATGTCTGAACAGTCTATAGGGGCCTTTCATGTTCAAATCACAGCATAAAGTGTTTCTGATTTGAAATTTCTTGGTAGAAAAATTACCCTAGGTCCCATGGTACTGAGTTATTGCAAATCACATGGGCAGTAGCAGTATTTCCATTTGAAGTTGCTGTTTCTGGGCAGAGATCCTATGAGATGATCAGTTGCCATTTTGGTAAGTTATTTGAGTCTACAAAACTAAATATATATTTGGGAAGCATTCTAAAACAAGGATGAGAACCAAGTTGCAAATAGCCTCTAAGTAGAAAAGATTGTCTCAGCCTTAAAATACCAGAGAGGTTGCAATGTAAGCATCTCTTTATGGTGATGTAGTATATATTTAGGAGAAAGCAATTTCTTTTTCTCTCTAAATCATCTTTGTTAATAGTCATGAATATGTAGTGATATTATTAGTCATTTTCTGAATACCCCAGCACTACCTGTGAAGGAGGTCGTTTATGGGACAGGGAGTATTGCTCTCTCCTTAAAGAAAATGGAGATACTGCCCATCAAATCAGCACAACCTGGGGCATGTGTTTCTGCACTGACCTCTTCATTTTCTCATTATTCTACCTCTAATCTCCATCAAAGGACTAGAACCTGCCCCAGGGCCAGAGATGGACTCATGTGTATCTCTTTTGTGCATATAATTTTTTCACCTTCCTGGACAAGGTACTCAAGGTCATTGACTGAATGTTGTTCCATTTGAACATCAAATTCTTATCTAGAGCTTTTCTTAACCAGCAAAACATATTGAATTTTCCTGGTCACAACTTTCCAGTAGCCGGTGAATTAACAGTGTGTTTTGATTTGCATCTTAATGAAGAAGTATGGCTTAGATATATTCCAATGTCATGGGATTCTCATTGTCATGAATAATTTATATGGCTGGTGTGTATCTCCATTTTATTTATTCTCACATTTTCCTACCTCCATTCTTACTTAAATGATGGATGTGTGGAGGCTAAGCCCATTCATCAGGAAGAGTAACTAGTATGGGAGAAGTTTTGTGAATTGTACAGCCAGGAGAAGTTCAGAATCAGCCTTTTGTGACCATGGGACAGTTGTTGACCAGGTCCTCATTGTGTCCTTATTACTTTCCAACACATACATCCACACGAAGGCCTTGAAGTGACTGGATTTTACTGCTCTGTGACACCATGCTACTATGCAGGCTCTGCAAACACAGCAAGTAGCACACACCATGCTTTCTCAAGCTGAAGACTTGGGAATTAATTACCTTCCTCATGAGTTTATGTAGTCAGGAAAATCTAGGATCGGAAGTTTTAGACAGTCATTCAAGTTAAACATGGGCTTGTTCAAAAAACTTGTTAAATGTCCTTCATAGAAGGCTCGGGAGATATATGGCTTAGACTCTAAGAGTGATTACTGCTCTTGCAGAAGACTCAATTGAATTTTCAAAAACCAGTTTAGATGGCTTACAAGAGTCAGTGAACCCAGCTCCTCTGACTAATGTGGTCACCTGCATACATGTAGGATAGCCTCTTACACACACACACACACACACACACACACACACACACATAAAATAAAGTAAATATTGAAGATATGCAGTGGTGTAGGTTCGTGTTATAATCAAAATGTATCTGGGTTAAATTTTAACTCCATTTAAATAATGCTACGAGTGTGTCCAATTCTTTCTTTTGTGTTGCAAAGTTAGTTTGTGCTTGTGTTTGTTATGTATGCATATGTGTGTGTTATATGTGTATATGTGTGTCCTTGTGTGCATATGGAGGCAAGAGTACAACATTGGGTGCCCTACTCTGTCACTAGAACAGCCTGAGGCTAAGTTCTCAGCAAGAAAGCCTCAGCTATCCTCTGTCTCCACCCCTGACAGTGCTGACTATAGAGGAGCACATGAAATGATAACAGGAATTTTACATGAATACTAGGAATTGGAATGTAGATCTTTATGTTAGCTCAGAGAGCTCTCGCATATAGTAAGATATTTCTACAACGTCTTCTGTCAGGCTCTTGAAGTTCTATTGCTGCAAAAAGATATCATGACCAAGGTAACATAGAAAGCATTCAGTTGGTAGCTTCACTACAGTTTCAGAGGTTTAGGCCATGATGGTCTTAGCAGGATGCATCAAAGCAGGCACACTGGCAGGCATGGTGATGGAGCAGTAGTAGCTCAGCAGATGAGAACTTGCTTATTGTTTGCAAGGCGAACGTAAGGAAATGGGAGGGGAGACTGGGAATAGCATAGACTTCTGAAACCTAAGTACTCACCCTTAGTGGCATTCCTCCTCCAACAAAACAGTACTTCCTAATTCTTCCAAAAAGCAATTCTACCAGCTAGGGACCAAGCAAACATTCCAATATATGAACCTATGGTGAGCAGTCTCCTTTAAACCATCAGATGCAACCTCTGAGTTATCTATAGTGCTATTTATTTTATAACTTTCATCTGAATTTTGACTTTCAGATACAAAGATATTACAGGGAAAAATAAATGAAGGAAAAATGACAATATAATTGACACATAAATTATTAATGCAGCCATTATTGTGGATCAGGTATCACATACTATATATAGTTTCATTCAGTATGCACTTGGCATCATCACCAGGCCCAAAAACATAGTTTCATTAAAATCTTACTTTTTAAAATTTCATGTATACATGTGTGTCTGCATACATGCACATGGAAGGCAGAAGTCAACAGCAGCCACACCTTTGATTGCTCACCACCATACTTCTTGAGATTTTCACATAACTTGATGCTCACTGATTAGCTAGACTGAATGACCAGAAAGATGCAGGGAAACTCTTATCTTTGCCTGCTCAGTGCCTGGATTTGATGCATATGTCATCATGCCTAGCTCTTGAGGTAGTTTCTGGGCATCTGAACTCAGGTTCTCCTGTTTCCAAAATTAGACCCTTGCGGACTAAGAAATCTCCTCAGCCCTGACTTCATTATAATCTTATGGGTCACAGATGCTGACTTAAATGTTGATGCTATTTTATAAAAAATTTCATATAGTTGTGACACATGTGCCTATCAAATGGAAACACTTGCTTTGGATCTTATCAGGATCTAGGGATCTGCTAGAATGTGCTGTCACTGAGTTCTTGACTAAAGGTGCTAGCTGAAACCATGGTATCCATCTGCTGTGACAGCTGTAAGTCAGGTGAATTCAAAGGCTAAACCATCACTTAGTCAAGTCAGATGGATGGACACCAACATTTCTCAAAACATCCTGTTTATTTTGATAGATTCACCTAGGGAGAATGTCTGGCATTCTACTTTTGGGCCAGGGAGTGATGTTACACATATGTTTAATGCATCTAACTCTAGTGTACAGGCACCCACTTACAAAATACACACAAGGTATACATTGACAAAGAACAAATGTATAATTAAATAAAAATAAAGTTGACCTTACACGTTTTAGTTTATGGATAAGTCCAGTCATGGATTCCCCTGCTTATTGTCAGGCATTTTGGAGGAGCTACAACAGCAATTTCAAATAATTTGTTGAACTTGAAAGCAGCATAGGGCTGTATCATTTGAAAATTGGATATGCCATGATATAAACCTAATACTTTCTTAAACATGTGATTTTTCATAGGAATATAAATTGTTTGCGAATCACAGTGCGTTTTCACCTCCCTTTTCAATCTCCACAGTTTTTCGAGATATTTGGAAGGGCATTGAAATACCCTAGCCTGTTCCTTTCTTTATATATGGGAAGCATATTTTATAGTCAATTAATGGTTATTTCCTTCCGTCTACCTCTCCATTGTTTAGATCACAGACAGACCTGCACCACCACAGCAGGTACAAGGTGGTAGATATAACTGGCCCTAAGATCATTGATTTCCTCTGACAGCCAAAAAGATAAACTTCCGACATGAAAAATAGCAAAAAAAAAAAAAAAAAAAAAAAAAAGGCTGGAGTAAAGGCTCAGGGGATAAGAGTATTTGCAGCTCAAAGGGAGGACTAGGTTCACATCCCAGCACCCAAGTCAAGTGGGTCACAACTGCCAAAAACTCTGGCTTCAAGGGTCCCCTTTCCTAGCCTTTTTAGAAACACAAACACATATGCTCATAAATATACATAAATTTAAAGGCAAAAATAAAAATAGAAAAATGAATGCACTCTTGAAGGAGAGAGCACTCAGCCCCCAATAAGTCTGTATGCCAGGCAGTGTTCCCTTGCTCAACTCATTTGATGAAAGACAAGCTAGAGCAGAGGAAAGGCAGGAAACTAGATAACTAGATTCACAGAGTTGATCTCACAAGCAGTTTCATAAGAATCACCAAGATGTGTTGAGTATACTAGAGTGAGACCTCAGGCAGCCTGAGGGTTAACATAGTACCAGTCAATGTAAGCGCTTTTCAGATCTAAGGACAAAAGGAAGTTGTGGATGATGAAGAAGATGATGATGACGTTGATGATGATGATGATGATGGGCACACATTAACAAGACCATCTTGTATCTGATATTAGAGATGAACCACTTTTGTGTGTGTACATGAGTATATAATTATCATTCCATTACTCTTTAAGAATTACTAGAATTATAAATACAATAAAGCCAGGATAATGGAGCTAGTGTGGACATCATATACTAACAGACAAATTAGTTGCTTCATTTTTGTACCTGGAATTATTCTGAATTTGCACCCACCCCCCTTACACTTTGTTGTTTGTTGTTTGTTTTTGTTTCTGTTTTTATAAAGAGTATTTCAAATTTGTTTTTTTTTTATATTTTAGGGCCTGGAGTTATAGTTCCAAACTTTATCTTTCTAAAAGGTGTAAGGTAGTGTCAGAGAAGAGTGCACTGAAGAAGGCACTTGCTGTTGCAAGGACCTGAGTTCTGACCACCAGCCTCGTTTTAGATTCTGTGGGAATCTATGCCTCAAAGTAATAAGGTAGAGATATGGTAACACAGGACACCTGATGTCATCTTTAGTTCTTGGAAAGGACATGCACGAATGCATACAACACACATAAAATGCACGAGTGCACACACACACACAGACATGCATGCACATCTCGTAAACATTACAACTGAGAACAAAAAAGTGACCAAGTCTACAGTGATATGTTTATTCATTTTAGTGGTTGACTTGGAAGTTTTATGCTTATATGTTTATGATAAAGTTACAATAGAATCATCTCTTAAACACCACTTTCTTTGAATACTGCTGTTATGCTAATAAGCATCAGCACAAAATGAGTCATTTCTCCTGTGACCAAGCAGTGCTAATTTTACAGCAGGGACAGTCTAGAGTTTGTTATCTTTTCTTAGCAGATGGGTCCTGGCTCCCTAGTGCCTCCTCCCCTAGGCAGACATTAAACAGGATTTGTTCTCCTCTCTTAAAATATTAAAATTAAACAAAATATAATAAAATGAATGAAAAGTAAAAGAATACTGTTGTCTTACAATTCCAGCGAAAGCACACTTTGGAGCAGTTTACCTCTGAAGATGTATGGGGCCAATCTACTTTTTAATTGTAGGATGGAGCAGAGGATCTAGGGACCATTGAGAATTCTGGCTACTCTATTCACAGAAAATAGGGAAAGAGAAGGCTCTTTTCCATCCATGAATGGAAACATTGACCGGCTTTGAGGCTAATCCTTGCCTGACTTTGCCACACAACACATTTTAGCTAGAAGGGCACTCCTCTAAGGAAGGTATACATGCTGCATATTTACAAGAGGAATTGAAACTTACCTTACATTTACTTATTTTTTCCTGGTTACTGGAATTTCTAAAAAAAATAGACAAAAAATATTTTATTCTAGATTTAATAAAGGTCTCTGTAATCTTTATTCTTAATTGCATAATAAATGTACTTATGTGTTATTTATGTGTTAGAGTTAACTATGATCATCTGAGTGGTGGGCAAGTGAACATAAGATATAAAAAGTTAACCTAAATGATCATAGGATGCTGATCTGTAGTGAATAAATTTAATTTGAAATTTTCTTCCTTTTTAAATACCTGCACGGAGGTGATAAACATTTTAATAGCAAAAGCAATAAAAATAATAAAAAGCACATTTAGTATCTGTTCTGCCCCATTTCATTAATTTCTGCTTCTGCTCCCCCAATTGGAGGAAAAGATGTATAATTTGTGCTTTACCTTTAGCTCCCCCCACAGGGTACACAATTTCTTCACTTAAACCAAATCAATCTCAGGGTCTCATTCATATATGTGCATTATATATATTAAGTGTGATTCACTTTAAAATGCATCATTGAAATTTTATCTTTGGGTGAAATATTTAGTTTTAAACTATATTATGTTTGATTGGTTTCATAGTTAAACTGATCAATAAATGTATGTTAAAATAATATTTGAGTTATAAAATAAACTCTTTCTCTTAAAATATCAAAAGAAATTCAAGAAAGTGACAAATTCTTCTTCTGAAGAAAGGGAAACCTTCCTACCCACAGCCATTTATTTATTTATTTATTTATTTATTTATTTATTTATTTATTTATTATTTATTTATTTATTTGGCTCTGCCTTCAGGGACTTGGCATTTGCTCCTATGCAGAGGGACCTGTCAGATGCAACCAGGAAGGTCCTGGTTCTCAGGCTGTGAAGGTACTGAAGAAGCACAGGTAGTTAAAATCAGATCAGGGTCATTTTCAATCCCTGCCCCCAGATTTTTAGTACCATCTAAAGGTCAGGTCTGTTATGAAGAGCAAATTAATAATGTCATCCTTGAACTCAGCTTGGAGCTTCAGGGCTTCTTAGCCATCTCCGACAGTCCTGTTTTGCTTAACCTTTGTTTGGTATCTTAATTTGACTCCTGGGCAATTACAACCTTTAACTTACTAGCAGAAAAGAAACACATTGAACATTACCTGGAAAAGACAATGGAGGGGTGGGGGACTCTCCAGCTGGAGGATATTAATATACTTTTCACACTCTTTCCTTCTGTTCCTGTAACTAGGGGAGAATGTGATGTTTCCCACGCTTCACAATGAACTCCTCCAGGGACCTCTCCTGTCTGAATTCCTTTTGTACTTAAAATCATACTCCATAGAATTGGGTATTTAAAAAATTATTTTCCTCCTTTTGTGTATTTTCACTTACTCATCCATCCATCCATCCATCCATCCATCCATCCATCCATCCATCCATCCATCCATTCTTTCACTCACATTCCGAATGCTACCTACTCTATACTTCTGGACCCTACTTCCTCCTTCACCCTCTCCCCATCACCTCTGAGAAAATCCTTCCCCTCTGTTTACTTCCAGATGAGGTGCATCCTCTCTCAGTAATGTAGGACGATGTTACTCTCTGCTACATATGTGCCAGGGGCGGGGCCTCGGCTTAGCAGGTGTATGCTCTTTGGTTGGTGAGTGAGTTGCTCAGAGCTCCTAAGAGTCTAAGTTAGTTGAAGCCATTCTTCTTCCTATTGGGTTTCTACCATCTTCAGGGCCTTCTAAAGCTCTTTTTTATGTTTAAAGGTCTGTTACTATTCTTCTAAAGTGTGTGACATTAACCTCCTTGTTAGCCCCTCTCTCATTTCTCTTTTGTTTTCTCCCTCACTCCTTCCCTTTCTTCATCCCTTCTTTCTCACCTTGGCTTATCCTATTTGCCATCAAGGAGTGTGTGAAGAAAGGTACCTTAAAAATAGCCAGAATCAAACTCAGACATTAAAAACGTATGTTTATTTTAGATTAAAAAATGTCTTAAAATTCCCCATTTCAAAGGAATTACCTCTTCCTGCCTTAACAACAATTAACCCTTATGGACTATTCCATGTAGCTACTTTTCTTTTGTTTAAACTAGGCAGGTATGGCTACAGAGCTTAAACTGATAGATTAAAGAGCTCACAAACCCTTTTCACTACATTATTTTGTGGAAAACTCGTAGAAACTATACACATTACAAACTCTATTTTGCTTATGAACCGCATATGTTACATGTAGGAGTTTTAACAAAGAAGTGTGGTTTCTGTGACATATTAGATAAATCACATATTAACCAATGACATAAATTGGCTCCATGCTGCTATTCTTATTTGATGCTTAAAAATAAACAAGAAAATTTCATAAAGTCATTGTTCCTAATAGCTGAGTAGTACTCCATTGTGTAAATATACCAAAATTTTTGTATCTATTCCTCTACTGAAAGATATCTGGATTCTTTCCATCTTCTGGCTATTGTAAATAGGGCTGCTATGAACATTGTGGTGCATGTGCCCTTATTGTATGTTGGAGCATCTCTGTGGTATATTCCTAGAAATGGAATAGCTGGGTCGTCAGGTAGGAATATGTCCAATTTTCTGAGTAACCACCAGACTAATTCCCAGAGTGACTGTACCCGTTTATAGCCCCACCAATAGTGGAGGAGTGTTCCTCATTCTGTGCATCCTTGCCAGCATCTGCTGTCATCTGAGTTTTTGATTTTAGCCATTCTGACTGGTGTGCAGTGGAATATCAGGCTTGTTTTGATTTGCATTTCCCTGATGACTAGGGATGTCAAGCACTTCATTAGATGCTTTTCAGCCATTCAATATTCATTAGCTGAGAATTTTTTGTTTAGCTCTGTACCCCATTTTTTAATAATTCTCTGGAGTCTAACTTCTTGAGTTCCTTGTATATATTGGATATTATACCTCTATTATATGTGGAATTGGTAAAGAAAAATGGATGCATCTAGAGAATATCTTCCTGAGTGAGGTTGCCAGTCTCAGCAGAACAGACATAATATGAAATCATTGATAATTGGATACTAACCCCAGAAAGCTCTGAATATCCCAGAAACAATGCATAGGCGATATGAAACTCAAAAAGAAAAAAAAAAAAACCAAAGGCCAAAAAGTGAAAGCCTCAGTACTTATGTGGAAAAAAAATAAGGGTATAACACCCTCTCAGAGTTTGGTACACCTGGACCTTAAATAATTGATAATCCAAGAGCTAAAAATATAGATTTGTGGCAATTTTTGGTATTTAAAAGTTATTATGTTTAATCTATACCCACCAATAAAACTCTGACCATTTCTATGTTCTCTTCTGTTCTATATGCACTTTATGCTTATGGTAACTAGTAGATTTCAATGCATACTGTCAAACTTCTAAAACAATTAAGTACTGACAAAAATAGTCATATAGTGTTATTCCAAAATACTTTTAAAAATCTGTACATGTATCTCTCTTTTAATAAATGAAGTTGAAAGAGAAAAAAAATAAGTAAAGGTCTTATATAAATTCATGCAAGTAATGATCAATGATTAATGGACGGACTGGTAGGAAGACAATGAAGCCATGGTCTCTGTGTTCTCTCATAAGGAATATTCTATATTAAACGTGAGTCATCTGAACTGAAGTGATCTTTATATGGCTCTTTTTTGAGATTTTGAAAGTAACTATGAAACAAAATTAGGCTTTTTTGTGGTTTGTTAAATTAATATGAGTAGACACTCTAATGTCCCAGATTGTGCTGTGCTTTGAAGGCAAAATGAAGAAAACTTCACTGTAGAATTTTTAGCAGATGTAGTAGAAGATTATTTTTATACTCTGTTCACATTCAAAAGTAAAATGGATAGACTGGAGAAATGGCATGGCATTTAAAGAGCACTCTGTGCAATCAATAGACTAGATGTCAGCACTCATATCAGGCACCTCATGACTACCTGTAATGCCAGTTCCAGGGGATTCTATGCTCTCTTCAGGCTTCTACATTTGCCTGCATTTATGCACTCAGACAAACACTTATACATAAAACACATGCATACATATGTTTAAAAAGTAAATTAAATTTAACTGTCTGGTGCAGTAGCAATGCATGCTGGCTAAATCAAGCAGAAATAAAGGCTTACTGACCTCCTCTGTAAACCAGTCATGCTTCCAGCCTTCTTATTTCTTCTCCTTGTGCTCCTTGTTCTTTTGGAGACAAGATCTCATAAAGTCCAGAATAGCCACCATCTGGCTACATAATTCAGAATTAGCTTAAGTTCCTGATCCCCAAGACTACATCACCTAAATTCGGGGATTACATGTCTGTGCTACCATGCAGTGTGAGAGACGAAACTTAGGGCTTTCTGTAAAGCAGGCAAGGGCTCTTCACACCTAGCCTTGTACCTAGTCCTCCTCCAACATCCGATATACTGCACAGAGGTACTCCTGGGATTGATTGTCTGATGCACACTGAGATCACATGGATGTGTCTGAAGTTCCCAAGCAGTCGTTAACTGCTTTCCCCCAAGCTTTATAATAGTGACACAAACCCTTGGTTTTGATTCTTGATGTGATGAGCTGAGCAAATGCTTCAGCCTAGATGTTTTGATACTATTTGGCATGTATGTTCCTACCATACATAAGTATGAAATAGTTTCTGGCTGGCAGCAGGGGGAAGTTTCAGTTTAGAGTTAAATATGACTTGAAAAAAATGAGCATATGAAGAATATAAATATGCCTATTCTGGTGTCTTATCATGACTTGTTGTGTTTATAGTTTTGCTGGCAGAGATTCAGACAATTGTGTATTAACAGAGCCAGTAAGTTGATGAACAAAGAATAAGATGCAGTCATGTTAAATGTGTAGCCACTAAGCTAGAAGGCAGATACCACATTTGACCCTAAATGAAACAACATTAACTTGATGAATCCCATCCTTTCTTTTATGCAGAGATTATCAGAATTATTATGTTGTTGTTGTTTTATTGTTTCCTTGTTATTTAAGAGAGCTCTGTATAACCCTGCCTGGCTTCCAACTCATCACACAGGTTAATTTTGAGCTTCTGAATCGACTGCTACCACTTCTAGAGTTCTGGGATTATAGGTATGCATCAACACACCCAGTTTACAGGATTCTGGGAATAAAATAGAGGTCTTCATGATTCCAGTCAAGCAGTCTCACTCTCCAGCAAAGCTCTACTAAAAGCACTTCATCTGGGGAGGTTTTATTGTTTGTCTGTTTTTTTTTTTTTTTTTTTGCAAAGATTGCTGAACTATCTCAAAATAGAAGACGTTCTTTGTGTTTGTACACTGTTTGATGCCACTGACCTGGGTTAGAGCAGCTCCGCCCTCTAAGGATGTTTGTTTAATATGTCGCAGACTCTGGAGAGCCTCAAAAAAATCTGTGTTGGACCTGCTTTGGTTCTGGAAATTTGAGTAGTCTGGCATGGGCTGAATAATGTTTACTTCAAACAAGATTTCAGGCAATGTTGATAGTGCTGGTTTCCGGATCATACCAAGATAATACTTAGAATGGTCTAGAAAGGCAGAGAGCAACAGAATACTGAGAAATAAGATTTGGAAAGGTATAAAAGTTTATATTTAAGCACACAATCTACTTAGAATTCTTCTATTGATCAAAGGTACTCAAAGAAGCAGAAAATGGAGAGGTCTAGATCTCATAGGTAATGTTAAGAGGAACTCACTATGGATAGCTAAGGGCCTGGGTATACAAGGCTGCTCTTGTATACAGGAGAAGATGATGCCTTCAGATAATGGAGAAGTATCCTTAGATTTATGGGTTCCTGAAGGTTACTCTTTCTTCTTTATGTTTTAGGCATCATCAACGTTGGTATTCAAAGTTGGAAAAAATTAAAGTAATTTAATCATGAGTTGAGGAGAAGCCTGTAGATTCTCAGTGAGGGACAGTCTTTGTTTTCTGTTATTTACCCAAGAGTGAGTCTACTTGTTCCCAATGCTATTCCAGAAGCATGGTCATATAGATACCTCTGGTAAAACAGAGTGGATTAAAAAACAAAACAAAAAGATGTCCCTGGGAAACAAATGTTTAGGGAATTGAGGTTGGTGGGGGTGGGAGGCAGGTCAGAGAGGTTATAGGTGAAGGTATTCAGGATATATGTTATATGCATATATGAAATGGTTAAAGAATAGATTTAGTTAAATAAAAAAGAAAACCCAAGTCCCTTTTAAGATCTATAGATGAGAACTTTAGATCACATCCACATAGAGAAGTGACAGAGTAAATGGGCAAGGTCCAGTGTGCTCAAAGCTGAGAGACATTAGGACAAGGAAGATGCAATAGATGACAGTGACATCACAGGAACAGGGCAAAGGAACTGTGGTAGTTAGCACAGTTGACTCTGAGGTAAGGGGAAACTGCTTCAGCACACCTGAGAGCATGAGAGATGTTTCCCTTGTTTAAAGACGTATTTTGTGCATGTCAGAACATATTAGTACAAGCGCCCAAAGAAGCCAGAGGAAGCTTTGAACTGAGGCTACATACAAGGTGAGCCACCCTGGGTCATCTATTAGAGCAGCAGGTGATCTTAAACCTGGAGTCACATTCCTAGGCCTAATGACGTTTCTTACTGGTGTGCTGTATGAATTCTCAGCTTCTCTCCTTCCTTGAGAAGATAAGCAGATCAAATCAAAACATATAGCTGTACCTGTATTTTTTCTTTAAAATTAATTTTTCTCCTGTTTTCTTATTCTTTTTGTATTGACCATCTGCTATCTGGTTCTCTGAGCTTAGATAGGTCTAAACCAGGCTGACAACAGCAGCTGGTTGCTAATTGCTGTATCTGAAGGAAATAGCGCCTGCCCCTGCAGAGGTGTTTAAGCATTTTTTTTTAAATTGAAAACAGTTTTAATGCAATATATTTTCACACATGATATAGTCATTCACATAGTTTACTCACAGATTGCAATTTAGGTATAAAAATTGCAAAAGTGTAATATTTTAGGTTTTGACATTGTTTCAGACTTTATTTCTTTATTCTGGTGCTACAGGATGAGAACACATGGCCAGTTCCCTTTGTTAGTTATGTTCCTACCTTTAGATTTGATTGTTTACATCGCTTTGATGCACAGATTTGTTTTCACTTGTTTCTCAGTGTGTGCGCTTGTTTCTGTCTGTCTGTCTGTCTGTCTGTCTCTCTCTCTCTCTCTCTCTCTCTCTCTCTCTCTCTCTCTCTCTCTCTCTGTGTGTGTGTGTGTGTGTGTGTGTGTGTGTTCACCTGTGTGCATGCACACATGCCTGCCATATTGTGGATTCATGCATACATGTGTCACAGTACACATGTGTAAGTCAGAACAGTGTCCAGGAATAGATTCTATGCCTTCATCTTTTAAGTCTTAGTGATCAAACACACAAAGTCAGACCAGACAATAGGTTTCTTTACCTGCTGAGGCATTCCATTGGACCTTTGAATTTCTATCTGTGAGTTCAGTTCCTAGTACCACACACAACATGTTTCGGTATTTTAGAAATACTTAAAGTGATACCAAATGTAGTAGATATAAACCATAATACTGGGGTGGTAATAGCCTTGAGTGGGAAAGGAGTCCTGCTTAGTCTCATCACCAGGACACACAGGGCTAAGGAGACAAGTGCCTCCTGCAGAATGTTCTCTGTCCTTCACATGATATCATGGTGTCTATTTCCCCACACACATACACATAGGATAAAAGAAGAAAAACAAGTCTAAAGTTGTCCTCTGGCCTTTACACTTGAGCTATTGTGAACACACACACACACACACACACACACACACACTCACCCATGCAAGCACACATGCCAACATGCACACAAATAAATGGTTTTAAGAATCTTTAAATCTTTAGTTTTGCACATTTTGGGATTTCTTTGAGCATTATTTCAATTTCCTTTTATTTATCTAGTCTAACGTAAATTATGTCAATCATTTTCTTTAAAAATAGAGACAACACAAACCATTTAAATTTCTGAATATAAAAATATTAGTGTTAAATGGACCCCATTAAAAGGGACTTCTCTGATTTGGACCTCTGGATGTGGATTGGCTTCAAATCCCACACTGTCCCATAGCATTGCCACCCTACTTCCATAATTGTTGACTGTGCAAACTCTTTAGCCCATATCAATTTGAAGAGATTAGGGACATTCCTCACTTCCTACAGCAGAGTTTGCATCTTTGAATGTAGCCTAGTAATATATTGTCAGTGGGCTAACTGTTCAGTGTGTAGTGTGCTGATTGGATACCTGTCATATTTTACTGTCTTCCCCAGTGCATCTTGTCTAAGGCACTCAAACTCTGAACTCTACAAGCACTCTAGACATTTTGTGAAATGGTAGAGAGTATTCTTGTGGGAAATTTGGCTACCTGTCAAAGTCTTGTACTTTAAGGTTTTTTAAGCTAGATCTAGGTAAATATTTTTTTAACTATACATTGTAAATATTCTCAATGAACTGAGGGTTATGACAGTTACTATGCTGTTTCTATGATATGAAACATAGAAAAATCTAAAATTACCACACACCAAGAAAACTTTGACTGTTTTTATGTTACGTTCTGTTCTATGTGTACTTTATGCTTGTGGTAACTAGTAAGATTTCAATTCATACTATCAAGCCTCTAAAAGAATCAAGTACTGACAAAAATGTATTCATATAGTTTTATACCATAATGCTTTTAAAAATCTGTACATGTGTCTCTCTTTTTAAAATAAAGTTGTAAGAAAAAAAGCAGAACTAATTAAGATCATCATATCTCAATAAATATGTAAATGAAAAATCAAAAATATCTAAAATTAATTTTATTGTATTTATTTATGTATTGTGTTTATTACAATATGTGTGCACACAAACATGTTCTTATATGTTTGCATGCATTTTTTTCTGTTTATCTGTCTGTCTATTTATTTGTCCATATTTCATGGTTTGTGTTTGGGTGTCAGATGACAGCTTTCAGACAATTATTTTAGATTCTTTTAATATTTTCAGATTGTTCATTAATGCAATACATTATTATAAAAAATATTTATATAATAAACTATTAGTGAACTAAGCTAGTACATATCTGTAATTCTAAGATGTGTACTCTCCTATGCACCGTGAAGCAGAGAGCAATGCATATGTATCTGTAGGTATATTAGTATAATCTTTGGCTGAAAACATTTTATACAATAAACCGATATTGCTTGACATACAGTAATATGTTTGCAATACTGTCTGTTGCCTGAGTTTGTTGGAGTCAGCTGTAGTCAGCAACTTAATTCCTTGCAAGTTCTGTTAATGATTGCTGTTAAGTATTTCATTCCTTCCTCATGCTCTTTGGCAGGGACATAAACACAGAATCAGAGAGACAGAGAGCCTTTGCATAGGTACAGATTCAGACTCAGACAACAGTCAGGGACAACAGAAGGCACAGGGAAATTAAAACAAGGAATTCA
The DNA here is from genome assembly GCF_963924665.1 of Micromys minutus. Taxonomy (NCBI): domain Eukaryota; kingdom Metazoa; phylum Chordata; class Mammalia; order Rodentia; family Muridae; genus Micromys; species Micromys minutus. The sequence goes on along the minus strand of NC_137975.1, from coordinate 16,155,165 downwards.
AATTTCAGTATACTCTTAGTTTAACAGCACTAGAAAGGGCTGGGGTTTCTTTTTTTAATGTGACAGCAAAGCACCATTAATAATTCTGAGTTTATCATTAATATATTGAAACCAATTGCATTTTTGGTTCTCTGTGTGAGGAATTTCAAATGTGTTAAAGCTGTGTGATTCAGTATAAATGTCCTTGGACTACTTGGGACCAAATCATCCTTGAAACTATATGCAGTCGAAAATGTGAACAGCATGAATATAATAGAAACAATTCAAATCAGAATAACTCAAAATATTCTTCTACCCAAGAGGGAATGTTGGGACAATCTGTTGCCCCATTTGAAATGATTTGGAGTTTTATTGGATTGGTTTGTAGGAAATGCCATGTTTGTATTTGCAGAATTAAGCACGTAGGAAGGTTAATGGAGCACTAAAGTAAATACAGAGAAGAAACAAAAGGCAAGGAGTTTTGTTTTTGGACAGCTGGTGACTGTTCAGAAGCAGGCTGAAGAGCCAGTGAGATAAATGTTCAGTCTTTAATCCCCAAGGAGTAGCATATCTGATTAAGCAAGGATAATGATCTTAAAAAGACTTCTCAGACACATGGTTAAGAAAATGTCTTCTAAAGATGTGTGCATGTGTACATATGAGCATGCGTGTTTGTACAGGTGCATTTTATGTGTGTATACATGTATACACAAGACATTGTCATTACTAAAGATAAAATTTAGCTTGACTCTTTGAGGCAGAATCTCTTGCTGGCTTATCACTCAATGATTTAGCCAGAATAGCTGGTAAGCAAGCCACACAATTGACCTGTCTCCCCTTTTCTATAACTGGGGTTTTAAGAGTATACTTCTATGCCTAGCTTCTCTTATATTACATGAGTACTGTAGATCAAATGCAGATCTTCAGTCTTCTTGTTTCAGGAGAAATACTTTACTGAACCATTTCTCCAAACTTACCCCTTGGTTCTTGAGGTGAGCATTTTTCCACTCTGAGGATATTTGCTGGTTTTGATTCATACTAATGACCACTCCTTCTACTGGCTACTGAGGGACATCTTGGCATTGGCACAGAGTTACCCATATCCACTATAACTCGGTCATTAGATTAGTGATTCCTAACCTTTCTAGTGCTGAGAAATATTAATGCACATTCTCATTTTTTAGTGATCCCCAAACATAAATTATTTCATTGCTACTTCATAAATGTAATTTTGCCACTATTACGAATTGTAATATAACTATCTGATATGCAAGATATCTTGTATGAAACCCCAAAGGGGTCATGACCCATGGGTTGAGAACCAATGTGGTAGTTGGATTCTGAAATGTAGTTGTGAATGTGACATTTCAGGGAAGAGTTTGTCATCTGTCATCAGCTAAAGTTGTGCTAGGTAATTCTAAAATGAATTGCGTATAAGTAGATCACTTAATATATGTAAACATGAATAAACATTTGGATATGCATATAGACAGATAGAAGTCAGAGAATAATGTGTATATTAAGGCTAGGGAGGTTCTCAATCTAAGTATGCAACACACAAGCATGAAGTTCTGAGTTCAGATTCACAACAACTGTGTAAAAAGCAGAATGTATATATATGCCTTAAGCCCTGTGTCTTGTGGGAAGAGGCAATTGGGTAACTAGAACTTATAGAAAAAAAAAGAAAGAAAAGAAAAAAAAGGAAAAAACAGCCAATACCAAGCTTAGTGAGAAACCCTGTCTAAAAGCAATAAAAAGTATATCAGACTGAGACACATCTGATGACCCACTTTGTCTCTGCATTTTCATGTAGGAAACATGGGAATCATAAATTCACACAAACGTACTGCCAATGGATGCACAGCACACACACACACACACACACACACACACACACAATTTAAAAAGAGGTATATAGAAAGTCAATGTAGTTTTTCATCACAGTGAAAAGAACAAATTACTATTTTTTAGGATGGTAGCAATAAAAAAGGGAACAACTAACCATACATCACTTCCTGTGAGCTGATTCCTCTTGGTCTCAGCTGTTAACACTGAGTGTGTTTATGACTGAACTCACAGCTATAAGCATAATAAATGCCAATAAAAGATGGGATATTTTTAAAGGGGTGTGTGTGTGTGTGTGTGTGTGTGTGTGTGCGCGCGCGCACACACACACGTGCGAGTGAGTGTATGCATAAAATATACAGAGACAGAGACAGAGAGGGGTAGTCCTGGGAGTATGTTCATATAGTACATGTTACAGCAGAATCTAGAAGAGAGCATTGGAGCCCATGGCAGTGGAGTTACAGGTGATTGTCAACTGCCTAAGATAGGTGCTGAGAACAAAAGTAGGGTCATTCACAAGAGCATTAACTATTCTTAAACCCTGAGACATCTCTCCAATTGCAGTTTCCTTGTCCTATGAAACGATTTCAGTGAAATGCTGAGATTCATTTCAACGTTCCGTTTTCCAGACTCCACAAAGTGAAGCTTATACATTTCCAGGCAGCATGGTGGGACATAGGTCAGTTGAAAAGTGAGCAGCTCAACCAAGTGCATTATCAGAGGGGTTCAGCTTTACCTTATCCCATAAATCTTACTTCCATGTCGATATCTGCACATTGCCTAATGAAAAAATATTTTTAATCATTGATGTAGAAAATCTCTGATGACTTAGCTACTACACTGTGTTTGTTTTTAATAAATGGTAGGAAACCTATTTAAATAAACGTTATTTGTTAAAAAAAAATACACTGTTTGATGGTAAAGGGTATTTTGTATCATTTTCCTTTCCAATTTCCCCTCATATATTTAGAATAGCAGCTGACAGTTATTCAAGGATAAAAGTGGTAACTTTCACTGCAGTGATTATAAAAACAAGTTGGCCTCGTTGCTTCCCAGCACCTTTGCAGAGTCTTCAAACCACAGTTATTGTATTAGAGCTTTGTTTACACCAAGACAGCATATTAGAGCTTCAATTACACCAAGGCAGTGTGTATAAAGTTCTATTACCTTCTCTGGTAGGTTAAATGGATTGCACTCCCCAAAATATATCCACCCATTCATAATCCATACACCTTTGAATAATTAAAGAAGTTGCTGAAGAGAAAACTGATTCTAATCAGCTTTCAAACTGTGATTATGCCCATGCTGAATCTTCCCTTAAAGAATGCATTTTTCCTGGAGCATGTATAATTACAAAACTCCTTCTCTGTCTCTGTAGGAACTTGGAAGTAACAGCCCTCCACAAAGAAACTGGAAAGGAATTGCCATTGCCCTGCTGGTGATTTTGGTAGTATGTTCACTCATCACAATGTCTGTCATCCTGTTAACACCAGGTAATCCATTTTGGTTCCTCTCTTTGAATGATGTTATGGTGGACATGTTTATGAGGCCCTATGAAAGTAGTGGATTTCTCTGGGCAGTTTAATACAGGTTGGATTTTTAAAAGCACATTTGATAATGTGCCTAATGACAGGATTATATTTGTATTTTGAATATTATGTGGGCATTTAGGATAAAACTGAAATATAAAACACATAAAACAAGGATACTAAGAAGATTTGTGGCCTCCATTTCTATTGAAAGATATACTTTTTGGTTTAACAAATGTTTATGTCATGTGACTCTTTTTTTGCACTCTATAATTTATAGTAATTGTATTGCAAATCACCCCAAACTAGGAATGAATCTATATATTCTTCAAGTAGACAATGCATAAACAAATATATAATAAAACAGTATTCCAGAGGCAAATGAGTAAATGTCCAAAGCACACAAAATATACAAAATGATGGGGAGGCACAGTACTAAGTGCAAGATGCCAAACCTAAAATTCTACGTATTATGCATAAATATTTATATAAATTTTATTTATATGACATTCTCAAGAAGAAAGGGCAAAATCAGGTCTGCAACTGTAGTTCAGCTAGACAGTACTCAACTAGCATGCATGAGAGCCTGGATCCAACATCCAGCATTATGTAAATGGGTGCGGTGGTGCACAGCCATAATCCTTTCAATTACAGGTAGATTTGCAAAGGTCAGAAGTATATAACTGTTTGTGGCTACATAGGCTGATGCTAGCCTAATACATAAGACTCCAAAGGAATAAACTCTTAAGAGAGAGGCTTAGTGAGAATCTTGAAACAATATTGTCCTCAGTGTTGACAAAGTTAGTTCTGAGGTCTTTTGGAAATGCAGTAACTAGAGTGACAGATCTTTTTGGCTTTTGTTGTGGGCTGAAGATGAAAGCTTGCAATGTGGAACTGTACTTATGTGTGTGACAACCCGATATGTGGACATATAGAACCTGGGAAGAGTAGAAATTATCTACAAAGACAAGATACACAGGTGTGCTTTGTGTTATCCAAATGTATTTATTTGTGGAATAGATTTATACCCTTTCATCCATAGGACAACATCAGATGTCTTCTATTTTTCTCCTTGTTAGTAAGGCAGACTCTTCAATTCACCTCAGAGCTTCCTTTAACAAACTGATGACCTGTTACTCAGCGTTTTATATTTAAACATGTGAGTTCCCCTGCCACTAACTTCACTATTATCTAAGCCCCGTAAAGATAGTGAACTTATTTCCCATTAAACAAAATGTGATTAACAGGGGCTCCATTTCAGAGTCATTTACTCATGTAATTATAGTGACTAATACAAATGACAGTTATCAATCACTCTAGTGGGAGACCTGGTGAAATATTCCATCTTTACAAAAATATTGATTTCCAAAATATGTAAACGACTAAAACTAAATAGTTGAAGTATTTTTTTATCCTCTGGAAAGACCGAGAAAGAAAAGAATAGGGGCAGCAAAGGAGGGAAAAAGAAAAACAGGTAATTGAAGAATTAAGAGAGAAAACTCGATTTCCTGGAAAGAACTGGCTCACCCAGCATGCTCTGTGGAGCCTCCCCCTCACTGCCTTGTTCGTGCATCTGTGGTTTGGTGTAATTGAGCACTGTGATGGCACTAATAAGTGACTGCACAGTGCCAAGAAGCTCCGCTCCAGGAAGATGAGCTTCTGTTCAGATGGTGTTTCGCTTAAACATAAGAATTTGAGCATAATTACAAAAAATGAACCATTTGCTTTTGCTGTCTTGAATGCATGCCTATTCCCCAGATGCAGGGGAAAAAACTGGTTACACAATTTTTGTGATTCTTGTGGATTCATCCTTTCAGTCTGCTTCTACTATACTTTTTTCAGTGGCTCACTCAGGTTTCTACCTAACTTAGTGATTGTAATACATATATGCATTAAAAGGGAAATTATTAGAATGGCTTATACAGTATGGTCTAGAAAGTCAAAAATGGCTTTATGACACGGGAAATGTCCAATTGGGTAGTTGCACTGTCCCAGTTCTGCTGAAGATCTGGAGTACTCTGGGTGGTTTTCAATCTATATTGGAAGGCCAAAGAACCCGGTTCTAATATCTGTACAGGAAACCTGTAGGAAGAGGATAGATGAACTTACTGCCTGGGGGAAAGGAGGAGCTCTAGGTTCAGCTGGAAGCTCCTGTCTCACTGCTAAAATGGACAATGTAAAAAGACATCTGATGTCAGACTATGGCATTCACACAATGCTGTATACATGTGTAGTCACATATCTGGAAATATATGTATATATATATATATATATATATATATATATATATACATATATACATACATACATACATACATATACATATATACACACATAAATACACATATATAATATATGTATATATATATGCACACACACACATATCCACACACATACATATATATCCACAATACAACATATACAGGAAAGTTTATTTGGTTGGTAAATGTGAAGATTAAAACATATTATAGATGCTCTGGTTATTGACTTGCCTTTCTGTTGTTTTAAATTTTAAGTATATCAACTTCTCTTTATGTTGTACAAACACATATTTCTAGTAACTCTCCCACCCCAAGTCCAAATAATAAATTGCATATAATGTTAGCTGCACAACTGAAATCAACAGCTATTGCCTTAATTTATAACTTTTTAAGCGTGTTCCACTTGGAAAAGGAGAGATGACAGAGGGAGAGAACAAATAGAGATGTGTGTGTGTGTGTGTGTGTGTGTGTGTGTTTAGAGAGAGAGAGAGAGAGAGAGAGAGAGAGAGAGAGACAGAGACAGAGACAGAGACAAAGAGATGACAGAGATAACAAAGACTACACACAGAGAGATGTCAATGAAAAAGAACAGAGAAAGACAGAAAGAGATAGAGACAGACATGGGATTTTCAAGGATATGAAATGATCCTTTGCTTGTGTAATTATCATAAAATATGACTGTCACATAAGAGTAAAGTCACAGAAGCTATAATAATGGTGACCAGACTACTAACATATACAAATCCAGTGTACACACACCCTCCTTGTGTCATTTTCACCATAAAAAAGTTATATTTAGATTTTCATGAGTGAAAGCAGACAAGAGATTATCTAGTCTGAGAAATTATTCAGAAGCTGCTTTTCTCAAAATAGCCTCCAAGGCTGTAGGTATGTGCTGAGGAATGCAAGCCTATATCTAGATGAACACATGTTCATTGTAATTTTGGCTTGATTGCAGATTTTATTACTGAAGTAATTTGAGACAGGTGCCTGAGTTGCCAGCTTGTAGGAATCTTCTGTGGCTTGTGAAAAAAAGACTTAATTGTTTTTGAAGACTGAGTTAACTAATCAAGTATCCCCTTCAATAAGTAACATTTCTGAAAAGAAAAAAAGTCATTTATCCACATTTAATTGAAAAGTTTAATACTTGGGTATATTAACCAAACATAGAAAGTTTTAACTTGTACTAGGTTTAAGAAATAATGGGTTTGCATGCCTTTGATTTCAAAATTTGGATGGCAGTCACATTTCTGTGACTGAGGACAGCCCAGGAGTTGCATGGGGGAATTTCAATATAACCAGGACTATTCTACATAGATAGATCCAGTCTTAAAACAAGTGTACAAAGAAAAACCAAAAATAAGGAAACAGGAGAAGAGGAGAAGGAAAAGGAAGGCAAGAGATAGAAATATATATATATATATATATATACAGAGAGAGAGAGAGGAGAAGAAGAAGAAGAAGAAGAAGAAGAAGAAGAAGAAGAAGAAGAAGAAGAAGAAGAAGAAGAAGAAGAAGAAGAAGAAGATGATGATGATGATAAAGGAGAAAAAGAGGAGGAGAAAAGGGGAAAGGAGAATGAGAAGAACGTGCTTAGGAAGACTTTGGTATTGGGCCTTGGGAGTCATTGATGGTAATGAATGTAAGGTCAACAACTGTACTCTATATTCATGGTACAAATGTCTTCATGCTTGGATTTATAACAACCATTTCAAATGCTTTTATGCTTAAAGGTATAGCAACCAGTGTAATGTGAATAAATGTTTTTTCCAGTTTCATATTTACATCAAATATCTAGCAGGAGCTAGAAAGGTAGGTCTTTTGTTAAAGTGTTTTCCTTGTAGTCAAGAAGACTTGAGTTTAATAGCCAGAATCTGGCATCAGTGCCATGTTGTTTGTTCGGGTGTTTTGTTGTTGTTGTCTGTTTGTTTTGTTTTGTATAGAAACACTGGAAAGTTGAAGACAGTAAGTTTCTTAGGAATCTAGGGTCATTCTGTTTGACTTCATTGCTGAGCTTCAAGGCAGTGAAAGACCTTGTCCCAAAAGAACAAGGACATGGAAGATGTTCCTCAGAAGAACATAGGGGATTTTCCTCTAGTAACTACACATATGTGAACACAAGCACCAACATTCATGACCCACTCCACATCACATCAAAATACTCGTGTAAAGGCACACTCCAAGTGTTTTCAAGTGTAGGATGAGCATTATTATGCTATGAAAAATGTAAATGTATATGGTAACCAATTTTGGCATGCTTGTGAATCAGGAGTGCTTAGAGATTGTGATTTCTTTTCTTTTCTTCTATTTCATTTTGTGTGTTTGTGTGTTTGTCACAGTGTTAGTTATTTCTCTCTCTCCCCTTTTTTCATACTGTCCTATCCTTCTCACATAGACCTCTCTTCACATATTGCTCTGTTTAAGGCCTACTCTACAGGAAGAAACACATTTCTGGTTTATAAACCTGGCTAAATCCCATAGTTGGCAACCTCACAGGCCCGAGGAGTAAACCTACTACTATTATTTTGCAAAATGAATATGGTATCAAACTGCACACTAAGTTCCTATATATATAGCCACAGAATCAGTGCAGATCCCAGGTCTCATTAGAAAAATTGCTGTGCACTTAATGCAGCAACTCAAAACTAGTCAAAGTACAATGAATAAATGCCCCTAGCCAGGCCAGCCACACATGGAACTTCTATATTAACTCCTCCCCCTCAGTCCCTAAAAACCACTGTAGAAAATGGAGTGGAATAATTTTGAATGCCAGAAGAAAAGAAGGATCAGAACAAAACAATGTCTTCTGGCAAGACAGGACTCATGCACACATAAATTTACAGCAGCTTTACTTGTTCATAGGATGACAGCACAAGATTAAGACAGTCAACACTCCAGAAAGAATAGAGGAGGGGCTCCTGGTAGCTCTTCTTAAATGAGGAGCAGTTGATGTCGGTGTTCCTCTGTGGGAGGAAAGCTACTTTAATTTATGGGTATGGGCCCTGATAGTTAACCTGTGCTCTAGTAGATGGCCCTAGACCCCCAAGTTTATGAACAGTACAATTTGGACACAATGGGATATAAAATAAAATTTAAAAACAGGACATGAAGTTAGGAACCCAGAGGTGTAGATTTGATCTCAGAGGAGTGGGTGGTGAATCGAAGTATCTTGTATGCTTGTAAAAATTTTTTTTAAAGAAAAAAAAAATATATATATATATGTATGTATATTTGTGTATGTGTGTATGTGTGTTCATACATATGGTATGTGTATGTGTGTATGTGCTTGTAATAAAATAACTAGCAGGCCAGCAGATCTAAATGGTTTATGGAGAAAACATGCAAGCAAATGTAAATAAATTGGCCTTAGTTTCAGAATGATAAATACTCATGTTCCAGGATTATAGTGATATGTATTTATGATAAGATATCTTGACCTCTAAAAGACTGAACTTCTGCCAGACCTCACAACAAACGTCATTTAAGACCTATTTCTTTCTTTCTTTCTTTCTTTCTTCCTTCCTTTCTTTCTTTCTTTTTTCTTTTCTTTCCTTCTATTTACTCAGCCTATATAATTTTAAGCTGACTTAAGAAACCAATATAAAGAAACCAATATAACCATATTTACATGCTTTGAATTTCTCATGTAATCATCTTTTACGACCTAACCTATGCTTTATTTTTATTATGTTCTTTTCCAAGCTTCCGAGTCAGAACACTGTGTGTGTGTGTGTGTGTGTGTGTGCGTGTGTGTGTGTTGTGATAATTATTTGCTAACATAGGCCAACACAGTGGATGAAACCTTAAAACACATATTCACCAAAAATGTTGCCAGCCACATAGATGTAGTTTGACACCATGTCTATGCTTTCTGATTCAACTGGATGACTTTTTTCCTTGTAACACTGTTAAAGAATTCTGTAGAGAGTTCATCATACTTGTTCTGTGCCATGTTTTCTGCCCTGTTCAGTAAATGTTGAGCAAAGTTTTTGTTAAGGAGAGATAATAGGGACAAGTCAGGTCTGTGATACAGACAGGCCACAGACAAGCCAGTAACCAGGAACTACTGGGAAATGGGAAATAAAATGATAGAAACGTAGAATTCAAATGTAAACTCATTCTTGATCAATGTACTTGAAGAGGACATTATGATTTCAATCATTAATGTGACACTGATGTATTTTAATGTTCTCTGATTGTATATTTATATGTAGCCCAATATCTAACCTCACTGTGTGATAGTGACACAAAGAATGCTTCCTATTTCTATTTACTGCCACAGCAACCAGAGAAAAAGCAAACAACATGTGCCCTAACAATAAGAAGAGGTGTAAAACTGGGCCCCTCAACATTTCATCATGACTTGAGGAAGAGCTCACAAGGCCCTACCCCCCTTTAGGGATTATTACGAATTAATAAATATTGGTAAGAGGGGCTGTTCTCCATACTGGGGGTAACTACTGGGTAAGTTAGCCTCACTCTAGTAAATAATTTTTCCAGGCTTAAGACAGAAACTGATTAAATTCAGAGATCACACACAAACATTGGCAATGAAAGTAAGTCCTATGGCAGTAGGAGGAGAATGAAAAAGAGGAATAGTCAGTGAAAATGAGTAATATTAATTATAGAATTATATAAAATCCAATAAAAATATTTAATTAATGTAAAACAGCTCCTTAAAGTATAGACATAAAATATTAACAATATATTTACCTTTTCTTTTTAGAAAGGATAGACATCAATATGTACATAGCCCATGATAACATAAAGAACATATTGTCTTGTGAGAGATGATATGTTGTTATTATGCATATTATACAGAATTTCAACATGGCCTGATCATATTGACTATTGTTTGCTATCAGAACAATAGCACCCACTTAGAGTTAGTTAGAACGTCATGTTAGATTATGCCACAAACAATTTCTTGGCAGCTATAATTTAACAGGTGTCATTAAAGCATGTGACCTGTGTCTTAAAATGTCAAAGCAGCAATTAAGCTCTCTCATTATGTTTTTATGAGGAGGAAATAATCTTTTATAGATTTTGAGATTGGCATGACCCACACATAAACATTAACATCAAACAAGATGCAATTTGTTTGTTTTGTTTTGCTGAATTAGCAAAGGAGATTATGTTCTGTTGATAGAAACCATGGAATGACTTTGCTCATTTACTTTTCTAGAAACAACACAGATGAACACACAAGAATGTCACATTGCTTAGTACCATTAGCCTGCCAAAAGAAAACAACAGCCTAACAGTTTTTATCCACTGATCTAACTGTTAAAAGCTTCTTTTGATGTGTCTGTGTGTGTTTTGTGTCTCTGTATTTGTTTCCCCACAGAGGTCAGTAGATGGCATCAGATCTACTGGAAGTAATTGAGAGATGCCCTATATGGGTGCCATCTACCAAACTAGGCTTCTTTGAAAGAGCAACAAGAGCTCTTGAAGGCTGAGCCATTTCTCCAGGTCCAATTGCTGCTTGTTAGATAGACATATTTCTGATGAATAATGAACATAAGGAAAAAAATAGTTATTTTATATTTGTTCTATTATTGTTTTTATTTCTTTCTAATGTTTCTTACATTGTCCAAAAAGGAACACAATGAAATTTAATTTGTATGGTAATATGTTTAACTTTGCAAAGGTCAGAGAAATTCTATTGTAACACAGAACATTTATTGTATTTTGTCACATACCAGATGCTGTACTAAGTGCTTGACATGTACTGGTTTATTTAACCATCCACTGCTAACATGAAATACACTATTTGTTCATATTATGAAGTACTCCCTTGAGTGTTATAAATTATGGTAGCTAATATTCAACCAAACAATTCCAATTTGTAACATTATTATTATTGTCTGTGTATGCGGTGTATTGTCTGTGTATCTGGGTACATGTATTATATAGCACATGTGTAGTCATGGAGAAGGCAACTTGGTAGAATCAGTTTTCCCCTATTATTTTTACAGGATTTTGTGGGGATCATACTCAGATTGGCAGGTTTGTGTCAAAATTACCCAACAAATGTATCCATCTCACCAACCCATGACAGGGACGAGAATCATAGCAGATATTCATCTGAGTATATTTTCAGGGGAAGACTTAGCTCAAATTAACTAAGGTCCAAAAGCTTACCCATAATATAGGCAACAGCTTTTAGTTCCCTTGGGGCAAGACTGAAAAAAAAGAAGAAAATGAGCTGAGCACCAGCATTTATTTTCTACACACCTACTGTAGAGTGTGATTAGCTTCCCCACGCTAGAAACCATGACTCCCCTTACCAGAGGTGAGGCCGAATACATTATCTCTTCTTTAAGTTACTTTTGTTAGCTCTTTTGTCATGGCAACAATAAATAGTAAACAATATACATGCTAGATTAGCAGTTCAGTTTCACACAAGACAAATACTGAAACACTGAAGCAGCATTTCCGGCATTTGGGGTAGACAATGTGTCTTAGGATGTATAAAACTGGTTGCAATTCACTCTGCTACTGGAAAGAAGATAGGAGTCAATATATTTCACAAAATAAAAAAGTTCTCCTTTATTCTGACCCTGAGTTTTGTGAGTAAAATTTTGTATAAAAGGAAACATGTAGAGAAATTCATTTGGACGCAGGGGAAAACGTAATTTAGAAGTTGAAAACCATAATTTAAATTTTTACTATACCTGTCATCATATTGCTGAAAGAAAAATGGCCCTGATAAAAATATAAGCACATATTTTCTTTGCTAAACCAAATAATATAAAAGTGTAAACACCAGTTATATAGTTTTCCATACTTTAAATATTTTTCTCTAAATTATTTAATTATAACTAGAATTGTGATAGCACAAGGTAGCACTGTACCTGAGAAGTCTAGCAATAAATATGTAATCATGTTCAGGTATTTCCTCCACTTAAAACTGTCCTTAATATATTTTCTTGCAACATGTTTAGAAGAAGATGCTTTACTAGATAAATGTTCTCTTGAGTAGAAATAGAGGTGGCAATTGAATTTATTCACTTTGAGCAGTATATCATCAGTCCATATTGGAGAATCATTTCATTATTTTAAAACCAACTCTATTGGATTTGATAGGTGATAGAGAATAATAGATGATAGATAGATGGTATAGATAGATGATAGTGGATAAACGATAAATAGATAAACATATGGATAAATTGTTGAGGACAGATAAATATATTGAGTGATATGTTGATTATATAATAGATAGATGATAGTAATAAGTGATAGATAATAATTTACAAATGAATAAAAATTACACATGATACGTTAATCGACAATAGACAATCTATTCCCTTACACTGAGAAATCTTGCTTTATTATTGTCTTCTTTCAGCTTTCATGTAGTCCTACACACACACACACACACACACACACACACACACACACAAACACACAAACATACACATACTTATATTTGTTAATACGAGATAAAACATGTGTGCTTTATGTTTTGAATCTGGCTTTTTTCACTTAGCATGATCTCCCATTCCATTTGTTTTTGCAGAAAATACTATGACTTTATTCTTCTTACATATAATTTATAGTCATGTAAAATTTGATTATGAGTATAAAATTCCACATATTTCTTACAAGCCCATCCATGGACGGATTTATTGACTCATTCCATTTTTTTTTTTTTTTTTTTTTTTGCAATTGAGAATAGTATAGTGATGACAAATGTTAATGTAGGCTTCTTTGTTGTAAGTTGATACAGAATGGTACAGGTACATACCCAGTGATGGTATAGCTGTGATACCCAAGAACCCTATAATTTTGGTGTTTTAAGGAACCTCACAATGATTTCCATATTGGCTTCACTGAGTTTCCATTCACACCAACATTTTGGAGAGAAGATAAAGAGTGGACATAAGGGTCAGTGGCAGACTGTGAAACAGGAGGATAAATATGTATAAAGTCCAGGAAAATGTAGTGGTTACACTGCCATAAAGAACTCGCTTATAATGTATGCTGCTAATTTTTTAATTTTTTAAACTTTATTTTTAAAAAAACAAAGATAAAAGATCAAATTTTAAGCATTTTTGCATAAATGTATACGAATACATTTTTATCAGTGCTTCACTTTTTTTTTTTTAAGGTTTGTTATTCTGCATTAAGGTCTTACTAGTTACAATGAGCAAAAAGTACATGGAAAACAGGATGTAAACCAGAATTAGTCAAAGTATTCTTGGTGTGTAAGGATTGAGTGTAATGTTTTTTTTTTTTGTTTGTTTGTTTTTGTTTTTTTTTTTTTTTTCTTGAACTTCACACAGTCTGTGAGTTGTTTCTGGGGTAGGCCGAGCTTTCTGGGGTTAGAAACTCATTATCAGTGACTGCATATTATGTCTGTTCTTTTGTGACTGGGTTATCTTACTCAGGATGATATTCTCTAGATGCAACCATTTTCTTAAGAATTTGGTTAAGTCATTGTTTCTGATAGCTGAGTAGTACTCCATTGTGTATATGTACCACAATTTTTGTATCCATTCATCTTCTGAAGGACATCTGGGTTCATTCCAGCTTCTGGCTATTATAAATAGAGCTGCTATGAACATTGTGGTGCATGCGTCTTGCTTGTATATTGGAGTGTCTCTGGGGTATATGCCCAGAAATGGAATGGCTAGATCATCAGGTAGTACTATGTCCAATTTTCTGAGGAATCGCCAGACTGATTTCCAGAGTGGTTGTATCAGTTTACAACACCACCAACAGTGGAGAAGTGTTCCTCTTTCTCCACAGCCTCGCCAGCATCTGCTGTCATTTGAGTTTTGGAACTTGGCCAATCTGACTGGTATAAGAGGGAATCTCAGGATTGTTTTGATTTGCATTTCCCTGATGGCTAAGGATGTCTAGCACTTCCTAAGATGTTTCTCAGCCATTCGATATTCCTCAATTGAAAATGTTTTGTTTAGCTCTGTACCCCATTTTTTAATAGAGGTGTTTGATTCTCTGGTGTCCAGCTTTTTGAGTTCATTGTATACCTTTTATATTAGGCCTCTATCTGATGTGGAGTTGGTAAAGATTCTTTCCTATTCTGTTGGCTGCCCTTTTGTTTGCTTGACAGTGTCCTTAGCCTTACAGAAACTTTGCAATCACATCATATCCCATTTGTTGATTTTTTACCATAGAGCACAAGCCATTAGGTGTTTTATTCAGAAAATTTTCTCCTATGCCTATTTGTTCTAAGGTTTTCCCTACTTTCTCTTTTAATAGTTTCAGTGTATCTGGTTTAATGTGGAGATCTTTAATACACTGGCACTTGAGCTTTGTACAAGGAGATAAGAACGGGTCTATTTTCATTCTCCTGCATGCTCAGTGCCAGTTGGACCAACACCATTCATTGAAGAGTCTGTTCTTTTTCCATTGGATGTTTATACCTCCTTTGTCAAAAATCAGGTGACCATATACATGGGGGATCATTTCTGGATCTTCGATTCTATTCCATTGATCCATGTGCGAATTTCAGTAGCAGTACCATGCAGTTTTCTGCACAATTGTCTTGTAATATAGCTTGAGGTCAGGGATAGTGATTTCCCCAGATGTTTTCTTGTTCTTAAGGATAAATTTTGCTATTCTAGGTCTTTTGTTACTCCAGATGAAATTGCACATTGCTTTTTCCAACTCAATGAAGAACTGGGTTGGAATTTTGATGGGGATTGCATTGAATTTGTAGATTGCTTTTGGTAAAATGGCCATTTTTAGAATGTTGATCCTTCTAATCCATGAGCATGGGAGATCTTTCCATTTTCTGAGATCTTCCTCCATTTCTTTTTTTAGAGGTTTAAAGTTCTTGTGATACAGGTCCTTCACTTGATTAGTTAGAGTAACACCAAGTTATGTCATAGATTTGTGACTATTGTGAATGGTATCTTTTCCCTAATTTCTTTCTCCACATGTTTGTCTTTTGAATATAGGAAGGCTACTGATTTGTTTGAGTTAATTTTGTATCCAGCCACTTTGCTGAACTTGTTTATCAGCTGAAAGAGTTCTATGGTGGAATTTGAGGGGTCATTTAAGTATACTATCATGTCTTCTGCAAAAATTGATGTTTTTACTTATTCCTTTCCATTTTGTATACCTTTGATTTCCTTTTGTTGTCTAATTGCTTCAAGCAGGACTTCCAGTACTATGTTGAATAGGTAGGTAGGGGGAGAGTGGGCAGCCTTTTCAAGTCCCTGATTTTAGTGAGATTGCTTCAAGTCTCTCACTGTTAAGTTTGATGTTGGCTGTTGCTTTGCTGTATATTGCTTTTATTATGGTTAGGTATGGACCTTGGATTCCTGTACTTTCCAAGACTTTTAGCATAAAGTGGAGTTTAATATTGTCAAATGCTTTCTCAGCATCTAGTGGGATGACCATGTGATTTTGTTCTTTGAGCTTGTTTATATGCTGGATTACATTGATGGATTTTCTTATATTAAACCATCCCTGCATCCCAGGGATGAAGCCTACTTGGTCATGGTGAATGATCATTTTGATGTGTTCTTGGATTTGGTTTGCAAGTATTTTGTTGAGTATTTTTGCATCAACGTTCATAAGTTGAGATTGGTCTGAAGTTCTCTTTCCTTGTAGGGTCTTTGTGTGGTTTAGGTACAAGGGTTATTGTGGCCCCAAAAAATGAGTTAGGTAGTATTCCATCTAATTCTGTTTTGTGTAATAGTTTGGAGAGTATTGGTGCTATGTCAGCAATAAAATTCTGCACTGAACACATCTGGACCTGGGCTTTTTTTGGTTGGGAGGTTTTGATGACTTCTTCTATTTCTTTAGGTGTTATAGGATTATTTAGATGGTTTACTTGGTCCTGGTTTATCTTTAGGATCTTGTATCTGTCTACGAATTCATCCATTTTCTCCACGTTTTCCAACTTTGTGGAGTATAGGATTTTGTAGTAGGGTCTGATAATTTCTTGAATTTCCTCAGTTTCAGTCATTATTTCTCCACTTTCCTTTCTGATTTTGTTAATTTGGATACTCTCTCTTTGCCCTCTAGTTAGTCTGGCTAAGGGTTTATCAATCCTATTAATTTTCTCAACAAACCAGCTCTTGGTTTTGTTGATTTTTTCAATGATTCTTTTTGTTTTTATTTGGTCTATTTCTGGCCAAGTTTGATTATTTCTTGCCTTCTAATCCTCTTGGGTGTATCTGCTTCCTTTTGTTCTAGAGCTTTCAATTGTGCTGTCAGGTTGCTAGTGTATGCTCTCACTAGTTTCTTAATTGAAGCACTCAGAGCTATGAGTTTTACTCTCAGTACTGCTTTCATTGCATCCCATAGGTTTGGGTATGTCGTGTTTTCATTTTCATTGAATTCTAGAAAATTATTTTCTATTTTTATATCTTCTTTGAACCTGCTATCTTTTCACAGTGCGTTGTTTAGTTTCCATGTGTATATAGGCTTTTTGTTGTCTTTGTTGTTATTAAAGATCAGCCATAGACCATGGTGATCTGAAAGGATGCATGGGAATATTTCAATCTTCTTATATCGATTGAGGCTTGTTCTGTGTTCAATTATGTGGTCAATTTTCAAGAAGGTGCTGTGAGGTGCTGTGAAGAAGATGTATTCTTTTGTTTTAGAATGATATGTTCTGTAGATATCTATTAATTTCAGTTGGTTCATAGTCTCTATTAGTTTTACAGTGTCCTAGTTCAGTTTCTGTTTCCATGATCTGTCCATTGTTGAGAGTGGGTTAGTAAAATATCCCACAATTATTGTGTGGGGTGAAATGTATTTTTTGAGCTTTAGTAGGGTTTCTTTTATGAATGTGGGTGTTTTTGTACTTGGAGCATATATGTTAAGAACTGAGAGTTCCTCCTGACAGATTTCTCCTGTAATGAGTAAAAAGTGTCCTTCCTTATCTTTTTTGATAACTTTTGGTTGGAAATTTGTTTTATTCAATATTAGAATAGCAACTCCAGCTTGCTTCTTGGGGCTCTTTGCTTGGAAGTTTTTCCCCAAACTTTTACTCTGAGATAGTATCTGTCTTTGTCTCTGTGATGAGTTTCCTGTATGCAGCAAAAGGCTGGATTTTGTTTATGTATTCAATCTGATAGCCTATGTCTTTTTATTGGAGAGTTGAGTCCATTTATATTAATAGATATCAAGGAATAGTGGTTGCTGTTTCCTGTTATTATTGCTTTTGTAGGTGGAATTGTGTCTCTGTCTCTTTCTTTTTTTGGTTTTCTTGCTTAGGAGTTTTCTTGTTTTTACTAGGACGTAGTACCCCTCGTTGTATTGGGTTTTTCACCTATAATTAATTGTAGTGCTGGGTTTGTGGTCAGATATTTTGTAAATTTAGATTTGTCTTGGAATATCTTCATTTCTCCATCTACGGTGATTGATAGTTTTGCTGGGTATAGCAGCTTGGGCTGTCACTTGTGCTCTCTTAGGGTCTGCATGATGTCTGTCCAGGCCCTTCTAGCTTTCATAGTCTCTGTTGAGAAATCAGGTGTGATTCTGATTGTTCCTCCTTTATATGTTACCTGACCTTTTCCCCTAACTGCTTTTAGTATTCTTTCTTTGCTTTGGGCACTTGATGTTTTGACTATTATGTGTTGGGAGGAATTTCTTTTCTGGTCCAACCTATTTGGGTTTCTGAAGGCTTGTTTTATGCTCGTGGTCATCTCAATCTTAAGGGTAGGAAAGTTTACTTCTACAATTCTTTGAAGATATTTACTGTACCTCTTATTTGATATTCTTCTCCATCTTTTATTCCTATTATCCTTAGGTTTGGTCTTCTCATTGTGTCCTGGATTTCCTGGACATTTTGGGTTAGGATCTTTTTGTTTTTTGGATCTTCTTTTACTGTTTTGTCTATGTTTTCAAAGTTGTCTTCAGCTCCTGAGATTCTCTCTTCCATCTCTTTTAGTCTGTTGGAAAAGCTTGCCTCTGTAACTCCTGATTTCTTGTTTAATATTTCTACTTCTAGTATTGTGTCTTATAATGTTTTCATCATTGTGTCATTTTCTGTTTTAAATTTCTTCTTCCATTTCTTCATCTCTTTGGTTCTCTTTTCTCCTTGTTCTTTGAGTGTTTTTTTTTTTTTTTTTTTTTTTTTTTTTTTTTTTTTTTGTTTCTTCTTTAAAAGCTTTCAATTCTTTATTCCTTTCCTCCTGCTCTTGTTTAAGGATCTCTATCATCATCTTGAGGTAGGATTTCAGGTCTGAGTCTTCTTTCTCTGGAGTGTTTTCTATTCTGTTGTTTGCTGTGATGAGAGAACTGGGTTCTAGTGTTGCCAGGTTGTCTTGGTTTCCCTGGGGTATGGTCTTTCTCTTTCCTCATGCCATTGATATGTTCTCAGTGATATGTTCTCGGCTTTCTCTTGTACCTGGCTTGTGTCACTGGATCTCTGCTGGTCCATGTGGTGGTTGGTCTGAGCCCTGTTCTGGGCCCTGAAGCCACCTGGTGGAAACAGAGGTCCCAATGCTGGGTTCCTGGTCCCTGGATAAGGTAGGGTAGGGGCCTGCTTTCCGTGTGCGCTTGGCAGAGATCTCTCTGCCCCCTGGCTTGTCTGTTCCCTTTCTCACCAGCCCTTTATCTCTGGGGCTCAGCTGGTCCAGGTGGCAGATGGGTTGAGCCCTGTTCTGTGCCCCAAAGCCACCAGGTGGGAACAGAGGTGCCAATGCTGGGTTCCTGGTCCCTGGATCAGGCAGGGCAGGGGCGAGCTTTCTGTGAGCGCTCAGCAGAGATCTCTCTGCCCCCTGGTTAGCCTGTTCCCCTTCTCACCAGGCCTTTATCTCTGAGGCTTAGCTGGTCCAGGCAGCAGATGGGCACTGCTAATGTTTTAAAAGTTAAAATTAAAGAATATTATTTTTAAGAGTATTTCCCATATTTTATTCTTGCACTGGAAATTGACAATATAAATAAAATTACTTTCATTATTTATATTTTTCTGAAATACACATTTTTATTATTTCTCTTTTTCTAAAGTATTTAGATGTATGTAGATCCCTGTCACAGTCAAGAAATATGTGAACCTGTGAGAATAGACTTAGGGACATTCTTCTTTAAATGAAAAGCAATTCACTCAAATATATCAATTATAAATTTGTTTCTGTTTCCCAGTCACTGAGGTTATATCTATACCTTTAGTTTCCCCTACATTTTTTAAACAACTTTATTTTACAAAACAAAGATAAATGTACAGATTTTAAACATTTTTTGCTTAAAATTATACATTTCTGTCAGTACTTTTTTCAGATTTTAACATAATTTTTACATAAAACAATATGAATATATTTTTTAGTCAGTACTTGATTTTTTTCAAGGTTTGATTTTATGCCTTGAAAACTTAATAGTTACAATGAGCTAAAGTACATGTAAAACAAAATGTAACATGGATATAGTTAAAGTTTTCTTGTTGTGTAAAGATTTTGTTTTGTTTTGTTTTGTTTTTTTTTATTTCTTGGACTTCATACAGTCTGTGAGTTGTTTCTGGGGGAGTGCAAGCCTCTGGGGTTAGCATCCCACTATCAGTGACTGCATATTATGTCTGTTCTTTTGTGACTGGGTTATCTCACTCAGGATGATATTCTCTAGATGCAGCCATTTTCTTAAGAATTTGGTTAAGTCATTGTTTCTGTTAGCTGAGTAGTACTCCATTGTGTAAATGTACCACAATTTTTGTATCCATTCATCTTCTGAAGGACATCTGGGTTCCTTCCAGCTTCTGGCTATTATAAATAGAGCCGCTATGAACATTGTGGTGCATATATCTTTTTTGTGTATTAAAGTGTCTCTGGGGTATATGCCCAGAAGTGGAATAGCTGGGTCTTCAGGTAGTACTATATCCAATTTTCTGAGGTATCGCCAGACAGATTTCCAGAGTGGTTGTATTAGCTTGCAAACCCACCAACAGTGGAGAAGTGTTCCTCTTTCTCCGCAGCCTTGCCAGTATCTGCTGTCATCTGAGTTTTGGATCTTGGCCAATCTGACTGGTGTGAGGTGGAATCTCAGGGTTGTTTTGATTTGCATTTCTCTGATGGCTAAGGATGTGGAGCACTTCCTCAGATGTTTCGGGGCCATTCGTTGTTCCTCAACTGAGAAAGTTTTGTTTAGCTCTGTACCCCATTTTTTAATAGAGTTATTTGATTCTCTGGTGTCTAGCTTTTTGAGTTCCTTGTACACCTTGGATATTAGGCCTCTATCTGATGTGGTGTTGGTAAAAATCTTTTCCCATTCTGTTGGTTGCCGTTTTGTTTTCTTGACGATGTCCTTAGCCTTACAGAAACTTTGCAATCTCATTAAGTCACATTTGTTAATCTTTGACCTTAGAGCTTGAGCCATTGGTGTTTTGTTCAGGAAATTTTCTCCTGTGCTTATGTGTTCTAAGGTTTTCCCTACTTTCTCATCTAATAGTTTCAGTGTATCTGGTTTAATGTGGAGATCTTTGATCCACTTATACTTGAGCTTTGTACAAAGAGATAAGAAAGGGTCTATTTTCATTTTTTTCCATGCTGAGTGCCATTTGGACCAGCACCTTTTGTTGAATAGGCTGTCCTTTTTCCATTGAATGTTTACTGCTCCTTTGTCAAAAATCAGGTGACCATATACATGAGGGCTCATTTCTGGATCTTCTATTCTATTCCATTGATCCACAGGCCTATTTCAGTACCACTACCATGCAGTTTTCAGCACAATTGCCTTGTAGTATAGCTTGAGGTCAGGGATAGTGATTCCCGCAGAAGTTTTTTTGTTGTTGAGGATGGATTTCGCTATTCTAGGTCTTTTGTTATTCCATATGAAATTGCACATTGATCTTTCCAATTCAATGAAGAACTGGGTTGGAATTTTGATGGGGATTGCATTGAATCTGTAGATTGCTTTAGGTAGGATGGCCATTTTTAAAATGTTGATTTTTCCAATCCATGAGCATGGGAGGTCTTTCCATTTTCTGAGATCTTCCTCGATTTCTTTCTTTAGAGGTTTGAAGTTCTTGTCATACAGGTCCTTCACTTGCTTAGTTAGAATCACTCCAAGGTATTTCATAGATTTTGTGATGATTGTGAAGTTACCTTTACTCTAATTTCTTTCTCCACATGTTTGTCCTTTGAGTATAGGAAGGCTACTGATTTGTTTGAGTTAATTTTGTATCCAGGCACTTTGCTAAACTTTTTTATCAGCTGTAGGGGTTCTCTGGCAGAATTTTTGGGGTCACACAAGTACACTATCATGTCATCAGCAAAGAGTGATGTTTTTATCTCTTCTTTTCCGATTTGTATCCCCTTGATCACCTTTTGCT
The DNA here is from genome assembly GCF_963924665.1 of Micromys minutus. Lineage (NCBI taxonomy): Eukaryota > Metazoa > Chordata > Mammalia > Rodentia > Muridae > Micromys > Micromys minutus. Next base: position 16,133,302 of record NC_137975.1, on the reverse strand, counting down.
GTCTAATTGCTCCAGCCAGGACTTCCAGTACTATGTTGAATAGGTAGGGGGAGAGTGTACAGCCTTGTCGAGTCCCTGATTTTAGTGGGATTGCTTCAAGTTTCTTGCCATTAAGTTTGATGTTGGCTGTTGGTTTGCTGTATATTGTTTTTATTATGTTTAAGTATGGACCTTGTATTCCTGTTCTTTCCAGGACTTTTAACATGAAGGGGTGTTGGATTTTGTCGAATGCTTTCTCAGCATCTAGTGAGATGACCATGTGATTTTGATCTTTGAGTTTGTTTATATGGTGGATTACATTGATAAATTTCCTTATGTTAAACCATCCCTGCATCCCAGGGATGAAGCCTACTTGGTCATGATGAATGATGGTTTTGATGTGTTCTTGGATTCGGTTTGCAAGGATTTTGTTGAGTATTTTTGCATCAATGTTCATAAGTGAGATTGGTCTGAAGTTTTGATTCCCTGTATGGTCTATGTGTGGTTTAGGTACGAGGGATATTGTAGCCTCAAAAAATGAGTTTGGTAATATTCCATCTGATTCTATCTTTTGGAATAGTTTGGAGAGTATTGGTGTTATATCCCCAATAAATGGCTGATAAAAATCTGCACTGAACCCGTCTGGACTTGGGCTTTTTTTGGTTGGGAGGCTTTTGATGAATTCTTGTATTTCTTTAGGTGTTATAGGGTTATTTAGATGGTTTACTTGTTCCTGGTTTAACTTTGGTATCTTGTATCTGTCTAGGAATTCGTCCATTTCCTCCAGATTTTCCAATTTTGTGTAGTATAAGTTTTGTAGTAGGATCTGGTGATTTCTTGAATTTCCTCAGTTTCAGTTGTTATGTTGCCACTTTCCTTTCTGATTTTGTTAATTTGGATACTCTCTCTTTGCCCTCTAGTTAGTCTGGCTAGGGGTTTATCAATCCTGTTGATTTTCTCAAAGAACCAACTCTTTGTTTTGTTGATTTTTTCAATGGTTCTTTTTGTTTCTATTTGGTCTATTTCTGCCCTAATTTTGATTATTTCTTGCTGTCTACTCTTTTTGGGTATATCTGCTTCCTTTTGTTCTAGGGCTTTTAGCTGTGCTTTCAGGTTGCTGATGTAAGCTCTCTCCAGTTTCTTTTTGGAAGCACTTAGGGCTATGAGTTTTCCTCTCAATACTGCTTTCATTGCATCCCATAGGCTTGGGTATGTTGTGTTTCTGTTTTCGTTGAATTCTAGAAAATCCTTAATTTCTTTCTTTATTTCTTCTTTGACCCTGCTATCCTTTAACAGAGCGTTGTTTGGTTTCCATGTGTATGTGGGCTTTTTGTTGTCTTTGTTGTTGTTAAAGACCAGCCGTAGACCATGGTGATCTGAGAGGATGCATGGGAGTATTGCAATCTTCTTATATCAATGGAGGCTCGTTCTGTGTCCAATTATGTGGTCAATTTTCGAGATGGTGCCATGGGGTGTTGAGAAGAAGGTGTATTCTTTAATTTAGGATAATATGTTCTGTATATATCTATTAATTCTAGTTGGTTCAAAGTCTCTGCTAGTTTTGCAGTGTCCTTGTTCACTTTCTGTTTCCCTGATCTGTCCATTGGTGAGAGTCGGGTATTAAAGTCTCCCACTTTTATTGTGTGGGGTAAAATGTATTTTTTTAGCTTTAGTAAGGTTTCTTTTATGAATGTGGGTGATTTTTTATTTGGAGCATATATGTTAAGGATTGAGAGTTCCTCCTGACAGATTTCCACGGTAATGAGTAAAAAGTGTCCTTCCTTATCTTTTTTGATAACTTTTGGTTGGAAATTTACTTTATTCGATATTAGAATAGCCACTCCAGCTTGCTTCTTGGAGCTGTCTGCTTGGAAGTTTTTTTCCCACCCTTTTACTCTGAGATAGTGTCTGTCTCTGTCTCTGAGATGAGTTTCCTGTATGCAGCAAAAGGCTGGATTTTGTTTATGTATCCAGTCTGATAGTCTATGTCTCTTTATTGGGGAGTTGAGACCATTTATGTTAATAGATATCAAGAAATAGTTGTTTCTGTTTCCTGCCATTATTGCTTTTTTGGGTTGAGTTGTGTCTGTGTTTTTTTCTTCTTTTAGTTTTCTTGTTTAGGAGTTTTCTTGTTTTTACTAGGCTGTATTTTCCCTCATTGTATTGGGTTTTCCACCTATAATTCGTTGTAGTGCTGGCTTTGTGGTCAGATATTGTGTGAATTTTGATTTGCCTTGAAATATCTTCGTCTCTCCATCGATGGTGATTGATAGTTTTGCTGGGTATAGCAGCTTGGGCTGGCACGTGTGCTCTCTTAAAGAGTCCATGATGTCTGTCCAGGATCTTCTAGCTTTCATAGTCTCTGTTGAGAAATCGGGTGTGATTCTGATTGGTCTGCCTTTATATGTTACCTGACCTTTTTCCCTTACTGCTTTTAGTATTCTTTCTTTGCTTTGGGTACTTGATGTTTTTACAATTATGTGTCAGGAGGTATTTCTTTCCTGGTTCAACCTATTTGGAGTTCTGAAGGCCTCTTTTATGCTCCTGGTCATCTCATTCTTGAGGGTAGGGAAGTTTTCTTCTATGATTTTGTTGAAGATATTTACTGTGCCTCTTATTTGATACTCTTCTCTCTTTTCTATTTCTATTATCCTTAGGTTCAGTTTTCTCATTGTGTCTTGGATTTCCTGGACATTTTGGGTTAGGAGCTTTTTGTTTTTTTCATCTTCTCTGGCTGTTTTGTCTATGTTTCCAATGTTGTCTTCTGCCCCCGAGATTCTCTCTTCGATCTCTTGCAATCTATTGGAAATGCTTGCTTCTTTGACTCCTGATTTCTTTTTATGGTGTTCTGACTCTAGGGTTATCTCTTTTAGCGTTTTCTTTATTGTGTCAATTTCTGTTTTAATTTCCCTCTTCCATTCCTTTATTTCTTTGGTTCTGTTTTCCTCTAGTTCTTTGAGTTCTTTGAGTGTTTTTCTTGTTTCTTCTTTAAAAGCTTCTGAATCTTTTTTTTTCCTCCCTTTCTTGTTTAAGTATCTCTATCAGCATCTTGAGCTATGATTTCCGGTCTGTGTTTTCTTTTTCTGGAGTGTTTGGAATTTCGATGTTTGCTGTTATGGGAGAGCTGGGTTCTGGTGTTGCTAGATTGTCTTGGTTTCCTTGGGATATACTCTTTCTCTTTCCTCTTGCCATTTTGTTGTCAGTGATATGTTCTTGCCTTTCCCTTGTATCTGGTCTGTGTCCCTGGTTCTCCACTGGTCCAGGTGTCAGATGGGCCGAGCCCTGTTCTATGCCTCAGAGTCGTCGGGTGTGTACAGAAGTTCCAATATTCTGTTTCTGGCATGGCAGGGCTGGGCAAGTCAGGGGGTACGCTTTCCGTGTGCACTCCACAGAGATTTCTCTGCTCCCCTGCAGCCTAGGTCTCCCACTCACCAGTTGTTCAGCCTTTACGATCTGCCATTCTGGGTAGCAGATGGGCCGGGCTCCACTCTGCGTCCTGAAGTCGCCTCTGGGTGGAAACAGAAGTTCTAATTTTCTGTTCCCAGTCACTGGATTGGGCAAGTCAGGCCAGGGCAAGGCAGGGCAGGGCAAGGCTGGGGGTGCACTTTCCGTGTGCACTCCACAAAGATCTCTCTGCTCCCCCGCAGCCCAGGTCTCCCGCCCACCAGTTGCTCAGCCTCTATGAGCAGAAGTTTTGGGTGTCAGATGGGCGAGGCTCCGCTCTCGTTTATTCAGTAAGCTAGCTTGAAGTTCCATCCATTTGTCTAGGAATTTCTTTTTTTTCTTACAACTTTATTAAAAAGAAGAGAGATACATGTACAGATTATTTAAAGGCAATTTGGCAATTCTTTTAGAGACTTAATAGCATGCATTGAAATCCCACTAGTTTTCAGAAGCATAAAGTACATGTAGAACAGAATGTAACATGTAAATAGTCAGAGTTTTCTTGGTGAATATAGATTAAACATAATGATCTTTGATTGCCTAAGAATTTCTTAAAGTTATTGTTTTTAATAGCTAAGTAGTTTTCCATTGTGTAAATATACCACAATTTCTGTATCTATTCCTCTGTTGAAGGACACCTGGGTTCTTTCCAGCTTCTAGATATTATAAGTAAGTCTGCTATGAATACTGTGAAACATATGTCATTGTAATATGTTGGACCTTTTTTTGGGTATATGACCAGGAGTAGTATACCTGGGTCCTCAGGTAATACTATGTCCAATTTTCTGAGGAATAGCCAGACTGATTTCCAGACTGATTTCCATAAGTATGTGTTCATTTCTGTATCTTCAGTTCTAATCCATTGATCTACCTGTCTGTCTTTGTACCAATATTTTTTGTTTTGTTTTTTTATATCACCATTGATCTGTAATACACTTTGTGTTCAGGGATGTCCATTCTCTGGAATTTTCTTTTTTTGAGAAATTTTTTCTACCTTGGGTTTTTTTATTATTCCAAGTTAATTTGCAAATTGTTGTTTCTAACTTTATGAAGAATTGAGTTAGAATTTTCATGGGGATTTCATTGAATAGGTAGATTGCTTTAAACAAGATGGCCATTTTTACTATGTTGATCCTTCCAATCCATGAGTATGGGAGATTATTCCACTTTCTGAGGTTTTGATCAATTTCTTTCTTGAGATGCTTGAGTTCTCTATGATACAGATCCTTCACTTTCTTGGTTAGGGTCACACCAAGGTATTATATATTCTTACAGGCAGGAATAATGCTAAATAAAAATAATACCAGAAGAGAAAATGTAATATTATGAAAGTAAATTTCTAATATATCCCAGGTTGCATGTATAGTTTCCAGGGATTATGCACAGCCGTGCAGTCATGGCTTAGTAGATTCACAGACCTTATTTTTCTCTTTTTAGCTTTGACTAAAGTGAAGGTGTGTGATTAGATTTCAACATGACTCATGCCAAGTAGTTTGATGTTTGTATTTTTTACACAGATCTGGTCTACAGGTCAATACTTGCGTGATTTATAACTTGAACTTTTAGAACTGACAGAGACCTCCAAAAACAGACACCTGGATGAACTTTTTATTTTGCTGCATTTTAAACTAAGTATTAAGAGCAATTGGATGTTGTTTTAGGAAGTATGATGATATATTTTTAAGAAAATGTCTCTTACACTCTAAAAGGCAGGAAGGTTTCCTAGCCCCACAGCTGAGTTAGCAATACCCCTTGAGGTCTCTTAAGACTTGGTTTGCCCTCCTACTGTGTATTCAGCCTGTTTGTGTAAAGTACATTTAGAATACCTTTGGACCAACAAACATTACTTGCTTTGGATTTTTCATTTAGTTAACTTTTCCAATCTGTTTTTGCACAACTTTAATCTTATGTATTCTTTGGTGCCACCGGCTCAGAGCAATATGCCTGTAAGAGTGAATGATAATCATTCATTGAAAATAGTCAATGAGTTGAAAGAAATTTTATACAACAAATATCTGCTATAAATATCGAATTCAACATGGGACTATAATTTAATAATTGTATGTTTGCAGTGCTGTTTGCTCTCTTGGTCAGTTGGGATGTGTTGGAGTCGGTAACTTAATCCCTTTAAAATTCTGTTCAAGGTTTCTATGCAGTGCCTCATTCCTTCCACATGTGATACTTTCTGTACTGTTCAATAAATAGAGAGCAAAACCCTATGCTAGAGAGACACAGGCAATAAAAACAGATCTAAAATACACAAGACACAGAATGAACATAAGCTAAAAACCACAATCTACATACTGGAAGCACCAGGAAAGTTCATATTTGGGGTCCATCTTGGTAAAATTTGCCTGATGGGAAATGTTCAGCTTTCCTTCTGTAATGCGGCACATATTGGTGTCTTTGAAGTTGTCTTTAACATCTTTGTCCAGTGTAATGTAGTAGTAAATCTGAGAAAATACATAACCATGTTTAGGACAAAAAATTCAAACAAATATGCTTCTCAGTTTAAAAAGTAAAATAACTTCATGGTTTCTGATATAGAAAAATTGAAAGTCCTTCCTACTGCTGCATTTTTTATCATAATGATGACGGACACTTACTGAGCTGAGTCATTCACAAAGAAAATAAAGCCACATCCAAGAACAACCATGTTTATAAGCTTATACCAAATGTATCTGTGAGTTTTTTTCTGCTATTCCATTAGCATGTACTCTTTGTATTTTGTTGGTTTTTCACTCAGAGTCTCACTATATAGTCCTAGCTTACCTGGACTCTCTATGTAGACCAGGTTAGTTTCAAACTGACAGAGATCCACCTACATGTAACTTCTAAATATTAGGATTGAAGAGTATCTCACCAAGGCAAGCTTAACATGAGCACTTATTTCCTAGATATTCATTAATAAGTACACAGGTTTTGAGAAAGAAAAGGTTCATTCATATTTTTTTTCTTTTTTACTAGATTTTGAGAATTTTATACAAGGTATTTGGATCATATTTGTCCATCTTCCACAACTCCTCCTAGATCTAAATCCCTTCTCTACCCAGTTTAATGTTCTCTTTATGAAACAACCATTGTGTCTAACATGTACTACCTAAATACTCTCAAAGATATGTGGTCATCACTGAAGCATGAAGAATGTACCAGGTCTGCACCATTAAACAAGCTGACTCTCTCTTATCCAGAACTTACCAATTGACAATACTTCCTCAGCTATTTGTAGGACTTCTTGTTTATCACTATCTCAATGACAAAATTTTGTCTTGCTTTCAATGATTTCCAAGGCCCAGTATCAAGGTGTTCCCAAACTCATTTTTTTCTTCTCCTCCTCCTAATTTTCCTCCTTCTTCAATATCTCCCTCTTTCTTTTTTGCTCCTCTTTTTCCTCCTTTCTTTTTTGGGGTTTTTGTTTTTTCATTTGTTTTAAGACAGGGTTTGTCTATGTAGGACATGCCTGGTCATCTTGAATCGCCATATACAACTCTGTAGAGAGCCATTTGTGCTGCACCCAAACATGGCGCTGGCTTCCCGCCAATGACTCAGCAAACAGAGCCCAAGAGACAGCGCGCATGTGCCACAGACATCACAGTCTGCTCTTGGGGCATGCTAATGAGTTACTGGAGGGCACACCAATCAGGTAGCAACATGAGTCTCCTGGGCATATATAAGCAGTGCATTTTTCTTCCAGGTGGGTCCCCTGTTCAAGAGTACTGTACAATAAAGGTTGTTCACAGAAGAATCCTGTTATTGCACACCTTTTCCTGCCGGCGGGATGTGGGGCATGCGACACAACTCTTTTTTTTTTTAAACAACTTTATTTTACAAAACAAAGATAAATGTACAGATTTTAAACATTTTTTGCTTAAAATTATACATTTTTTGTCAGTACTTTTTTTTAGATTTTAACATAATTTTTATATAAAACTATATGAATATATTTTTTAGTCAGTACTTGATTTTTTCAAGGTTTGGTTGTATGCCTTGAAAACTTAATAGTTACAATGAGCTAAAGTACATGTAAAACAAAATGTAACATGGAAATAGTTAAAGTTTTCTTGTTTTGTAAATATTTTTTTGTTTTGTTTTGTTTTCTTTATTTCTTGGACTTCATACAGTCTGTGAGTTGTTTCTCGGAGAGTGCAAGCCTCTGGGGTTAGCATCCCACTATCAGTGACTGCATATTATGTCTGTTTTTTTGTGACTGGGTTATCTCACTCAGGATGATATTCTCTAGTTGCAGCCATTTTCTTAAGAATTTGGTTAAGTCATTGTTTCTGGTGGCTGAGTAGTATTCCATTGTGTATATGTACCACAATTTTTGTATCCATTCATCTTCTGAAGGACATCTGGGTTCCTTCCAGCTTCTGGCTATTATAAATAGAGCCGCTATGAACATTGGCGACACAACTCTTAAGCTGGCCTCATACTCACAGAAATGTGTCTTTCTCTGCTGTCTGTCTGCTGAGATCAAAGGCATGCAAAGCTACTACTTCTTACTTAAACCTAGTTCAATCTAAAATATATATATGCTTAGTTAATATACCTAAATATTTAACTTTTCAATTAAACGTGAAGAAATAATTTTTCTTTTAAAATGTTACTTATTAAAAGAATAGATGATTTGGTTAACTCAGTGTTCAAAAGCAATAAGCCCCCCCCCCCCTTTTTTTTTACTGTGATTAGTTACGTGAACTATCCAGTTGCTTCCAGAAGAATGCTTCATGATTTTGGCTCTGACAATATTTTTTCCCTTCATCTTCACTGACCCCTGAGATGCGGGATGAATAAGTGTGATTCAATGTCTTGTTCAGCACTTAGCATTTGATATCTCTCCTTCTTAAGACTTTGATAGCTGTAGTTCTTCATGTTAATCACCATCTATTGCAACATGAAGATTTTATGATAAAGGCTAAGAGATGTACTAATTTATGACTCTAACAAAATATTAAGTTTAATACTTTGTATCTCTTGTAGAATAATAATTGTAGCTTATCCATAAGGGTCTATGAACTTCCTAGTTATACTGTCCTAGCCCAAATAACAGTGCCAGTTGTGGGTTTCATCTTGTTAAGCAAGCCAAAACTGCAACCAAAGACATTGGTTGGTTACATCTGTGACATTTGTACCACTATTACATTAGTAGTCATGTCACACATACCGGTTATTAACGTAAACAGCAGAATTTATACCTTGATTAGAGCGGCCATGTCAGACAGACCAGTAATTAGTGTGGATAGTAAAGTTCACAACTGGATAAGAGTAATGATTACATTTTTCCTCTAGTACCTGCATAGCACCTCCCAGCAGTATAAAATATAATCAATAAGAATAAAGCTTTATGTCTGTACTAGCTTGATTTTGGTTTGTATAGTTTATGATTCAATTATATTGTTTCTTCAGAGATAGGGTGGATTTTTTTAATTTTTAACATTTTTTTCTGAGGGTTTATTATGTGATTGCTATATTTACATCATTTCTACCTCTACTGTCCCTCTTCAATTTTCTCTTCACTGCCTTTCAACATCATGATTATTTTTACTTACTGCATATGAAATTATATACACTAGTATATATCTATATGTATATATCTATACACATATATCTATACACACACACACACACACACACACACACACACACATATATATATATATATACATATTTTTGCATGCTGAGTTCACTTAGTGTTGGTTATATGTGTTTATGTTTAGTGATGACCACTTAGTTTGGTTAATCCATGACAGTGCTGATTGATGCTCCCTATTTTGGCATTCATTAACTGTCAGTAAGTTTTCTTGTAGAGATGGGACTTTGTGAGATTTCCCATATCCATTTTGTATATTAGGTGATTTTGTAATTGGTCTTATTGAGGTGATGATATTGTTAAAATTTAAGGGTGTTGCTCTTTGTCAGAGACATCTTGCTTCTCTAGATTTCTGTCCTATCTTCCACAGTCTGTTCATGTGAGACCTGCCTTCAAACTGTTGTCAGGGCCTTCCAAGAGACCCCGAAAACAATATATGCTATTGTCATACCAGAGTTTGAAGTTAAGACTCCATTACTGAAGACACCATATAGTTTTGAGTTTAAGCACTGATATGAAAATGATCTGGAAGATTTTCCCCTGAGGATTAGATCTCACAGGACTGGAAGGTATTATAAAAGATGCAAAGAAAGAAACAAAAATTTCATACCTAGCTATGCTCAAGAATGTAAAAACCTTTATCTTGATGTTAGCTAAGACCTAAGAACTATCTGATTGGAATTTAGGCCTGCTAAATAGTAGGAAATACTGTCGGCATAGCAAACTACCATTGGCTGGTATGATCATGCAACTTAGGTGAGAAGCCACTGCATTTAGCTTTCTAACAACATCATAATTTCCAATTTTGTTGAGAATAACTAGCCTTATAGTTATAAAGAAATGTAGCTTATTTTATATCCAAAAATAACCATATTTGGTCAAAAATGAAAAGAAAAGTAACTTGGTGGCACCAGTCTCTAACTGATACATTAACAATACAACCTTTACATCTAAGGCTTAGAAGAACCATGGAAGAACAATTTCATTTTCTTAAAAACTTCCAGTTGATAATCAAGACCATGGGCAATATCCTTTGATATTTGGGTGTAGATAGGACCTCAGGTGTCAACAAAGACAATAGCAGTAACCCATTTCTGGCATTTGGGATTTTTCTCTGCTACCCTGTGGTGTTTAGTTGCAGTATTATTGTCCTGTTATAAGTTAACTGCACCTTCTATGCGTGTATTTAGATATTTTCACAAGATGGATGTCTTACATTTTTATAAAATGTTGTAGCATTAGTCATTGTTCATCATCTCCCTTCTCTGTCCCCTTGCTGCACATATATTCTGGTTCCACTCTATCTCCATTCCATGCCACTGTGCTCTATCTCTCTTCCCTTGAAAGACCAACCACCACTGTCAGTAACTAATTTCCTAGTCCCCATGGGTATTCCAAACAGATACAAGCATCTGAGGACTCAAAGCTAACATCCAAAAAAGAGGAGACCACACATGCCATCTCCCTTTATTGCTAGGTTTTCATTTTGGCTGGGTTTTAATATCCATCCATCTACCTGTGAATTCCATGGTTTAATGTTTTAGAAGGTATAGCAATAATCCAATGTGCAAATGCACCATACTTTCATTAACCCATGAACACCTAAACTGCTTCTAAATTTTGGGTGTGGTAAATAGAAATGAAATGACCGTGGATGAGTAGGTGTCTCTGGAATAAGATATAAAAACTTTTAAGTATGTGCCCAGGAGCATTATTTATGGGTCTTGTGGTAGATCAATTTTTAGCATTTTGAGAAACTCCACACAGATTTTCATAATGGTGCTATTATTTACACTTTGACCAACAGTGAGGAGTATTCATTTTTCCCATATCTGCACTAATATTTGTTGTCTTTTTTGTGTGGTCTTTTTGTACTGTTTAATTTTGTTTTGTTTTGGCTTGATTTTGTTTTGGTTTGGTTTCTTTTGTATTTGCTGCTGTTGTTTTATCTCAGTCATTCTGATTGGGGTGAGATAAAACTACAGACTAATTTTTATTAACCTGATGGCTAAGAGTACGCAACATTAAATAAACTCCTGGTTGTTATGTATTTCGTCTTTTGAAGATGAACTGTTTAGTTACATGTTTCATTTTTAAATTGTAGTGATTGTTTGCTTTTTTGTATACATTATGCTCATGTGTGGGACAGGTTATGAATCCTAGTGCATATGCAGAGGTCGAAAACAACAGTGTGAGGTTAGTTTCTTCCTTTTACCTCCACATGAATTTCAGAAATGGAACTTAGATCCCTAGATTTGTTCAGGAATGGACATTATCTGCTGAGCTATTTTACTAGCACTATTTATTTTCTAACACATTAGGTAAGAGTAAGGACAATTTGCAGAGATTGCAAGATGGCTCAGCAGGTAAAAGCACCTGCTGCCAAATTTGATGGCCTGAGTTCTAGTCCCAGGAATAACTAACGAAGTTTAAAAGAATAAGGCTGGCAATTGTTCTTTGACTCCCATTAATGCACTATATCATGCAAAACATACCCATGCATGTATGTATTTATACACATGATAATAAATTGAAATGTAAAAAAAGATAAGAAAATGAATTGTGATTCAAAATTCATTACAGTTCTGTAAATTTAGGCAGCAGGTAATCTACAATGTAGTGTTTAATTCAATATTATGAGAATATAGTGCAATAAAAACAATAAAATAGAAATTATTACTTTAGCTGTCAAACACAGTATCAGTTAAATTTGACTGGCTAGTTAGAAGATACACAAGTACCAAGAACTTTTAAAAATTTGGAATCTAAAGTTTACTCCTATGGTGAGTTCTCTACCTTTGCGGGAAGCTTTATGAACAGAATAGAATCAGGGAGCTTTTTTATGTCATGTGACAATGACACACATGGCTCAGTTGAGTTGGTGAAGGTAATTTTCACTAGGAAAGTCCCAGAATGGACAACGTCAAAGGAATTTATATATACTAGTATATATCTATATGTATATATATATATCTATCTATATATATACATAAATATATACATATAGATATATACATATTTTTTCATGCTGAGTTCAGTTAGTATTGCTTATATGTGTTTATGTTTAGTGATGAGCACTTAGTTTGGTTAACCCATCACAGTGAAGACTGATGCTCCCTATTTTGGCATTCATTAACTGCCAATAGGTTTTCTTGTAGAGATGGGACTTTGTGAGATTTCCCATATTCATTTTGTATATTAGGTGATTCTGTAATTGGTCTTATTGAGGTAATGATATTGTTAAAATTTAAGGGTGTTGCTCTTTGTCAGAGACATCTTGCTTCTCTAGATTTCTGTCCTATCTCCCACAGTCCGTCCATGTGAGATATCCCTTCAAGCTGTTGGTCAGGGCCTTCCAAGAGACCCCGAAAACAATATATGCTATTGTCATACTAAGTTCCCTGAGATGTCCTCTGCCTTCCATATCAGTGACACAGCACTGTCCCTCTGATAAAAAACATTGAACATTTAAGGACAAAAAGTTCAAGGAAAGCACATTACAGGAGTGCCCTGTATCAACCTGAAGCATGGGCAATGAAGGCAGTCATAAGAAAACACATGATTAAAGCACAACAGCAGGCAGTGGAGTCGCAGTTAACTGGGATATGATGGAGGGACAATCCCCTGCACAGGACACAGTCTGACTTTCTTCTTTTGGCTAGGAGTTGGGAGGTCAGGGGCAGGATACTGAATCACTTGATTAGATTTTTTCCTTTTTTTCTGTTTTAACAGGAAATTATTTCAAATGGGTTTTTAAATTAAAAGAAGTATTTCTGAACCTCTGATATCAAGAATAGGCCAGATTAAAAAGTAACACAATTATTTCCTGTGAAGAGAACTATAGAACTCAATGTCTATCAATTAGCTTTTTGCCTGTTCAATACTGAAGGATGTAACTTTTCTCTTCTAAGATTATGCAGCAACTCATTTCCAAAGGCCATTTAAGAATAAGATTGGATTTTGGGGGAGGAAGAACAGAAATGCCAATAATAGTCTATGATCTTAAATGACAGACTAAAACCCAGAAAGAACATGGTGTGAATTTTTTAATTTTTGTTCCTCTCCTGAATTCTCATTGCAAAAGAGGAACAATTTAGCTACTTCAATACCCTGTAGCTATTTGAAAGTTTTGGATCCCTTTAATAGTTCTGCAAAAACTCTTGTTATTATTATTATTATTCATAATAATAATAGCACATAATCACTGCATAGGTTTACAGAATTAGATGACATTAATCACATTAATGGCAATGATTACCTTGTGATAGGCTTTTATAGTAACAAGCATGTGTAAGCATAGCACATAAGTGAGCAACTTTGTTTGGAACCTCCTGGGACTTAAGGAGTTGCCTGCCTACATGGTAAGACTTCTGTGGTGGTTTGAGTAGCCATGACCCCCATAAACTCATGTCCATAGTGAATAGCACTGTTAGGAGGTGTCACTGTGGTGGGTGGGCTTTGAGGTCTCTGATGCTCAAGTTACACACAGTGTGGCACACTCTTCTTCTGCTGCCTATGGGTCAAGATGTAGAACAATCAGCTCCTTCTCTATCAAAATATCTGCATGCTGCCATGCTTCCCTCCATGATCATAGACTAAACATGTGAAATTTTAAGCCATAGATGAATGCAAGGGGGAATTTGAATCATCATCATCCAATTTCTATATTGAGAAAATAAAATTCAAAATAAGGAAAGATTTATTTTTTGTCACAGATTTAAAGGCTGATAAATGGAGGTTCACATAGTAAGTCTGGAAGTGGGTCACTCAGAGTTGCCACACACCTTATGGCAGTGGTATGTGTGTGGTTTTTGCTAGAAAGATATGAACAAGCATCCAGTGACTGTACATATTGAGCTAAGAAGAGATCAAAGCAGAAGTCATGGAAGTGTACTAGAGTTACAGAAGTATGAGTGGTTTCTTACAGGAACATGAGTGGCTAGGCAGTAGTACCTACAAAAGCCACTCTATCTTGTGCTCTGACTCACAAATGCTGCATCACTAGAACTCCATGAACAAGTTGTAAGCAGCTTCATAGATAGTCCAGTCTGCCTAGTTATCCTTCAGGAGGACAGAAGCTTGTAAGTCAGCTTTCAGGGAGTTCCACTTTTTCTAGAGTCGTTTACCTCTGAAGTGTTGAAGAACCACTCTAGGATGTGGAAACTTCAGTTCTGAACTATCTGAACCTCATTGGATGCTGCTCTTGTGGAAAGTTTTCAAGTTGATGAATAAGGCTACAGAACAAGTGAATAGAGGGGAAAGGGATGAAAGGAAAGGCAAAAGAATATAGGAATGAAGACAGAGGAAGAAGAACCAGAGCGGGAGGAATCAAAGAGGGTTAGGAAAATAGCTTCTTGATTAGAGATTGAAACCCATGACTGCGTTCTGAACTCATCACTGAAAGGTTCTGTGGCTTGAACCTGTGCTGGCCTAGTGCAGGCTGTCACGGTCTCTGTGAGTTATACATGCATCTGTTTTCCTGTGTCACCTGTCTGCTCTGGAAAATAAAATCTTTCTTTCTCTTTCTCCATAGATTCCTAAGCTCCTAGGGCAGGGATCTAATGAATACAATTCATTTCTGACTGAAAGCTCCAAAATTCTTCACTCTCCATATTGTCTAATTGTGAAGATCTCCTCTAATGATGCCTGAGGCCCTGATCGAGGGGTTTAGTAGAATTTTGTTTTGAGTCATTTTCTTGTTATAGTCCTGTATGCAAACAATAGTATTAACTAGATTTTTTATTGTTTTAACTTGACATGTATTCTTTTTATTTTTTGTGCTGACATTTGAGGAAATGCATATCTCCCTCATGACACTTAGGCTAATATTTCTCTTCCTTCCCCCTCATGTTCAGTTCCAATAAAATTTTCCAATTTAATTTAGTGCACACAGGATCCTAAATATTTATATAAAATTTGACCTCTATACATTAGAGAAGGCTCGTGACCTTGACTTTCTGAAACTGGCCCAATGTGCTTATGAAAGTCATCTATGAAGAACTCTTGTTGCAAATGTTGGGTTGGTAGAAGTATCGAGAAGAAGATACAGGGTCCACAAACCTCCGCTCTATACTCCCTTCTGCATCCTAACTGGTATGGATGTTGTTAATGATTTTATCAAACTACACACCCATGGAAATGAATACAAAGAAGCAGAATGAAATCAACAAGAGGCATATAGCACACACTTCCTACGCTCTCATTCGGCAAAGTGGTATTTTCCTAAGAGAGAATCTGACTGAAGAGTGTTTAGAACAAGTGCATATTACTTTTATACTAGAATTACATATAAATGTACAATTACATCGAAAATATACGGGAAAGAACAGCTTGTTCAAACTTTAGTAAACGTAGACTATGAAAACCTTTTCAAATATAATGTTACAGAACATGTAAAAATAAAATTGAATTATTATTTATTTTTAATAATATTATTTATTCTCCAGAGATATATATATATATGCAATATTTGAAATAAATATGATGCAGTATATATAGTCACTAACCATATGTATAATAGTCACTTGCATTGGAATAATTCTTTTCATAATAGTACCAAACTCTTAATTTCAATCTGAAGTTAAATGAACTACATGATAAATTGAAAATAGAATATTGAGAATGTAATTCAATGAGAGAGCAGCTAATTCTCCCCTGCATCACTGAAAATATTTAAAAGTTTTCAGATGCTGCGGTGTGAGTGTATGTGTGTGTTTATGTGTGTAGAAAGACAGAGAGAGAGAGAGAGAGAGAGAGAGAGAGAGAGAATAGATTCCTACCTGAAAGAGGTTAGTGTGCTGTGTTGCATACAGTAAGAAGGCATGTTTAAAGGCTTGAGAGATGGATCAGCAGGTAAGCATGCTTGCTGATTTTCCAGGAGACCCAAGCTCAGCTCTCAGCAACCATTTATAACTTCCAGCCAATCGGACATCTGCTTCTGCCCTTTGTGGAAGCCTGAACACATGTGAACACTCACACAGAAATAGTAACAGCAATAAACTTAAAGAAGAAAAAGACATGCTTGAGAATTGCACATGTTTGTTTTGAATTGTTTTGAATATTTTAATAGTGGTTTATACCTAAGATCATTTGGAGTGCTACAATTTTCTTGGAAGGCCAAATTTCCCTTTACAAATATGGATATTCATGTATGTATCATGCATATTTTCATGGGTACATATTCATCATCCTAAAATGTTCTCTGGAAAGGCAATAAGTACTCTTAATTGCTAAGCACTGAGCTACATTTATAGCCCCAAGAAAGTTCAAATGTTGACCTTTCTGATTGCTTTATAAATAATTGGATATATGCCTTTCTCTACCATTTTTTTTCACATCTCCATATAAGCATATCTGGCCTAAAGTAGAATTCAAAAAATTCTCATATTTTTTAAACGTTATCTTGGCATTCATAATGGTAGTTAATGGATTTTCTGGATTGTGTCTGAAATGAGTGAGTGCTGTAAACACTGGGGAGAAGCCACAGCAGGTTCTTGGTATAGTGAATGCTGAACTTTTAAAAGATAAAATCACCGGAGATTAGAACATGTCTTTGACATTTTGTTTTCAGTCAGAAGGAAGGTCATAGCTAAAAGGTCACCAAGAAGAATTCACTCAGCAAATAAACAATGCTATTATTTTGCAAGAGAGTGACAAACTGCTTGCTGCAGCCCGTTGAATATGAAGGGGTATTGCAAACAACATTTTAAACTCACCTGTAGCCTTCTGTTTGTAAGTTTTGAAATGTAAAAAGAAAATCAAATCATACTCATCTTCCAATGGTTAATGCTTGGTACTTATTTTCTTATTAGCATTTTACACTTTGAACTTGGAATTCAAGTCTCAGATTTGCTAAACATTTGCTTGGTAGTAATTGCATGTTGCACTTTTGTATTCATCCTACTTATTCAAATTGCCTTGGATGCTCTCTCGTTCCTCTGAAGATCCTTACCTCTCTTATGGTAGCTTTTTACAAAAAAAATAAAATAAAACAAGTCTAAATTTACTGTTAAAGAGTGTGAAAATTGAGAACTGGCTTATAATTAAAGGTGAAAAACTGGGCCTTCTTTAATAGTACAAAACAGCAGTTCTTGTTTTTTTTTTTTATGTACTGCGGGTTAAAGTATACCCTGGGACAGGTGTATTGAATTAATATAAAAATTCCATATTAAAACCTTATAGCTAATTTTAAACAGCTGAGAACAAATGTGGTAATGTACTGCTTCTACAATGTTTATACTTGGGGTTTGAAGGCAAGACAATCAGGAGTGCTGGCGAGGCTGCGGAGAAATAGGAACACTTCTCCACTGTTGGTGGGGTTGCAAGCTAATACAACCACTCTGAAAATCTGTCTGGCGATACCTCAGAAAATTGGATATAGTACTACCTGAAGACCCAGCTATTCCACTTCTGGGCATATACCCCAGAGACACTTTAATACACAACAAAGATATATGCACCACAATGTTCATAGCGGCTCTATTTATAATAGCCAGAAGCTGGAAGGAACCCAGATGTCCTTCAGTAGATGAATGGATACAAAAATTGTGGTACATATACACAATGGAATACTACTCAGCCACCAGAAACAATGACTTAACCAAATTCTTAAGAAAATGGCTGCATCTAGAGAAGATCATCCTGAGTGAGATAACCCAGTCACAAAAGAACAGACATAATATGCAGTCACTGATAGTGGAATGCTAACCCCAGAGGCTTGCACTCCCCCAGAAACAACTCACAGACTGTATGAAGTCCAAGAAATAAAGAAAACAAAAAATATACATATATTCACAAAACAAGAAGACTTTGACTATTCCCATGTTGCGTTTTGTTTTGCATGTACTTTACGCTTATTGCAACTAGTACGTTTTCAATGCATACTGTCAAGCCCTTGAAAAAAATCAAGTACTGACTAAAAAACATATTCACATGGTTTTATGTAAAATTTATTTTAATGTCTGAAAAAACAGTACTGACAAAAATGTATAATTTTAAGCAAAAAAATGTTTAAAATCTTTACATTTATCTTTGTTTTGCAAAATAAAGTCGTTTAAAAAAACACTTTAAAAAAAAAAGGAGTTCAAGGTCAGTCTGGATTTCATAAGACCCTTGTTTAAAATAAAAGGCCATGAACCATTCTTTCAATGTCAAAATCTATCTTAAATGCTCACTTCAGAGTGATGTCGCATCAGCATATATTTTAAGGCAAAATATTTTAAATATTAAGTTTTATTCTTTAATAATAAAACAATGCAACAAGTTCCTGACTTTGTATTTCTTTTTCTTTTCAGATGAGCTAACAAATTCTTCAGAAACAAGACTGTCACTAGAGGAGCTTTTGGGGACAGGGTTTGGACTTCATAATCCAGAAGCTCGGTGGATAAATGGTAGGTGTAGAACATTTCATGTATCTTGTTAGTTTTGAGTTCTTTTTAACACATCAAGAAATGATGCAGGAGCTGGAGAGATGGCTCAGTGGTTAAGAACACTGACTGCTCTTCCAGAGGTCCTGAGTTCAGTTTCCAGCAACCGTGCGGCGGCTCACAACCATCTGTAATGGGACCTGATGCCCTCTTCTGGTGTGTCTGAAGACAGCTACAGTGTACTCATACATAAAATAAATCTTTATAAAAAAATGATGGTTAAAGTGAATGCGTTACTGTACCTCATCCTAAAGAGAATCAATTTCTCAGCAATGTGTTAATGTAGCCATAGGTGTTTCTATGTTTAAAACTGACTGTGGTGTATCTACTATTCTTTACTTGTATGTGTTTCTGTTTTTGTTTTGTGGTTATTATTTTGACTGTTTTGTTTTGTTTCTGCACCAGAAATGAAACAGCTTCAGCTTTTCTTAAATAAATGTTTGGCATGAAAGCAAAATATGAAACAAATCATTGTGTGTTGTAACTTGACCTTTTGTTTTGTCTTAATGGACGCTAATAAGAGGAGCTACTAGCTAAACTAACCAGCAAAAAATGTGTTTGTGAGAATAGTTCCAAGTCTCATTTTATTTTTCTTAAAAATTTGGAGTGTATAAATTGTGTGGAAAGTAGAAAGCAGCACCTAATTGACGATATCCTATTTTGATATTTACTTTACTGATATTCAAGAGATGTAATACTATTGTTACTAGAGGATAATTTGTATAATAAACCAAAAGTTTTTTCTTTTGATCAGTTAAAGACAATCATGCTCCATTACTTTTCCAATAAAAAAAACCCCAATATGATTATTCTAATTATGTAGAAATATGTAAATATGTTAATTGAGAATAGACTTTTTAATTCCATTAGTTTTGGCACATTTTAATTTGCAAGTTCTTTTTCCCCTGTCCCCCCCCCCCCACAAGAATTCTCTGTATAGCCCTGGATGTTCTGAAAGTCAATCTGTAGACCAGGCTGATCTTGAATTCAGAGAGCAACCCTCCTCTGCCTCTCAAGTGCTAGAATTAAAGGCATATACTACCATCATGCAGCCTAACAAATTGTAATAATAAGAAATTAACTCTTCCTTTCTGGAAGCTATTAAAAGAATATACCATTGTTCATAAGTGTAAGGGTTTAATTAAGCTTGTTTATTCAACCTTAAAATAATTTCTAGAAATAAACAAGAACATGGAGGTATCTTTAAAATTAATGGCTTTAATGGACAGTTGCCACCATTTTTGCTGAATATATCAGTTAATATTGGTTGGAATGCAACTGTGTGTGTCCTGGAGTTTGTATGATAGGCAGAAATTTCTACAAAGCAGAGATTTTCTTAATGCATTGGTTTATCATTTTTTGGAATTTTGCATAAATGTGAGACTAGCTCTCTAAAGATTTTAGCTTTTCTTTATGATTAATAATATTGTATAGTTTCATTACAAATAAGTATTTTGTTTAAAAAAGGCTACTAAAATATTATTATCAAGGACTCTCTTGATTCACAGGTCTCTCACTGTTTATTATTCCCAGGAGACAGTTGCAATTCAGTATTGTACATATAATTGCCAACAAATATTTCATCAGGTTACCTGATAAAAGGGATGATTACAGAATCCTTTAAACATTAGTGACATTGAAAATTACTAGACTCAAAATTATGACTCATACTCTCTTTCAGTAAACAAGGTAATGAACTGAAATGTAGACATTTTTGTATTGAGACTTTAGAATGGAAGAAACAAAGTATAACTTTCATTGCCCTTCTCAGACCAGATTGTACTGTTGAAAGATACATTCTACTCCAGTGCACAGTTGGCACCATGGTATTCTAACACCTAAGAATGAACTGACATCACAGCAGGGAACTACAGGTTAAGCTAACATACAGGTAATATCTTGTACAAAAAAAAATGCTGTTATAATTCTCAAAGGTTGAAAATCAAATACTTGGTGTTAATTGGTTTGGAAGTAACTCTTTAACCACCTTTGATGAAATTGACCTTGAGATGTTACATTGGGGCAACTCTGCAGAGTTCCTACAACTATAATATTCTAATCCATTAGAGACATATTGTTTATGAGAAGATTTGGTATCAAAGCAATATTTCAAACTGGAAGATACAGAATCTAAGCTCTTAAAGCAGGAAGTCTGTGTAAATACAACAGAAGGTATTTCCTTATAACTTGTAGTTTGTAAACAAAGACTGTTTCCAATCAATAGTGTTACTGGAGTTATGATCAAAGCCTGGGTCCTGAAACACCCCCATAAGCCAGGTTCAGATACCGAGGCTTAATAATCTACTTAACAAACTACTAACAGTAAGCAAAGAAAGTGGGAGATTTATATAATGTGGTAACATTGGTAAGGAGAACCGTACCTCTTTCCAAGTGTGTCTTTAGGGTCCTCACATCTGGTTTAAGCTTAAATAGACAACAAGAGTTATATTTATAGCTAACAGTACTTACTGGTCAAGCTGTGATTTTGCCCATGTTGCTTTGTCATTGTTTTGGTTCCTGTGTCTCATGCAAGATTGTAAGATTGTTATATCTCTTCCCTTTCAGACAAGTTCCTTTTCTGGCTGACAACAAGCTTCAGCCTTTTCCTTCTTCTGCCATGAAATTCATGAGTAAATTCCCATTACTTTGGGGACTGTTGTTTTAATGATCTGGTAGCCAAATTGAGGGACACAAGTGCATCCTTGGATTAGTCTTATTCCTTTAAAACAACATTTTGATCTTCAAAAGTCCATACATTTATGCAACATATATTGATTGATCTCATGGCCCACTATCCTCTGTAATATTCATGAATGTTTGCAACCCATCTTCCTAGCACAAAAATTTGTAAAAAAAAAAAAAAAAAAAAAAAAAAAAAAAAAAAAAAAAAAAAAAGAAAAGAAAAGAAAAAAGAAAGAAAGATATTAGAATAGATATATCTATGATCTGTACAAGCTTTCTCCTCTTGCTAGCAGTCACTAGATCCTTTCTTAATATATCACACATAACCAAAATAATTGCATGTGTACCACCTCCCAAGAAAAGGGCAACCTTGAACTCCTATTTGCAATTATATCAAAAAGTGAAAGATGGGTTTTCTCTTTGCTTTTACAGTTTTCTTAACATAAAAATCACCTGAATGAGTTCAAGCTAGCTCATTTTGTAGCTTCATTTAATTCTTGAAGGTCGTCCTATGAACACTTAGTGCATTATCATTTAAGAGAAGGAGAGTTCCTAGTTGGCCCTGGCATGTGTATTTTCATTGTCTTTATTAGTTCTCCAATGATATATTGGAGGAAGTCATGACAGCCTTAGATGGGTGCTGGTTCATTGTTAGCTCAATAATTGATTTGTCCAAAGTCTGATTTGTTCTTGAAATTTTCATATTTATAAATCTTTCTAATTATGCCACATTGAAACTTATTAAGTAATCTTTTAAAAAATCTGATAATTGTTGCATATTTACTTAGTGACCAGTTTGAGCATCAGGGAACAATCCAATACTGAATGTCATCCTTGTAAAGCATTATTAGGGGTGATGTTACACATGCTGCATGTCACAGCATATAACACTGAATTTACCCAGAAATTTGAGGTTGAATCTAGAAACTATTTCAAATACAGGGGCTAAACAAAACCTGCCTTATTTTATTTTGTAATATAATGATCTTAGACTTTAATAATTTTATACATGTATATAACACGTTTTGATAAAATTCCCCACTTCTTTTCCCCTTACTATTCACAGATCCACCCAGAGGCCCCTCACTTCTCCATTATTTGTGTCTGTTTTTTGGCTGTTGCTTAAAACCCACTAAATTCCATTACCACTGCCTTTATGTTTATAGGTACAATGTCAACTACTAGAGTACTGTCAACTTATCAAGGGCCATGACCTTGCATAAAACTGAGTCTCTCAGGTTAGCAGCCATCAGCAGTTAGTAGCTACTTCAGTTTGTGAGCTACTAGCACGTTCATGGTGAAATATTGGCTGCTTTGATCTTGTGTAGGTATTCATTTCTGTAGAGCAGTTTTTAATCATTATGTGTAGATTTATAAACTTTTAAACAATTCATAATGACTATTATAATAATCTCCCAGATTCATTGCCTATATCAATATACAGTTTCAGTCACTAAAACATCTGTGCCATTAATGACATATTTATTTTAGAAAGAAAACAGTGTTAATATAAAATTGGAACAAACATTTCAAAGAATGTAAGAGATAATTTATTATGGGCCCAAGTATGATTTACTATGGCCCAGGAAGACAAGTTTAGGTTACTCTGGTTCCACATTTTAACATGGTAACAGTTTGATTAAGTTTGTATACTCACAGAGGAAAGAAAGTTATTATGTTTAAAATACATTGCTAGCGATATTAAGAGTGCACATTACATCAAAACCAGGGGTCTCTCATCTAGAAGTCTCAGTTGCTCTCTGATAATTTTCTTAGCTTTTAGGTTGGTCAAAACCAGGGTTTGTTAAGACAGTAGATTTCAAAAGGCTCTATTTGTTATTTGTAAGGATGTTAATCAGACACATAGGTGGAGAGAAATGGTTATTAATAGGACTAAAGATAACCCAAGCTAAAATTGGCATAATAAAAATAATGAACTATTAGGGACCTGGGCCTACAACATGACAACCTCTCCACAGTCAATGATGCTGTTGTCATTAAGCAGACATACAGAAGTTGCAAAGTGTGAGATGATGTTCCTTTCAGAAAATGTTATACATGATAAAATACATAGTGCATTGCATAGAAGCTCATACTGTTGTATGGCACCAACTTTTATAGATAATCATCTGATACTCTTACATTTTGCCCATTTTATTCAATAAATATATTTGTGTACATAATATTTGAAACTAATAATGAAAATGTAACTTCTTCTGTCATGGATCATATATCACCAATATACAACATTTGATTGTCACAAAATTTCAAGCCCTAGGAAATAACTGCCAAGATGCTTTGAACATTGTTCATCAGCGACATAAATGAGTCCATCTCTCAGAGCTCCCCAATACCACTATGATCTGGGCCATTATCCACACTTTTTTACTATCTGTAATTCCTTCCAAAACTTCACAGTGTTAATTTTCACTTTGTAGGAATGACTGATGTTTATGCCAGCCACCATTCTCCTCTCTGCAAGCTACAAAGAGCATCCCTGAATTAGTCAGCCTAATTGTCAACTTGGCACAGTTTTGAGTCACCTGCGAAGGCATGTCTCAATTGAGAGGTTCTACCATAGTGAAATAACTTGTGGATATGTCTGAAGGATTATGTTGAATGTTGATTTATGCTGGAGGGTCCAGCCCACTATGAATAGCAATATTCTCCAGAGATGGTCCTGAACTAGATAAGAAAGCTAAGAACTTGTAAGCAAGGTATTTATGCATTCTTGACTGGCATGAGTAGCCTGGACAGAAGAAATGCTTCATGCAAAAGCATTGAGGTCTGTTCTCAGGTTCCTGCCTTGAGCTGCTGCCCCGATTTTTCACTTACCTGGAAGTGTAAGCCAAATAAATTTTTTTCTTCTCCTAAGTTGCTTTTAGTTGCATGCTTATTACAATAAAGAAGCAACTAGAATAAGCTCCCCCCCCACACACACACACAACTCTGTAGCCCATGCTGCCATTAAACATTAAACTCATGGTAAACATGTTTTAACTACTTCCAAAGACTGGAGTTGCATGCTTAATCATTATGCATAATTTCTCTAGTGCAGAAATGTTTATGTATCAGAGGTCTGTAGGCTCACAGATTTTTAAATGGGAGAATCCTTGTTTCTAGAGATGCTCTGGCGATCTGATAATTTTTGTAAATCTCCACAGACTCTTTCCTAGGAAGAATATTTATGCTTATAAAGAGGCATGGAAAAGTCATGGTTAACACTTTTATGAAAAATAAAGGACATTAATTGAAGTAATACCAACATTATTTACTATGACTAGAGATCTCAGCACTGGGAAACGCAAGAACATAAATTCGTGCTGCTGTTGTTTATATGTATTGAATGACTTTACCAGGCCTGAACTGTCATCTGTCATCATAACATGGTAGAGCTATAGAAGCCTTTAGGTATAACTATCCTTTTCCTTTTTTTAACTTTACCTAGAGCATATTTAATTTTTTTATCTTTATCCTTTGCTTTTATCATCTTAAACACTACATTCGAACATTACACAATATCTATTTAAGAATTTAACACGAATATACAATGTATTATGACCATACCCATTTCCTCCTCTAATTCCACCAAACTGTAATTGTTTTGACCATCAAATATAGTGACACTTACATAGCATCGAGATGAATATATATCTTCATGTCTTAGAGATGGCATGTTTTTATGCAGTGTAATTTGTAAAGACAAAACATAACACATAGATCCACATACAAAGTTAAATATAGGACTATGTCATTTTTCAATTACTCAACTGAATTTTAGTCAAAAACATTTATTTGGAAAATCATTGGCATTAGAAAATACTTAACTTAAAATATTAGCTAAAAATGCACTATATTCAACTAAATGCACATTCTTTCAATTTATTTTATATATGTCCATATTTATCTATGTGAATACTAGAAAAGCATGTGGTAAACATCAAAATCAAATCTGATAACATGAGTATGGTTGGGTACTCCTTTTCACTCTTTTCTTCATATTTTCCAAATTTCCAAAAATCATTTTCTTATTTTTCAACAATGAGGCGGTTACTAGCATTCACATGCTAATGTATGTAGATTCACTAAGTCAAAGAATAATTTTGTATTTATTGATGAGATTTGTTTATTCTTTCAATCCAGTCAGGAATGCATAGAAAAATAGGACGCAATGACTGATAAGATGGCTAGCAAAAAAAGATACCACCTAGGCTGATGATGAACTGAGTTCTGTCCTTAGGACCCACATGATGGAAGGAGACATCTCACCCCTAAAGTGACTTCCACACATGTACCATGGCATACAGGCATATACACATAGGTAATTCGATTAATAAAATGTTTAAAAGAGAGACAGAAGGTAAACTGCTGGTGTGGGGGCTTTGTATCCTCATGGAGGCACAAAAGAGAATATTAAACATTAATTTTTAAGGCATAAGAGATGGCTCAGTTGTTAAGAGTTCCTATTGTCTGGATAACACCCACATCAGGAAGCAAGCAACAGCTTCTGTCTCCAATACCCCTAATGGCCTCTGACTCATTATGCTGACTTCTTATACATACCTAGAATATTATGGAAATGATAATACACTTGATGGCTGAATCACTGCTTAGAAAGTCGAGAATCCAGTTAAGCATATAACGTATATGTTTTCATGACTAACTTTTCTTTTTAGAGTATCGATGCTAAAGTATTTTCATAATTATGGTGGACAGGTTCCTGATAAAAGGAGGAAAGAGTTTGCAACAGTATATTAGTTAGTGTATTTAAATTTCTCACAGCACCAGAACTACTTTATTGCTTTTAATATTTGTTAAATTCTAGCTTAAAACTGCTAGAAATTACAAATATTACCATGTTCTAAAAAATATCTAACACCCCAGAAAATTTGCATATAAGCTCCAGGTAGCCAAACTTTTGTTTGAAATTCAAATCTCATCAATTTTCTTAAAGTGAATGTTTTAAAGAGTCCATTCTATCTTAAAATTACAGTATTTATACTAAACACTCAGAAAGACTAAGAAAGAATTTACTCATAAACTAAAGTGGTCACATTTCA
Source organism: Micromys minutus (assembly GCF_963924665.1). Taxonomy (NCBI): domain Eukaryota; kingdom Metazoa; phylum Chordata; class Mammalia; order Rodentia; family Muridae; genus Micromys; species Micromys minutus. Next base: position 16,107,122 of record NC_137975.1, on the reverse strand, counting down.
GAGGGAAAAATTAGCGATCTGGAGAGAAGTACATCTGTGATTTAGAGGTGAATTGAAGTGATTGAAAAATTTAAAGAGAACTAGAAATATAAACTTAGCTTCAAGTGAGCTACCTGTTCTATTCTATGTGTTTGTTGAAACAGAACATTGAATTTTGATATTTAAAGGAAAAAAAGTGAACTTGCTTAAACAGGGTGGCACAGGAATATTTATATAGAGGATTTATTGCTTGCAGTGGTGTAAATCATGTTCATGACGTTCTGTGAGGTTCTGCACAAGCACAAATAAGCATGGGTGGTCTTCACTTCATTGGCACAATTGGCTTTTCTGTCAAAATTGTATAATTGTAGGTGTGTTGATTCCAATATCTCCATTTCTGTTTAATTTCTTATATATCAATCTAAGTACTTACCTGGCTGTTCTTTAATTTATTCAGCACATATCTATAATGTATAGTCAAGGCATTTTCTGCATACAAGTGTATAAACATTTGCCCTTCACTCAATGAAACTGTGAATACAAAGATTCTTTTCAAGCCACGCCCCATATCTTTTCATATGTCTCAGGTTTTATAAAATGAAATTACTAGTTAGAAAGGTGAGTAGTGTGGGAATCAGAAATACATGGAGAATTTCGTGAACTATCCAGTCTAATGAGGTTTGATGAGTTTTGTCCCCGTAAATTTAAAATATGCTTTGTCGCACTCACCACGCAGTCTTTCCATTACAATGTGCAGCTCTGGGAATATTTCCTCTCATTCTCTCTGAATCGTTTCCATTTGTCAGTGTCTTCAAATGATTGTAATAATCATGACTGTATCTAACCATGTATCACTGTTGTGACCGATAGAAAGAATAAAGTGAGAATCCACAGAGGCTGTAGAAACTACATGAACATAGTCCCTGAAGAGATGGGTCAGAAGTTAATGGCAATTGGTACTTGCTCTAGAGAGAAAATTGGTTCATTTCCTAGCATTAGCATTGGCTGAACCATAACCATAATAGTTATTGTAAATCTAGTTCTTGGGAGACAATGCTCTTTCCTAGTCTCTATATGAACCTATATTCGTGTGAACATACCTACATATAGATACTCATAATGAAAAATAGAAAAAAAAAAAAAGAAAAAAAAAAAACTCCATGAATCCTCTTGATTCAAACCAGGTAGAATAAAGGTTAAATAATAAAACTAGTGGTATTTTTTAAACCAGATCTTAAAACTAGAAAGATACATGTGAGAAGCAAGAAATGTTTGGTACATTCTTTGAGGAAGCATGGAGATTTAGAATAGGTATAGTGGGCAAATGTGCTCAGAGCATGAAAGAGAAAATTTGGGGGAAAGCACAAGAATGTATGAAGACCTTCAGGGGAATTATCCCAGTGTGTAAGGCTGAATATGGGAAACATGTTATGTGTGAGGGATAGAAACAGTCGATGTATTTCACAATTTGGATCAGCAAGTATTTATTTTACTGTGATTATTTATATTGAGTAGATGACACTTTGATTAAATAATAATTTGAAGCAAACAAGGTTAAAGTTTTGCCGATGACTGTCTGATAGCCATATTTTGCCAAATTAATGTGAATGGTTCTTTTGACAAATATTTACCTGTATGTTTATAGTATATCAGAATTTACATGTAATCCTGTATTTACAGAGCACATCCATATATGTTATTTAATTGCATGATGTTTTTTTTCTTTTTAATAAACCTTGTTTGGAAAAGAAGGTCATTATTTTTACCTTTTACAGGATTGAATAAAAACTCAAAATGGAAGGTTTTACTCTACAAGTTCCACAGCAATAATGGCCTATGTTTAGAAGCAAGGTCTTCTTAGTCCAGTGCTGGCGGGGACATGTGGGACATGTCTATTGAAGAATGATGACATATCCTGATATTAGATACTATCTATGATTTAAAATCCTGCCAGTTTATAGAAAACATAGGGGGAAAGTTAGATAATAAGAAGATTTCTGGAATTACTGGAATTTTTAGAATTCTTAGATTGTTTCAATTTGATATGATTTTGAGAAAATTAATTATTCATGTGTTTTTTTAAAGAAAGTCTTTGAAGTCAGTCATAATTTTAAAATTCTGCATAAATGGGGAAGGTGTTGATAGTACTTTTCTAATTCAATTTACTTTGCATCATGGTCCCGTTTTATTTTTTATTTTTATTTTTCCTATGCATGTACTTATCTCTAAAGTACTGATTCTGCATGATTGGGTCAATTTCATTGTTCTCTCAAGAACTCTGTATAATGTGCACTCAAATATTACATACCCCAAGTTTTATTGGATTAAGGAATACATTCTGAGGCATCTGTTAGCTGGAAAAATAGCTCGAGATGATATTTTTACTCTTCAATGGTTGACCCACAAAATAGGCCATTTAAAGCCACTAATTTTACCATGTGGGATATTTTATCATATTCACAGTTTCCTCTTATATATGTTTAAAGAAGTGTACACAAGAAATCATCTAACAAATCCCTTCTCCTATCTTCCTAGGTTACCTGTGTCTTGACAGTGAAAAAGAAAAGAGTGTTAAAATTTGCATGCTACTATAAAATGTAGAAAATGAAGCTGTAATATCCTCTTCATTGGGTCATCATTATGCTTCTGACAACTGAAGTTATGCTTTAGGGACCTCCCTGATACCCAGGCACTTTGTACTGCATTTTTAATGTGCCGTAGATAATGCGGAAGATCCTCTGAGTTTGAGTACAGACATGCTCATTTTATAAACAAAGAACTGCAGTTTAAAGCAAAAGAGGAGCTTGGTCAAGGCTGCAGTACTGGAAGTTAGCAGAAGGAGAATTTCAGTCTATGTATTCTCTCTTAATGAGCTTAGTGCCTATGATCAAATAGAAGTTCAAGGACCAGGATATTAAGGGAAAGGTAAATGTCAAAGAAGAGCAAATTACCTGGAGATGTAGCATTAAGTACATGCAGGATAATGTAAGAAACAGGGGTGCTTTGATCAAGATACACGATTTAGAGATATTATGAATACAGAGGAAACCTTTAAAACTGTTGTAGAATGGTAGCAAACATTGCACCAGAATTCAGGGTACAAATGCTCAGTGCTTGAATGTTTACCTAGGAAACTCTTCCTTTCTTCCTAGGGTCCAACTTATTCTTCGTGTGTACAGTATTTGCTGGGATGACATACACTTAATATCTTTGCAGTTTCCGTTACTTCAGAATTACCCAAATCTTGGTGAAATAATCCAACAGGATACAAATCCAGCCACACTCTGCAGATCTGTTCAGTCTAAACTTTGTCTTCTGTAAAGATAGGAAGATGTGGTGGTCATAACCAACCCTATTACTGTATTGCTGTTCTTTGTGCTCACTCACAGGATTCCCTCCCCCTTCTTTTGTTCTACTCTCAAGGGATTTGCTAAATGGCACAAAATCAATTGGCCTCACATTCCAACACTATTGTTATTTTGATGTTTATTGTTTTAGTCCACCTCCCTTCCTCTCCCCCTCCCTCTCTCTTTCCCTTTCCCTTTTTTCTCCCCTCCCCCTCCCCCTTCTCTCTCTCTCTCTCTCTCTCTCTCTCTCTCTCTCTCTCTCTCTCTCTCTCTCTCTCTCTCTCTCTCTCTCTCTTTTCTCTCTCTCTCTATCTGTGTGAGCTCGCATGTGTGTATATGTTTATGCTCTGAGTTAGTGTTATTAGATTACTTGGAGCCAGAGTTACAAATTGTTGAATTTCATCCTATGTAGTGCGTATTAAGAACATTATTCTGGTCCCCAAGAACAGCCTGTAGACTTAACCACACTGGCACCTCTCCATCTCCCAAGACTATTTTTTTAATGAGTACTCATGACATAACACCTGTCAAAACCTATACATATTTTTATGACTTAAATGTTAGTTATCACTGTTTCTAAAGAAAGCTGACTGTTTAGGAAATGCAGAAAGTCCAATGGGGGAAATTTTAGCTATGCTATCATTTTGTAAAATTTTTCACAAAAGGATTTATCAAATTTTTGCTCTGAACTTTTCAATTATATGTTAATGTGGAAATAATATTATCAATGAGCTCACCTGTGTGAATGATTTCTATGTAGATGTATACATTTATTACCTGTTTATGAGAGATTTTCTAATATTTCATGAAGTGTGTTTCATGCAAGGACACCAATATGAATTTAATTCAAAAGATGGAACAGTCAAGAATTTAACAGGAAGAGTGAGAAGAAATAGCAATGTTATTGCAGACATGCTAAGAAAAGGGGTTCTTTGCCCATTTACAGCTAAAGTATAAAGACTTTAGATAGTCTATCTAAAGAAGTAGTGTCAGGGCTGAAGCATCCATGTGTTTTTAAAGACATATGAGCATAGACAGGGTGCTATTTGAGAAGCGGAAGAAAATCAACTTGGAAACTCAGGGTTTGGAAGAGTAATGTTGATGAGCCATCTGTGCTACCTGAACTGAGGCAGCACCTTCCTGTGATATCTTCCAGCTTCAGGTTAGACTGTGATAGAAAGGAGAGATATGTCCATCTCTGCAAGTAGCTAGAAACATTAGGTGATTCTGTAATGGTGATAACCTATGGGAATTATTCATTCATTCAGTCAGTCAGTCAGTCAGTCAGTCAGTCAGTCAGTCAGTCATTAATTAATTTGTGTGTATGTGTGTGTGAGTGTTCTATGGACATGTTTGTGTCTCTGTGTGCATATGAGTAAAGGAGAATGTGTGTGAACTTGCATGTTGAGGTCACAGGTCAGCATCATGTATCTTCCTCAGTCATTCTTCACTGTCTTTTACAAGACTCACTCTCACTCACGAAGCCTGGCTAGCCACCAAAGCCCATATATCCACCTGTCATCACCTCCAGCACGGAAATTGCAATCATGTGCAGACTTCCTTAGGTTTTAATTTTGTGCTTGACTTCCAAATTTAGTCCCTTATTCTTGTGAGGAGTGGCTTACTTATTGAGACATATGCTTTCATATATATATATATTTTATATGTAATCAAAAGAAGTGAGCTCCCCATCTAACTTGAACCCTAAGAGTTTGCCATTTAATCTCCATTTCTCCAAAGAGGGTTACTTCCAACTATCAGTTTAGCTGCACTTTGGTTTAGCAAAGCAACAAAAAGCTCATAGACTGCTTCCACTTACTTATCCATGAACCAGAGAGGGAATAAAAACCAAAAAAAAAAAAAAAAAAAAAAAAAAAAAAAAGCCCACAATGCACCTCTGATCAGAGACAGCTCTCGTCTCTCATGACTTTAACCAAACACAGACAATGCTAATAAATCATTTAAAACTCATCCCCTTTCCTACTTCCTTCTGTAACACCTCGCCATAGGCCTGCTGTTGTCAATGACCATGTCAGCTTAATGAGCTGGAACACTCATTACAAGAGTTGTGCACCCAAGCCATTACCTTGTCACCAGTGCTGAGTCCTAACAAATAGCATTACAAAGCTGGTCGTTTGCACATATCTCTTCTCTGCTGATATTCCATGTGCACATAAAGTGTACCAATTCATTATTTACACATGCACCTGTCTGTCTTTGGGACAGGTTTTCTTGATGTCTGCCCTTTATAGTCCTGCTAATCCCTTGTCTTCTTTGCTTCCTTGTTGTGATAAAATAATTTTGTTTTGTGGTATACTCCTCAGCTTTTAAGTCATCCTAAGATTTGATCCTGTTATGCTTAAATATTGAAAGTCATGATGCTATCAACTTTATGGAGACTTTGCAGGAGCCAGTGCACCAGGCATGGTCTACCCTTACTGATACTGAATGGGACAGCATCTTAGACACTGAGTAGGACTACATCTAGGACATTTTAGCTCTCTTACTTTTTAAAGTAGTGCATCTTTCAGGTGTGAGGAGCAAGCAAGCCTATCTAAGGGGAAACCTCAGGGTTCCAGAAGGCAGCAACGGTTTTCTTTTGAGTATTCACACTCTCTCTATGGTTGTCTTTTTAACAACAAGACTGGGAAGATATTTTCATATTTGGTCTCATTTCTAAAAATGAATTTTTTTTCTGTTAGTTTTTTTCCAAAGTACCTATGAAGCTTTTAATGAATTGCTTCCTCTTTCCCTTTTCTATCCATTATAATGAGTCCTGTCTAATGAACCTCTTCTCACCAGCAGGCATCCTCTCAGGGCATCTAAGATTTGCCGTGCATGCTTTACTTAGACTTTCTCCTATGATATTGGTCCTAACTTCAACTCCAAATCTTTACCACACTGAGACCAAAATACTAATTCCTTGAAGAATTTCACTATAGACTGTCTTTTCCTTTTATTGCAGGTTCAAACACTATATTTCAATAATAAACAGATCATCAGACTTGGGGCAAGCACTTTTACCCATGGACCATCTCAATCGACCCAAATATTATGATTTTAGTGATTCCCCATAATAAACATGACCTTGAAACTCTAGTGGAAATTAAAAGTATGATATCAATTCAGATTTTGTTTCTCAAAATGATAATTATCTATAAAAAGACAGCAATAAAAGTGAGTTCATCTTTAGGATTATTCATTTTGAAATTATACCAGGACCTTTTATTGTCAATAATATAACTGGCATTAATATTTTTGAAACTGATGACTGATAATTTATAAAAATTCAAATGGACAACAACGTATTTGTCATTCTTAGTTTTGGACTAGAATCTCAAGTTTTCAGTTTAAAAACCATTTAGAAATTAAAATTTCCAGTTCATAGTTCTGCCTCAACACAGTATGTAATGTTGTAAATGAACAAAATTAATTCTAAGCAATGTGATATAATTAAGGATTCGAGCAGACCTTGTATGTAACACTTGCAGGTGAATAGTGTTAATGGTCATTATTGAAGTATTCACTTCATTCATTACAGTATTTCTTCTCCATCTGAGGCCTTAAACAGTGAAGGGCAGGGAGGGGAAAGAAGGAAGAAAAGGAGGGAAGAGAGAGAGAAAGAGAGAGAGAGAGAGAGAGAGAGAGAAAGAGAGAGAGAGGGAGGGACGGAGGGAGGGAGGGAGAATATGAAAGGAGGGAAGAGAAGGGATAAGTAATTTAGGATATGAGCAAAGTTTTGAGTCCATAGGTATGCTATATAGAATGTGCTATAGGATTCTGCTTATATGTATTTATGTATGTATGTATGTATGTATGTATGTATGTATGTATGTATGTATTTATTTATTATTACTTGGGAGTCTCTACATCCTCTGGGAAATTCACAGGGTTTAAGAGTGAACATTACTATAAACATGAAGGATTATTGTAGTATACATGGGTTATAGCCTTAGTTTTTGTTTACTTTATGTTTTCCTTATTATATTAAATGTATATTATATTTCAATAAGTTATATATGATAAATATTTCAAATACCCCAGTTTACAGAACTTACTCTGTATTCTCTGTGGATGATTTGGGGTAGTATTTAAAGAAAAAGATTTTAATTTGAGTTATGGTTTCTCAAGGAAATTAAGAAGAAATATTACAGTCACCACAGGAAGCAACCTCATAAGAAAGATGATGCAGTTTCTACCCATAGTTTTTATGGAGATATTTATGTGATTTGCCTGGAGCTTACTGAGCAGGCTAGACTGGGTGGCCTGGCAGTCCAGATATTTACTTGTTTCCAATTCCCAGCACTAGGATTACTAATAATTAACATGCTTGGTTTTTCTTCCTCATGAGTTTTAGATGTCAAACTCAGGTACTGATGTGTCTAAGACAAACATTAGCCACTTAGGTATCTCTTACCTTCCTTTAAACTATTTTTAGGCAGTATTTCTTTGGGATAGGAGAGATGAATTCGTGTTTAGGGGCATTTGCTACCTTTGAGGAGGACTAAAGTCTCTGTACTCAAGCTGGTCAACTCAAAACCACCTATAATTACAGGTCCAAGGGATCTGACAACCTCTTTTGACATATGTAGACTCTTTACACACATGGTCATATTCTAAACCAGGCATGAATGCATGCTCAAGCACACAGGCACATGCACATGCACACACACACGTGTGTGTATATATATATATTAAGTTGGCACTTTCATGAAAATTATTGAAGAACTCCCTTTATGTGGCAATATTACTATAGGTTCTAAACCTTCTATTTTCATTAATTTTATCAGCTACTTAAACCTAGCTTATCCAAATAATAGCCCTTAGTTGTTTCAGTTCTAGCATCTACAAAAATGCTTTTCTAGATTGCATAGCAATGGCAATCTTCCCTAGAATGTGAGAAATTCACATTTTACTCTATCTCCCAGGCAAAGATTACAGAGAAATCCCTCCTGCAGGAGATATTTGCAGCCTAGTTAGAGGGAGAAAAGGATCAAAGAAACTGATAGTACTCATTGGTGAAGGAAACAGACAGACATTTTCAAGACAGGATAATTCTATAAGCAGGATTTTACTTTCATACCAAAGCAGGAGTTTGATCTTGGAGTATTATAAGTAGAAGAAGCATGTATATCAAAAAGTGGTAGTTTTCCTCTTTAAAATATATAAAAATATTTGTTGTTTTCTTTTCTAGTTTTTACAAAATATATATTATTGAATTTCTATTCTGAATTGTATTTGTTGTCGGAATTGTTATACTTAAAGAAAGGCAAAGAATACATATAACTTAATTAAAAGATGGTATAGATGGTCTGGCGAGATGACTGCATAGTGTGTTCTGCTCTTCCCTAGGGTCATAGTGCAGTTCTAACCACCCATACTGAAGACCCTCACTCAACTTCTTGTAACTCTAGATCAGTGAATCTGTTGTCTTTTTTCTTCTGTCCTCCACAGGCAACTGCTCTCATAGATGCATGCCTCCACACAAAAAGGCAAGATCAAGTTTTAAGAAACAATTCTGATAATTCATCTGGCAGATATGCATTGTTGCTTAAGGCCACGGGCACAGCAGTGAGAGAGCCTTTGCTAAGTAATCCTCACAAAATAGCAGAGGTAGGGGATGTGGGAGGATAGGATGAGTCACCATACAAAAAGAGTATTCAATGGCATTCCAACCTGGAGAAACAGTGGTGGCTTTGCATTTACAGGTGCAGACATAATACTTTTCTACTTGTGGGGAAGTTCAGAAATCTTCAAAGTGGAAGTTTCAGTTTGATTCATATGGTGTAGACACCTGTGGAGTTCTGCTAAGGCAAGACTCAGGGCAGGACACATGATGTTTGGGGAAAGTACAAACAGGACTCAATGGACAGCAATGGTGAGCTCGCCACACTCTGTTGGTTTCCAGTCTTTGCTGACCTTCGATTTATTAACAGAGGCAAGGCAGAAAACTTCTACTGGGTCCCTCAGCTGGTTCTGTTAGCTCCAATTGGTTGGTGTTGATTTGGTAGAGGTTTAGCTGTTTCTGCTGGATCATGCCACCACTGATGCTAATTGTGTTTGTTATCCAAGCACTACTGAACTAGACTGCTGGTATGCTAATAAATGGAGATTGGAATCACCCCAAAGAACTCCTTTTAACCATATCTCATTTTCCTACTTACCATCTTTTCTTCCCTATCTTTGGACAGTGGCCCAGAAGGGGGTGGGCAAGTGTTTAAAACCCTTTATTAAAAGTATGTTTTAACAAATCTAAGACTACACATCTGGTTTCAAAACTTGATGATTATGATTGAATAATTACTTGTCTGTCATGAGCAAATGACAGGATAAAAATAATATAATTTTATTAAAATGTCATACATAGGATAGCCATACAAAATGTGAAACTAAGTGAGATACCACATACTTTATGCTTGAAAACACTCTTAAAGGGTAAGAAACACCAGGGGAGTTGTAGGCAACTTTAGAGTCATATATCACTTCTATGTGACACTATGAACCTAGAGAATAGACAATGACCCTAGGATAAAGATCCTTGGGGAAACCATCTTTCCCTATTTTAAGCACCTTACTCTGTGACATCATAATTCAGTAAAGTGCTTGTTTTCTAAACAGAAGTCTTTGAGTCTGATTTCCAGGACATGAAAATGCTGAAGCTATTAGGAGACAGTTGTCACAAGAGAAAAAGACAGAGAAGTCCCCAGGGTTCACTAGCCACATAGCTTGTGAATTCGAGATCAATGAAAATCAAGTTAATTAAGGTGATAGCACTTCAGGAATGACTCGGTGGTTAAAATCGTATGCTGAGTCATAACTGCTACCCCTGATCTAGTTTCAGCATTGAGATTTCCCTCTGAGAAATAAAAAGAGTCACTTGCAGAATGTGAAAATATTCAAATAAAATGTGTTATTAAAGACTTCAGCTTGTGATCTTTTTTTTACTGGATCTATTCTAAAAGACATAACTGAAATATTGCCTATAGACATGTAAACACATATCTCTTGCTATTTGTATATATCATGTGTAAATCACATATGTCATATCATATCATACATATAGATGAGAGACTTTCGTCTGTACCTCATGATGATTTTGGAAAATGTTATGAAATAATCACAGTCATTGTTTATGAAGAACTGCATGCTTAATTGTGAATAGAGTATCATATGTATGAGGAGAGAAAGTAAATAAGGAGAAAAATGGGGATACAGAAAGCAGCCTATACACTGAGCAAGGTCTGTGCCATGGCAAAGCCTGCTGCAACCATCCCTGTTTAATTCCCAGTAAAAGTAACACATGGGGCAGAGGTGTACAATGGGAAATCAGAATGCAATTTCTAAATTATATGATGCATCCTATAGTTTTAAGCTAGTGACACATGTCCCAGAGTCTTTTATCTGTTTCTCATAAAATAAACAAAAGTAGAAAAACCAAGAATGAGTAATGTTAACATGCCTTTACTCACCTGATTAACACAGGTGGCTCGGCCTTCTTCCAGAGATTCCAGAAAAGCAGAGGAGTGGGCATGAGTGTTGCATCAGTTTCAAGTGATACTCCCTCACTAAAGATGCTCATGACTAGGAGAAGTGCTGAGGTGCATGAGCCACAAGAGTCCCTTAAATCCATTGTCTTTCATTCTGTAAGCAAATGTGATAATGCCCAATTGTATTTCTCTTTGAGAGTGAGATGCCGTTTGCTGTTGAAGTTTAATTCCTTTATTAAATCCATTTTTAAAATACAAAGAAGTGTTCCCACGCTGACACTTTTCCACTCACCTTAGACTTGTATGGTCGTTCTCATTGTCGGTTTTCATAAAACAGGATCAATACATAATTTTAATGTATTTCACATTATTGATTTCATTGAATGCCTAACATTTTCAGTTATTTTGTTTCTTGTTTCTCTAATGGCTTGCATACTTGTCTAATGCTGTGATGAAATGTCATCACAAAAGCATGTTAGGGAAGGAAGAATGGATTTCTTTCTTGTTTTTATTGGATATTTTCTTTACTTATATTTCAAATATTTTCCCTTTCAGAGTTTCTCCTCTAAATCCTCCTATCCCATCCCCTTATCCCCTGTCTTTATAAGAGTGTACCCCCATCCACCCACCCACCCCTTCCCACCGCACCGCCCTGGCATTCACCTACACTGGGGTATTGAGCCTTCCCAGGGCCAAGGGTCTCTCCTCTTGTTGATGTTTGATAAGGCCATCCTCTGCTACATATGCTGCTGGAGCCATAGGTCCTACTTTGGTGGTGGGTCAGTCTCTGGGAGCTCTGGGAGGTCTGGTTGGTTGATATTGTAGTTCTTTCTGTGGGGTTGAGAACTTCTTCAGCTCCTTCAGTTCTTTTACTAACTTCTCTATTGGGCACCCAGTTTTCAGTCCAAGGGTTGGTTGAGAGCATCTGAATCTATTTCTCAGCCTCTGGCAGTTTTTTGGTTTACATTTTCTGATTCATAAGACCTTTCATTGCATGGCAGAGGAATAGAGAGAACAAGAGTATAGGCTATCTGATAATTTTTCAATTGCACAGAGAAAACAGACATAATGAAAGGTAAAAGGTAAAGATAGGTAAAAGGGTGAAGATAGATAAGTAGTTAGACAGACAGACTGACAGACAGAGAGACAAACAGATAGAATAAGCTATAATCACTTACAGAATGCCACCCCCAGTAATGGCATTCCTTCAGCCAAGACTTCATAACCTCCCAAAGAGTGCATGCAATCAACTGGAGATCAAGTGTTTAATCATGTGAGTCTATGATACATTTTACCTTCAAACTAAAATACCTCCTACAATTCAAGACAGGAAGGGGTTTATTTGGATCCACAGTCCAGAGAATAGTCTTTTATGTTGGGGAAAGCAAAAGAGACTGAACCAGCTCTTGTTTGTAGTGGAAGCTGTGGCTGTGACCTTCCATCTCAGTGGCTGGGGAAGCTGAAAAAGTGAGCATACATGTTCTCATTTTTAACCTTTATTCCATCTGAACCCTGATTCTATGGGATGTTGCCACCCACACTGAGGGACAGAGCCCCACTCTTAGATAAACTTTTCTGGAAGTGCCTCCCAGACATCTCTAGTAATGTCTCTCAGGTTGATTCCAAGCAAGTAGATGGAGAATGGTTTAAAAATTTACATAGAAGTTGAAAGACTCTATGTCAAACACCTCCCTTACCATGTGTGTGTTATGACACTAGATAGAAGGAAACATGATCTATGCACAGCGGGGAAATGTTTGTGAACTCTCTAAAGAAATTCTAGTGTTGATATCTCATTAAAATTACATTTGCATTTTGACATTTTTTTGTGGTTTTATTTTTGGGACAGGGTTTCTCATTGTGTAGTCCTAGCTGTTCTGAAACTCACACTATAGACCAGGCTGGCCTCAAACTCAAAATGATTTTCCTGATTTTGCTGTCTGAGTGCTCAGGAGAAAGGTATGTGCCAACAACTCCTGGCTTTCTAGCTCTATGCTGACTTGTATGAGATATTTTGAATTGACAAGTTTGAAATTACATGTAATTCATTGGATATACATATCGGTTTCCTGTCCTAAAGATTTCCAGTCATTTTCTCTTTATCAGCTAATTTTTATCACAAATCACTCCAGGTTATTTAAATTATATGTAAATAAGTTTTTATCATTTTCCTCTATCAAAAGCCAAACATTATTACAACCATGTTATCTTAACTAAAAAATCTAAGTGTTACATGCAAGTAATTTTGAAAATTAAATATTTTTATCATCGTAACCATTTAATTTCTTTTTGAAATTTATTTATATATTTATTTTACATCTCAATCAGTGTGACCCCTCCTGGTCCCCATCCTGAAATTTAAATATTTTAAGAACAACTTGACATCCAGCATATTTTGTTTTGTTTTGTTATGTTGAGAAAGAATATGAAGAGGGACTTTTATCCTTATACACAAGAACATGAAGGACAACAAACAGAGTTTGGGTCATGATGTTATGTGCTGTTACTTTCAGGAGTACCAGTCAATCACAGAGTAGCTATAGGAAATGCTTACCAATTTGATGACTAAAGAATGTATTGCTGTCCTCTATCACTTTTTTGTTATTTTCATTTATTTATGTTTCAAATGTTGTCCCCATTCTGGGTTTTTGCTGAAGAAAAACAAGAAAACAAAAAACAAAACAACAACAACAACAAAATAGACCCGTCCTCTTCCTCTCAACGAGGGTTTTTCCCATCCACCCTTTCATTCCCATCTCACTTTTCTAGCATCCCCTTATCCTGGGGTGTTATTGGCTTTATATGTTCACTTTTTTTAAAAAAAAATAATAATATTTGTTGCTGTGACATTTCATAAGCCCTTGAATCTCTTAAGTACGTAAGCATGGAATTCCTCCAGGTTTCCCATTTTAGGAAGTTCATCCATAAATGTAGTTGTCTTGATTGGATTCCTTGACATTCTTAATTTACATGGAATGAAAGCAGAGCTGACATGGAAATATTACATAGAGTAGAATAAAATGTGCATAAAACCTTGAAAAGTGTGAAAACATGAACACCTGAGCTCTTGTGGAAGTTTAAAAAAAAAAAACCGCAATCTTGTTTGGCTATTTCGTTCTGCCTCTGCGCATCACTTATGATAGTGAATGGGAAGGAAATCATTACCCTTCAGAGGTAGGAAGCTCTCTGCAGGCTTTATGAACTCTACTTGATTTCAATAAGTATTAAAAGGTTTTCTAATTTTGCAGGGTTCTGCATTCAGGAAGGAGCCAGGATTGATTCTGTTCTGAGCTCAGCAGGACAAAGCTCTGTGCAAGTGTGAAAAACTCTTAATTGGCCCACATCCTCTCCTTGGGACTATCACACAGCCAGAGGCCATTACTTGAGGTAACTGGCTATTGACTCAGCAACTGGACCAGAGGAAAAGGTCATTAGTGAACCTTGATCAAATACAGTAGCTGACCAGGCCCTGAAGTCTATAATCAGAACTAGCATGTGAGCAAAGTCTCTACTACTACTGAATCCAGAGTAAGTTAGGCATGTTCTCTGAGAGCAGGCAGGTAGGAGCAGTGTCCAAGAAGTCCGTAAGATCATGAAGCTCTGGCTTTTGATAGAGTTCTAACCTTAAGCTTTATCTGGATTTTATCCTAATTATTTAACTTAAGCTAGGGTCCAGAGACAGGAACACAATAAAGACTAAGCATCAGGTAAAGTTTGAGGCATTTGTTACTCACATAGCAGTGAGAATTGATATGCTCTAGGGCCATCATGTAGAGAGAGCCACGCAGCTATGATGGTGTAGTCCAGTAAGTCCTTGATGGGACGGGATAAATGTTTGATGAAAGCTCTCAGGGAGACCATCTCCAGGGGAGGGTACAATGCAACTGAAACCAGCAGCAAACTAAAGGCAGTCTCAGTTTACCGATGATTTATTAATTGCTATACTTTATACACCAAACAAATAATTATCCCATGAATGTTCTCCTTTATTGGGACAAGCAAGCAAAATGGTGAATACTATTATTCTTCATCTTCAGGTTGAGAAACTGAGTAACAGAAAGACTTTCTAAGATCATTGCTTATACCATGTTTGGAAGATAAGCTCAGAGAGGACAAGTAAGAGTCCCAGTCATAGTACAGCCCTCCACAGAGTTGTGGACAAGTGGATTTGCAGATCTTCCTATGCCATGAATATGGAAACTTTAGAAATGAATGAGAACATGAATCAAGATTAAGAAAAATAAGAGACAGAAATATATTACTGGGAAAAACCTATTGCCATAAAAATTGAAAATGAGAAAAAATTCAGTGGATATAAAAGGGATGGAAAAATATTTGCAACTGAGAGTAGTCAGTAAACCAATGCTGAAAGAAATAAAACAAGGAGATGGGTGAAGTTTTTCTGGTAGATATAACCATTCTCAATTTACCAGTAGCTCTTGATATAGGAATGTTCATACAACTATTGAAACTGAAAGTTTGGAACCAGAGGATTTATTAAAGAATGTATGTATGAAAAAAGAGTGGGGAGTATAGAGGTCTTGAGCATCCTATTGACAAATGTACATGAGGTAGAAACCTGTAAGAGAAATAGCATTTCTGTTTGTTTCTCAGTAGACAAGACTCTGAATCTCTCTGCTTTTGTTCTGTTGTTTTAGGAGTGGATCTGAGTCTGTTGAGCAGATATTGAGTTTCTAGGCTCTTGGACCTCTTCACAATTAATTGTACTGAGACTTAGAAAGATACAGGAGAGGAGAACGACTATTAAGAGGGAAATACAAAAGAGCTTGGAGGTATTCCATGCTCCTATAGGGGCTGAGACTTGGCTCCAAGAGACACTAAACTGCAAAGGAGACTAGAACAGGCTCTATAGTGACCTGTTATGGGTTTTTATTAATCATCTCTTCCTGGTTCTTACATGACAAGCTTTGGAGAGCATGCTCTCTTGATTGTAATTTAGGTAGACGGAGAACTAGAGCCTCTTTGCAGAGGTCATCTTGTATACAATTCCCTCTAGAACATTCCCCCCACTCAAGTTTTCATTCTCTAGATCTGATATTGAAATAACACAGATTTTATGTAAGACTTATTTAGAATGTTGTGTTTATTGCTATGACTTGTTGTTACTCCAAGGTATTAGAAAGTTGGGCATTGCTACCAAAGGGTTAGTTTAGGTTTTGTATCTAACCTCTGATTTTCTACAATGGCCTCTAGATTTCAGATGAGGCATTGAGATATCACCAGTGAAGTTATATTTAGTTATTCTTTTTGAGTGCTGCTTTCATTTACCTCATAAAATCGCTTTCTCCTAGAAAGTTACTTTTAATCAAAAAGTGGCATGGGGCAGAAAAGTGAACTTTATAAACTTAAGAAAAACTCTTTTGTGGGATAAAGCAAGATATGAAATTCCTTTCTTCTCTTTGATGCATGTTATTCTTTTTATTGGTGGTGGTGATACTGGTTCTGGAGGTGTTGTTGTTGTTGGTGATGGTGGGATGTGTGTGTGAGTGTGTGTGTGTGTGTGTGTGTGTGTGTGTGTGTGTGTGTGTGTGTGTGTGTTAGGATAGTGTTGAATATCAATCCACAACTATTGTTATACATTGTTTTTGCTGTTGTTGTTATAGCAAATCTATCTACTAGCCTGGGATTTGCCAAGTAGTCTAGGTTTTCTGGCCAATGAGATCCAGGGAGCTGCCTATTTCTTTTACTGCAAACATAGCTTCTGCTAATATTTATCTTAACTCATTCAATTAAAATAATAAAAGCTGCTGGAGCACAAGTCAGGAAAACAGAAATGATGCCAGGAGAGTGAAGGGAAAGATGCTTTGAACTGATGTGTAACAGCAGGCTGTTTTGGAGAGGGGTAGGAGTCCCAGGCACAGCAATATGTGCCTTCCTGCTCTTCATAGTTTATTGGAGTAGTGCCCTCCATATCCTCACTACGCCTGCAATCTCTCGGTATTTCCCTGTCCAGGACGATAATAGAGAGAAATGTGATGACAGAAAGAAGTCTTTTGCTATTTTTTAAGTCTGCTTTCTGAAGAGAACAGACTCTGATCTTCCAGGATGAATGGAGAAAGAAGCAAAACAAAAACAAAGCAAAGAAAAACAAAAAAGAACAAAACAAAACAAAACAAAACAAAAAAACTCAAAACCAAAAAAACTAACCAAACAAAATACAACAACCAAAGAATCCCAACTACCACAATATCCTTAAGTCTTTGAGTAAGAGAATCACAAAGAATATTATATGAAATAAATGTCAAAGTTATTTCATGAATGATGGAAACCTATTTTGCTTAGGTTATTCTAAGGGAGGTTTCTATTGAAGCCCCCATATTAGACTTCACAAGACATACATTTTAGTTATGTTTCCTATTGCTGTGATAGAATGCACCAATAAATGCAACTTAAGAGAGAATAGGCTTTGCCATGCATGTCCTTGATTGGTGGTTTAGTCCCTGGAAGCTCAGGTTGGTTGAAACTATTATTTTTCCTATGGAGTTGCAAATTCTTTTACTCCTCCATTGGGGTCCCTCTTTTTATGCCAATGGTTAGGTGCAAGCATCCTTATCTGTATCAGTAAGGCTCTGGCAGAGACTCTCAGTGGATATCCATATCAGGCTCCTGTCAGCATGCACTTCTTGGCATCAGCAATATCTGCACATGTAGCAGAGGATGGCATTGTCTGGCATCAATAGGTGGAGAAGCCGTTGGTCCTATGGAGGCTTATTTCCCCAGTGTAGGGTAATGCCAGCGTGGTGAAGCAGAAGTGGAGGTAGGAGGGGGAGAACCCTCATAAAAGAGGGAGGTAGTGAGAAAGGCAGGAACTGGGAAAGGGGATAACTTATGAAATATAAATACATAAAATATCCAATAAAAATGAAAAAAAAATAACCCAAAACCAGACAATAAGTATACTTTGGCTGAAAGACCTAAAGAAATACAGTTCATGAAGGTGGAGACTGGAGCTGTCAGGAGAAGGAGACTAGGCAGTTAAACTCCATTAGTTGTCAGGAATCTGAAAGAACTCAGTGAATCTGAAGAACATCCTGAGAGATCCATTTATTCCAGCGAGTCCCACATCCAAATGATTCCACAGCCCTCACAGACAACACCACTCCATGAGCCTGTGAGGGGTCATTAATGTCCAAATTACAACATATTGTTAGTCAAAATTTTACTCATAAACATATATAAATGGGCCTCCTTCACCACAGAGTGATCAATTCATATGCATTTAATAATCCCATGTATAGGTTTTAATTTTTATGTAATTACAAAGTGGATATACAGTGTTAAATAGTATTTTGCTTTTCTTTTGCATTTTGCTTTAGCATTAGATATAAAAGGTCATAGTAATGTTTCAGCTCTCAAGTTGAAAGTTAGCTTTCCTTTTTTAAAAAAAGCATTAAATTCAACATAAAATATGTAGGCATAAGAAACATGAACCATTAGACAGATGTAATTTGGAATCTGTATCATCTCCTATTGGTACATGCTACATAAATTATGTGCTCTACTTTTATTTCTGTGACTTTGATAAACCATCCTGATGAAAAGGGAACTAAGAGGAAATGAAATATATTTTTCTGTAAGTTGCCAGGTCACAGTCTATCACTGCAAGGAAGTCAAGGCAGGAACTTAGTGTAGTTAGTCACACCACAGCCACAGGCAAGAGCAGAGGGCTGATTGCAGGAGGGCCTGGTACTCAGCTAGCTCTCTCTTCTTTAATACTTTCTAGAATCCAGGGAGGAGTCCCACCCACTTTCAGGGTTGTCATTTCTACATCAAACAAGGTAGTGATGACATTTCACCCACCAGATCAGCTGATATAAGCATTCCGTACCTGAAATGCTCTGTAAAATCACACAGGCTGTGGTTTGTTTGTATTTTTTTTAATATCTTGAATTTGGTTGGTATTTTAAGATTTGTTCAATGAGAAGCACCTTTTCAAAGTTACACTTTCTCATTTCATTCTCTTATATGGGTACCATTTGTTTATACTTCCTGAAACTGTGACAAAAGAACAGAACATCTTAGCAGAGATCCTAGAGCGGAGCTCTCATTGTGGGAATATCAGGTTGGTAGGAACTGGGAGCAGTTAGCCAAATCATAAGACATCCAAATTCAAGAGCAGAAAGAATTAATTAATGCATGCATGGCTTCTACTCAGCTCCTTTCCTCCCCTCGTACATAGATCAAACCATACTAGATGGTGCTGTACACAATGGGTTACATCATTCCAAACTAACCAATGTAATCAACAGAATCTACATGACCATGTCCACAGGACAACCTCTTCCTTACTGTCTATTGATTTTAAATTCCAAGCAACTAACTCTAGATTAACAACTGAAACAAACCATCACCATATGATAGGTGTTTCTCTGTTTGATAATGGAGAGTGTTTAATGATATTCTAAAACTACTTTAGCACCTTGGAGCAAACTTGACCATGCCGGTAGAACTGAATATTAATTAGGGTTCATAATATTGATTTTAAGTGTTTTAATTGTGTTCACTAATTAGGTAATAGACAATTTATATATCACATATTCATTATCCATACTCCCATAGGAAATTAATTTTATTAGACAAAGTTTATGAAGAAGACCGATGTAATTGGAATGCTATTAATTAATTTAAATGTATCAAGTGAACAAGATAAGCAGGCTCTTGTTTCCTGGATTCAGTGTTGTGGGATACTGCTGCAAGGAAACAATTTCTTTCCTCCTATAGCATTGGGCTCACTGGGTGGAGCTCTGTGAATAAGGCTGAGGAAGAGAGACTAAAGGATAATATAATATAATATAGTGTCCCCTAGTCCCCAAGAAATAATTTTATTTTGACAAATGTCTACCTATGAAATACACCTGGTACTCAAGAAATTAATAAAACTTAATTATGAAATGATAGACTGTTCTAGATATTTGTGAACCTTGCTATTTTAAAGTCAAGTCTGAAACCCCCTTGAGCATGGGCAGGAGAAGAGCAAGGCCAGTCAGGTTATCACACTTTCTATGAATTATAGATCCCAGCAGTGTTAGAAACCTACTCACAGGTATTCCCATTCCAGCTCAGGAAGGCTAAGTAGAACTCCTTAAACTCTGGAGCATCCCTGCTATTCACTGAAGTGTAGCATGCAAGGTGCAGTTATTTTAAACCATGCCCATTTTGTACATTTCTCTTAAACATAACAATTTGACTGGAAGACAAATGCAGTCTTATGTCAAAATATCATGTGTGGGGTTATCCTAGGAGGCCAGAAGAGGGTGTCCAGTGCCCCTGGAGTTACAGAATGTCATTCAGGTGCTCTGCAAGGGCAGCAAGTACTCTCAATTTCTGAGTCATCTCTCCTGCCCTCAACTTTTGATAATTTAAAAATACACAACTATTGTGATCACATCAAAATTGAATCTTTATTTCATACAGATAATTTCATGCCATAAATGAGAAGTTGTGAATGTTTTTGTTAGTGGGGAACGAAATACCTACTCAGTCCCATAGCAACTCAGAAAATGCCTCCTCTTAACCACCTCACACTTCTTTAAAAATCTCACCTCCCTATTGTGTTAGAGACCATGTATAGTGTCTAGGTCACTCAGGCACCTTTTTTTTTAGGTTGAAGTAAGAGATACCCCCTGCGAGAAAACTAGGAAATGGCAACCCAATGCTTTGTGTTTATGTCCCCGGAAATGCTTGTTGATGACGTACAACACATAATCACCATCCCTAACAGCAATCATTCAAAGAAATAAATCCAAGCTAGGATGGTTGCCACAAATGCTATTTTTAGCTACAAATAATTATATGTTAGCCAACTATTATTTTCTACCAAAGGGGAGATGACATTTCTGTGAAAAACGCATCCATTGGCTCCAGCTGCATCTTTGTGGCACCACATGCTACCTTCAGGTCTCTGCAGAAGGAATTAATTATATGATGGTCTTCATTCTGCCTTTTCCCTCTACTTGATTTCAATCATTTTTCAACTGTTTCTACTAAGCATCCCAGCTTTTTCCTTAAACAATTGAATGTTAAGAAATATTATATGTCTCTGTGCAGATCAAATTTGTTACTATATCATATACCTAATGTGACCACCTTACACAGAGAAAAGCTTTGGTAATTAAACACTTAATAACTACCTATTGAAGTTCCATATTTGTAAATATCTGGCTAAATATTTAGTTCAATGTATTGAAAACACAAGTAATGCACTGGATTTTTCAAATGTTTTTGGAAAGGACCAGAGGAATGGTAGGGATGAAAGTGTGAGGAAGTCAAAAGGCCTCTGAAATTAACAACTTACAATTTATTCACCGATGTTAAGGGGGTTCCAGTGAAAAAAACTAACGTAACATTTGTGTGGTGCAAGGATATGCATTGCTCTAATGTATAGGGACATGAATTCTCTGTAAACATGTATGGACCCAGATACTGCTACTTTTGTGTTGTTTTCTCATCTGTGTACTATGCACATAGTCATGATGCTCATTAAGTTACCTTTTGGAAAGGAAGTGTTTGTTGATAGGAAAATGCCTTGATTTTTCTTCTCTTGTTAAATAACAAAATTCAGTACTCACATTTTAGTGATATTTTATCTATATATTTATTTATCACTTATTGTGTGTGTGTGTGTGTGTGTGTGTGTGTGTGTGTGTGTGTGTAGGCATGCCCATGTGCAGTGACAAGCTTAGCCAGATAGGAATATAGATTCATGGAGGCTAGCGTTCTAGGCAATTGTGTAATTGTGAGCTTTTTTAGGGAGATGGGAACCAGACTCAAGTCCTCTCTTAAAGCAGTATACACCCTTCACTATTAAAACACCTCTCCAGCCCCTTGATTCCATGTTAGATAGTTTATTCTCTCGACCTTAAAAACTGAAATGATTGGTGGTCATCAACCACACTGAGTGCCTACAGTTTCAGAACTTTGAAATTTATAAGCTATAATGCATTTTTTGCTGGTAAATAATGGTGTGTTTGGTATCATAGCAGAAAGATCTTCAAAAGAGAGCTGGGAAGGTGGCTCATGGGTAAGAGCACACACTTTGCAAAGATGAGCCTGCTTAGGAAAACTCAGAAGATGAATAAAAGCTGAGTAGGAATTCACAAGCCCATCACCCCAATGTAGTGTGCACAAAAGCTAGAGGTGTCACTAGCAATTCATACCACCATACTAGTTCCATATTCAGTGAGAGAATCTGACTCAATGGAAAAAGACAGACAATGATAGTGTTTGCACATATCACACACACACACACACACACACACACACAAACACACACACACACACACACACACACAGTACATGTCCAAAGTAACAGCTTAACTCTTGTGAATGTTTGAGCTAATCATTAATATTCATAGTTTTTAATTTTTAATTTTAGTATTTCACCTATAAATGTGTTTTCATAAATACAAGTATAGAATAGTAATTGAAATAGCAGAAGATGTGAATTATATGCAGTTGTTACAGGGTATTTTTTAATGGTAATCTCACTGTATCTAATTCCATTGAATATTCTTTTCAAAGTATTCAGAATAATATATCATATGGCAAGCTAGTTTATGTTTAGAATATACTTAATGTATTTTGTTCAGTTTGTTTATAATTTCAGTGTTCATAACTTAATTCAAATGACCCTAAATCTACACATGGATACATAGTCACAAAAAATGCATTTTCTGCATAGAGCAATTTTGTACAGTTCTACTCAACAATTCCTAGAGTGTTTGGAGCTACTCTAAAAGCAAAACTTCTTACACAGATCTTTGGAAAATCAGCCTTCACTTTTCTAGAAAATATTTCTGTTTACAATAGTTATGCCTTTTTTTTTTTTTTTTTTTTTTTTTTTTTTTTTTTTTTTTTTTTTTTGCTGAGAGATACTTGGCATTGTTGTCATTTATATACAAAACTTTTCTTTGCCATGTATTTCTTTTTTAAGTCTCTCAATGGTTTTCGATGGATAAGTAAAAGGAAAGCCAAGGCCCTCTCAGAATGACAAACAAACTGTTAGAAATGACACAATGTTGGGAGGACTGGATGAACATAGATTATGCTGATGATAGGCTAATAATTGAGAGCATCTGTTGTGATGCAGAATTTCAGTCTTTGGGGGTAGGACTGTAGCCAGCATTTGTAAGTACCGGAGTTTGAATTGCTCTAGACAGTATCTTGTTAGAGATTGTGGAGGAAAGACATTGGATTTTCTAAACCACGGTGTATTTTCAGATGTATTTCCTTTACTTTTCCTGTTGCAGTGAACAAATATCTGACAAAAAGCAACTGTATTGGTTACTTTTTTATTGTGATGATAAAATACCATGACTAAAGCAACTTATAAAAGAAAAAAATCTGTTTTGAGGCTTATAATAAGAGGGATAATCCCTCATTGCTACACACCTCTGTTCAATTTCCTGACCCTCTGTACATCTACCCTGTCTCCTCTCACACCTGATCCTGCCCACCCTTTTTTTTCTCTCCCAGACTCCTCTCATTCTCCCAAGTCCATTCCACCCTCTACCTCCACTGATTATATTTTCCCCCCTTCTAAGTAGGACTGATGTGTCCTCACCTTGGTCTTCCTTCTTCAGCTCCATGTGGTCTGTCAGTTCTATCATGGGTATTCTGAGCTTTTTTCCCCCTAATATCCACTTAGGATATTACTCAGTGAATATATACTATGTGTGTACTTTTGTGTCTGTGTTACCTCACTCAGAAGGCTGTATTTTCTTTAATCTTTCCCAAACAATTTCACCCTCTAGGGACCAAGCATTCAGCTATATGAGCCTACTGGAAAGCTGTTTCATTCAAAAAAAAGACAGCAATTTAAGGGAGAAAGGGGAAATTTTGCTTATCATTCAAGAGTATGTTTATCATGGTAGGGAAAGATGGCATCAGGAGTGTGAGGCATCTGGTCACACTGCACATGAAATCAGGAGGTAAAACGCAATACCGGCAATCAGCTTACTTTCTCTGACTCTGCTTGGGTCCCAGCTAATGGAATGACTCTACCTATATTTAGGGTAAGTCTTGCTGTGTCAGTGCACCCAATATCCACCCACAGATTTGTCTAAATAATTGTCTCCAAGGTGAATCTAGATCCTGTAAAATTCATAATTAATATTGACTGTTACACTGGGGAAAAAGAGAGGGCGCAGTAAGAACTATTACTTTCTCCAGCTTTCCCACATGGAAGTAAGGCCATTTTCCTTTTTGACTTGGACTTGGATGAAGACAAATTCAATAGGCTGATCATTCCTAGATCTGATCTACCATGAATAATTTCTAAGAGTAAGCAGTTTGTAAACTGGGAAAGAAGCATGAATGGGCATGAGGATGAAGTATTAGCTGGGCAAAAATCATGCATGGGATTGGCTGGGCTAAGCACATAGGAAAAGTATTAGAATACCTGGTCAGAAAATATAGCATTTATATAGGGTCACATTTGGGTAGCACGGTTGAGAATTGTAAGACTTGAAATAAATCCTTGTTAGTAGAGGGTAGACATTGTATTTGTTAGATACAAGGGCAGGGACTATGAGCAATTTGGAAAAATATTCAAAATAAATTATGGATTGTTACATAGATAAAGACATGTTTTCTAAAACACATAAAGAATGCCACTTTATTCAAGTGGTATGTAACTTCTATTTATAAAGCTGGAACTTGAGATTCTTAGAGCCTTTGATATTTGGTATCTCTTACAGTCAAAGGGTCATAGTGGGGTTATAGACATATTAAATGTGAATGCAGATTACTAAAGAAGAAAAAAAATCACTTGTTTCTGCTATATCTTTTTAAAAATATCAACAAAGAAATGTATAGAGTGCAGGTTACCATTCCTCAGGGCATATTTAAGGAATGTGAAAGATAATATCTCTTTGTTAAATTATAAAAATACTTGCATTTATAGTGTCACATGTGTGATATAACTCTACACAGAGGTAAAAGGAAAGAAAAACCTACTAAATATTACACTTCTATGGCATTAGTGAAATGAATAAATAAAAGGAATTTTAAAAAATGTTCTAGCATGTACAATTTCTATTATAAGTTCAAATTGGTGAATTAAAGCCACTATCAAAATTGTTTCTGTGAGGTTCAATCCTTTCTCCTGACTAAAAAGAGTGCAATAGGAGAGAAGTCTAAAGAAACATTTTCTTAAAGTAACTTTCCTGTCATTTCCTCTTGGTATCAATTTATGTCACATCACCAATTATTGTTTTCTGTCTAAACATATTTATAAATGTACATATAAATATGCATATGTGAAGATTAGAACATGTAGGTTTTTTTTAAATGTAGAATACACTTTCTAGGCTACACAGCTTGAGAGTTAAGATGCTGTGGATGTGGCTCAGTGGGTAAAGCATTTGCCAGGAGAGCATGCACAAAGGAGCTTGATTTCTTTCTTAAGAAAGGCAGATACGTGATACATATTTGTTCATTTTGTTTTATTAGACTCGAGAGAGAGGCTTATTTTGTAACACAAGTTGGAACTCACTGGAAGGCTGACTGGCTCATAAAGATTTGCTTGCTTCTGCCTCTGCCTCTGGAGTGTCAATATGAAAGGCATTGTTACTCCCAAGTGTAATCTTGGCACTGGGGAAGCAGGAAACACAGATCCCAGGGCCTGCTATTCTGTGATCCTATTTTTTTTTTAGAGTCTCTGATCTGTGATAACTGTACAAGTTCTCTACATTCTAACTGAACTTGGCTTTAGAGCTCAGTATGTTTTCAGTTTTCCACAGATAAACAGATTTTTCAAGTAGGCGTATATTTTATTAGTTATTTAAAATTTCATACATTCCTGTGATCTATTTTAACCATACACACTGCACATGCGTGTGCCACCTAACCTACAAGTATACTTACCCACCTATTCCCAGCTTTGAGCTTTTGTCTTTGCCTACTATGTCTAATTTCTGTTATTCAGCAGAGCATGGTTGACCTATTCTGGGCCACGCCCTTAAAGAAAACTGATATTTTTTCAAGCCCCAACCAAAGCCATCAACTCTCCTAACTCTTCAGGTAGGTGTGGAAGGGAGCCTGTGAGTCTCTTTGTCCTCAGTGCCTGGATGTTGACATTCATGTTCTCTTGTCGATGCTATGCAGCAACCACAGCTGCTGAACGTTCATGACTGCAGCAGTCCTGAATGCGTGCAGCAGATTTGCCACGTCCCGAAGTGTTACAGTCTTTCCTATTGTGTTCTATTTATCTCAAATAGCTTCCAAGTCATGATGAAGTGAGGGACGTCATGTTTGCAGGTATTATTTATCATTAGTACTGAGCCATGTGCATCCGACACTTAACTTATGCAGTGGCGATTTCAGAGAAACAGGCATCTGTTTGATCCTTGATTTTGAGAATATTTTAAAATAATCAAATAATTACATATGTTTTGAGAATTATGTGTATGCACCTACATTGTACAGCATGGAGGCCAGAACTAATTTTCAGGACTTGGCAGTCTGATTTAACCATACACGTCTCCGGGAATTAAACTCAAGACAGCAGGCTTCTGGCAAGTGACCTTACCAAACTGAGCAACTTCATTGGCTGCTTGTTGTTTTTTAGGTGCTACTTTAATTGGGCTCAGGCCTTGCCACTCCTATGTGTCTGTATAGTCCTGAGTCCTCCATTAGGTGTTTTGGAAGCCCTTTCTTAACATTGCACTCAAGTATGAAAATTGCTCTTCTTAATTACCTCATGAATTCTCAAGCCCATGTTGACTAGTGACAATGGTTAGTGTCCTGACATAGAGCCACTGTGCTCATGTACTAATGAAGGCTAAACAAATTGAAGAAATTGTCTATCCTTCTTGGTCAATGGCAGTGTAAGAAAAGTGTCAATACTTAATTTGAGTACTCTGATGTTACATAAGCAATAAGAATTAAGAAGTTGGTGCTGTAAATGAAAGGATCAGCCATCTATCAATCTAAAAATAATTTACATTTATTTATTTATTATTTAAGGAATGTAGAATTAACTCAGTTGTTAAGAGCACATACTGCTCTTGGAGAGAACTGGAGTTTAATTTCATACCTTAGGTTACACATAACCACATATAACTCCAAATCCAGATGATCTTATGCCCTCTTCTGGCCTCTCCAGTCAAATGCACTAATGAAGCCACACCCTGACACAAACACACAAACACACACACACACACACACACACACACACACACACACACACACACACACAAGTTTAAAAATGTTTTAGGTATAGAAATGCCTGAGGCTTTCTGATATGTGCACCATGGTTGCTCTGGCAAGAGATCATATCCAAAGATATAATTCTATGTGATCAGGTTAGAATACAGACACAGAACACGTGTTTAATCTCTCTAACTGAAATGTGAACACAACCTTAGCACATACCTTTAATCCTTAAAGTTATTTTGTAGAAGGTAGGAGCCATGTTTGAAAAAGAAATGTAACTGAGGGGCAAACAAGTTGACAAGTTGATGAATCAAAAAACAAAAAACAACAACAAAAAAAACCAAAAAACAAACAAACAAAAAAAAAAACATTTACAGAATGAATCAAGAACAGGATTTTTGAGATTTGGTCTATTGGTATGTATTATAATGCTAAATATTGGCCCCCAAATTCTGGTTGACTCAGGGACAAATATATCCTTCAAGTTTTGAAGGTTATTCAAATAAAATTACCTATAGCCTAAAGCTGGGGAGAAGGGGGAAATGTGAAACTTCAGTTTCTGGGCCCTAGAATCTAATAGACCAAGAGGAGGAGGGAGAGGAAAGAAAGACACCATGGGATAAGGCATGTGAGAACTGGCCACGAGGGCTGACCAGTCTGAGTAAGGTAAAATATGGAAGTAATATCTCAGGTTATTGACAATGGAGTAGACAAAATAACTTAGAGGTTTGGAATCTGTTCATCTTTAGCACTATTAAAGCTTGTTGTACATGTAAAGGTTTTGTGTCTTTTATCTAGGAACTAAATGATCAAAGGTAGGGTAGAAACCCCAATTGATTTTTACTACAACACAAGGTACACCTCACTCTCACAAGAACAGACAGAAGAGGATGGGAGAAAGCAGTTCAGAGAAAGGAAAAGAGAAAAAGAGAGGAGGGAGGGAGGGAAGGAAGAAGGGAGGGAGGAGGAGGAAGCAGATTTCCTGGGGGTAGTTTGATAGTGAAAAGTTGCAAGTAAAGACAGCAGAAGACAGACTATGAGAAGGAGTCTGGATATTAGAACATTTTACCAAACTTAGTGTGTAGCCATGCAGAGCAGTGCAGTCAGAAGCTGAAAGAAGCTAGATGAAACAATTAGTGCAGAAATCAGTTTTATGTACATGTGGAGAATCTCTCTCTCTCTCTCTCTCTCTCTCTCTCTCTCTCTCTCTCTCTCTCTCTCTCTCTCTCTGTGTGTGTGTGTGTGTGTGTGTGTGTGTGTGAGACTCAGGTGTTTAAGTACACATATGGATGTACTAAGAAGAATTTTGACCATCACCTTGGATGACTCAGGTTATTCTCTGAGGCCCACAAATCTAGACATTTCCCTTATGGCTAGTCTCACTTCCCAGTTTGAATGTCCACACACTACATACATGGGTTCTAGGGGTCTGAACACCAGACTTCATGATTGTATACAGCATGCACTTTAACCACCAAGCTCATGTAATTCCTTAAAATAGACACTGCTAACTGGCTTCTGCCTGGGAGTCCTGCCATGTCAAGTGAAGAAAGACCCTTGGTCATTACCCGTTTGTTATTAATTATTCATTGTTTTTGCATAGTCAGTAAGTGAGAGAACACATAAACACATAAGGCAAAAACACACAATGTCAATATCTCCCTTGTAAATTTGTTTGGACTGTCCCAGTGTATGCCCTAAGTTTAAAGAGCAATAAAGGCTGTTTCCACAGCCATTAGCTCCAGTTGCAACTGCCAGTCATGCATAGAGGTCAGAACTCTATCTTTTGCAAGAGCATTTCTAGCTTCAGTGCTCATTTATCAGTGGAGGTGAACTGAATTCAACAGACTGCTGAGGCTCAATCAAGTGCAGTGTATGAAACTCTCACCACTTCAAGAGAGGAGAGGTACCCCATTTGTAATATACAAGCAAAAAAGTTGGGGGGCATGTTTTAGTGTTCTGGAGAGATGACTCAGCAATTAAGAGGAGTTGCAGATTTCTCCAGAGGAGTGCCAATTTGTTCCCAGAATTCAGTTCCCAGAACCTAAGTAAGGCAGCTCACAGCTGCCTGTCACTCAAGCTGGGGATCTAAAGCAATACTTTGGCCCTCGCTGGCTTCTGCACATGTACATATCTTGTCAGAGTAGGACATGATTAGGCCAACCAATAAATTACTTCAGCAAACTGTTGTCTGATACATCTATAAAGTAAACAAGAAAAAGAAAAATAATCATTTATCATGTTTGCATTTCTAGTTGAGATGTGTAACATTGAAATAATATTCACTTGATTAACCTTCTTTTGTTAGTAGGTTCATGGTGGAAAAGTAAATTGGAAGCAGACATCTTGTTCTTCTTCCTCTTTGTCATGTGACCCTTTCCTAGAAAGTGGTACTTAACATATTGGAAGTTCTCTTACCACATAAATGATAGAATTCACTATAACTTATATGATTTATTAAATGGAGTCACCCCTGAAGCAAATGCATTATTAAATATTTAAAAAATTCATGACATGTCCTTAGCACAGTAAGAATGCCTTGGAGGCACTCATCCATCCCATAAATATGTGTTTAACAAAATTGTCTAAAATGAATCTCTTCATTTGTTCTTATTTAAGACTTAGATATATAGCATAAATAACAGAATGTACTTCTGACATGAGGTTGTAGCTTGTTGTTGAATGCAAATTGCCACAGCTTTGTCTTTGCGGGTTTATAGTAAGACATGTTATCCTTGATTAAAAGTCCTCAGAGGGCTGAGACAGCATAGAATACATCCAATTTGTGGTTCATAATTAACACCCTGCTGTGAATTTATTCCAAATCCATCCTTTACAGCATATGTATTATAATGATTAATACTGGTTTTCAAACATGTTTGGACCTAGAAGCAATTAATAGACTCACCTTTGGTTGGGTTGGTAAAGACATTTGCAGAAATGATGAATGCTGTTGAGTACATCGTCTCCTGGAATGGTCACTTTATACTTCAGGAAAAAGTTGTGTTCTTCCTCATCTGCTATCAGCTCTTGCTGGCGAGAGAATCTGTCTCATCACTTCTGCTGCTGCTGCCGTTGCTGCTTCTGCCTTTTGCTCCCATTAGGAATAAAGCTTCTTTATCTTTCCATGGAGTTTTAAGACGAGAAGATTGCCAGAATCCCCTCAGCTCTTTGGTGTTAAGCTGAGACCTCTAAGAAAACAAGCCTCATGAACTTAGTGCCTACTGACTGGGTTTTAAGTTTCTGCGGTGGACTGGCGACCACTTTTGGTACACCAGCTTGCAATGGATATGCCTGTCTAATAAATTATCCTTTAATATGAAGCATAATATCAGCTCAGTGAAATTTGTAGTAACATGAACTTTGCAAACCTTGTTTGATTCCTAACTGTGCAGGCTGATATGCAGGAAGATATTCCACTGTGGTCAGTTATCTCAGTAGAAACGTCATGGAATTTATGATATATCAAGCCTAGAGATGAATAGCACTGATGGATAGAGTCATCTGTCTATGTTACTCATACACATGTACACAAGCACATGCATGTACAGAAATATACACAAGTGTACACACACACACACAGGGACAAACAAATCTCACAGAAGAATCGAGATGCTAAATAATATTTAAAAGAAAAAGAGGAAACGTGAATAACATGGGAAATAAAATAAAGTATGTAATGTGATAAAAAAGCAAAATTATAAACATAAATCCACCTTTCCTAATACTTTAATCAAAAAAAAAAAAAAAACCAAGTTGACAGAATAGATTAAAAACTAGAGTTTGTGGTGGGCGATGAGATTTACTTGAATTGGAACATATGGCTTGGTGTTGGTTTAGATTTATGACAAATACCAAGTAGATCTAAGAAAGCTATAACTTCGAAATTTAAAGCAATAGTAATATACTTTATTTATGGCTTGTATGTGTATACAAAATGCATGTGTATTTATTTGCATGTGGGAGGGTGCATGTGTGTAAAGGTGTGCATGCATGTCCATGTGCATATGTATGGATTGGTGTTTGTGTCCTGGAACTCCGAAATTAAGAGAGTCTACTAAACCGGCCTATTTTCCGGATGGTGCTGAGGCATTAAGCCCCAGTTCTCAGTCTTGGGCCACAGGCACTTTTGTACACTGAGCAACGTATTTCCCAAATTTCTCAATATATACTGTGATGCAGGAGTCCCTACGAGCTCCTGGGTTGCTGGTTAGTTAAAATTGTAGTTCTTCCTACGAGGTTGCACACTCCTTCAGTTCCTGTTAAATGAATCTGACAGTTATTTTTTCATCAATAAATCCTTACTATCAGTTTGTAAAGAGCAATAACCTGGGTTATTTGAGGGTCACTACCAAGCCCCTTTGGCTAACAACTCTATTAGATTTAACACAGTCCTGAAACTAGAAGCTTCATGTCTTGACAAGAGTTGTCCAGTTAGACCTGTCTCCCCTGTTACTTAGCAAAAGCATTTAGGTCACCTTTATGTATATGTATATTTTCAGAATTTTTTACTGTATTATGTCTCTACTGAAGAGAAGTAGACACAAGCCCAGACTCTTAACACCCCAAACCAAGAAGCCATTTTTAATTAATAACTACTCACAAATAAAAGCTTGGTTTTCTCCATTGCAGTCTTACTTGGTATAAAATACATACAACCATTAAGTTCAGGGCCCTCACTCAGCAGTAGATGGCCAAACACAAAGCCATTTCAATGGCTTATTTGAAGGTATTTTTTTTTTTTTTTTACTTTGCAGTTCATTTACATATACATTATGGTTTTCAGGGTTCTTTTTACTTTTATTATATTTCTGTGTGAGAGAATTTGCTCTCTCTACCTCAATGTATTCCTTAAACTTGTTTGTTGGCTCATTTTCTGGTGTTTGTTTACTTTTATTTTACCACTTTTTATTAATTATTTTTATTATTTTAGATGTTAGTTTGTATCCTAATATGACAGAGAAGAAAGATGTGAGTGTGATTGGATGGGAAATCAGACGGAATCTGTGAGAAGTTGGATAAGAGTAAATCATATTAAAATATATTTTAAAAATTATAAATTTTAATTTTAAAAAGTTTCATTGAGAAAAAAATTGTCAGTACTAGAAAATAAAATGTTCTAATAGTTGTAACTGGGACTTAGTTATGGTTTTCCTTATAATTGTTAAAACTGTAATATTCAATGTAAGCAAAGATGGAAAATCCTTGAAAAAAGTATGGAAACCATCTCAAAGAAACACTGTATTTGATACAGTAAGTATAGTGTCAATATATTTTGCAAGGGCAAAAATCCTCAGTAATGTCTTTGCTGAATCCAGCAGAATTGGAGCAGCATGACAAGTGGCTATTTGATAAACCTTGATGATTTGAAAGCTATGCCATAAATTCCTAGTGCATTGTCAAACCAGGTCTCATGAGAGATACTACAAAAAGACCTGATATAACTTTGATTGAAAACATGAAATGCCAGCATTTATGGAATGACACTAAACTTCTGCTTAGAAATCGCTTTAAACACTAAGTACAAAAGAAAAGAAAAATACACCATTGGAAATCCATTTAACAACTGAAAAGATATCAAATCCTCAAATTATAAATTCAGTGTGATAACAAGTTAATAAAAAGTGAATATGTAGTAGAAAATAATAAAAAATAGAAGCAGTCATCAAAAACCTCTCAACCAAAAAAAAAAAAAAAATGCTCAGGTCCAGATGGGTTCAGTGCAGAATTTTATCAGATATTGATTGAAGACCTAATACCAATACTCTCCAAACTATTCCACAAAATAGAATCAGATGGAACACTACCTAACTCATTTTTGAGGCTAAAATAACCCTCGTTCCTAAACCACACAAAGACCCTACAAGGAAAGGGAACTTCAGACAAATTTTACTTATGAACATTGATGCAAAAATACTCAACAAAATCCTTGCAAACTGAATCCAAGAACACATCAAAATGATCATTAACCATGATCAAGTAGGCTTCATCCCTGGGATGCAGGGATGGTTTAATATACAGAAATCCATCAATATCATCCACCATATAAACAAACTCAAAGAACAAAATCACATGGTCATCTCACTAGATGCTAAGAAAGCATTTGAAAAAATTCAGCACCCCTTCATGTTAAAAGTCTTGCAAAGAACAGGAATCCAAGGCCCATACCTAAATATAATAAAAGCAATATACTGCAAACCAACAGCCAACATCAAACTTAATGGTGGGAAACTTGAAGCAATCCCACTAAAATCAGGGACTCGACAAGGCTGTCCACTCTCCCCCTACCTATTCAACATAGTACTGGAAATCCTGGCAGGAGCAATTAGACAGCAAAAGGAGATTAAGGGGATACAAATCAGAAAGGAAGAGGTAAAAACATCACTTTTGCTGATGACATGATAGTGTACTTAAGCGACCCCACAAATTTCACCAGAGAACTCCTGCAGCTGATAAACAAGTTCAGCAAAGTGGCTGGATATAAAATTAACTCAAACAAATCAGTAGCCTTCCTCTACTCAAAGTACAAACATGTGGAGAGAGAAATTAGGGAAAAGATATCTTTCAAATAGTCACAAAAATATGCAATACCTTGATGTGACTCTAACTAAGCAAGTGAAGGACCTGTATGACAAGAACTTCAAACCTCTAAAGAAGAAAATCGATGATGATCTCAGAAAATGGAAAGATCTCCCATGCTCATGGATTGGTAGGATCAACATTGTAAAAATGGCCATCTTACCAAAAGCAATATACAGATTCAATGCAATCCCCATCCAAATACCAACCCAATTCTGTTGGAACAACTTTTGGGTATATGCCCAGGAGTGTTATTGATGGGTCCTCAGGTAGTTCTATGTCCAGTTTTCTGAGGAACTGCCAGACTGATTTCCACAGTTGTTGTACCAGTTTACAACCCCACCAACAG
The DNA here is from genome assembly GCF_963924665.1 of Micromys minutus. Classification (NCBI taxonomy): domain Eukaryota; kingdom Metazoa; phylum Chordata; class Mammalia; order Rodentia; family Muridae; genus Micromys; species Micromys minutus. Next base: position 16,073,205 of record NC_137975.1, on the reverse strand, counting down.
TGGAGAAGCATTCCTCTTTCTCTATATTTTTGCCAGCAGCTGCTGTCACCTGAGTTTCTGATCTTAGCCATTAGACTGGTATAGAATGTAATCTTTGGGTAGTTTTAATTTGTTTTAATTTGCATTTCCCTGATGACTAAGGATTTTGAGTATTTCTTTAAGAGACCATGTCTTAATAAGTACATCCATGGAGTCTTGACAATTTGCCTTTGTAAACAGACCAGAACAGAGATGACTCTAACAGATATGCTAATGTGAATGAAGGATGAAAATTCGGGAGACATCAACCCAAAACAGTGAGGGAGAAATAGTCTCTGATAAATAAGACCATACCAGATAGCAAATTATCAGTCCTGAAAACATATACAAGCCAGTAACATTTTATAGTTAGTTGAATTTATATGTATAGGAATATATTATACATCTATACATCTAACTGTGTATGTGTGTGTGTTATACAGAAACAATTAATGAAAAGGAACCATGAATTTGAGTGAGATTAAGAGGATGGGATATGTGGAAAACTTTAGATGGAGAAAAGGGAAGGGCAAAAATGATGCAATAATTTTATCTAAAATATAAATAAATAAATTTTTAAAAAAGACCAGAGCATGCACCATTAGCAATGAGGTCTTATTTTTGAGAAAAAAACTAGAAAAGTTACTAAAAATTGTAACTATATATCATTCTTTAAAAATTGATCAGATGAATTAAAATATGTTTTCTAGAAAAAACATAACCCTCGCAATGTAACGGGATCGTATTGTAAATATTTCAGCAATTTTAAAAGAAAAATAATAGAATATTATCAGCTATTATAATCTAAAAATGTTATAAGTATCCAAAATATATCTATCTAGAAAAATACAAATTATCAGAATGTCAGAACAGAGTGTGAGAACAGTACTGGGGAAGTTGTCAGAGCAGGTAGTTTGTGTTAACCCCTGGCAGTGCCACCACCACAAACACTTCAAGGTGGCATGAGTGTTGAATGATAGCAATATGCCTCTGTGAGTGCCAGGGCCTCCAGCTGCCTTCTGTCATTGATGATATTGAGAAGGCATGTAGTTCCCCTTGAGCAGCCATGGCCCACACACCTTGTATGAGAACAGTGACAGGCAACAGTTTTCTCGCTGAGAGCAGAAGATGCGTGTGAAGATCCCTAAGAACAAGAAGCATCTGGAGTCTGGAAATCATACCATCAAACAAGACTGACAAGAATATCCCCAGGTAAATTTCTTATTCACATGGGTCATGGACCACAGGCTTCTTCAAGATAGGTGATTTAGAAAAGTACATTGCCCTGGGCAGATGGGCTAGCTGCTTTAAGGGTCAGGGCTTCAGCAAGGATTTGAGTTCTTGCCCTCTTCTGCAGTTCTAGATTTTGACTTTCTGATGTCTCCCTCTCTATCCCCTTCTGTTTAAAATATTTGAGTGCTTGACTGTTTTGCCTGGGGAAGGCTAGAACACAGATTTAACTGATTACATTAACAATCAAAAAAGGGTGAATTATAACCCAAGTCATGGCATTTCCCCCATGTAATTTGACTCTGAGGCTGTGGCCCATCCACAGTCTCCTTTGTCCCCTCTACTATCTAGTGACTTCATGACTGTGTTGCAAATTTGTTCATGCAAGTTTGCCCTATACAAGGATGTAGTATCTTTAGCTTTTACGTTTTGTTTTTCCCACTTGACTCTAATCAAAGTAAGACTGTTTTGTTATTACCTAGGGCTTCTGGTGTTTCAGAGTTACGAAATAGGAAATTACTGAAAAAGACAGAATTTGGACAAGTATGCTCTGAGATCGGAAGACCCACTAGTCACACCTGAAAAGCAAGTCTTGGTAGTTCATGGCTGACTGAATATTTAAGTGTCATGCACTGCCAATAGCCCAGAAAGTCCGTATTCCCTTTGCTCTTTAGGGAGTTTCTTTTCTGTTCAGGTGTTAGTTCAATTTTGGTAAGCTATTGAAATATGTTTGAACTGGAAAGTTGCATAGGAATTTTCCTCTGAACCTCATTCAGGTTTCTTCTAGGGCTCCAGACACTGGGAAGCTATGTCCAGAAAGAGAGACTCCAGAGAAATACAAAGAAAGGTGTAAAGTAGAGAAGGTTAAGATAATGAATTTATTTGACTTGAATATCTAGGTGGCTGTCATAAAGTTTCTAGCAAGTCCTTTCCCCACTCCCTTAATTCTGTTACCAATCAAGAGAAACTGTGAAGTCAATGGGATGGTTGAATCTCTCAGGCTGAGGACTTGTTCATTTCCAAGTATTTCATGAAAAAGCTTCTTGCTAATCACACAAACTCTCACATTCACATGAAGAGCCTGACAAATCTTTCAAAACAAAAGGTAATGACTTAGAAATAAATAGAAAATAAGTCATAATCATGTATGTGTAAACAGGTAAATTTTTAAAAAATATGTATTATTAACATGTTTCAGGTGGTTGTCATTTTGTGCACTATTATTAGAAATGTTGACAAATTTTCCAAAATAGCTAACAGATCTACTTCAAGTGTTGGCAAGTCTAGAAAATAGTAATTATAGAAAAGCAAGTTCATGCATATGTTCATATCAGTAATTGGGATTCCGAGGCTGTAGAATTACTTATGTGGATTTGAGGGCACATTAGACTATGCACATAATAGCAAAACTCCATCACACACACACACACACACACACACACACACACAGACACACACACACAGACACACACACACACACACACACACACACACACACACACACACACACAGCAGAAAAATAACAAAAATCTCAAAAAGTCAGGTTAAAAATTCTAATATAAAATTAATACATATTTTTCAACATTATGATATATAATGTTTCAAAATGCAATGGAAAGATCTCCTATATGTATTACAAACCACTTTCTAAATGTGTTGAAATGTCTTTCCTCATTAGATAGCAGTTAAAAAGTCACTTCAATATATTTTACTTGGCATTGTGCTAAGTGTTCATATTAATGACAAACTGTATCCTCTGTTTGTCTCTCCTGTTCTCTCTGGCTTTGTCTTTCCTCATGCATTTTTCCTCTCTATTTTTCATCTCCTATGAAAATTTAATGCTTTATTTATGTGTTTGCTAATCACTTACTGTGTGTGTATACACGAGTGTCACAGTGCACACTAGAAGGCAACTTACTGGGGTCAATTCTCTTTTTCCCTGAAGGAGTTTCTGGGAGTCAATCTAAGGCTGGCAAATTCAGCAGCAAGCGCCTTTGCATGCTGAACTATGTCACCAGCCCTTAATGTTTTATTATTAGTCACAGGGAATTATCCCAATCTAAAAGCATCTCAAATTTTTAGTTGGATATAAAAAGACCATATATAGGTGTTTCAGGGAGACACACACACATACCTGAACACATGCACACACTCATATTTAAAATCAGTTATTTATGTATGCATGTGTGTTAGGTATAAATGCATGCATATGTGGGTGGGTGCACGCATCCAAGTACACATATGAACTCCACAGGGGAATACCAGATACCTTCATTCCTTCTCCATGCTATTCCACTGAGATAGTCTTTTCCTGAATCTGGAGTGCATCTCTCAGCCAGCAAGTCAGCCACAGCAATCCTTCTCTTTCTTTCTTCTACTCTCCTGAAGTTATAAGCACACAAAGTCATTTCTATCTTTATATGTGGGTGCAGGGGATTTAGACGTACTCATATTCCTGCCTCAGCGGCGTCCACCTTCTAAGCTCTTTCTTTAGCTCTCTATATAACTAAAATATAACCAATTAATTAATCTTAACATTCAAGGTGAAATTTGTGTTTTTTTTATACTGAGTTTTTTTTTTTTAATTTCTGTCTCTTATCTTACATTGAAATGCTCGTGTCTCCAAATATTTACATAGAACTCATTTTTATAATCCTATAGTATTCATACTTGTTTCAAAATTATAATAGAGTACAAATACCAAAAATCAGAAGTCCTGTGAAGGCATTTAGGCAATAGTTATCTTAAGTAACTCTTTTGTTAAAATAAATTAAATATTACAATAATTTATGCTCACCATTCATTAGTATTCTGACAGAAAACTAGATTAATTTGTTTAGCTTCCACTTTGTGATTTTTCTTTGCTTCCTTTTGATTTAATTATATGTAAATTGTGAGACTCTCACATGGTACAAATCTCAGAGTATTTCAGAAAAATGACAAAAATGTCAGGGGAAAATTCTATTTTACTCCAATATTAGTAATGGCTTCTGAAAGTCCAGATAACTTGGTAATTAAGGAAAAAACTGTATATGGCAAAGCACATGAACTTCATTGAATTTCAGTAGTGTCTTGAATGACAGAATGCAAAATTGCATTGTCTATAATATTTTGGGATATAGTCTAAGAAGAAGTGATTTGAAAGAGCTTGGTTAGGGATGGTCAACAACTCTATATTTTTGAAGTGGGATCTCATGTACATAAGGCTGTCCAAGGATGCCCTGGAATCCTCTTGCCTCTGTATCGTTAATGCTGGGATTACATGTTTGCACCATTGTAGCAGGTTTATGCAGCCATATGAAGCATGCTGGAGGTTCCCTGTGTTAGAGAAGAGTTCTACCAGATGTGTTCCTTTCCCAGTTTTGACATAGAAATGTTATATGCTAACACTTTCTGTTTGGTTGACTAAGCAGATGAATACCTTGTGGCGACTTAAAAATATCTCAAAGACTAAACTGTCACTTTATGTTTATTGGTTTCCTTTATTTTGGACCTAGTGGTGATTTTACAAGGTAAGAAATTGCTCTATTGAGCTTCCCCCATCATGCTGATCTCTAAGGAGCTGAATGAGTATCCTCAATGAGATTTGAAGGAAGTTCATGGCATGTCTTTTCAAACTGCTACCTATATGAGAAAATTTTCTAAGAATGTGATGTCTGCTTGCTGTAAGTTCTGAAGACAAGCCCTGGTTATTCTGATGCTCTTCCTTGCACATTAAATGGATTAAATTTGTAGTGTGTGGTTTACATTTATTATTTTTTAGGTGAAAAATCTTGGTTCTCACTTTCAAAGCAAGCTTTCTTTTCTCATATAAGTATGTTTATTTTTGTTTCTTTTTTTCTTTTTTAAAAACTTTTATTGGATATTCTCTGTATTTACAATTAGGTGTTATTTCCTTTCCACCAATCCGGTCCCCCTCCCCCTCCCATTGCCTCCATGAAGGTACTACCTCTCCAAACCTCCCTCTCCTACATCAGCATTTCCCTACACTGAAAATGATTCTTTGCAGAAACAAAGTCCTCTCCTCTCCTTGATGACAGAGAATGCTACCCTCTGCTGCGTATGCACCTGGAGCCATGGGTCTCTCTGTAACAACTCATTGGTTGTTGTTTTAGTCCCTGGAGCTGATGGGGGTTTGGTTAGTTGATAATGTTGTTCTTCCCATTGAGTTGCAGACCCTTTCAGCTTCTTCAGTCCTTTCACTAGCTCCTTCATTGGTGTCTTCTTGTTCAGTCTAATGGTTAGCTGCAAGCATCCTCCTCTGAATTAGTATGGCTCTAGCAGAGCCTTGAAGAGACATTCATATCAAATTCCTGCCAGAACGAACTACTTGGCATCAGCAATAGTGCTTGGGTTTAGTGGTGGCATATAGGATGAATCCCCAGTTGAGGCTATCTTTGGATGATCTTTTCTGCAATTCCTGCCCCTCTATTTGTCACATTATTTCCTTCCATGAGAGTTTTGTTCTCCCTTCTAAGAAAGACTAAGGCATCCACCTTTCGTGTTCTTTTTTCTCTTTGTGCTTTATAAGTTCTATGAATTATTTCTTGGGTATTCTGAGTTTGTTTAGTGGCACTACTAAGAGATGTGGGCTTGTTGAAGTAGGTTTGACCTTGTTTGAGAAAGTAATGAGACTCTTCTTCCAACCACAAGGGAGAGACTCTACATGTAGTGGTATCACATCAAGTTTTAGAACCTTCAGCTACTGTGCCATGCCTTCCTGGAAGCTGCTATGTTCCTGCCTTAGTGATAATCTACTGAACCTTTGCAACACTATGCCATTCCCAATAAAGTGTTGTCTTTCTAAGAGTTGCCTTGGTCATGGTGTTTGTTCACAGTAGTAAAACCTTAACTAAAACAACAACATATTAGTTTTAAGACTTTATTAAATGTCCAAGCATATTTACCAGTGCATGTGCTTTGAGTATTGTCCAATCATAGCACTTAGTTTTTGAAAGAACAATGATACATAACCTGGTGACTCAAGCCTGTAACACCAGTATTAATTAGGGAGGCTGAAGCTGGTAGATCTTAAGTTCCATTACATCCTGGGATATTATGAATCTTTATATCAAAGAAAAAAAAAAAAACAAATAGTGAGAGGGGAGAATGTATGGGTATGAAAAGGAGAGAGGAGGATGGAAAGGAAAGGGGCGATGAAGAAAAAAAGTGCCAGGCATTGTGAGCACATGGGTTTAATCATAGCACTGGAGAGGCATAGGAAGACCAGTGTCTGTGAGACTGAGGCTAACCTGTTCTCAATATAAAGCTCTAGTCTAGCCAGGAAGACACAGTGAAAACCTGTCACTTCTAAACCTCCATTCTAACTGTGAATTTAGTAGTTTTCCTTATCTATATCAATGTCTTCATATTCTCTATAATATATATATGTGTGTGTGTGTATATGTATATATGTACACACACACACATGTATATGTATATATATATACACACACATACACACACACATACACATATATATGTCACAATGTGTGTGTGTCTGTACATTTTATTTTTTGCTTTCCCAACAGTGTTCTGACAAAATTTTAACTGATAAATCTTTAGTCACTGTTACATGTTTTCTAGAGATGTGGGCATTTATATAATAGATAATTATAAGCATTATAAGCAAGTATTTATTCAAGGATTAAATTGTGAAATTTCTGAAAACATCAAGAATACTAAGATTTATTCTTTTGAAGTGATTTGAGCCAAGTCCTCCTCAGGCTGTCTCTAAAGTGAGAAATGGCATGTAGATTTGTTTTTTTTTGTGTGTGTGTGTGTGTGTGTGTGTGTGTGTGTGTGTGTGTGTATGTGTGCATGTGCGTACGCTTTCTGAAATGCTGTGTCCTATACATTCCATGTAGTTTCAGGTCCACAGAAAAATGCTTTAGAGATGATTGTTAAATGAAGAAAAACTGACAAATTGTAACAATTGATGTCTTCCCCAAATAAAAGATTGCCCCAAATTTCAAATCCAATCACTAAAGGCTCAGAATCCCAGCAAGTGGAAGTTAGTGGTGATTGGTGATGATTTGAGAGGACAGATGATTCTGCAAAGGACTGCTCAAATGTTATTGACTAATTGTACATACCAACAACTGGCACTGATAAAATGTTTACCAATACAGCAGCTTTATTAAAACATTGGGAGAAGTTAAATTGTGTCATAATGTACTATTTATGTGGATTTTAATAGCTTAGTAATTAAACTAGAGATTTTTATATTCATATAAAAATAGATCCCCTTTAAGCAATGCCACTAAAATGAGAGAACTTAAAATACATATAAATCACTTATAAACTAGGTTATGTACTTGTAGGTTTGATGGAATTTAAATTTGTGAGCATTGTTGACAATGAATTTTGAAGTACAGCTTATCTGAATTCTTGCCATTTGACTTGTCCATTCTTGGAAGAAATCCTGAAAAAAATGGATTTAAAGTAAAATCATCTGAATGCTTTCATTAGTCCAGTGTTGGATCCTATGATACATGAATAACTGGATTAGAAGATTTACTTCATATAATGACTAAGGCATTTTTAAAGTATATTCTATACAATGTGTTGTGTCCATACTTACATATTTAATATATAAGATTTTTTTCTCTCCATCTTTCCTCTGGTTACTTGAGAGCATCAAGATGATAGGATGTTATTGTGAACGAGAATGGCCTTTTTTACTTGTAAAACATGGCTACTCAATCAATGTAGATATAGCATTTGGAGTTCTCTTAAAACAGCAATCTTCTTATGCTACTTGTCTACATAATTAATGCTTCTGGTAACCTATGGAAAAATCTTATAAATGCAAATATACATAAACACATACATGTTCATGTATAATTATATACAGGTATTGCATACACATACATCTACCTCTACCTATATTTACATATCTATGCATAAATACATATATATATATACATATATACATACATACATGTTTGCATACACATATTACATAATTTATATGCCATATAAATGCATTTAAATACATTTAATTACCAACATATTTATGTATACACATGCATATATATGCATGTTCATCTATATATACTTAGATACATTAATATATTAATGCACACACACAAACACACATATATGCTTTTTATTGGGGAATTGAGGTGGAACAAACACACATGACATTGTGAGAAAGTATATTGACCATTCACATTCATTTTACAAATCTAGTGTGCCAGGTTTAGGAGGAACTGCTGAGGAGAATTATGTTAATTAATTATGGGATTATCTTACTGCACATTCCTCTTATTTGGATGGACACAGGATATATGTCGTGGATGCAGTTGGAGGATCCTATTTCATTCTTGAGCAAACAGGCTTTGTAAATGATGTGTCTGACCCTGCCATTGATCGAAAAGTGGATGCATTCTAAGACAAGGGAAAATGACTTGCCCATATATGAAAAAAATCAAGGCATACCCTAGACCTCTATCTTCTCCTGTCAGAGTATAGTCCTGCTGATTTCTAGACAAAACACTTTGTATTTGCATTTTTCAACTTTTTGTCTTTTTGTTCTTACAACTTTAGTTATAAACGAGAGATACACATACAGATTTTTAAAAGCATTTTGGCATAAAACTATATGAATATATTTTTGTCAGTACTTGATTCTTTTAAAGGTTTGATGGTATGCATTGAAAGCTTACTAGCTATCATAGCATAAAGTACATGTAGAACAGAACATAACATGGAAACAAAGTTTTCTTGATGTCTATAGATTAAACATAATGATTTTTGAATACCAAAAATTGCCAGAAAGCTATATTCTGAGCTCTTGGATTATTGATGATTTAAGGTCTAGGTGTACCACACTCTGGGAGAGTGCTATACACTTATTTGTTATTTTTTCTAAGAAGGACTGAGGCTTTAACTTTTTGGCCTTTGTTGGGGTTTTTTTTCTTGTTGGATTTTTTTTTTTTTTTTAGTTTAATAGGGCCTGTGAATTGTTTCTGGGGTATTCAGAGCTTTCTGGGGCTAGTATCCAATTATCAGTGACTGCATATTATGTCTGTTCTTTTGTGACTGGGTTACATCACTCAGGATGATATTCTCTAGATGCATCCATTTTCCTAGGAATTTCATAAAGTCATTGTTTCTAATAGCTGGGTAGTACTCCACAGTGTAAAGATACCACAATTTTTGTATCCATTCATCTACTGAAGGACATCTGGGTTCCTTCCAGCTTCTGGCTATTATAAATAGAGCTGCTATAAACATTGTGGTGCATGTGTCCTTATTGTATGTTGGAGCATATCTGGGGTATATCCACAGAAGTGGAATAGCTTGGTCTTCAGGTAGGACTATGTCCAATTTTCTGAAGAACTGCCAAACTGATTTATAGAGTCGTTGTACCAGCTTACAACCCCACCAACAGTGGAGAAGTATTCCTCTTTCTTTGTATCTTTGCCAAAATCTGCTGTCATCTGAGTTTTTGATCTTTGACTGGTGTGAGATGGAATTTAAGGGTTGTTTTGATTTGCATTTCCCTGATGACTAGGGATGTCCAGCACTTTCTTGGATGCTTCTTAGCCATTTGATAGTCCTCAATTGAGAATATTTTGTTTAGCTCTGTACCACGTGTTAAAATAGGATTCTTTGATTCTCTGGTGTCTAACTTTTTGAGTTCTTTGTATATATTAGATATTAAACGTCTATCAGATGTGGGGTTCATAAAGATCATTTCCTAATCTGTTGGCTGCTGTTTTGTTTTCTTGTCAGTGTCCTTTGTCTTACAGAAACTTTTCAATCTCATTAAGTCCTATTTATCAATCCTTGCTCTTATAGCACAAGCCATTGGTGTTCTTTTCAGGAAATTTTCCTTTGTGCCTATGTGTTTCAAGGTTTTCCTTACTTTCTCTTCTAATAGTTTCAGTGTACCTGGTTTAATGTGGAAATCTTTGATCCACTTTTGCACTTGAGCTTTGTATAAGGAGATAAAAAAGGGTCTGTTTTCATGCTTCTGCATGCTGAGTGCCAAATGAGCCAACATCATTTGTGAAGAGGCTGTCCTTTTTCTATTGAACGTTTTCAGCTCCTTTGTCTAAGATCAAGTGACCATATTTGTGAGGGTTCATTTCTAGATTTTCTGTTCTGTTCTATTGATCTACCTGCCTATCTCTGTACCAATACCATGTGGATTTTAACACAATTGCCTTGTAATATAGATTGAGGTCAGGGATGGTGATTCCTACAGATGTTTTCTTGTTTTTGAGAATAGATTTTGATATTCTAGGTGTTTTGTTATTCCAGATGAATTTGCAAACTGCCCTTTCCAACTCTATGAAGAATTGACTTGGAATTTTGATGGGGATTGCAGTGAATCTGTAGATTGCTTTTGATAAGATGGCTGTTTTTACAATGTAGATCCTTCCAATCCATGAGTATGGGAGATCTTTCCATCTTCTGAGATCGTCTTCAATTTCCCTCTTCAGAGATTTGAAGTTCTTGTCATACAGGTCCTTAACTAGCTTAGTTAGAGTCACACCAAATCATTTCAACTTCTCATTGATTCGTTGTCGGTTTCACATCATTCACCTCATTCTCACTCATCTCTTAGTCTCCTCACATCTTTTTTCTGCCCTTGCAGCTCCCTCAGCAAAAAAAAAAAATAAAATAAAATAATAATAATAATAATAAAAATCAAGGAAACAGATTAAAAAAATAAAACAAAACAAAGTGACAAAGAAAAAAAAATCATCTTGTGGAAACTGTCTTTTGTCAGAGTGTGTTCGACACTATACTACTCTGCCCATTCATTTTCCCTTGCAAGTGTTCAAAGCAAAGATTTATTAGTCTTGTTCAGGGCCTCTGGCTTCTACCACACTATCAGTATTTGATCCTTACCAGGAATCTTCCCTGTTTTCCTGTTGCTGCCTTGTGTCATGGACATCCTGAAGCTTTAGATTAATGGTACTGGCCCTTCTGCTTGTTGCAAAGTTAACAGATGATGTACATTTTTGGATGGCCCAACTCAAAGCTCTGTATCTGGGCCTGAGTGTTAGCTGAGCTGATAAGCCCCCAAGCTCTGACTCTTTTATTTACAACTCCAGCATTGTTCAGCCTAACTCATCAAATACCACCTTCACAGAGGACAATGGTAGCTCTTCCATTCTCATGCCCTGGGGATAGCTCACTTGCACCTATGCCACCATAGCCAGGCCAGCTCTACTCTGCTGTCCAATCAAGGCCTAGGCCTCACTTTCACAATGGTCAGGGACTGGGCAAGGTCTCAATTACTCTTGCCCTCTTGTTTAGCTGCCTCACACGTGCTTTTGCCATAATGGACCAGGCAAACTACAGGGCCTGTCCTCCCTACTGCTACATCCAGTGAGGTACAGGTCTATTCCATTCTTTCCCATAACCCAGGGAGCCTGCTCTTCTTATTGAAACAAGGGGCAATGGGCAAGAGGGTAGGGGAATTACTTCTGTTCCTGTACCACCCCAAAGCAGACAAGTGGTGAGATCAACTTCCCTACTCTCACGTCCTCAGTACCTCAGCCTCTGTTCCCTCTCCACTCTCCACTGTGCTGCTTGGGGTGGGTGCTGTTTACAGCTTCCACACTGGTCAGAGAGGGAGTCAGCTTTCAACAGCCAGTGAGGGGCAAGAACAGTTCTAGACAGCACTTGGACATCTACTACCAGGCAGCTGCCCAAAACAGAGACATCCACATAATCTCCAGTAGTAGTATGAGTCATGGGGATTGACATCAACCCCTGCTGCTGCATGACCACAGACCTAATCTTAGAGCTCAGTGAAAGTACAGGCTGGAACTTCATCTTGGACTCAGGTGGTATGGCCAAAATGAAGGCTATCCTCTTAACCTTAGTGGATCCAGTTACATTTATCTTCAAAATGCTCAAACTGTTTTACTTCTCTTTCTGTCCTGTCTGTCTATCACATACATGCACATTGTAGTGATGAGTCATGTGGCATGCAGGACTTTAGATGGCCTCCTCTGCTCATGCTTCGTGGCATAGTGGTAAGCTGGTATCTATGTATCTATAGCCAGCCTATACGGCATAGTAGCAGATAGGTTTCCCTACATTGTATATGTCTGGTGGTTGGGGGTGGGACTATGTGTTTCTAAGGCCTTTCTGTGTCATTTGTCAGCAGAAAGGTCTCTCTTGTTCTTAGATTTTTATCCCAGCATTTATTTTACTTTTCAGCAAGAGAAGTTAATGTCATCTAAATGGATAATGAGTAGATTCTGTATCTTACACGGCAGAAGAAATTGTTTATGAATAAGCTTTTGTTTATGCAATGGACATTTTTCATAGCAGTTTTTGATGCAGAGATGAATTTCATGTCAATGGGTACTTGTTAATGTCTTTAACTTTGTTCCTAGAGCTCTGATAGTATCTGGTTAAAGAAAATCTGAAATGAGCTTTGCTTAAATAGTTAATAAATCCCATAAAGTCCAGACAAAAGGTAGAGTAAATTTAAAAATGTACAAGGCATCTTTACACTGAGAATAGAATATGCCAAAGATCATGAAAATGTACGTAAATGTCCTAAGCCAGATCTTGAAGTGTCATGATTTCTGATGAAAGGGCACATTGCTTCCCACAGAAAATACCTGAATATTCCTGGTGCTGTTTCTGCTCTTCATCTCTAGGCTGGGAACTGTTTATTGTTCTACACTTACTGACCTCCTTCCCATGAAAGGGACACATTATTGTTCTGCCCTTCCTCATGGGCTCGATACAGCTTTCTTATATTTTGTTTTCTTTCCATACTTATTCTTTCTCTGCCTCTTCCTCTTCTTCTTTTCCTTCTTCCCTATTATCCTACTCTTCCTCATCTTAACTCTCTTCCTTCTCTTTCTCTCCCTTACCATCCTCCTTGTTATCTTAATATTTCCACTGCCCTTGTTCCTCCTATCTTTTCTAGTCCTCTCTTTTTTTTTTTTTCCTCAATCTCTTTCTCACCTCTCCTTTACTCTGCTACCTTGGTCAATTTCATTGTTTCATTGTTACTACTGCTAGATTTATATGACTACATTATGATCAATTCAAGTCTTAACACTCTCAGGGAGTTCCCTGGCCTCACTTTAGAGCAGAGATTCGCACTAACATTTACTTCTGCTTCTGTCTTGGCATAGGTACCATGTGCATCAATCCTCTCTATCATAGTAGCCATTTCTGCAGGGCTCATCTCTAGTCTGTCCTTGAGTATACGATCATAGGTAAAGCAATATGGGAAGTACGAAGGTCTGCATTAATTAAAAGGTCCATTAAAGGCTGAATGCCAGGACTCGAACAGATAAAAGCTTGCCAAGTGCACAGGTCCAGAAACATTATCACACATTTTTTGCACAAGTTCTATGGACTAAAGTAATAAAATATAAGCCCTATCCTTAATTTTCGGCTAATGCATAAAATTGAGGTCTTGCTTGTCTTTGTTCTTGCCATTGGCATAAAATATATGCAGGCCCAACTTAAGTGGACTTTACAAATGTGTATGGAAATGAGGACCTGATATCAGAGGAAAATAGCTAATGATATAATAAAACTTTCTGCATAATAGATGCAACAAAATGTAAACATATATACCATATATATTTTGTTTCAGTTTTATACGTATTTGATAATTATAATGTAATATATACTATAATTTAGTTTGTTAATGAAAATATTTTACACTGAATTTTAAATATATATTTACCTCTATATCAGGTGCTTGTGTACCAATAATATTGTAATTATAGAGTTTTACATTATCTTTGAAAGTTTCAAAAACATATTACAGAAATGTGAAACTAAAATGGTAGTTTTGATTAGACATATAGGTTAAATTAATCATCTTCATCTTCTAAGAATGTCTACATAATTTATTTTTAAGCTATTCTTCCAAAATTGCAAATATATTTTTTCTGTTCACTGCTGAATTTTATCACAGATTATTATGCCATGAAAAAGTCTCTTTGGTGGTTGTCAAGTAGATAATTGCCTTAGCCTAGTCACAGTTGTTAGTAATCATGTAGTTGTAAGATTCGTTAAATCTAGTCTTTTTGCCTTCACTCTCAAGTGGCACAAAGTATGCCTAGAGATTTCAGAGAAGTGTAATGTGGAGTAGCTCTATATTCTAATTGTCTTCATTTGCTTTTTATTGCTTTGATAACAAAATATAACCAGAAGAATCTTGGGAGAGAGAAAATGATTTCATCTTAAATCTTACAATCTTTTATGAAGTAAAGTCAAGGCTGGAGATGATGCAGATATCATGCAGGAGTGATATATACTAGTTTTCTCAACCTGCTCTCTGATGCTGCCCAGGATGACCAATAACTTCATTAACATAAAGATACTGTCAAGATTTTCTTATATCTGATGGAAACATTTTGTTAACTGAGATTTTTCTTCATAGAAAACTTAACAAGTTGTGTCAAGTTGACATAAATCAATCCATCAATCACCTAACCAAACGATCAATCAGTCAGGCAATCTAGTCAGGATGCTGTTTATTGGCTAGTGAGACTTTAATGCTTTTTGTTTCCTTTTGAGAAAAAATATATTAACTATTATAATATAGAAATTTTGGGGTGAGCAGGTGTTTACTCTTCTTGTTGTTCATTGGAATTTAGGAGAGTAAGTCAACATTTCCCTACAAATGAGGCAAACTAAGTCTTAGGCAATTTACTCAGAGCACCAGGCAATTTATGTTCTGAGTGTTAAATGTCACATGAATAAAGCATCCAATCTCAAGGACAAGCTACAAAAGGCAAAAAATTATGTTTTTCCATATAAGCATATAAATAAATAGCAATAGTTTTAATGAATAATCTGAATAAAATTGATCTTATATGATATTTTTAAAGGAAGGGATAGTCCATGAACTGTTTGATGTTTTGGAATAAATGAAGTCACAATATTCTTATCCTGAATTCTTAAAATTATATCATAAACAGTCACAAATATTCATCTGCACACGACACTCTCACTTCTTCTTCTTCTTCTTCTTCTTCTTCTTCTTCTTCTTCTTCTTCTTCTTCTTCTTCTTCTTCTTTCTCTTTTGCAAAGCAAGTTAAACAGGGGCATCAAGAACTTGTCCTTTGATAAGCTATGAGTTTTCTTTATTAACAGAACTAGTAAAAGAATGAAGGTGATATATTCATGTGTATATTAATTTATCTTTGTGTTGATGCACATATGTCTTTGTGTAGGTTCAAAAATAGGAGGAGTGAAAGGGAATGGGGAGGAATGAGAGAAAGAGAAGGAGAGGGAGAAGAATTTACAATGAATTTAAGATTAGCTCGAGAACTACTGGGCTAGTTGTTGACAAGTCTAACACTTGCTGCCCTAGTCATTGAAATGTCTCAGCAGACAAAGAATGTGCTAGTGAGCTTTACATCCTGGGTTTGATTCTCAAAAACCACATAGAGGAAGGAGACAGCCAACTCCCAAAGCTGTCCTCGGACTCTTACATGTATACCATGACACATATAGGTATGCACATGTACACAATCGCACAGTAAAGAAATAAAAGACAATTTACAAAAATAGTATGAAGGATGCCAGCAAGCTATAAATTTTCACAAGCAATTATACTGTGGTCTTGAATTCAAAGGCAGCTTCTAGGAAGAATTCATTAGTTTTCAGAGACACCCAATCTTGAATATAAAGTATTTGAATAATGAGGGAAACTCAGTGCAATATAAAGGGTAATTTGTTTTAGTCAGGGTATGATCATTTGAATATTAATTGGATCTTAAAAAATAACAGCAACACCTACAATCATGTGTAATTAAACACTTGTGCAGCACATCTTTGTCACTTTATTGCATACAATTGATTACTTTGAAGAATATATGTTAGATGCCTATGAGACATAGAATTAAAAATGTCAAATATCTTCCTGAGAATATGTATCTAACCACAAGAGAAATCTATGCAAGAGATTCATGTTCTGATTCCTCAATATATGTGTATTGTGGAAACCTTGCCTCAGTCCAGGTGAAGAGTGTGACTACAACAGACCAAAGCTGTCCCTTTCAATGTTGCTGTGATCAGATCACAGTCTTGAGAACAGTACCTGATCATCTACAGAGCTGAGTGTGTTCAGAGGCTAGCAAAAGGGAAAGAACTCTCTTGGTTACTTCTGTCTTCTCTAAACGCTTATGGCATGCAGTGAGAGTAAAAGAGGAATCTGGAGGAAAAGGAGGAGATGGGAATGGATGATTTGAGTAAGTGGCACACTTTACAATTTGGAAATAAACCATCTTTGTAAGCAAAGTGTGCCATCCTCTTGGTGAACACTGTCATGGTGTGTACATACACCCACAGACATTATGCATGTCTGTAGGCTACCTTTGTCATGAGTAGCACCATGAAAATTCATGATGAAGCTGAGTGCTAGAAAAATACAGAAAGGGCTCAACTGCCAAATGAAAGAATAATGAGTGTATCCTAAGACAACTAATGAGACCCATTCATTTCCGGTGGATGACAGAGCCTCTCTTTACAGTTTTCCTCTTAAGGATATCAATACTAGCACTGGCATTTAGTAAAGGAGTCCACCATGGTTACCATGAGTCTGTGTTTTGTTCTGGTAAGAGCAGTATTACTCTGCTGAAATCAAATTTTCACATTTTATTTAAAAATAGGCCACATCTTTCTTTTCTATATATAACTTAAATGAATCAATTTTATCAGAAAAAAAGGCTGCCTTAACTCTATAAAAAAGGAAGAACTGAAATAGTTTTAAAATACATGAAACCATTAAAATGATCCCTGGTGGTATTTAAAATGAACTATGAGACACCTGTTTGAATACCATATTAATAATGTGGAAATGGGCTGAACCTTCTCTAGGAGTTCAGGGAACATTTCATTTCCAATGATCTATATTAAAGATGACACAAAATGTTAACTAGAGGTTCAGAAATTTTGTCTAAAGTATTTTTAATCCAGTTGCTAAATGAGGAGGTAGAAATGCCTGATAATGTGATAGAAAAGTACCCTATGATAGGAAAGTCTATCTCACATGGATGAATAGGCTATATTTAGGGATGAAACACAAGCAACAAGATCAATTTTGGGTTATTTGGTCTCAGAAGAAATTATGTTTGTTGCTGCCTCATTCAAAGAACTTTGGGTGCAGTTAGAATTTTCTTCATCTAGAATTCTAGGAACCCATGGTCATTTATCACTCTCAGATGACATTTTTTTCCTTTTGTTCTTTTCTCAAATATGATATATTGATTGCATCTTCCCCTCCCTCCTCTCCCCCAAGTCTCCTATACACCTTTCATTTCCCCAGACCCATTGCCCTTTTAACTCCCCTCAAACAGCATGTTTTCCAAGGATATAAACCAAATACAACGTAAGCTACAATAAGACCAGGCACAGATCCTTACACCAATGCTAGACAAGACAGCTCAGTAAGAGGAAATGGGTCCCAAAGGCAGGCAAAAGTGTTAGAGACAGCCTTGTTCCCACTGTTATTAATCCAACACGACCACCAAACTACACAAATGTCATGTATATGCAGACAGAAACTTTATTGAGAAGTGCCAGAAACTGAAAACAACCTAGATGTCCCTCAACCAAAGAATGGATTTTAAAAAAATATACCTTTACACAATGGAGTATTACTTAGTGGTACAAAAAAGTGACATCATAAAATCTGCTTGTAAAGATCAAACTACAAAAAAAAAAAAAAGGAAGAAAGAATAAAAAAATCAAAGTAAGAGAGAGTCATTCTAAGTTAGGTAATCCAGTCTCATAAAGACATATGTGGTATGTTCTTGCTCATAATGGATATTAGCTAACTGTAAAGGATAATCATGCTACAATTCACAGACCTAGAGAGTCTAAGTAACAAGGAGGGCTTAAGAGGACTTTCTAAATTATCCAGAGAAAGGGAAATAGATTTTATAGTTGGAGTAAGGGCAGGTGGGCAGGGGAAGAGGAGGGAACAGGGTAGAGGGGACAAGTACTGGGAGAAACATTTGGAACTGGAGAGAGCATTTGGGGAGCAAGGCAGAAACCTAGTGCACTGAAAACATCATGGTATCTATGAAGATGAAACTAGGGAAGACACCAATAATGGGGGCCATGGAGCCTGAGCCAGCCTCCCTCTGTAGCCAGGCAATGTCTCAAGTGAAAGGATCGGGACACCAGTGCAGCCACAAAACCCCTAATCTCTAGTTTGTCATGCCTTCAGGGTGTGCTGGCACAGAAGCCTAGTGTAATTGTCATCAGAGAAACCAGAGGGACTTAATCCAGCAACTGCTGTGAGCAGATGCAGATTCCCACTACCAAGTATTAGGTGGAGCTCAGCAGAGGAAGGGAGAGAGGAATTAAAGAAGACAGAGGGATCAAAGGTTCCACAAGAACAAGGCCCAGAGAATCAACTGTCTGCTCCTCTAGTGGGCACACAGAGATCAGGAAGACTATATAGGTCAAACACTCCTCTTTTATTAAAGGTCAGCAAAGAAGAGCGCATGCCGGAGTTGGAGAAAGGTTGCTTTCAGGATGTATAGTTAAAGCCTAGAGTGTGACAACGCTGCAGTAAGTACACAGTCCCCATACTCATTCTACTTGTCCTAATTGAACTCAGTAGTGATTAATTCTCCCTCTCACACAGAGGTATTAAGGTTGGGGGATGCTTTTATGGAGCAATTATTTTAGGGGGTGAGTAGGGAGGTTGACAGAGAGTAATAGGGGATTATGAAAATTACCAAGATTCATTATATACATAGATGAAATTGTCAAAGAATAAATACATTGACAAAAAGTATCCAAAATAAATACTGCTAATAAATCACAAGGGTTACATTAAATAAAAAGGTTGGGGTTTGAAAGTTAGCCTGCTGAATGTTGCTCAGATTATTGAGAAGGTGGTGTTTTCTTCTTTTGGATGTGAGACATTGTCCTTACTTCCCAAACTAGAGTAGAGCTTATATTTTGTTGAGTATGGAGTGGAGAATGGAGAGTTTTAGAAGCTAAATTATCAATGGCAGAGGTTTCCTGTGGGGTAGAAACTGAATGTGTGAATTGGAGGAAGAGGAATAGAGCAATGCTTGTCTCCAGATATCCTTCCAGCAGCAGTGGTAGAGAATAAATACTGCGCATCTCACAGCAGTAGGAAATTCAAGGAACCAGAGCAAGGAAGGCATCCAGAGTGAAGAGATGGAATATTTTATAAGTCCCGAGTTGACAGAAATTATAAGAAGCCCAAGAATGTATCAAATGGCAAAGATAAAGGCTCCATGGCCATTGTGACTTCACAATAGTATGTGCAAGTGAAAGCGAGGAATATTCAATCAGGGGCAGGGCGGTTATTGTACTTTTCCTGCAGAGAATTCAGCTTCAATTCCCAGGAGTCATAGAGGCAGCTGATAACCAGCTGTAACTCCGTCTTCACAGTACATGGCATCCTCTTCGGGACTCTGTGAGCATGGGACTAATATGTGTGTTCACAGGCCTGTGAGCGTGCACGCGCGCGCGCACACACACACACACATACACGAATGCATGCATGTGCTCGCAAGCACATGCTCATTGTTTAAAAAGTAAAAGATAATGTTTTTCTTTTTAAATTAAAAATAGGAATTTTATTGTAATCTTGATTCCCATCCTCTAACTCCCCTGTCTTTGCCACTTTCTCATCTCCTGCCTTCCTTAACCCACTCCCTTTGTTTCTCTCTCATTAGAAAAGTCATCTAGCTTTTACTCTTCCTCTCTGCCCCTTCTCTCCCTGACCCCTTTCTCCAATTCCCCCTTCTCTTCCCATCATATCTCTCTCCATGTGTTGCTTTCCAGCCTCCTCTCTCTGCCTCTGTCTCTGTCTCTGTCTCTGTCTCTGTCTCTGTCTCTGTCTCTGTCTCTCTCTCTCTCTCTTTCTCTCTCTCTCTCTCTCTCTCTCTCTCTCTCTCTCTCAAATGCATACTCAGAAATCCCATAAAAACAAGAAATCAGAAGCGAGATTATATATAAGCAACAGACCTGTAGTGTCTAAAAAGTCCAGACAAATAATTAAAAACATAAAAGATTATAATTGTCCTAGTATGATCTGCTTTGGAGCCAGCATCTTTGGGTTTATCAGAAGTTAGAAGTCATAGCAATGACAGATTATTTTTTTTCTATATCAGAAGGGAATTGTTTCAAAAAAAATGGAGTCCTGATATAGTGGCTCCATTTACACTTGTTACCGTTTCTCTCAGTGAGTTTTTAATTAATCAATTTACTAATTTTTATCATACTTTACCTATTAAGTTATTTTTCCTTTATATGTCACTGGGATATCAAAACTGAAACTGCTCATCAGTAATGTTAGTTGATGGATGTCTCTGAAACAACGAGATGTATGAAAGTAACAAAGGCTTTGACGATATTCCTTAAGATGTCGGAGAATAGACAAGTGCCTAGAGCTCCCCTGCCTGGCACAAGTCTAACCATGACACAGAAAAGGACTCTGGTATGACTTTAAAGACTGATGGTCTCCAGATGCCCTTGCTCTCTAACTTCACTGAATGCTGATGATAACTTCTAAAATGTCCTGAAAACATTCCTGCTCCTTTGAGTGTTAAAAGCCACTGGTTTAGGGGATTAACCTGTAGCCTAAGAGTAGGGTATTAAGTAGTGTTGTCCTTGCTCTGTCTCCACAGGAACAGACTGGCGCTAACTTGCTGCCTGTTGGTTGAAATCACAGGAAGGAAAAGGGACACTTTGAAAAGTGAATTTAATGTTGTTTTTTGTTTTTGTTGTAAAACATGTCTTATGAAAGCTCTCAAGGAAAAGAGTTAAAAATGGAAAGAGCCTAAATGGGACAAGAGAAAATTCTAAAAAGAGGAGATTAGGAGAATTAGTGGATAGGGAGAGGGAGAAGGACAGAGACAGAGGCAAAGGAAGCATACTTTTCTCTTTATTCTCATCACTTACACATCTTTCAGAATACATGGTACAAGGTTGTTTATTTTTCACAAGTTTACACATAAATTCAAATTATAAATAGATTTTAAAACAGTGAATGTGTACAAGTATAGGCATTAAGAGTGATTATCTGCCTAAACATTCATCACCTGCCATAGCTCTACAGGTACTCGGAGTTAGTGTATTAGTGAAGTTTTGTATAGATAAACTCATTCCCCAGTCAATATTTTATCTTCTGTCCTAGAATCTATAATAAATCATAAATTCACCTTTTATGACCTTTGGATAATGGTTTTACAGCCTCTAGGAATGTGCTATGTGGAGTAGAATACCTGGTTACTCTCTAGAGCAATTAACTGGTGACACGTGGGAGACTGGCAGGTTCTCACTGCAGTTTTGATTATTAGAAACAACCTAATAACAATCCCACTAAGAAATAAATTAATAAATACTGATATAATTTTAGAACTTTTTGAGTGTCATCATTAAGAATTAAGAAGTCATCTAATTTTCTTTATAGCAATAGAACAAGTAGTTTTGCAGAGATCTGTTCAAAAGAAAGGGCTAATACCTAGTGCTTGTTATATATGTGATGAAAACAGGAAGACATATTAATAGCGGTGATCTTTCCTGCATGACTTTCTCCTGTGTCTTGCCTATGGGGGAGAAATTGTGTTGTGGATCATTTTAACCCAAGGCTAACCATCTCAGGTAGATCTCCTGCTGCTTATGAG
This sequence comes from Micromys minutus, assembly GCF_963924665.1. NCBI lineage: Eukaryota > Metazoa > Chordata > Mammalia > Rodentia > Muridae > Micromys > Micromys minutus. The sequence continues at coordinate 16,051,324 of NC_137975.1, read as the reverse complement.
CTAATCCTATGATGGCTCCTGAAAAATATACAGCCCTGTTTTCTTCTCATCTATTAAAATATAGAGATATAAAATGAAAGGCATAATCTTTATTTGAAGATTTCCTCTAACTCAAAGAAATTTAAATGTATTCCTGAGTTGGCTGGTGAGATGGCTCATTGTGTGTGTGCTTTTCATTGAAGCCCAAGGACCCAAGTTCAGTCATAGGACCTATGTAAAGATAGACAATGAGAACAAAATTCCCAGAGCTGTCCTACGATTTCAATACCAGCAAACTGGCCCTAATGACTCTATACTGTTAAGATATTTTCTGCATTATTTTATGCACATAAAAGGTGATTATCTGTCTACCTGTATAGTAACATATCACATGCATTAGTGGTTCCAGAGGTCCAACCTTTGTCCCCTTAAAATGGACCTAGAGATAATTTTTAAGTGGCAATGTGGGTCCTACGGACCATCTAGCTCTTTCAGTATGTGCTGTATCTGCAAACTATCATTCAGTCCCATTTAAATGTGTTTTAAAAGCATCCCCAGAGATGCTTATAAATTTTGTCTTATACATAGTACTTTCATATCATTAATTTTTATTTCTGCAGAAGCTTAGAGGTGACAGCTGAGTGGCAAGCCATCTGGGAGATTCCTAGTTACTTAGAAGAGATCATATGCAGGAAATTGTTGGTGAAAGCTTGGTGCATGTGCTAGATGAAATCAGTGTCCCAATGACCACCTACAAGAGGATAAGGATCTCCAAGTGACATAGAGTGTGTATGTATAACACAGGCAGTATAGAGTTCTAAAGTTTGACCCCCTTCTATCTACTCAGTGTATGTATTTTAGAAATTGTATAAAAGTCATTTTGACACAACCATGGGCCATCTATCTTCAAAATCTTCAATTGAGGCATTGACTAGATCTAATTGGCGTGTGGGTGTGACTTTGGAGAACTGTCTTGATTGTTAACTGATATAGGAAGGCGCAAACCAATGAAGATAAGGCCATATATCAGTTTGGAGTTAGGTGTTTCTGTAGTGTTTAGAACAAATAGCTGAGTATAAATCAGACTGTGAGTCAGGTATCAAGCTGCAGTGGACCTTATGTTGGGGTAATGAGTACCTTAGTTTGGGGTAATGCTGCATAAAATACCAAGACACACCTCCAACTTCTCTCAGTGATTGACCTGGAGTGAACTAGAGTTGTTTTATGAAATCAACCACTTCTTACCCTAAATTGATTTTGGCCAGACTGTTTTATCTTAAAAACTAATAAAACTGCATGCATTTATTTCAGCCAATGAATAAGCATGGAAATACTTAACAGAGTGTTCCCATGTGAACCTTTCAATAACTTTGAAGTCTGAGTAAAAAGTCTGGTCCCAGGACTCTTTGAGAAGAATATACACACATACACAAAGTCAATTTCAAACATATAACTTTATTTTAACATGTCACACAAAACCACTACTATCAGTAAAATATTTAATTAGCATTTAAAAGATCTGATTTGCTTTTCAGTTTTTTCTCAAAATTATACCTTACTGAATCTAGAATATTTTTGTTAGATGAGAATTTCAAACATATATATAATCTATTTTGATCATATTCATTCCTCATTCTTCCCTTTACCTCATCTTAAATCTAGCCTCTATTAGTCCACTGCTTCTCAACTTTATGACCATTTTGGGGTGTAAACATTGTTTTGATTTTTTAATGAACTGCTCTATTCATTTTCTGCTGCTCATCCATTCAAGGGTAATGGGCAGCCACTGAAGCATGGCTGGAAAGTTGAATGTCCCTTTCTTCAGAAGCCACCAACAGTCAATAGCTCCTCAGCTGTGAGTAGGAGCACATGGGTCATTCGTGCTGGAGAATTTGATGCGGCAATGATTATTCTATCTGTATAGTTTCTGTAATGGAAGAGAATTAAATAATTCAGGAATGAATGGCCTTGCCTTCAATGTTGGCTCTTAAAAGTAATAGAACTTTAGTCTGAAAGCTAATTAGGAAAAGATCAACTTAAATGCCAAGCACTAGGAGTTCCCTAAGGAGGTTTTGCTCAGACATGCTTGGATTTCTCTTTGCTCAGGGAAGGAAGCAGCACTGTTTGGTGGTATAGGACCCTATGCCTGCTTTACCACCCTGTGTAGATTTAGTTTCCCAAGATCACTTATCATCCAAGAATATTTAATAGATAATCCCAGAAGAGCCTAGTCAGTGTGAAAATACACACTACTCTGAGTCACATAATTTTGTACTCAGCCTTTGTTGGGACAAGAATATGGGACATACAGTTTTCAGCATTTCTTCATTATCTCTACTCAGCTATGGCTCTTTAACCCCCTGTTCTCAGATCAACTCCTATGGTGTGATCCTCCTATGTAATGCCACAGTAGTATAACTGTTTTCTACCCACCGTTTCTTGAAGATCTTCTATTGTACTTAAGCCAGGAGTAAGTTTTTATTTAAGGAATGTATACAAAAATTATGTGAGGAATCAGGATCATCTATGGGCTTAGGCAGCCCTGGGGATATTGTAATAAATCTCCTCTAGGTATGGAAGAGATTAAGTTTTTGCCTTTTTATATTAACTAAAAACTGTCTCTGACAGTCTTATTACCTTATTATCATTATTTTCATAAGCAAGCAAAAATCTTGTATTTAGTACAGAATAGTTTATTGGGTTCATGGGGGCAGGTAAGAGGGTAGCAAAGGCAGAGAGAAAGAGAAAAGAGGAGTAGAGAAGTAAAGAAGTAGAGACTGGCCCTGAACACCTGAAGAGAGAGGGCAGAAGAGAATGGGGAGAAGAGGGGCAAAGTGGGGGAGAGCAAGAGAGTAAGAGAGTGTAAGAGCAATAGCAAAAAATTCTTTATGTGTTCTTAACATTTTTACCTGTATGACTTTGTTGATACTCAAACCTGATATAATTAATAATAATAATAATGCATAAATCTCAGGATGAGTGAATTCCATTTGAAGACACTAAATGTGAGCAGTTTCTGGTATAAGATAATCCAGAATCTACACAAGGAGCTTGCTGAGAAGATGGCTCAGCAATTATCAGTGGTTTTGTTGTTGTTGTTGTTTTTGTTTTTGTTTTTTTTTGTTTGTTTTCTTAAAGTCTACAAGATGCAACTTTAGTTCTGAGCTGTGGGCTTACAGCCTCCTGTAATTCCAGCTCCAGGGCATCAGATGCCCTTTTCTAGATTCCAGGGCATACAATTGACACACATTATCATAGACAACTCCCACTCAATCATACACAGACATGCAAAGGAGAGAGAAAGAGAAGGGGAGAGAAGGGGAGGGAGAAAGATAGGGAGAGGGACACAAGGACAGAGGGCAGGAGGGAAACAGACAGACAGAGACAGACAGAGTGAAAGAGAGACTAAACAAAAATATCACTTGCAAACTCTCCAAATGCAGTCCTGTTGGAACCTGTGACTCTGTCCCATTCTGTCCAGAAAGAAGATTTCACAGGACAGAAACTGTGCTTTATAAAAGTCAGGCAAAGCAATTAGCAACCAGTAGAGTTTACAATCAGTCTTAATATCAGTCTTCATATATTCCACACCTTTTACTAATCAATTCCATAAGAAGAGGGGAAGTACAATATTTTCCATGTAACTTCCATGTGGCAGTCAGTTTTACGTGCAATCATAAGTCACTCCTCTTTTGAAAATATTCAATATATAAAATTGAATTATAACGTCTTTTAAAATAACTTAAAATCTAAAACTTTTAGTTTAATTGCACTTAATTATTTTAAATGTTAGTTGGTTTATTTATAGATTTTCATGTGGTTTGATCATATTTACTTCTTTTCACTCACCTTTTCCTGTCTTTATACATACCTCTCCCATTCCCCTCCCAAACTCATGGAGCCTTTTCTCGACCAGGCAAGACATGTCTTAGGAAGAGAATAACCTTAGGAGTCCTCAGAAGTACACACAAACTTAAAGTCATTCAATGAGAGAATTTGCTGTGTTTTTTTCTTTTTTAAAAAAAAGCCTAGAGCTGAGCAGTAGTAACCCTTAACCATACTTACTTCTGTATTCTTCTTTACACTTTTGGTGATTGTGTTACAGGTCATGGCCCACTGGTGGGTGCTCTGACTTACAATTTGAAGGTTTTGGCTAATAGGAACAAATGGGTAAGGGTAGGTTCACAAAATAAAGCTACTTGTTGGGTTGACAAATATTTATAATAAATAAGTAAATAAATAAATAAATAAATAAATAAATAAATAAATAAATAAATCCATTTTTTTTTCTGCCAGGTTGTGGGCATGGCTCAGTATTTAATGTTACCGTATGCTAAAATATTTGTGGTGTGAATGTCAAACTAAGTGTCTTCTGCCCGCATCACAAATTAATTCTGAACCCCATCTCAAGTTGCCCTATATTTTTAAAGTTATTACACATCTTCATATGTTGAAAAAGTAACAAAATAAGCTTATTGTGAATAGAGGGGAGACAAAATATAGTAGATAAGCTAAAAATGTTATCAATTTTATATGCTTCCTAGAAGTCTGTCATATTAATTTGTTACACTAATAAAGTTTGTTCTGTTTTGTCCATGCTTAGGTTGACTTTGGATTTTCTGTTTCTGGGTTTTGTTGTTTGTTTTGGTTTTTTCTTTAGATAGGATCTCCCTGCGAAGTCCAGGCTAACTTTGAACTTTTGGTGGTACTCTGACCTCAGAATTTCGAATATTTGGATTACAAGTCAAATATGTGTGTGTATGTGTATGTGTGTGTGTGTGTGTGTGTGTGTGTGTCTGTCTGTCTGTCTGTCTGTCTGTCTGTCTGTCTGTCTGTCTGTGTGTGTGTGTGTGTGTATAATTAAAATGTTTTTATAGCTAAATTTAGGTAGTCCATATATATGATTAATATGCTTTGGGTCTTTTCTTTGTTGGCACTGCTTTCTAAGATAAAAGCTTTATCATTTATTGCTGAGGTCAATTCAAGCCATTTGCAGGTCTGACTAATGTGGTCTAATAAATTGTCCATTGAAGCAAAGCTGGACTATTTGCAAGGGAGCTCTACCTTACCTAACTCTCTTGGAAACTTAGATATGTGCATATGCAGACTAATGGAAGGCTGTAGCTGAAGACAAGGAAGGCTGCTTTGAGAATGCAGAGCGCATCATGGGGAAGCAATCCCATGGCCTATTTCAGAGGTAAACACTATGTCTGGGAAAAGAGGAACTGGAATCAGACTACTGGGGCTGGAGGTGCTGACCTTTAACCCACTGATTCCATCACATAATTGGTTACTTTCAGAGGAAGATAATGGGCTTTTGAGTGGAATAAGAGGAAAGAGATGAACTGAAGGGCAGGTCGGAAGATAAGCCTAAGAGAGTTCAAAGAAGCTGCAGACATGGGTCCTGGTTTTTAATTGGAATGTAAATACTTAAGATCCTGGATAGTTCTGTACTATCCTCATCACATACATTCTCTTTCTCGAAAACAACTCTGTTAGAGACTGCGTCACCCATTTAAGATTTCCTGATACCACCTAACATACGGCCTCCAGGAGTATTGATTCCTGTTTCTGCATTGATGTTAGGTTCCTTGTTTCTTAATGGTTGGTGATAGAGAAGATGATGTAACAACATGTATATACTGTGTGTGTGTGTGTGTGTGTGTGTATGTGTGTGTGTGTGTGTGTAGTTAGTGTTGATTGCAAGTTACATAATTTTTCTGTACGGGAACAAGGCTGACTGCACCAAAATAAGAGAGGTCCCAACTCTCTCACACAGCATCATTTTTAAGGAGTGTTGAGATGCAAAATAAAATAAATCAAAAGAGAGGGAAGCAACTTGAAACACATGATAATGGCACAGAATAAAATTAAGATAAACTATTGTAGGATTTCTGTTTAAATAAAATTTTGTGTTGTTGACTGTATGAATGCAGGATCATTCTGCATTTTCCCGTGTGTCTTATTGCACATCAGAAAAGTTGAACTTTCCAACATCTTATACTGAGTAGCATGCTTTCTGTAGCATTAGTATATGGAGGAGTTGTTCCTTTTTAAAAAGATTCATTTTAATTAGGTGTAGGTGTGTTTCTTTATGCACATACAGCTGCCTTGGGGACAGATACTGAGCCCTGAGGAGCTGGCATCGCAGGATTTGTTAGCCACATGACCTGGGTGTTAGGAACCAAACTTAGACTCTGTAAGAAACAGCAAGCAGTGTAATCAGCTTTCTCTGCAGCTCCAGAGAGAAATTATTGGAACTTCAGTGTGCTAACAGATGAGGATCAGAGAACATATTGACAACATCTCAGGGATGGACATTTTCTACTTTAAAATTTTTATTTTGGATTTATTTTAAAGAATTATTGATAGCTACGTTGGTGGGAACTAAAGAAAAATAACACAAGGAAAAAAAAAACAAATGCATAAAAAAACAATAAAGTTAATTGCGCCTATTACAGTAAAGAAGACTAATTTTAACAGAATTATAATATGCAAGAGTAAGGACACTTTTGTCTTATTATATATATTTATAATGTTTTTCTTGGTCTTTTCATAAAATTGTTTAAATACATAAAGTTAATAAATACATAAGTTAAACTTTTTCACATATTTTTTTTTACCATGAGGTATAGTTTCTAGAAGGTGTACAAGTTAATAGGGTAACATAAGCTAAAAATAATATGAGAAAAATAAACTAGAATGCACGTTATATTAAATATTAGGACAGTGAAGACGATTAAAGGGCCACAGCACAATCTTCAAAGTAGCGGCTTCCTCAAATCCATACCAATACAAAAACCAGAACTTTTTTTTACTTTTTGCAATGTAAAAATTTATTATCACTCTGAGAATCAACCTGTCATTTACCTACCAAACAATGTCTACACCTGTTCTATTTCTTTTTCATTTTAATTGTTATTTTATTTATTTACATTTCAAATGTTATTTTCCCTTTCGAGTTTCCCCTCCAAAACCCCCTATTCCAACCCCCTCCCTGCTTTTATGGGGTGCTTCACCACCCACCAGCTCCCACCCCACTGCCCTAGCATTTCTGTATTCTGGGGCATTACACCTTCACAGGACCAAAGGCCTCCCCTCCCATTGAAGCCCGATAAGGCCGCCCTCTGCTATATATGCAGCTGGAGCCATGTGCGTTCTTCCATTGGTGGCTTAGTCCCTGGGAGCTCTAGGTCACCTCTTTGGTTGATATTGTTGTGCTTCCTGTGGGGTTTCAAGTGCCTTCAGCTGCTTCAGTCCTTCCTCTAACTCCTTCACTGTGGTCCTGGGCTAAATCAGATAGCTGTCTGCTAGCATCCTTATCTGTATTTATAAGGCACTGGCAAAGCATCTCAGAAGACATCCATTCCAGCTCCTGTCAGCAAGCACTTCTTGGCATCAGCAATAGTGACTGGGGTTGGTGGCTGTATATGGCATAGATCCCCAAGTGGGGCAGTCTCTGGATGCCTTTTGCTTCAGTCTGTGCTTATCCAGAGTTTAGGCACTCTTCCTGGTTGAAAGATGGGGCCTCTCACCTTTAACAAAATTTTAACCCAGAACTGCTCCTGTCTAAGCAAAAACCAAAATTATTTCAAGGAATGCAAAATAATTAATTCTGAAGCCAAATGTGAGTAACCAAGATCCAAAAAAAAAAAAAAAAAATTCATAAAAATCACATTTTTAACATATAGCTTTGAAAAAATTTTCCTCATGAAAATCATTTACAGTAACACTTAAGCCATTGCTACTTCAAAACGCCTTGGCAAAGTACATGTTTTTGCAAAGTACCTGTGACCTTTTCTACAAAAATGAGTTCTTTTGACTGAGAAACAATGCTCTGGATAAGAATATAAGGAGAAAGAATATCTAATAAACATGAAGTAAAGCTCTATTGCAAAATACATGGAATCTCTTTCATAAGGATGGGTTCTATTGACTCAGAAACAATGCTCAGGATAAGGAGGATTCAGGCAAATACTGGCTCTCTAGAACAGCAAAAGATCACCAGGCTATTGAAAAATGACCACTCCTGGGCTTCTTGATAGAAAACTGGTATGCATATATAGCTCCTGTTGAAGAGAAAGCCTGTGTGCTTAACAGTTGGAGTTTTTCTATTGCTATTTGTAAGCACAGAGGCCTCATGTGTTTCTATGTCTCCCCACTTCTAATTTTTTAAAGAGAAAAAATAGAGGCTTTAATAGAGGCCATGGGTAAATAAATTGTCTTTGTGGCTACTCTGATTAATATAGGCCAGCATAAGAGAAAGATGCAGTAGCTAACAGAGGACCAAGGAAAGGGGAATTTTATCTGTATTAGTCAGTGTTTTTTTTTTCATAGCAGAATTATAGAATGTTCTCTCTTTGCCACCATCTTGCTCTGATAAAGACATAGATAACTAGATAGACAGATATGAGATTTATTATGTACATTAAATTTCTTCAAAAATATACTAGTGATTTACTAAGAAAATATATATCATATTTATTAGAACGAACCATAAGCTGAAATCCAGATGAGAAGCAGCGAGAGTTAAGTTTACAACCAAAAATAGCTGCCGTAGCATCTTACCCATGATGGCGAGTCAGAGCTCCCTGGAGAAATCGTGTCTATCTCATTATACAAATAATTACTTTCACCATCAATACTATAGGAAAAATCTGACAGATGAAGGCAACAGATGCCAGGAAACTCTTAACTACCAAGATTATGTTTAAGCATCAACTAATTTATAGTAGCTCAATTTTATAAAACTGTGGTTCTCAATTTTGACTTATCTTGATTAACTTCTGATAGTCCTTCTACTGTAATGTTAATAATTTACTAATTATACAGGTTACCTTTGCTATCTCTTTTTGTATTCCAGCAACTATTTTTAGGAATAGTCAAAAAAACGAACAAAAACAAAACAACAACAAAAAACCATTGTGGCTGCAAACATTACAAGGTCAAATTGATGTAAAGTATCACCACAATTCTCAGGCAGAGCACCCATAATTCCATTTATTTATTACAAAGATTTATTAAGCAAAATGCCTAGAAAGCAATCTATCTAACATAAACCTTTATAGCCCACAGGAAAGGCAGTAGAAGTTTCATTTTACAAACAAAAAAGCTCCATCCTAAAGGTAGCTATTACCAGACTGAAGGGTGTGGTTAGAGGTGAAACTGCAATTAGGAATGATATACATCCATTTAAAGCACCAACAATGTGACAAATAAACATCACTGCCAGGAATAGCAGGGGGACCACATATGAATATGGTCCAGGTGGATTCTATCCCTCCCCCAGTTATTTGTCAATGTGTGAATATGTGCATATGGATATGTGAATGACACCCATGCCATATAAATTTCTTTTTAAGAGCCCAGGAATACATAGGTTTTTTTCTGATATAAATTATTGTTTTCATCTACTGCTATATACCTAAGAATGTAGAGCTCATTTTCTTTACCAAGAGATAACACTATTCTAGGTAAAATAATATCAAATTTGGTAAGCAATACATCACCTATTTCCATTCTCCTCTTCATAGGACTATAGTTTCCACTATCAGAAATTTCTAAATGTACTTGGTTATGCTAAAACCCACATCATTGAGTTTAAACTAATCAGTTAGATTAGGCCAACCAAAATATCCCTCAGTTTGTATGACTAAACATCTGGTTTTAAGAAACAATTAAAATTAAATTCTCTGTCCACCATCCCACTTTCACACTTTTGAGTGCTTCGAGTTTCCTCTTCAACTCATGTTTTAAATATTAAAATATATTGGAACAGGAATGGAGAGATAGCTCAATGGTCTGGAATAAGTTACCTTCTCCAAGAGGATCAGAATTAAGTACCTGGTACTCACAAACATCTGCAAATTCAGCTCCAGGGAATCCGGTGTACTCTTCTAGCTTCTGTGAGTAACTGCATTCATAAGTATGAACCACTCACAGACACATGCTCATAGACATAAATAACATGATCTTTTAAAATGCAATAAACTGTATATGAATAAGAAACATATTATATCCTGAGAGAAATGTTGTTCAAAGGGAAAGAGATAACTGTAGGAAAAACTAAAGAGTTCATCAGTTGTATAGGCTCTATGATGAAATTAAACAAAGACAAGAGATAAGAAAAGACGTCTATGTCTTTTCAAATTATATTAAAGAGGTTCTTAAATGGAAATGAATGACATGACAGAGTGAACTGTGGTTTTAGTTGGAGAATAACCAAATTCAGATTTGGGATTTTATGCTGATTAGGTCTTTTTGTTGTTTATTTGTTTTTTGTTTGTTTTTTTTCAACATGACAAAAACTAGAAGCATCAAAAAAGAAGGTATTTCAGTTCAGAAAATCCATCGTATGGACCTGTAGACAAGTCTGTGATGTAGTGTCCTGGTTAATGATGGATATAGAAAAGTAAAGCCTACTGTAGGGGGCACCATCCCCAGACAGGTGGTCATAGGTTGTATAACAAAACAGATGAGCAAACAGAAGGAATCTATTATGCAGTATTACTCTAAGGCTTCAGCTTCAGTTCCTGCCTCCAACATCCTGCCTTTAGTTCCTGTATTGACTTCCTCAAAAATAAACTGTGATCAGCATGTAAGCCAAATATAACCCATTCTCTCCAAATTGCTTTTGGTGATGGTGTCTATCACAATAATAGAAAGCAAACTAAAACAAATTGATCGACTATTCTCCAGTAAGCAGATCTGTGAATTTAACTTATTGCCAAGGTAAAGTTTGGCGTTGAGCTGTCATTCAGCTCATCAGGGACTCAGATATTTGTAGTCTTCAATAAGACTCCAATGAGTACACAGCCTTTTAATGTTACATCCAATCTGAACTTATCTAACATCTGTCCAATAGTTGATGAGTTAGAAGCTGACTTTGGACTTATGGAGAACATTAACGTATTATAGAAAAAAATTTTACATTTTAGGACAGTAAAAGTGAGATCTGTTTTTTCAAAATAGAAACAGTGGGTAACAATAATGTTGGGACTCTTTAAAATTAATTCATTCAGTTGCTGTGTGTATTCAGCCAAAGGGCTATATGCTTATCTTCTGCGGTTCCTTTTCATGTTACTGCCTTGAGACAGGAACTGTCACTGAACTTAGAGCTCACCAGTTCAGCAAGACTAGCAAGCCAGTAAATTCCAGGATTTTTGTGTTTCTGCCTCTATAATTTTAGGATCACCAGCATGACAGTATTTTTATTTATAGGAGTGTTAAGATTTTAAAACCATGTCTCAGAGTTTTGCTTTGTATTGAATTTTCTAATGATAAAGCCTCAGGCTGCTCTTTGTCAAGAACTATGTTCTTTTCACATATAACTTCATAAAGACAGTGAATAGCCAGCCTCCATGGAATGGTGCATGAGCAAATTACTTTAGTACTGTGCTTGTGCATTCATTGTATTTGACAAGTAGCTCTTAAATAGCAACGTCACCGTTTACTTAATGAAGAAGGCAACTACCATACAAACTCAAATGAAACATTTTGTGTAATGTGGGCAACATTTCCTTCCCCATCTAATGTAATTAATTAATTATTTACTATATTCATATGTATGTATGGGAGTAGTTTGTGTGTGTGTATCTGTGTGTGTGTGTGTGTGTGTGTGTGTGTGTGTGTGTGTGTGTACTAGCACGGTTACAGACTTGTGAAATAAAATCTTGTTTTACATGGGTTTGAGGAGTTTGGTTTGATGGTTTTCAATTCAAGTCTTCATGCTTGGATAGATAGCCATCTCTCCAGCTACTTTGTTCCTTATAAGTACATGATCTGATCTCCTAGATACATTATATCAGGTTAGTTAAATAGATATAATATATTTGAAAGAATAGATCATATTTTAGAAGACTGGAGAAGTGACTCTGCACATGCTTTTGCATAGGACCTACATTCTGTTACCAGTACCTGTATTAGACAGCTCATAACCACCACCCATTCTAGCTCCATTATCTTCTGTCCTTCAAGAGAAACAACATCTCCTCATCCTTGCCCCCATAAACAAATGCATATGCACTAACAGCTTAGACTTTTCTTTTTAAAAAACATACCAGATTGTATGAGAGTGAAAAGCTGGATTTATTAGTCATTCCTGAGAACAAAGATTTTTCATTAACTAACATCTTATGAAGTAAATGGAATATGGGGGTTCTTTAATAAATTCTACATGTTTTTATCTAATTATGGATTGAAATATGAAATATAGTTCTAATAGGCTCCCAAGAACAGAGCATGAGTCTTTGAAAGCAATTTAAGGATTGAGAAATAAGCAAATATTGAACTAAAATGGGTACCATCCACAAATATTAAATGACCAAATGAAGAATTCAATGGACCAAAAATCATTGACCACCAAAGGAACATGACCTTAGCTGAAGTTACAACATCAGATATGTGTCTTGGAAGGCTAGGATGCAGACTTGAGAGATAATCTATGTGGCTGGCAAGATTAAAGTCTGATTTCAATGTTCTCTAGGATGAGTTCCTCTGGTTAGGAAATGAAGAAAGCCATGTTTTCTCTTTACCTTAGAATGGGAAACTTAAACATGGTACAGAAAAGGTAGGTGTATAGTATGCATACATATTATCCTGGAATCTGGGAAGAAGAGGCAGGATCGAGAGTTATATCAGTGGTTCTAAGCAATCCTAGAGATCAGGTAGCTTTGCACTATGATTTATAACCATAGCAAAATTACAGTTATGAATATTTTTACACGGATGTCATCATGACATGAAGAACTGTATTAAAGGGATCACAGCATTCATTACATTAAGAATGTTGAGAACTCGTGAATTATGGAAAGATGGGGATAAACTCTGAAGTTAGTCATAAATGTACTATATGAGATCACACCAAAAAGAAAAAATAACCCAAAAGGATCAAAATAGAAGATTCACAATCCTTGTAAGGTAGATGATAAAGATTGACTATGTCTTAACTGATATGCTTTATGACCTGAGTTGATCTTCATGAGTCATATGGTGGGAGAAATATCTCCCTTAATTTGTAATCTGATATTTGCCCACATGTGCACACATGTGCAAATGCTCACACACATGCACACACTCACATGCATGCACACACATACACACACACACACACACACACACACAAACATATACATGGGGGAGCAGACAACGTAGGTAAATCTAAAATTTTTAAATGGTAAATCATTGACCACATTTCTAAAAATCTATGGATACATGTATATATCTGTGTGTCAATGTGTGTACATTTGAACAGTTGTCCATAGAAGCCAGAAGAGGGTATTTAATCCCTGAGCTGAGGCTGAGGATATATTTAGTTTTGAGCCTCTCAACATTACCAATGGAATCATTGGTGTTCTGTAAAAGTAGAAAACTGAAGCATTTTTTAATTACTGAGCCAGCCCTTAAATAAAATAAAAATTTAGCTATACTCCAAATTAAAATGGTTAAATACAATTAACCCATGAAATGTGCTCCAGGTTATTAAATCAGAATTTGTACTAACTTATTTTTGGCCAAGGTTTATTTTCTATCTACTGCTTTTCTTTGGAACCCCAGTCCATGTGCAGATATTTAATTATATTATCTGGCATCCTTATAGTCCCGAAAGGCTTCAGCTGTGACAAGACTCTTGTTAAAGCTACTACAGACTTAGCAAAAGCCTGAATGAAAGAGGAGGAAATTTCTTGTAGGAAACAAAGCTTGAAATTAAACTCTTCCTTTAAAAGACAAAAGCTGAATGGTCTTAAAAAGGGACAATATGTGGGTTTTTCCACTGCTACCTGTGTGTAAGACATCAGGCAAGTCTTCTTCTTTTTTTTTTTTTTTTCGTTAAAAATCATCATGTTTAATCTTCACACACCAAGAAAACTTAGACTATTTCCATATTATGTTTTGTTTTACATATACTTTATGATCTTTGTAAATACTAAGATTTCAGGCAAGTTTTCTAAGTTGTAGACAGCTTGGCTTCTTTACCAGTAGTCTTGAACCAATAGTCTTGTGACAATGCAAAGGCACAATTTTTTTCTCTTGTCTTGTACATTATCCTTGGTAAGTTGAGATGACACTTGAATGATTGTGATTAATTTTGTAACCTTGAAATCACTGAAATGTATGTTTCTATCCCTTTTACAAACCATTTTCTTTAATTTTTGTGTATGCAGATTTAGGCCTGTGAGTAAGAGTGCACTCAAGCCGTGATATGAATCTGAAGGTCAGAGACCGTTTTCAGACTTTTGTCAACTTATGAGATCTGGGGTAGCACTCAGTGTCCTCGGGCCTGCATAAACGTGCCTCTGCCTATTTTTATGACGTAGACTCTTATCTCAGAGTTTATCCTGCAGAACTTTTGCTTCACAGTGGACATGGTAAAAAGATACATTTAAAAACATATTATTATAATCATGGAGAGGAAACTGGCGATTAGTGGAAAAAGACACAGATGAAATTGTATATCCTACTATGTGGAGACTCTACAAATATCCAATAATAATTATGCTTATGATGCTGATGGTGATGACGATGACGACAATGATGATACAAAAACTCAGTTGCACTAACACTTGGAAATTCTGGAACCTCTCAGGTTCTGTAATGGCAGGCAATCCAGTCCACTCCCACTTTGAGATACAGAGATCCACCGAACAGTGTCTTCTCTTATAGACCAGGTAGATCTCCTGACTGGAGAGACAGCTCAGCAGTCCCAAACACTGTCTGCTCTTCCAATGATCAGACTTTATTTCCCAACACCTATGTTAGACAGATCACTATTATCTGTAATTGCTGCTATGTAAAATCTGATGTAATCTTCTGGCCCCTGTCAGTACCTACATACATACAGCAGGCAAACAGACACATACATGTGTCTAAATAAAAACAAAAAGTAGAACTTGTTTAGATAGGATAGATTTCTGCTCCCTTACAATGTGACCAAAATCTCACTTTCCTATCTCTCTCTCTCTCTTTCTTTCTCTATCTCACAGCTAAGATTTAAAGGTTATTTTTAATTGTGAGATTGACAGTGCCTCTCCTTATCTTTATAAAATGAAGAATTATGAAGAGAAAACAAAGCCTTCACGTACACTGTGACTATCATCTTTTGCGTCTAAATGTTGGCATCCTCTGATGAATGCTTCCTGCACTTCCGAGGTGTTTAGCTATTGTGTTCCTGGTATTACCTTGGAAATGTGTGCTCAAACTATTAAAGATTGATGTGCAGGACCTCTACACCGTTAAAACAAATCATGAGGGTTTATTTGATTTCTTTTATTTCTGTACTAATGATAGCTTTGTACATTTGGCCACAAATGCTTTTCTATATTTGTGTGTTTACATTTTTATGTAGATACTTGTTATGGGTTGGGCAGGGAAGGCATTGGCTCAGTGGGTAAACTGATTGCTCTATCAGTGTGAGGAACTGGGTTTGAAGACCCACATAAAGGCTTGGTGATACAGAACATATCTCTATTCCCAGTGTGTCTCCATGGAGATAAGATACAGAGACAGGAGCATCCCCCGAGGCTCAAGGGTCAGTTTGCCTGATGCCTAAAGTAGTGAGAAAGAGCGACTCTTTCTCAAAAAAGCCGCAAGTCAAAGACCAACATCGGAGAGTGTCCTCTGAGTCCACACATGTGCTGTGTCACACATGTGCCTGCACTCACATACATGAACATGCACACATGTCATGTACACAAAAACTTAATGAAAGAATATAAGTGTTTGTTTGAACACACAACATAAAATCAAATAAACACCTAAATGTAACTTGTCATCTATGTTTTTGGGAAATCGCGAATTTTATTTGTCAGATATTATTCTTCATGTGCCACACACATTATATTCTAATAGACTTCATGTTCTGTAAGTTTTCAACATTACTATAGTTACCTTTAAGGAATAAAAGTATCAGGATAATATGGAGCTATCCTTTATTCTGGAGTGTCCCATAGGACCACACAGAGTGAACCCATGCATACTTCTAAATCTAATTATTTTGTTAAAATCTTGTATATATTCTCTTCCTTCCAAATGACACTTGTTTTCTTTTCCTATTATTTTTATTGGTTATTTAATTTATTTACATTTCAAATGTTATCCACCTTTCCAATATCCAATCCACAAACCCCTTATCCCATCCCCTTCCCAAATTACTATGAGAGTGATTGCCTACCTAGTCACCCACTCCAACCTAACTGCCCCCTCTACACTGGGCAACAAGCCTTTGTAGGACCAAGAGCTTCTACTCCCACTGATGTCTGGCAAGGGCATCCTTACTACATATGTAGCTGTAGCCATGGGTCCCTTCATGTGTATTCTTTAGTTGATGGTTTAGTCCCTAGGATCTCTGGGAATGGGGGTTGTCTAGATGGTTAATATTCTTGTTCTTCTTATGGGGTTGCAAACATCTTCAGCTCATTCTGTCCTTGGGATCCTCATGCTCAGTCTGTGGCTGGGCTGCAAGAGACAGCATCTGTATTGGTCAGGCTCAAGCAGAGCCTCTCATGAGACAGCTCCACCATCTCCTGTAAGCAAGCACTTTTAGGTATCAACAATAGTGTCTGGGTTTAATGTCTGCATATGGGGTGAATCATGGTCTTCCCTCAGTCTCTGGGAGATAGAGGAAGGGAGGAACTTAGGAGGGAGGAGGAGAGGGAGGAAAATAGAGGGACAGGATCTGGTGTGGGAGGAGGCACTTATTCTTGATGATATTGTTAAAATAAGCTTTTTAAATTAAACACATCTTTTTATTTCTTATAATTACTTAAGAATGCAGAACTGCCTGCAGGTGCCTGTGACTCTGGTGCCTACCAAGGCCAGAAAAGAACCTTGAATTCTCTAGAACTGGAGTGACAGGAAGTTCCAATGACTCACAGATCCTACTCAAGACTAGCAAATGTTATTCACCACTGAGCCCTCTTCACAGCCTTGCTTTCTTGAACTTTTAAGATTTACTCCTTATACAGCATTCATATACTATGCCTACTGTGTACTAATATAAATGCAAATTCTTACTTTGTATGATTCTGGAGACAGCAGTTCTAGCCTAATTCTCACAGATATTATACTCAGATCTTTTAACATTGTATTTTATGATAACATGCTCATAGCTTTCTACTTGATTTGCATCACAAATGAGTACTAGTAGCAAATTCTGAACAGGATCTGAAATATATTAATGGCAAAACCTCATGCGGGTCTCTGGCATCAATCACATTAGTCTTAAAATCAGGCAGTATCTTGGGTGCAGTATTTAGTAAAGTAGCCTTTACTAAACAAGCATACTCTATGTAAAAAAGGGAAATATATTAATAGCAGTAAATGTGAGTTATGGTATTAATGTAATTCATATGTAGGATATCAAGAGCAGCAAAGATAGAATTGACTAGGAAAAACAAAAGCAGAAGGCTATGGAATAAAGGTACCTGAGTAATTTTCATTTTTCATTTAGGAATATATACATATATACATACATATATATCCTTATACTGAAACTGTAGTACACATGGTTCATGTAAAGGCTGAGCTGATCATGGTATTTACCATTTAAAATTAAAATATGAAAACATTTATTAATTTCACATTTATGTAGTTCCTGGATACCATGAAAATCAGGTAGTTTTTGTTTTTTCTTTTGATTCTTTTAAAAAACTTTATTTTACAAAACAAAGATAAATGTACAGATTTTATACATTTTTTGCTTAAAATTATACATTTTTGTCAGCACTTTTTTAAGATTTTAAAATAATTTTTACATAAAACTATATGAATATATTTTTTAGTGAGTACTTGATTTTTTCAAAGGCTTGACAATATGCATTGAAAACCTAATAGTTACAATGAGCATAAAGTACTTGCAAAACAAACCGCAACATGGAAATAGTCAAAGTCTTCTTGTTTTGTAATTTTTTTTTGTTTTGTTTTCTTTATTTCTTGGACTTCATAGACTCTGTGAGTTGTTTCTGGGGGAGTGAAAGCCTCTGGGGTTGGCATCCCAATATCAGTGACTGCATACTATGTCTGTTCTTTTGTGACTGACTTATCTCACTCAGGATGATATTCTCTAGATGTAGCCATTTTCTTAAGAATTTGGATAAGTCATTGTTTCTGGTGGCAGAGTAGTATTCCATTGTGTAAATGTACCACAATTTTTGTATCCATTCATCTTCTGAAGGACATCTGGGTTCTTTCCAGCTTCTGACTATTATAAATAGAGCTGCTATGAACATTGTGGTGCATATATCTTTGTTGTGTATTAAAGTGTCTCTGGGGTATATGCCCAGAAGTGGAATAGCTGGGTCTTCAGGTAGTACTATATCCAATTTTCTGAGGTATCGCCAGATTTATTTCCAGAGTGGTTGTATTAGTTTGCAACCCCACCAACAGTGGAGAAGTGTTCCTCTTTCTCCACAGCCTCGCCAGCATCTGCTGTCATCTGAGTTTTGGATCTTGGTCAATCTGACTGGTCTGAGGTGGAATCTCAGGGTTGTTTTGATTTGCATTTCCCTGATGACTAAGGATGTTGAGCACTTCCTCAGATGTTTCTCAGACATTAGGTGTTCCTCAACTGAGAACCTTTTGTTTAGCTCTGTACCTCATTTTTTAATAGGGTTATTTGATTCTCTGGTGTCTAGCTTTTTGTGTTCCTTGTATACCTTGGATATTAGGCCTCTATCTAATGTGGTGTTGGTAAAGATCTTTTCCCATTCTGTTGGTTGCCGTTTTGTTTTCTTGAGAATGTCCTTAGTCTTATAGAAACTTTGCAATCTCATTAAGTCTCATTTGTTAATCTTTGACCTTAGAGCTTGAGCCATTGGTGTTTTGTTCAGGAAATATTTTCCTGTGCATATGTGTTCTAAGGTTTACCCTACTTTCTCATCTAATAGTTTCAGTGTATCTGGTTTAATGTGGAGATCTTTGATCCACTTAAACTTGAGCTTTGTACAAGGAGATAAAAAAGGGTCTATTTTCATTCTTTTGCATGCTGAGTGCCAGTTGGACCAGCACCATTTGTTGAATAGGCTGTCCTTTTTCCATTGAATGTTTACTGCTCCTTTGTCAAAAATCAGGTGGCCATATACATGAGGGCTTATTTCTGGATCTTCTATTCAATTCCATTGATTCACATGCCTATTTCTGTACCAGTACCATGCAGTTTTCAGCACAATTGCCTTGTAATATAGCTTGAGGTCAGGGATAGTGATTCTCGCAGATGTTTTTTTGTTGTTGAGGATGGATTTCGCTATTCTAAGTCTTTTGTTATTCCATATGTAATTGCATATTGATCTTTCCAATTCCTTGAAGAACTGGGTTGGAATTTTGATTGGGATTGCATTGAATCTGTAGATTGCTTTTGGTAGGATGGCCATTTTTAAGATGTTGATCTTTCCAGTCCATGAGCATGGGAGATCTTTCCATTTTCTGAGATCCTCCTCAATTTCTTTCTTTAGAGGTTTGAAGTTCTTGTCATACAGGTCCTTCACTTGCTTAGCTAGAGTCATACCAAAGTATTTCATAGTTTTTGTGACAATTGTGAAGGGTACCTTTACCCTAATTTATTTCTCCACATGTTTGTCTTTTGAGTACAGGAAGGCTACTAATTTGTTTGAGTTAATTTTGTATCCAGCCACTTTGCTGAACTTGTTTATCAGATGTAGGAGTTCTCTGGTGGAATTTTTGGGGTCACTTAAGTACACTATCATGTCATCGGCAAAGAGTGATGTTTTTATCTCTTTCTTTCCGATTTGTATCCCCTTGATCTCCATTTGCTGTCTAATTGCTCCAGGCAGGGCTTCCAGTACTATGTTGAATAGGTAGGGGGAGAGTGGGCAGCCTTGTTGAGTCCCTGATTTTAGTGAAATTGCTTCAAGTTTTCGCCATTAAGTTTGATGTTGGCTGTTGGTTTGCTGTATATAGCTTTTATTATATTTAGGAATGGACCTTGGATTCCTGTTCTTTCCAGGACTTTTAACATGAATAGGTGTTGGATTTTGTCAAATGCTTTCTCAGCATCTAGTCTGATGACCATGTGATTTTGATCTTTGAGTTTGTTTATATGGTGGATTATGTTGATGGATTTCCTTATATTAAACCATCCCTGCATCCCAGGGATGAAGCCTACTTGGTCATGATGAATGATAGTTTTGATGTGTTCTTGGATTCGGTTTGCAAAGATTTTGTTGAGTATTTTTGCATCAATGTTCATAAGTGAGATTGGTCTGAAGTTCTCTTTCCTTGTAGGGTCTTTGTGTGGTTTAGGTACGAGGGATATTGTAGCCTCAAAAAATAAGTTAGGTAGTATTCCATCTGATTCTGTCTTTTGGAATAGTTTGGAGAGTGTTAGTGTTATATCCCCAGTAAATGTCTGATAAAATTCTGCACTGAACCTATCTGGATCTGGGCTTTTTTTAGTTGGGAAGCTTTTGATGACTTCTTCTATTTCTTTTGGTGTTATAGGGTTATTTAGATGGTTTACTTGGTCCTGCTTTAACTTTAGGATCTTCTATCTTTCTAGGAATTTGTCCATTTCCTCCAGATTTTCTAATTTTTGGAGTATAAGTTTTTGTAGTAGGATCTGATGATTTCTTGAATTTCCTCAGTTCCAGTTGTTATGTCCCCACTTTCCTTTCTGATTTTGTTAATTTGGATACTCACTCTTTGCCCTCTAGTTAGTCTGGCTAGGGGTTTATCAATCTTGTTGTTTTTCTCAAAGAACCAACTTTTGGTTTTGTTGATTTTTTCAATGGTTTTTTTTTATTATTCTATTTGGTCTATTTCTGCCCTAATTTTGATTATTTCTTGACATCTACTCATTTTGGGTATATCTGCTTCCTTTTGTTCTAGGGCTTTTAGCTGTGCTTTCAGGTTGCTGATGTAAGCTCTCTCCAGTTTCTTTTTGAAAGCACTTAGGGCTATGAGTTTTCCTCTCAATACTGCTTTCATTGCATCCCATAGGTTTGGGTATGTTGATTTTTTGTTTTCGTTGAATTCTAGAAAGTCCTTAATTTCTTTCTTTATTTCTTCTTTGACCCTGCTATCATTTAACAGAGTGTTGTTTAGTTTCCACGTGTATATGGGCTTTTTGTTGTCTTTGTTGTTGTTAAAGACCAGTCATAGACCATGGTGATCTGAGAGGATGCATGGGAGTATTTCAATCTTTTTATATCGATTGAGGCACGCTCTGTGTCCAATTATGTGGTCAATTTTCGAGAAGGTGCCATGGGGTGGTGAGAAGAAGGTATATTCTTTTACTTTGGGTAATATGTTCTGTATATATCTATTAATTCTTGTTGGTTCAAAGTCTCTGCTAGTTTTGCAGTGTCCTTGTTCAGTTTCTGTTTCCATGATCTGTCCATTGGTGAGAGTGGGGTATTAAAGTCTTCCACTATTATTGTGTGGGGTGAAATGTATTTTTTGAGCTTTAGTAGGGTTTCTTTTATGAATGTGGGTGCTTTTTTATTTGGAGCATATATGTTAAGGATTGAGAGTTCCTCCTGACAGATTTCCCCAGTAATGAGTAAAAAGTGTCCTTCCATATCTTTTTTGATAACTTTTGGTTAGAAATTTGTTTTATTCGATATTAGAATAGCCACTCCAGCTTGCTTCTTGGAGCTGTTTGCTTGGAAGTTTTTTCCCACCCTTTTAGTCTGAGATAGTGTCTGTCTTTGTCTCTGAGATGAGTTTCCTGTGTGCAGCAAAAGGCTGGATTTTGTTTATGTATCCAGTCTGATAGCCTATGTCTCTTTATTGAAGAGTTGAGTCCATTTATGTTAATAGATATCAAGGAATAGTTGTTTCTGTTTCATGCCATTATTGCTTTTGTGGGTTGAGTTGTGTCTGTGTCTTTTTCTTCTTTTAGTTTTCTTGTTTAGGAGTTTTCTTGTTTTTACTAGGCTGTATTTTCCCTCATTGTATTGGGTTTTCCACCTATAATTCGTTGTAGTGCTGGGTTTGTGGTCAGATATTGTGTAAATTTTGATTTGTCTTGAAATATCTTCATCTCTCCATCGATGGTGATTGATAATTTTGCTGGGTATAGCAGCTTGGGCTGGCACTTGTGCTCTCTTAGGGTCTGCATGATGTCTGTCCAGACTCTTTTAGCTTTCATAGTCTCTGTTGAGAAATCGGGTGTGAGTGATTGGCCTGCATTTATATGTTACCTGACCTTTTTCCCTTACTGCTTCTAGTATTCTTTCTTTGCTTTGGGCACTTGGTGTTTTGACTATTATGTGTCGGGAGGTATTACTTTTCTGGTCCAACCTATTTGGAGTTCTGAAGGCTTCTTTTATGCTCGTGGTCATCTCATTCTTGAGGGTAGGGAAGTTTCTTCTATGATTTTGTTGAAGATATTTACTGTGCCTCTTAGTTGGTACTCTTCTCCCTTTTCTATTCCTATTATCCTTAGGTTCAGTCTTCTCAGTGTGTCCTGGATTTCCTGGACACTTTGGGTTAGGAGCTTTTTGTTTTTTGCATCTTCTCTGTCTGTTTTGTCTATGTTTACAATATTGTCTTCTGCCCCCAAGATTCTCTCTTCCATCTCTTGTAATCTATTGGAAATGCTTGCTTCTGTGACTCTGAAAATCAGGTAGTTTTTATGTCCCCAGGTCTCTGTCTTTGCAGGTGAAATAGCTTCAAATCCACCATAACTACCATATTTAATGTAGACTGCTGAAAAGGAAGCTCTTGGAAGGCCCTTCCTACTGAGCAGTGCTGAAGAAAGAGTACAGTTTAATGGACACTTGAGCATTGTGTGTGTGTGTGTGTGTGTGTGTGTGTGTGTGTGTGTGTGTGTGTGTTTGTGTGAGAGAGAGAGAGAGAGGGAGAGAGAGAGAGAGAGAGAGAGAGAGAGAGAGAGAGAGAGAGAGAGAGAAGGGAGGGAGGGAGGGAGGGAGAAAGGGAGAGAGAGAGGGTAGAGAGATTACTTTAATGAGAGAAAATGTGTATATTGGAGTGACTTCAAACTCTGAAACTACAGTATGTTTTGAAGTAACATGTTCTTCTAAGTATTATGAAGACTTCAGGTACAGAGAAAGAAATTAGGGAAAAGATACCTGTCACAATAGTCACAATATGAAATATCTTAGTGTGACTCTAACTAAGCAAGTGAAGGACCTGTATGTCAACAACTTAAAATCTCTAAAGAAGGAAATCGATGAAGATCTCAGATAATGGAAAGATCTCCCAAGCTCATGGATTGGAAGGACTAACATTGTAAAAATGGTCATCTTACCAAAAGCAATCTACAGATTCAGTGCAATTCCCATCAAATTTCCAACCCAATTCTTCATAGAGTTGGAAAGAGCAATGTGCAATTTCATCTGGAATAACAAAAGAACTAGAATAGTGAAATCCATCTTCAACAACGAGAAAACATCTATCACTATCTCTGACCTCAAGATATAATGCAAGGCAATTTTGCTAAAAACTGCAAGTTACTGGTACAAAGATAGGCACATGGATCAACAAAATAGAATAGAAGATCCAGAAATGAGCCCTCACATATATGGTCACTTGATATTTGGCAAAGGAGCTGT
Organism: Micromys minutus; assembly: GCF_963924665.1. NCBI lineage: Eukaryota > Metazoa > Chordata > Mammalia > Rodentia > Muridae > Micromys > Micromys minutus. The sequence continues at coordinate 16,027,817 of NC_137975.1, read as the reverse complement.
AAACATTCAACGGAAATAGGACAGCTTCATCAACAAATGGTGTTGGTCAAACTGGCACTCAGCATGCAGAAGAATGAAGATAGACCCTTTCTTATCTGCTGGTACAAAGTTCAAGTGCAAGTGGATTAACAATCTCCACATTAAACCAGGTACATTGAAATTATTAGAAGAGAAATAGGGAAATTCTTAGAACATATAGGCACAGGAGAAAATTTCCTGAACAAAACACCAATGGCTCCTGCTTTAAGGTCAAATATTGAAATTGGGACGTAATGAGATATCAAAGTTTCTGTAAGGCTAAGGACACTGTCAAGAAGACAAAACGGCAGCCAACAGATTGGTAAAAGATCTTTACCAATGCCACATCTGATAGAGGCCTAATATCAAAGGTATACAAAGAACTCAAGAAGTTAGACACCAGAGAATAAAACGACCCTATTTAAAAAATGGGGTACAAAGCTAAACAAAAAGTTCTCAATTGAAGAATATCAAATTGCTGAGAGGCATCTAAGGAATTGCTTGACATCCTTAGCCATCAGGGAAATGCAAATCAAAACAACCCTCACACCAAGATTCTACCTCACACCAGTCAATATGGCTAAGATCAAAAATTCAGGTGACAGCAGATGCTGGCAAGGATACCCAGAAAGAGGAACACTTCCCCAGTGTTGGTGGGGTTGTAAACTGGTACAACCACTCTTAAATTCAGTCTGGCGATACCTCAGAAAATTGGACATTGTACTACCTGAAGACCCAGTTATTTTACTTCTGGGCATATACCCCAAAGATATTCCAACATACAACAAAGACACATGCACCACAATGCTCATAGGAGCCCTATTTATAATAGCCAGAAGCTGGAAAGAACCCAGATGTCCTTCAGTAGGTCCATGGATACAAAAATTGTGGGATATTTACACAATGGAGTACTACTCAGCTATCAGAAACAAAGACTTTATGAAATTCATAAGAAAATGGATGCATCTAGAGAATATCATCCTAAGTGAGATGACCCAGTCACAAAAGAACAAACATAATATTTTTTTCACTGATAATTGGATACTAACCCCAGAAATCTCTGAAGACCCCAGAAGCAACTCACAGACTATATGAAGTTCAAGAAAAAACAAAGGCCAGAAAAAAAAAGAAAGAAAATGAAAAACTATTATGCTTAATCATTACACCCAAAGAATACTTTGACTTTTTCCAGGTTACATCTTGTTTTACATGTACTTTGTGCTCATTGTAACTAGTAAGATGTTAATGCATACTATCAAACCTTTAAAAAAATCAAGTACCGACAGAAAAGTATTCATATACTTTTATGCAAAAATGCTTAAAATCTGTATATTTATCTTTTAAAAAATAAAGTTGCTCAATTTATAAAAAAGTTATATTTTGGAATATAACATTCTTTTGTAATTGAATTAATGTTTAGATTTTGGAAAGCAAAATCAATATTATAGAATTTTTGAAGATTTTTGTGATTTGACATTTCTTCCTATTTTACTTAAAAATTAATATTGGTTTTTAAATCAAGGTCTCTCTACATGACCTACTGAATGCTAGGATTTAAGTGATGTACTACCAAAAATAAAACATAAAGGAAAAAGAAACAAAAACAAAAACAAAAAACAAAAGACTTCATGTATGGACAAGTGAGATCGCTTTCTGCCTTGCCTGAAGACTTGAGCTGGGTCTATAAGGTATGATACAAGGAGACCATGTACTACTGGGAGTGGCCAGGTGATGTCTACTGCATGAATAAAAATTTCTTAAAAGAATTACCTATATTTCTTTTAAGGTTAATTAAATTTAAAGTTTTTTTTGTAGTTTTTTTGAAGAATATTTTTGTTAGCATAGTTATTCTTCTATTGCTGGAATAAAACATCACGACCAAACAAAATGTGGGGAACAAGATGTTATTTCAGCCTACTCTCTTAGGGCACACTCCCTTACTGAAAGAAATCAGGGCAGGAACTGGGACAGTAGCCTAGAGATCCTGGAGGAAAGCTGCTTCTTGGCTTGCTCCTCAGAGCTTATTCAGCCTATTTTGATACACAACCTAGGACCACCTCCACAGAATTGGCACCACTCATGGTGGCCTAGGACCTCCTACATTAGTCACTAATCAAGAAATGATCCCACAGGCTTGCTTGCATGCTAATCATATTAAAGTCATTTTCTCAATTGTGAATAGCTCTCCTCCAATAACTAACATTTTGTCACCTTGACAAAAACCAACCAGTACTCTAAGAAATTGTACTTTCCTCTCATACACAAGCCCCAACAAATACACAAGTTGATGTATATGCATGCATATTATTTGGTGTGTAAGTGTGTGTGTATGTGTGTATGTGTGTTTGTGTGTTTGTGTGTGTGTGTGTGTGTGTGTGTAGGGGAAGTAACACATATATGTGCAGGTGTATTTCTAGGGACCAGAAGAGTTCAATATATACAGAGTTGTAATGTTCTTTCTTTTATTGCCTTAAGAAAATGTATCTCACTGAAGTAGATGTAGGTATCCATCCAGCAATCAACATCAGCCTTGTTCCTAGTCACTTCAGAAATTAGAGTGCATGGGAAGAAATGCTTACTGGCAGGAGCCTGATATGAATGCCTCCTCAGAGGCTTTGCCAGAACCATACTGATATAGATGAGGATGACTTGAGTCTAACTATTGGACTGAGGACAAGGACCTCAGTGAAAGAGTTATAGAAAGAACTGAAGGAGCTGAACGTGTCTGCAACCATATGGTTATAGTGATAAACTAAGCTTACAGTGAGAGGACAGCAGAACAGAGGTAGATGAAGGTGTCCTGGAAGGGGTGTTATAGACTAAAACACTTACCATTAAAACTATTGTCCGATATTTTATGACAGATAAGGCATAAAATACAGAATGTTGAAACCAGTGTCAAAATTAGAAATATGTGTGAGAACTGAAGAAATAAAAGTGACACTGTAAATTTTTAAGTGACAATTGAAATAAAGATGGCAAGTGCTGTTCAAACTTTATTTGATAAGTTCTTTATAAAGATAATCCCCTATCTCAATATTTAATTCTCACTCTTTGTATTGCTTTAAATTTTATTGAATAAATATTGTTTTTAGTTTTTCATATTTCAGTGAATTAACTTAAAAATATTTTAAAATTTATTGACAATTTCATCATGCACACAACTACCGAAACCATGTACACACACACACACACACACACACACACACACACACACGGGGGGGGGGGGAGAGAGAGAGAGAGAGAGAGAGAGAGAGAGAGAGAGAGAGAGAGAGAGAGGCATATAAACATAATCAGAATGCACACACACACACACACACACACAAACACACACACACACACACACACACACACACACACACACACGATAAAGAGCCAGGCCAAGATAAAGAGCCAGGAAGAGACAGACAGAGAGGACAGAGAGAAAGGGAGTGACAGAGAGACAGCAACAGAGAAGGAGAGATATTAACCAGGACTAACAGCTTGAGTTCAATTTTTCAGCACCACATTGTAGGATGGTACCTAATACCACAGTTGTTCTCTGATCTCCATGATCACACTGTAACAAATGCCAATACAGACACCCAACGTACTCACCTAATATGCACCACACACTAATTAAGTGTAATTTCAAAAACTAGAAAATATGTTAATAGACCATGAAACAATTCAAGTTTTGTACATTGATCCTTGAACATAATTTTTACTTTCATAGCCATGTTTAAAATTCTAGAATATTTATAATGTGGATAGTGACTTTATGTTCTTAAATGATTTGACCAACAAGATAACAAATATCAAAAAAACATTGAACAATGAAGATAAGCACAGTGTCATACCACCAGCAGCAGAATTCACATATCCCACCATTTTAGACCCTATAGACAAGGCTAGTTGGAAAAATATGTAAGAAAGGCGCCACCACACTGTCATCTCAGTGGCACAGACTGCTTAGGAGTAGGATGTGAAAGGCGAAAATAAATGAGACTCTGAGTTTCCTTTCATCCAGTGGATGAATTTTGACTTTTCTAAATCAAACGCATTTGGAAAAAGCAATTTAGACAGATGTTATCAAGAATAGAAATATTGCTTTTTGCTCTCTGAAACAATTCTGTTCATTGGAGATACATGAAGCCAGAAAGGTAGAAAGGGCTTTGAAAGGCATCAGTGTAAGTTCTATTGCAACATAAAATACAGATCTCTGTTTTATGCAGAATGGGGAGAGGAAACTGGACCCCCAGTCGAAAATGTTCCCTCTATACAGTGAGATATTAAGTGAATTCAGTATTCCAATCCTCAGCATTGGTGAGCTGATAAAAACTGATACAGTTGATATTATCTGGCTTAAATTCTTTTCGATAAATTCATCTTCGAAAGTTGATTTGCTTAGATGGTGATGTTGTTTTTAACCTGAGGACAGCAAAGTGTAAACTGATTTTTCTCTGCGTCTCTCTGTTCTTGAATATAACTTACAGAAATTCTACAGCAAATATGTATAAGGCATAACTTAAAGGTTAAGATGTTGAATTTGATGCTCGAGTATAATTCTTTACTGAAAGAGGATTGATTTCAGACAAGGGATAGATTCTCTCATGCATTCACTGAAGCTCAAATAGATCTATTCAGTGAGCCACTGAGAACAACAGTTAGTGAGGCCCACGTGGATCTTTGATAGGATTGGATGACCTAGGATGTTGTAAGGAAATGTAAAGAACATTCCTGTTGTGGGTACAAAACACTATGACCAATAAAACATTTGGAAGAAAGTTCATTGGATTTACATTTAGGCCGTGATAGCACTCCATAGTTGTATGTGCAGATTTTTGTTCACTTTCTACTCCTGTGTATTTGCTTGGGTGTGAAAAATTTCTGACTATATTTAATCAATTTGATTATTATATATATGTAATAATTTATAATCTATATACAAACATTGATTTATTCCAAATTTTTTTCTTATTTTGTTTTTATCATTTTATTCAATATTCTCTTTATTTACATCTAAAACTCTTCCCTCTCCCATCTTCCTTCTTCTCCTCTTGCTTCTAAGAAGGTGCTCACACTCCCAACTTCCACCTCAGCACCTTGGCATCCCCTACACTGGGAAATGAGCCTCCCCTGGACTAAAGGCTTTTCTTCCCATTGAAGTCAGAGAGAAAGGACTGAAGGATCTGAGAAAACCTTATACTCAACAAAATTGGAAAATCTGGATGAAATGGACTATTTCCTAGACAGATACCGGGTGCCAAAATTAAATCAGGATCGGATAAACAGCCCCATATCCCCTAAAGAAATAGAAGCAGTCATTAAAAGTCTTCCAACCCATAAAAGCCCAGGACTAGATGGGTTTAGAGCACAATTCTCTCAGCCCTTCATAAAAGACGTAATACAAATACTCTCCAAACTATACCACAAAATAGAAACAGAAGAAACACTAACCATTTCATTCTTAAGCCACAATTACACTTATACCTAAACCACACAAAGACCCTACAAAGAAAATGAACTTCAGACCAATTTTCCCCATGAACACTAATGCAAAAATATTTAATAAAATTCTTGCAAACTGAATACAAGAACACATCAAAATGACCATTCACCATAATCAAGTAGGCTTCATCCCAGGGATGTGGGTATGTTTCAGTATATGAAAATCTATCATCACAATCCACTAAATAAGCAAACTAAAAGGAAAAAAAACACATGATCAATTCAATAGATGCCGAGAAAGCATTTGACAAAATTCAACACCCCTTCATGACAAAAGTCTTGGAAAGATACTTTGTTTTTTTAAAAAAGTCTTACTAGGTATCCTTGTCTGTGTTGGAACTCAGTATATTGACTGTGAACTTGACTCACTTTTCCTATGTCTGCTTCCTGAATCATGACATTACAGGCCTGAGTTACGATACTCCGCCTTAAATTTGGATGTAATAATAGGTGAGTATTGTCCTAAAATAATAGTGGTGTTTTTGCAAAAGCACACAGTATCACTGCTGTTTAAACACTTGGCTCTTTGATAGTGAGCACAAGTGTTACCTGGTTTGATGGCGCATACTTATCACGTCAGCACAAAGGAGACAGAAGCAGACAGGTAAAGACCATAAATCATGTTCTAAAAACGCAAGGACAATGTCATTTCCTGATAATTGGGTATCACAGGAGCTAAGCAATAAGGCACATAAGGAATCCCAACTGCTACCTAATTCAAACTCAGTGTGTGATTTCTTTAAAGTTAAGTTTATTTTACAATAAAGATGGTTAGAATAGACAAAACACTCTTTACTATCAATGGCACCATTCCTCATGAGTTATCTTCTCTAGTGTCTAGATAAACAACAGGCTGAACTGCCTTTCTCCTGTGTATCTCTTTTGAGTTCATGCAAATCACCCTTTAATTATGAGATCAAAGGTTCATAGCACTAAAACCAAAGTAGATATCGACACTTTATAGAGAAAATTAAAACTGTGGCCCAGTGTTCCATGTACTTCCATATCATGACCAGATACTTTCTTCTGGAGTGCACACTGAGTTGGAACACAATTCATAGTGACTGCATTTCTCTAGAATGCCCTGAGCTCTCCCATAAACATTCAAAGGTTAATATAGATGTAGAGTGTGATCGAAGGGGACTTGTCAAAAAGACATTTACACTATCATACATAGTTTAAGGAATTGTTAAACATTGATCTTAGTGCGAGCTAGAGAGATGGTTGAGTGATTAAGAACATAGACTCCTTCTCTGAAAAATGTGAGTTTGATTGCCAGCACCTATACTAGGCAGCACTTTTCAATTATAAAAGCATCAGATGGGAAGTTATTTGTAAGACCAGAGTTGTCACAAGTAGTTCAAACCTGAAGCTGTTCTGAACTTTAAACCCTGAAGTATTAAACTGCTATGCACTCAGATGTTTTTATTAGCAGATTTGTTCTTCTATATAAATTTTGTGTTTGCTTCTGAGTGTGAATCCATTGGGGTGGGCTGTGCATCTGATGCAAGTACCAACACCCCACTTCTGGGGCTGGAGCTGTGATAGTGGGAAAAGGCCTGGTATAAATGCTGGGGACAATGTGGCTGGACTATTAAGCTATAAACAAGAGTTGAAAACCAGGTATATTAAGCATGTGAAGAAAATACATGATGCTTCTTAGAGAAATACTAACCAAAACCACAATGAGATTCCACTTCTCACCCATAAAGTTAGTGAATATCCAAATTAAATTTCTAGCAAATAATTATAAGGAAGTGGGGAAGGAAAAGTTTGTTTTTCATGTCTGCAGAGATTTGGAAAATATCATAATTAACTTTATAGATAAGGCTCCTCACAAAATTAAATGCTATTAGAAGAGCAAGGGAATAGCAGAAAGTCATATATCACTGGGATTCTGTTTGTTTTGTAAACTAATTAATTCTTTTGATTAATATTTTTTCTCAGTATCAGTTGATGCCCATAAAGAAAATTACTTACCTTGAAGAAATGTGTCTTAAAAAATTAGAATGAGCCAATAAAATGACTCAAACTTTGCATTCAGTGTTTGATCCCCAAAACTCACAAAGTGAAAAGAGACCCAAATCTCTGACTTATCCTCTGACATCTGTTTACATAGTATGACATATGCCTTCTGCGCACCTTCACACATGCATAATAAATAAATAAATAAATAAATAAATAAATAAATATTTTTAAGAAGAGTTCAGTGGTGTGTACACATATGGGTGTGTATATAATTGCTAGCACTTGTTATATGAAAAGAGAACTTGTTTTTTTCCTGAGGAGATGGCTCAGTGGGTAACATGCTTTCTGTGAAAGCATTAGAATTTGAATTCCGATCTGTGGCACACATATAAGACAGCTGTAGCAGTGTGCATTGGTAATACAACCACAGAAAAAAGTAGGGACAGAGCAGAGATTTCTGACTCAGAGCACATGCAGTCTAGACAAACTGGTGAATTTCCAGTTCTGTGAAAGAACCTGTCTCACAAAATAAGACAGAGAGTGACAGAGGATATTGAATGTGAAACTCTGTTTTACACATGTAGGGCTGTCGGCAACCACAAAACCACACCACCACCTCCCCACACTAAACTGTCAAACAACTTCTCAAAGAAGAAATAATAATATCATGAAAAACTTTTCTTTTAAAAGGAAGGTGTTCATTTAAATAATATACTAATAGAGAGGGACTATTTTCACGTGCATGAATTATGGGGTTTGATGCTGTATTCTATTATATATTCCATGTTACACACTTTTATGTATTTGTTTCTAATGTTATCAATTATTGTTATTATCATTATTTTATTATATAATCTGAACATTATGTGGATATATGAACATTATGTATATGGGGGTGGCAAACTAAGCATTTGGAGGTCAAAGAATAGCATCGCTAATTTGGTTTTCTCTTTCCCCAATGTGGGATTTGAGAATTACACTCAGGTTGTCATGCTTGTCATCAAAGGGCTATTACCTGTTCAGCCACCCCACCTCAGTGGCCTTCTTATATAATATTTGTGGCTGTAAAAATTACTACTATTAAATGAAACCTATTCTTATCTAATTGAAAAGATTAAGTAAGAAATTTTTATGTATTTATTTTTATTAAGTGTCTGTGTATGTCTCTCTCTCTCTCTCTCTCTCTCTCTCTCTCTCTCTCTTTGTGTGTGTGTGTGTGTGTGTATGTCTGTGTGTACATGCCACTTAATGTGTGTGAAGTACAGTGGTTAGAAGAGGTCGGAGGCTAACTTTTTGGATTCTGTTCTCTCCATTCACTTTTATGTAGATTCTGAGTGTTTCTGGTTGTTGTTGTTTGTTTGTATGTTTATTTTTAATGTAGATTCCAGGACTTGAACTCTGGCTCCCAGGGTTCCTTGCAGAGCACCTTTACCAGCTGAGACATCTTTCTGCTTGAATACACATTTCTATTTAGAATATTTCATAGATGATATTTTGTGGTCATTTATGAGGTACATTATAAATTTGAGAAATAAAAACAGAAGCCAGAAAGGATACAAAGAAGTAAAGACATCACTGTTGACTAGAAGAATGAATCACAAACCTATTGAGAGATTTTTCTTAAGGCCCAGGTTCTCAGGTAGGTAAAAAGGACTGATAGGTTAAACTCGAAGGTCACACATAGGGTGACTAATTTAACATAGTTAAGGTGTTGCCCTTACCAAGAAAATACTCTTTCTATGCAGTGAATCTTCCCAACATTTTGTTTTATGGTTCTATAGAGTCTGTGCTGATCTCAAGCTCATAACGTAGCTGAACATAGGCTTGAATTTCTGATTCTTCCATTTGCATCTCCCCAATTCTGGGAGGAGAGATCAGGGCCTCTGTGCTCTGCTCCTGCCATGCCGAAGCATGAGGTGGAGAAGGGATGGGAAACCCAAGGGTAAGGGATTTTTTCCATCAGTGTTTGGTGCATCTATTTCTGATTCAAAACTGGTAAAGAATTCTGTGTGCTTGGAGCTCCTATCATCCCTTGATTTTCACTCCTATTCTGACGTGCCTGGCTTTGGTTTAACTGCAAATTTATGCATGGTAAAAATAGCTAGGTGGTTTGTTGCTTTTTCTTGATTTGTTTAGTTTATATTATTCTCAGGCATTGTCTGGGGAAAGGATGAAGTTCTATCTAAGGTCCTACACATCCAGTCTGAAGCCTGGGTCACTGCTACTTTACCACAATGAATCTTCCTATGGATGGAATCGGAACTGAGTTATCTGACTTGTCAGTGAAAGTGGTTAATTGTGCTAGATCTTCTCATTCTCAGCTTCTGAGACAGTTGTAATCAGGCTGCCTCAGAGGCGCAGTCTCTCCTCCTATCCCTGTCTTCTTTCCTTCATATGGGGACACAGGACTAAGCTAAGTACATGAAATCCATTGCAATTCAAAGCAGAGATTTCTGAAGTTATAGCACCTGTGCAGTATTAGGGGTGTGGCCATATGTGAACTGTCTCAAAGGGTGAAGAGAGTTCCTATTCCACTCTCTGTAGTTTCCATATTGAATTTGCTGAATGAAACAGTGAATAACCTAAGAAGACAAAATAAACATGCGAATTACTCCAGGAACCACTTACTAATGTCATGTACACCGCATCCACACATATACACACCTATACACAGAGGAACAAAGTGGGCATATAAATGAAGATTACCTCTGTGCAGGTCATATTTGGAGTGACTTGTATTTTTGTGTCAAAGATTCCTGAATCTCAACCTTCAAGAGTCTTTAACTTGATCCTAGGATTTGGCATTCCTTTTCTTCACAGATCCGTTAATATTCTGTTCTCCTCTGAGAAAATTTCTGTCTTTGTCTCTATCTCTTTCTGTATGTGTGTGTGTTCACACACACACATACACACAAAGTTATGTGTGTATAATGCATGCACGCATGCATGTGAATGTGCATATACATATGTGTGTATATACACAGAGGCTAGTGTTAGTTGTTCTAAGTATTGCTCCTCACCTAATTACTTGCACAGGGTACCTCTCTGAAGTAGAGCTCCAGGGTTTGGCTAGGCAGTCAGCAAGTCCCAGCATTGCTATACCCAGGCTCTCTCAACTTAATATTTGAAGTAAATACTTTAGGGATCATTTTGTTAAACCAGTTATTTTTTTATGACACCCACAGCAAAAGATGATACGCAGTTACTGACATCATCATGTTCTTTGTTCCATGCTAAGTATACTGGTCCACAGGCACCCGTACTTAGATAAACTGAAATCTTGACCCAAGTGACAGAAAAACATTTTACACAGAAGCAGCGTTGGTGTAATCAATGGGACGTCTGTAGTACGCAGTGGTGTGGTAACAGCTGAGACCCCTCAGTTCATTTTTTCATCAGACATAAATTCAGTCAAAAGGCATAGAAAGTTTGAGCAGATGTCTTTTCAGAAATTCAGCAGAAGCAAAGAAGGTGCTCCTAAGAGATAGTAGGGTGCCCCAAAGCAGTGAAACAGCATACTGATTTTATGAATTTTAATGATATTTTTATAAATATTTATTATGGGTCCAGAGGCATATTCAAGAGGAAGTGACTGTTTCTGCCCCAAACTCGGGTAGATTGGATTTTTAGCGTGTTTCTTTTCAAGGTCTCCACAGAAAGGTAGCTGACCATAACACAGTGATAAGACAACAGTGATATTAGATCTCGTGAGGACGCATGTGAGTGTGGGTGATCACCATAATTCCACAGTTTAGGATTTGCCAGGAATAAGCTATGTGCAGTGTCAGATATTTAACTACCAAGGAACATCTGAGCATCAGAAGCAGCTACCAAGCTGCTTCACCTTATAGCTCACTCTAGGAAGCAGAGACTTGCCTTCCCTAAAATGCAGTCTATTTTCTCAGTAGGTGCCATCTTAAACAGTTAAAGAAAAGTTCATTAATGTTATAAGAGGCATTTCCCCTGACTGTCTACCATACAGGGAATGTCTGGGTACTAGTCCCTGGCTCCTTTCCTAAACAACAAATTAAAAAGAATTCTTAGTTTCTGTTTGTCAAAGGTGATCAGGACATATTTTAACTGATATTTTGAGGTGTGAGTGTGTGTGTGTGTGTGTGTGTGTGTGTTAACTAGATTTAGAGGTAAGAAAGGGATTTGGTGAGGTTAACGTCTAGGGTCAAATATGTCTTTAATTCAAGAACGGTTTAATAACTCTTTTAGCACTCCTATTGGAAGCACACTTTCTATCAAAATATCATAACATCCCAGTATTTTTTATTATTTTAGAAAAATTACTGACTATCTACAATAAAATATTTTCATTTGATCTTAGTGTAGAGGCATTCTTTTCTCTTCCTATGTCTTCTTCCTTGTTTTAGCTGTTTTTTCTTACATCCTTTATGTAAATGTAGTGTGTGTGTGTGTGTGTGTGTGTGAGTGTGTGTGTGTGTGTATGTGTGTGTGTGTGTGTGTGGTATATGTGCATGTGTGTACATTGTACAGGAATGATTAACCTGTCCTGCTTGGGGTTGGGGTTTGAGTAAAGGTCCCCTTACTTGCTGCTCATACTATGGAGCTATCTCTTCTCTCCATATCTATTCATGTCCTTATCCTGCCTCACAAACATATGATTGAACACGTTTGTTATGTTTTCTCCGAATAAGATCCATTTTTCTTTAACATTTATCTGATACCAGGTAGCCGCTAAGACTCACTGAATCTCAAGATGTTTATTTGACCAATAACAAATGATAATAGAATGATAGTAACACACTTGATACTAAAATGCACTGTGTATCATGATTTCAATGACAGTGATAATGAATATTGTGTAACTGAAGTAAGCTTGAAAGTGTTGTGTTAGAGTGCGAGGCCCTATAAAATTAGGATAGTATACGACAGACAGAACATGTAAAATCTGGGGGAAAATAAGACATGTGGTTATGTATGAGGCACCTCCCCAGGACCAAATTCAGTTCCCAGCTCTCAGAAGCATCTACTTCCAAGGAACATGACAGCTTCTTCTGGCTCTCCTGTTCACTATGCATACATGGTATACATTTGTACATGTATGAACACAGATACATACTTTTAAAAAGTAAATATTTTAAAAAGGAACACACCTTTGTGGGGTGCACAAATAATTTATCTGACTGTGGTAAATCACATCCTTGGCTAATGGGAATATTATAGATTGACACTTGAGAAATATACAATATATATCTAATGAATATAAATATTACTTATTATTGCAGAATGAGAAAAGTGTTTGTTATAAAGTCCTATTCAGTCAGTAAAAGATAAATATTTATTTTTTAAAATTACTACATAAAAGTGAGGCACCTGAGATGGAGAGACAGCTAAATTGGTAAAATGTTTGCTTCTCAGGCATGAGACTGTAAATTCAGATCCTAGAAACCACATATAAAAAAAGTGGCTATGTTTTTAGACATCTATAATGATAGCTGTGTGGAGACAGGATAATCATTAAAGCTTCCTTTCTACAGCTTCTGGTTCAGTGGGAGAGCTTGTCTCATAAGCTGAGGTAGACAGTGGTAGAGAAGTAAACACATGTTCTCCACTGGTTTCTTCCCAACCACATACACTGTACATGCACATATACCATGCTCATACACATATACACACAAACTCAAGGTATTTATAGTATTTATTAAATGAGCTCCTCAGTTTTGTACAAATTCACAACTATGTTTGGATATATAGCTAATTTAAAGTAATATAGTTAAATTTTATTCACAGTCTGGAGAACAGAAGTGGCTTCGAATTTTATGTTTAGACTATGCTTTCTAAACTAGTCCTTGGCTATTTCTGTAGCAGTAATTGCTTCTGAAGGTTTTCCTTTATTTATCTTTAGTCCACTTCAGTAAAAATATCATGCATTAAGTAAGATACCTGTTTTAGGTTGTTCTTTCTTCTCCTGCTCCTGACTAAAGTAGATCTCACCAAGTAAAATGTACTCTGTAAGTTGAGCATTGCCATTTTTGCTAGCTGCAGACCCAGTACTGAAGGCACCGCGGAAAAAGATTGTGCGATCAAACCCAGCCTGGGCTACATAGCAAGAGTCTGTCTCCAAAAATTCTAACAAAAACAAAATAAGAAATCAAACCAACTAACCAAGCAAAGATAAAAGTACATAATTGTTCAATAAATATTTTGAATAAATAAATGAATTGATTCATGTTAAATATTGTAAAGGAATCTCATATATAAAAGTGATGAGCTGGGGCTAGAGAGATGGCTCAGCGGTTAAGAGGAATGACTGCTCTTTTGGAGGTCATGCGTCCAATGCTTGGCAAACAGATGATGATTCAAAAGCATCTGTAATGGAATCTGGCACCCTCATCTAGTGCGTCTCACATACATAAATAAACAATTAAAATTGATGAGATTTAAAAAACAGATTGTAATTTAAAGGTTAGTTTTATTCTCTCTCTCTCTCTCTCTCTCTCTCTCTCTCTCTCTCTCTGTGTGTGTGTGTGTGTGTGTGTGTGTTTGTGTGTTTGTGTGTGAATGTTCCATTTCAATTAGGTTGAACAAGACTTAATTGTGTTAAGAGTCTACATATGTGGTCCAGAATTAAAAATGCAAAAATAATGTATACACTTCTAATACATTTTCAAGCAAGAAAGATATTACTCAAGAAAACTAATAGGATATGCTTACTATAACTGGACTTGGACATGAAATATTCAGAACTGGACAGTATAATCTTGAATCTCTTACTTGCATGAATCTGGATGAAAACTGTCAGCAATAATTTCTGTTTCAGCTGTCTTCTTCTTTTTTTTTTTTTCTTTTGAGAGCTACCATACTGACATGTTCTTGGCATTACCTGCTTCTGCCTTCGTGTTTAAGCACATGTCCTATTAATAGCCTCACCTGTCTTCCTCTGGATCTAGTTTGGTGTTTGCCATTTCTGAACAGTAGAAGCCAGCTCTGGCATACCATGTCAAGCATGCCAGTCCTATCTCCTACCCAAAACTTAAACTGATATGGGAAAATGACCCATGTAGAGCTGGACATGGTGTACCAGTTGAGAGAATTTATTGTTCTTACAAAAGACCCATATTCAGTATTTTGGACCTATGTTGACCAGCTTACAACAGCCTATCATTCTATTTCTAGGGGGATCTGATGGCCTCTGGCCTTTGCAGGTACCTGCATGTATATGGTACACTTTAACACAGGTAAGCACACACACTTTAATCACTGAAAAAAAGCATACAAGTAATGTTATATGAACTGAACAGAAGCTTAGATCTAAGAAAGGAAAGGAAGAAATGTTGCAATTATAATAATTTCAAAAGTTAATATAAAAATGAAAGAGATGGCCTCTTCTGGAGAGAAGATGCATTTTTTTTACTTAAAATTAAGCTCTTTTACAAACTACCACATGCTCCAATATTATTCCACTATCATGACCTCGATGCAACCTGCAGATCCTTGACCAGATCCTGACAATCAGAAGGCTCCCATGGTAGTACGTATTGAGGCATTCACAGGAGTTAAAAGACAATTAGACTATATTAAATTATACTTGAATCTATATGGGAAAACATATTCCAATTCAGAGTATTTTACTGTAATGATCCTTTTATAAGTCAAACACAGTGGACATGTCCAGTCTCAAGGACTTAGTAAGAAAATCAAATATAAAAATGTTGACATCATTCCTTTAAATTTAAGTGTAAACTCTGGGTGTTGAACTAAGCCAAACCAAAAGTAACAAAGCTGTTAAACCAATATAATGCGACCAAATGGATACTTAATCCATAAGACTCTAACATAAGGTTTATCCCCAACTATATAATCACATCATCTTTCTTAACTTACTTTTACTTTACTGCTTTTCTTATTTGATTTTGTCATGTTTACTTACATCTAATTGGAAAAAGCAGAGAAAAAAATGTAATAAAATATAGTATGCTATATAGCTGTTGGTTTTGTTGCTATTGTGACAATATAATAAATATCCTGTCATCAAAATTGAAAAATCAAATCGACCCATGAAAGGTTAAGCAACAAAATCAAAATCACATTTGACTGCCAGGACCTTAGTATCTTAGTGAGGTTTTCTATTGCTAGAAAAGAAAATAATTACAGCTAAAAGCAACCTGGAAAGAAAAGAGTCTATTTCATCATACAGATCAACCTTGTAGTTTATCATGGAAGGAATTCATGGCAAGAACTTATGGTAGGAATTTGGAAACAGAAACTGATACAGAAGCCATGGAGGGGTGCTGCTTACTGGCTTGCTTTCATGCCTAGCTCAACTCGCTTCCTTATCCAATTCTTCCCAAAGTTCGAAGGTTAGATCAAGTTCATAAAAACCAAACCATTTGTCATGTGGAAGAGTGTAGAGGCTCTTCACAAACCTGAGAGTAGATTTCTCATAGGATCCAGCTAAATGAATGTTGAATCTTTACCTGAAGCAGTCTTTATCAGAATATCATGGAGATGCTCTATATCAATGTTTACTAACAATTGGTAAATATGGAAAACAAGCTAAATGTCACAGGAAACTGGGTGAAGAAAACATGTCACTGGGGAAACTGGTGCTACCTTCTGTTGTTCGTAATCCACAAACATTTGAAAACTGAATGCAGAAACTTGATGGTCAAATTTATTAAAGTTTGATCAAACAATAGAGCAGACAACCTAATAATTTTGACTGTTGTCCCAATAAGTTTGGCAGAGAACAAAATAAAAGGCCATAATTTTTCAGTTGGGGTCTTGGAAAGCTGGCAAGTACTGAACTCAAGATTGGCAAGCTGCTGAATGGCGGAAGTAAAAGGGGTAATTTAGATAGTGAGAAATATGGCCCAAGGGCACCAGGGAAAGTATTTACAGTCTGAGGCCAGGATCCAAAACGAAGGATTGTAACACAGACCAGGAAAAGCTAGGCTGTTTTGTGAGTTTAGTCTCAGGAAAGTGGGCTTACCTTAAGTATGCAAAGAATCTGTATATATATATATATATATATATATATATATATATATATATATATATATATATAACATTATATCTCATTAAGAGAATGATTATTTCTCTTTCCAAACTATATGTAGCTTGGAATGTCTACTCACTTGCCAAAGCCATGGACTCAACAGATTCTAAATACATACATTACTTCATATAAGGCTTTAAGCACTAAAGAGACATCATTCTTTCTAGGGAGAGAGATTTAAGGACCAGAAGAGAAGGGTCCCCAGTAGTTTCCAAGATTACTAATATCTGTTACTACTTAGAACACACACACGCACACGCACACACACACAAACACACACACACACACACACACACACACAAAAACACACATACATAAAATTTTCTCATCTATAATCAAATTTGAGGAATTATAATTTGGAGGCAAAAGAATGAATGCAAAAATCATTGTGTTAAGCAAAATAAAACAGATGTAAAAAGAAAAATAGCATGTATGTTCCAGTGTAGAATCTGTGTCTGGCATGTATGTATGTATAGGTGTGCCTCTGTATTAGTGCACATCTGTATCTGTGCACATGTGTTTGTGTGTGTTTTTGCCTGTTCATGTGCAAGTTTATTGTGTGCATGTGTTTGTGTTTTTAGTGTTTTGCATGTATGTTGTTTATGTGTGTTTGCATGTGTGTGAGGGTGTGTGTTGTATTCACATGCATGTGATTGAGGTACAATAAACAATGAAAGAGAAGAAAGAAATCCTAAGTAAAGAGAGAAAGAGGAGTTAGCAAATACATTTGGCAAATGAAATTAGAAAAAGAGAATATTTGGGAGGAGAAAGGGGACTACCAAGCAATAGGAAAAGAAGACAAGGAAGAGGAAAGTCTAAACATGTACATATGTATGAAAATGATGTAAGATATTGCCAATTTACAAAATTATTTATTAAAGTATGTGCTTTGCCCTTTAAGAAATGTATTGTGAAAAATGATCTTATAAAACATAAAAGCAACTTTAAAATTTCAAATTATTCAATATATTATTTCAACATATTAACTGAAAACACTCAATCTGCCCAATTTTACATATAAAAATACAATGCTTTGAAAAGATCTGACACTCCTTATCCACCTTCTTTACATAATATATTGATTGCAAGGTTATTAAGACTTTCATAAACACTATTACATTTAGAAAAATTACTTAATTAAAGAAATTGCTTATTTGAAATTGCTAAAATTTAGAAAAGATGATTGGCTCCTTAGAATCTGGCACTGTGACAATGATGTCTTAGACAGTATCTCATTCTTAGCCAAAAAAATACTTATTTGCAAACTAGTTAATTATAATGTGTTGTTTTAATTTACAAGGGAAAATGAAGCATTGTACACACAACAGTAATAAAAACTAACAGGAAACACATAGTATATATCCATGTTTTTAGACAGCTAAAATTGAATAAGGGTTTCAATAAACAAGAAAATGTACATGGAAGTATATATCTATGCATTGTAGGAGAAATATATATTCATTATATTTCCAGGGTACGAAGTGGGTGTTGTCTTAACTACTTTTTCATTTGATGTTATAAAATTTCTGACAAAGGCAATTTAAAGAGTTAAGGTTTGGTCTTGGCTCATAAGTCCAATGAAATGCAGTCTTTTATACCAAGAAAGTCTTGGTGGCAGGTATAAGAAGCTAGATAGTCACATTGTATATGTTTTCAGGAGGTGAAGAGCTGACTCCAGTGACAAAACTTCCGAGCCAGTGATCCAACTCTTCCTAGAAGAATATACCTCCAAACTTTTTCTTTTTCTCTCTCTCTCTTTTTTTTATTAGAGAGTCTCTGCATGTGCTATAGCACAAGTGTAAAGGATAGTGCATATTATATGGGAGAATGATTTTTTTATGGCTTCCACCATAAAAGCCTCAGATACTGAACTGAGGTTGTCTTGTGGTCAGCAAAAGCCTCTAACTAGGGGTCTATCTTGCAAGTCCAACCTTTTTTTTTTTTTTTTGAGATTATTAGAATAGTTTGTTTTTATTGTTTTTTCTCTTTATTTATATTTCATAGATTATCTCCTCTCTTGGTTCCCTCCAGAATCCTTTTATCCCATTACTCCTCCCCCTGCCTCTGTGAGTGTGTTTCCCAACCCACCTACCAACTCCCTCTGCCTTCCCACCCTGGCATTTTCCTGCACTCGGACATTGAGCCTTCATAGGACCATGAGCTTCTTCTCCCATTGAGGCCACATAAGGCAATCCTCTGCTACATATGTGGCTGGAGCAGTTGTTCCCTCCATGTGTACTCTTTGTTTGGTAGTTTAGTTCCTGGGAGCTCTGGTAGGTCTAGTTTGTTGATATTGTTGTTCTTCCTATGGGGTTGCAAAAACCTTCACGCCTTCAGTCCTTTCTCTAACTACTCCACTGGCGACCTTGTTCTCAGTCCAGTGGTTGGTTGGGAGCATCTACCTCTGTATTTGTTAGGCTCTGGCAGAGCCTCTCAGGAAACAGTTTTGTTAGAATCCTGTCATCATGCATATCTTGACATCCTCAATATTGTCTGGGTTTGGTGACTGTGTATGGGACCAATCCAGAGGTTGGGCAGTTTCTGGATGATCTTTCCTTCAATCTCTACTCCACACTTTGTTTCCATATTTTCTCCTGTGAGTATTTTGTTCCCTCTTCTAAGAAACATCAGTGTGTTAACCTCAGTCCACGGAGTGGTGATGCCTACATCTAGGATGACTCTTTTCTTTCCCTGTCCAATTAAACAATTCTAGAAAATTACTAAAAGATGTGTCTATACGTTTATCTCCTAGGTGACTTGCAGACTCCTAGTGCTGTTAATTTTATAAATAAAAATACCATCACACTATCATCAATTTGATTGTATTTTCACCTTGATGTTAATAGAGATTGAAAGAACTTAGTTCACAAGGACTAAGAATATTCTTGTAATTATCTCATTGTGGGCATTAATGCTCAAAAACAAGACTCATAGAGATGGAATTCTTTTGGGATTTCTACCACTTCCTTCTTGTTTAGTCTAAATTAATGAACCTTCTTTGATGCACCATGTAGAAGTTTTCTCTGTTACGGTCATATGTTCATAATGTTCTTTCTCTATAAATAAATAAATAGATTTTAAATAATGATCAGTAAAAATTCAAATACCATTCATCAGTTATATGAAAGATATGATTAATGTTTTAAATGATTCCTCTGTGCTTGTGATGTAGCCAAGTTTCTCCATGTAACTATAATCATAAACACATAGCAAAAATATAGATAATTTTTGTCTTGGGCTAATGTCTTAAAGAATTTTCTCAGAGAATAGGTTGGAAGTGATAGATAAACAGGACACCTGTTTATATGTGCAACTGTGCACATGTATGCTGGCATGCCACACTGACTCACAAACAAAAGAAAACAGCAACAAAATTGATATTAAAGTGCAAAACAACTCATATGTAATTTTCACAATAATGTGTCCATATAAAAGCTATTAACAAATTGAGATAAAAGGGAATATTTTAAACCAGTGTATCTAATATGATGCACACTGCTGAAGAAACAATATGCTTCCATTATAATGTGGACTGACTGAGAATGAGCTTATGCCTTCTGTTTAAACTCTTATAGGAGGATCTGCTTAGCCCATTAGGAAATGGAGGAAAAACAATTAACAGCATGTGAGTTGAAATGGAAATGGAAAATTATTATAATTCCTAGATGATAAGATTCTGCATGCAGAAAATATAAAAAATGCCCAGTGAAGTTGCTTGCTTTTATAAATAAATCTGCCAGTGTCACACTTACAAAAGCAGACTAAAAATGAATTTCACTCTGCATTCCAGTAGGAAATGACTTGGAAATTATGTTATGAAAAATAATAAATTGTGTAAGAATAAGATTAGCTAAAGATGAACAGAATTCAGGGTCAAAGCTGCAATATATTGCTGTGACAAATTAAAAACTTTCAACAAAAACAAAGAACTACCCCATATATATACTTCTTTAACCACTCCATATGGTTAGCATGTCAGTGCTATCAAAGTTGATTGGTGAGGTTAGTGCTATTTCAATCAAAATTTAGCTAAATATCATGTTGTGCAGCAGAAATTGATGAATTGATCTTAAACTTATGTGAAGATCCAAAGGCATACAGTAGCCAACATAAATTTTAAAGAGAATAAAAATGTTGGAAACTTACCTTAGCTAATATAAAATATCAGTACAAACTTATAGTCATCAAGTCATTTCTAGATTAGATATATCATTCAAAAAAATGGAATTGCAAGTATAGAATAAATTGGGTTTTCAATATTAAGCTTGTAACAAAAGAAGGTAAAAGTATTTTATTAAATATTTTATAAGAAAATCACAACAACACTGAGATTCCACCTCACACCAACCAGAATGGCTAAAATCAAAAATTCAGATAAAAGCAGGTGCAGGTGAGGATGCCCAGAAAGAGGAACACTTCTCCACTGTTGGTGGGGTTGTAAACTGGTACAACCACTCTGGAAATCAGTCTGGCAATTCCTCAGAAAATTTTACATAGTACTACCTGAAGACCCAGTTATTCCACTTCTGGGCATATACCCCAGAGACACTTCAACATACAACAAAGACACATGCACCACAATGCTCATAGCAGCCCTATTTATAATAGCCAGAAGCATGAAAGAACCCAGATGTCCTCCAGTAGATAAATAGATAAAAAAGAATGTGGTATATTTACACAATGGAGTACTACTCAGCTATCAGAAACAATGACTATATGAAACTCTTAAGAAAATAGATGCATCTAGAGAATATCATCCTGAGTGAGATAACCCAGTCACAAAAGAACAGACATAATATGCAGTCACTGATAATTGGATACTAACCCCAGAAAGCTCTGAACACCCCAGAAACAACTCACAGACTATATGAAGTTCAAGAAAACACAAAGGCCAAGAAAAGAAAAAGTAAAGAAAAGAAAATGAACAACCATTATGCTTAATCTTTACAGACCAAGTAAACTTTGTCTATTTCCAGGTTACATCTTGTTTTACATGTAATTTATGCTCATTGTAACTAGTAAGATTTTAATGCATACTATCACACCTTTAAAAAAATCAAGTACTGACAAAAATATATTCATATACGTTTATTACAAAAATGCTTAAAATCTGTACATTTATATTTGTTTTTTTAAATAAAATTGTTCAATAAAAAAAAGGAAAATGACTTGTGTGACCACTTGAACAGATTTTAAAAGCATAAATAAGTAGGGAGTTTGCTATAAGATTTTGTCTCCCAGAAACCTCAGAAACTACACTCATAAAGTCTCAATAACATGGCTTCCTAAACATTATGTAAAAATGACATTCCAATATGTACTGGGTAAATTACATAATGACTCAACCCTAGTCAGAGAATTACAGACAACTGAGGAATGATGAGAGATTGATAAATAGGCTTCCCAACTGAAGAGCACAACACTTGGTTATCCAGTCCCTAATGGATAGCCCTGAAACCACATACATGTAACATTACATGAACTGAACTGCTTTTGTTCTTGTATTAGAAGTGTTTAATAGGCTTATATATCTATAAAGTGATATAAAAATAGTCATGATTTTGAAAGAGAGCAAAGCTAGGTATATGGGAAATTTTAGAGGGAACAAAGGAAAAGGGGAAATGACTTAAATATATTATAGTCTCAAAAATTAAAAACAGCACATTGACTTAGTCAATGTCATATTGTTGTGAGGAGATACCATAACCAGGACAACTCTTACAACACACTTCTCACAACAATGCCACACCTACTCCAACATGATCTCACTTCCTAATTATTCTCTAATAGTATCACTCCTTGGTGACTATGTATTCGAATATATTGGTGTCATTCTTCTTGAAACCACTGACCAAATTGCCACCCCTGACCTCCATAGGCTAGTGATCTCTTCATAATGTAAAAGGGGTTTATTTTTGTTTTAAAAGATTGCATAATTTTTCAATCTCTTTTGTTTAAATGTTCAAAATACAAAGTTTGTTATGAGTCTTATGACCATATTTTAATTTTAACCCCTTATAAATCAAGAAAAAATGCTGATCACATACTTCCATCATACAATGGCACAGAATATACATTACTATTCCAAAAAGGAGGAAAGAGAGCATAGCTAGGAAATCCAAGCCCAAAACCCAACAAGACAACTCTGCATCTCCATGTCAGATGTCAAAGTGCTTTTTAAAGCTCTGACTCCTTTGGTCTTTGGTCACTTCAGTACACTTCTCTCTCTCACTTGGGTTTGTCCCACAGACAGTGTGTACATCTCCTTGGCAGGTATTCCACAGCTCTGACATCAGAATCCAGGCTTCATTTTTACAACTTAAAGCGATGGCCCATTTGGGCCTCCATGCAGGGACATCCTTGACACATGCCTAGACACAGTAGCTTTTCTTTGCTACAGAGGAAGAATCCACAACCCTTTACAGATCCTGAACTGTAAAGCTAGTTCTAAGTGGACAAAGCTTCCAAGCGCTGCTGCTTGATGGAGCTGAACCAGCTTCCTCATCCAATTTTATTTGCATCAGTGTGCTATTGTTAATGATTTATTTCACTATGTGACATTTTCTGTAATTTTATTCAGAAGTTGACATCTTAGTTACATGGGGTCTTCCCCTGAGGTCACTACTCCCATATTTCTTGATGCTTTTTTTTCATTACTGGTACATTTTTTTAATTTTTTTGTCAAGTTTGCTTTTTTTCCCTGTATGCCTGCTTATTAGTGATTACTATAACCACATGACACAGTCAATACTAGGCTGCCTTGAAATCTCTCTGTCAATGCTATTAATCCAAAATTCAAATTCAACTCTCAGGCAGATATTTAGTATGAGGGCCAAAAGCATCATATTCTTCTTTACCAAAAAAAATCACAAGAATAGTCTCTAGAACACTGCCTGTATTCTACCCCTCCAAAAACTCTTGATTTTGATGATCATACTCTTGATCACTTCCAACAACACTGGGGTTCATGCTTCTACTACCATAGTGAATTAAGTCCTGCTTAAAGCATTAAACTTTTCTCCTCCAATGTGGAAGAATGCTGCTGTGTGCTGGCTTACAGCCTGCCTGCTGGGGCTCATGCTTAGCTAGATTTTCAGTATATCTCAGGAACTACACTGTCCACATTGGATTGGGCTCAACCATTTAGTTCACTAAGGCAATCAATCCTCCACAGATTTGCTCACTGGCCAAGATGATTGAGGCAATTCCTTAGCCCAGGATTTCTTCTCCCTTCACTCTCTGTGTCACGTTGACAGTGCAAATCAAGATGATATTTTCCTAAGTGCATGGGGTCAAGTGACAATGGTCTGAACTTTGGAAACAAAGCTTTCTACTCCTAAGTTATTTCTATCAGACACTCAGACTGTCCTCATTTAGTGCAGAAGTCAAATGGTGCAATTTTCAAAATGGTCAGGAGAATATGTAATATACAGCTATGGGGAAAAAAACTTTACTTATGCTAAAGTTTTCACTTTTCATTACAGCAGTATCTACATAACAAAAAGTGTATGAATAATCCCAAATTCTATCATTTGGTGAATATATATAAAATATATATGTAAATAATATATATATATGCAAATAATATATGTCAGTTACATGCATTTATATATTTATTAATAATCTATAGTTTTATATAAAATTATATAAATATAATATTTATAAATCAGTATACATGTACTATATAAAATTTGTTATATATGTGTTTGATATGTTTATTTGTATATTTCTACATATGTATATTTTTACATATGTGTGGATCTATTATATATTATCAATAAAATGAAAAATTGAATGTTGTAGTTAATATAATTGAGATACCTCCAAATATTTTGGTGAGTTAAAGAATAATATGACTTCTTTCATTTAAAATATCCAACAAATGGAAAAATCAATCCCGTCATTGTTCAAATCGTGACAAAAACAAATGGGTTCTGGAGCTGAGAAGATGATTCAGTTGATAAAATGCCCACTGTGCAATCATGGGTATCTGAGTTCTGATACCTAAAACCCATACCTTGGTGCCCATACCTGTACTGCTACTGGTATAGAGGAACGAATACAAGGGGCTATAGGCCAGCAAACCTCCCCAAAGCAATAAACTCCAGGTTCATGTAGAGACCTTGTCTCAGGACTATGATTGAGTGGTTGAACAAAGCACCTAGTATCCAATTTGTATATTCACACACATACACACATAGTCACAGACATGCACACTCACATGTGTGTGCACACACATACACACACAGTGAGAGAGAGAGAGAGAGAGAGAGAGAACCATGGAATTGAAAAAACACACACACACACACACACACACACACACACATATCTATATATTTGTTCACTGAATAACCTGGAGCTACGGGAACTAAGCCTTATCTTTGGAACTTATTGAAGGAACATGTAGAAAGCTGTAATTAGTGGGGGAGGGAGACTTTCAACTTAGTATTTTAAAAAAAAGTGACACTTATTTTTTATTGTGTCTCTGTGTATTTATATGTTTGTGTATGTGCACACATGCTCCACGGTACAAGTGCATGTGGCTAAATCTCAGAGAAACCCTTTTGGTGTCTATTCTCTCTCCATGGTCTAGCTCATTTAGATTGAACTCAGGGTATGAGGCTTGGCCTTAGGAGCTGAGGTATCTCACTTGCTTTGTCTTTCCATCATTATTATTTAACAAAGAAGTAAAGTGGAAAGTTAAACATTATGAGAGTAGAACTTTTCATCAAATGTTAAGTTGGCTAAATAATAATTGATTTTCAAGACTTCATATATATATATATATAAAGTATTCAATAGTCCTTTAACCTATATGTTGTGAGTGTAATTAACATAGTGGCAATTCTAGAAAAAATATGATTTAGAGTAATCATATAAATAATTAGAAAAACAAAATACATTTTAATTTAAAATTTAATTTTATCATGAATGTATCAATTGCACAGGATAGTCATGTTGACCAGTTGGTTGGATCTTACACTTGCATGTATGTTCACTGAAAATATAGCTGGACGATCACGTTAAATGAAAACATAGAAACATAAGTACCATCTAGTTACTTTCCTATTGCTGTAATAAAATACCTGGACAAAGTAATTCAAACCAGAAATGGATGCTTGCAAAAGCTCTGTAATTGACTGTGATGGGGAAGATACAGCAGCAGGCAGGAAGGCATTTTGACAGGTACAGATGCTGGCTGGTTATCATGCATCCCTACTTTCCCACTCAGGAAACAAAGAAGGATGCCTTCAACCAGGTCCCTTTTTCCATTACAATGTCCAGGATCTCAGCCAGAGCCTTGCCTATAATTCAGACAGCTCTTATCATACCACAGATCAAAATCAAGATAACCTGCCCTGGGCATGCTGAGAGGCTCATATCCAGCTGATTGTAGATTGTATGGAGCTGATAATTAACAGTGACTTACCCTTACAGACTAGTAATATAATATCTTTGGTTTCTATTTTTCTGGGCTTTCCTCCAACCACAGGTATTATTAGCCTAATGAAAACAGCCTTTTTTTTTTAAACCTACATTTTAGAAGGAAAAGTAGAGGCAGTCAAGCAAAAGGCTTCCTGTGTTATACAGGCTCACAAATTGACCAGCGCAGGGAGAAGAGCTACTGTCACCCGGCCTTTGTTTTAGTCTGCTGAAAACTCAATTTTTCATTTTTGTAGACATCTGATTTTCAGTCCTCTACATTTAGTGTTTATTTTATGTGTGACTTGATTGGTTTTAATAAAAGTGCTTTTGCTTATTATTTGTCTTGTGCCTTTTAGATCAACTGCTGCTAGCACCATATTATATTATTATATACTATACTACATCACACTATTTAAGTTTATTATAATAAATATTTCTGATTTAGCATCATGACTATAAATAATGCTGTGTAAAGGATCTGTATGCATGTACACATGCAAGCCCAGATGCACACATATACACACATGAATATACACAGTATTATCTTTCTGAAAGATACAATAAATACTTAACTTAATTCTTTGGTCATGGTCTCAAGTGTTTTCTATTAAGTGCCTGATCTTTTTGCTTATTGGATATTTCCTGTATTTACAATTCATGTGTTATCCTCATTCCATTAATTCTATCTTCCCTCCCCCTCTCATTGCATCCATGAAGATGCTCTTCCAATCTCCCTCTCCTACCTCAGTGCCTTGGCATCCCCCTACACTAGAAAAATGTGCCTTCACTGAATCAAGGTTCTTTCCTCTTATTTATGCTATAGAATGCTATCTTCTGCTGTGTATGCATCTGGAGCCATGGGTCTCTCTATAAGAACTCATTGGGTGGTGTTTTCATCCCTGTGGTGGGTTTGGTTAGTTAATAATTTTCTTCCCATGGGTTTTACAGACCCTTTCAGCTCCTTCAGTCCTTTTTCTAGCTCCTTCATTGGGGTCCCCATGTTCAGTCGGATGGTTAACTCCAAGCATCCTCCTCTGTATCAGTATGGCTCTGGCAGAGCCTCTGAGGAAGCATCTATATCAGATTCCTGACAGTAAGCACTACTTGGCATCAGTAATAGTGCGTGGGTTTAGTGAAGTGCCTGATGGTTTAAGTTGAAATAAAACAATACCAGGAAAGGTAAAACATGAATTTCTCACTAACTATGTCATTTGTGGAGGAGGGGAGAAAAGGAGAGTTTATATGGCTAAGTGCAGTGGTAAAGACTTGTAATCCAGGGTTTGTCATGTGCAGGTGGGAGGGCAGTATCCCAGGTCATCTTCAGATACAGGGCAATTTCAACACCTCCCCTGTGTGGTAGGAGATCTGCTCCCATAAGTCAAAACAAGAACAAAAGAAAAGGTGACCATATACGCTTTTAAATATGATATTTCTTTCTCAGTAAAATCCGTCTAACTGCCACTAATTGAATAGCTACCATCTCTTTTGATTTTAGAGACTTAATATTAGTCCTGTGAGTAGAGCTCAAGAACAAGTTGGAAGGGACTACCAAATCAAACCTTCAGCTAGAAGAATTATTCTCACAGAATTCCTCAAGAGACACAAAGCTCGCTCAAAGAATTATGCTAGATGCTGGAGCTACAGGGAGTAGAATAGGAAATTTGTCCTCAAGGTTCAAAGTTGCATTTAATTTCTTTCTTTCTCTGCAGCAATAGCAATGAATGTAGTCATTTCCCTTTTAAGAATTAGTAACCATCATATTCACTTGAATATTTAGTGGCAGTGGGACTTTAATTTGTAGGTTTATAGGCCTATCTTAGTGAGTGATAGTAGAGATTTCAGAGGCCCATTAACTCTACTTGGTGTCCACATAAGTAACCACGCTCTCCATTGTATGAGTGCATTACATTTTTCATAACGACCTGCAAATATAAAATGTTCCTTTCTCTCCCCATTAGTTATTCTCTCTGGGCCCATGAGTGCAGAAGACATAATGAAGTTCCAGGAGGTTTATCTATTCGAACTCAAGTAATATCTCCCAAGGTGACATTCCCAAGTTAAGAGAAGCCGGGGTCTTGGATTGGTGTTTTACAGCACTTATTTAGATGGATATTCAGATGAAGCGTTTTTTTGTAGGGACACGGAAACAGTTTAAAAAACTTAATAATGTGCTGGACACACAGCTCTGCACGTAAAGAGTAGAATTTGGACCCCGACATCTACATAAGGCACCATGTATACACCAATTATATTCTCAGAGGCCAGGCAAACTGAATAAGCACACTGTCTCCATTCGTTAGTTGGATACAAGTGATACCACCTGATTCTGTTAATAAGGTGGAGTCAGTTTAAACCTCTGCATGCACATACATGTATGTGCACATGCAAACACACATGTGAACATGAATCAAACATGCAGATAGACAAAACAAAAAAACAAACACACCAACTGCTATTTTGTGTATTACTATTGACAAATGTGTTCTGACCTGTGAATTCTTTCAATTTTCTAGTCCATAGGCCACTTGCCTGTATAATTCTATAGAAACATTGCTTATGTCCTGGAGACTGGATGATTTTTGTATTAAAATATTATGTCTGCCTAATTCTCAGTCTTTCTCATATATTTGGGGAAACGGTAAAGAAGGGTCAATGGAGGTTCAGTTGTTCTAATCAAGTCTGAGCTATTTTGCTTACTGCTGTTTTGATTTTAACACACGTTGTGAGGAAAGGGTTTATTTTAGCTTCCACTTCCACACTGCAGTCCATCACTGAAAGAAGCCCAGAGGGAACCTCGAGACAGGATGGTTCCCTATGGCTTACTCAGCTGGTTTTCTTATGCAGCTCAGGATGCCTGTGCATAGGTGGCTGGTCCTTTCCCATATCAAATATTAATCAGGAAAATGCTCACACAACAATTTGATAGAAACAATTTCAGTTGAGGTTACTTTTTCCAGGTGACAGTTAGTATAGCTGACTAAAACTAACTGGCACATGCAGGCTGAGTCCTGTGCTGAGAAAAGTTGATGTATATGATGAGGAATTACATATCATAAAATGAATCTGATGAAAATGTGTGGCTGACTGACTTCTGCTAAAGTTAGCTGATAGATATGATTATTACACAGGACTAAGCATCTCTTTCATAATGAGCTGGGGGGGTTGAAATTTAGATAGACATTCAGAATTGTGGACAATTGGTTGTGCCCTGTAGTCTGCAGATATCTGGTGAAGAGGGTGAATTAAATGCAATGAACATGTGTTCAAAATTCATTATTTAACCAATTATTATTGAGTTGCTCCTTTATGGCATCCACATTTAGAAAAAAAATTCTGAATAAAGAATGTGCCTCCCACCCACTGTGTTTGTGTGTATGTGTATATGTGTGTGTGTGTGTGTGTGTGTGTGTATTGGAAATCTGCGTTCAGGTCTGCATTATTAATTGCTAAGCTCTTTACCCATGAAGTCTCATTGCATTTTCATGTATCTACCTTATTCTCTTTATTTTTTTGTCCTTCTTTGAACTACATAAGTCAAATACATGATTTCAAAATAAAAAATTTCATTAAGAAAAGATAATTTATTAGTAAATTGTTTACCAATTGTCTTCTGTGATAGGAAAAGGGCAATTTTCAATGAAAATTAACACAATAGGTTTATATTTAGTAATGTGAATTCATAATCGGGATGTTCTTTTTGTTTTATTTTTATTTGTATCCTTGTGTGAATATATGCTACATGTACTCATTGCCCAGCACACACACACAAACACACACACACACACACACAAAGACATCAGAAGCCCTGTAGCTAGAAGGAAAGCTGTCCACGGGCCACCAAAAGTGGGTGCTAGAAATCAAAACTGGATCCTCCAGAAGAGTATCTAGTGTTTTAACTGCTGTGGCATCTCTTCAACCTTCTAAAATACTTAAATACATTTATTTTCCCCTGGAGGAGAATTGATCATATGCCATCCAGTGTCCTTTTGCTCTGCTTGTGTCTTCAGTTCTTTCCAGGCCGAATTTACCTGAGTATTCTGCCACCATTCTACCACATCACCTTGCCTTGGAAAATAATCAATAGCTAGACCTGTTTAGTGTGTCCCAAGCTGATGGGATTTCCATGCTTCAGAGTTTGAAAAGCCAAGGTTAAGATCAATGCCCGTGCAGGTGGAGAGATGCTTCGGTGATAAAGACATGGACTGCTCTGGCAGGGGATCTGAACTTAATTCCCGGTGCTCACAAGGTGGCTCACAACTTCTTGCAACTCTAGTTCCTGGGTACCTGGCACCTGCTTCCATGGGCAGCTGTACACATGTGGTACACATGAAGGCACAAAATCACATACCTATACACATGAAAATAAATGTTTTATTACAAATGAAAAATGCATTCCATAGAAAGAAAAAAAAATAGTGGTCCCTTAGGGTTCTTTTTATTTAGAACTGAAAGGAACTATATGTAAAGGATCATGAAACTGTGAGCAGTCTATATATATATATATATATATATATATATATATATATATATATGTGTGTGTGTGTGTGTGTGTGTGTGTGTGTGTGTGTGTGTATGTGTATATATATGTATATATCTGTGTGTGTATATATCCATATATATATATATATATATATATATATATATATATATATATATATATGCACATACATAGGCTCATACTTGGTATATAAACATTTATTCATATACAAGGCTTATACTTACTATCCAACTTATGGAGAAAATGTAAATTATTCTTTGCTTTAATTAATTTTTCCCATAGTCAGATTATTGGGTGAATTCTTTATTTTGCTCTTTTTGCTTCTGATCTGTAACTACTGGAAATCCAGTTATCACCTTAGATTTTCCGGTCTGTCTGCTTTGTGTCTCTTGATAAATTATAACAGGAATCCATGAAGGCTTTCTAAACTAACCCAAGAGAGAAATCTCCCATCTGTCTTTTTGGCCATATTCTCTAGTCACATACCTCAGTTAAAGGATGGTACTGAAGACTCCCATAATCACATCTTCAATTTTTGTTAAGACCAATTCTTCAGCTTCTGGGCTACATTAGATATTCAACTGTACTCGAAGTGCCCCTGAAAAGGAGTCAGATTCTATTATGTACCTTCTGCTGTGAGTTGGGGGTGATAGAAGCAGAGCTGGGCCAGTAGCAATGTCCTTCCCACCAGAGGGCCTAATAATTGGAGCTGTGAAGATGGCTCAGTTAAAAGTGTACTTGTAGCACAGGAATGAAGGGCTTGTTCTTTCCCCAGAGAACTCTGTAAGAAGAAAAGAGGTTCAGGTGTGGTGATGTTCATTTGTCATCCCTGGGATAGGGCGGGGAAGATGGGAGTAATCCTAGGATTCATTAGGCATCCTGCCTAGATTATTTGTCAAGTTCCAGGCCAGTGATAGACTTTTATACTTTGATTCAGAGGACAATCTGTGCCCTGCTGGAGTAAAGGCACCTGAAGCTGTCTTCTGGCCTCTGCATAGATGCAAATACACATGTATACACACATGCAGACATGTATATATGCATACACACACACACACACAGAGAGAGAGGGAGGGAGGGAGGGAGGGAGAGAGAGAGAGAGAGAGAGAGAGAGAGAGAGAGAGAGAGAGAGAGAGAGAATTATTCCATCAGATTCTTTACTCATTAAGTAACATAACAAACTATTTATAAGACATTCTATTGTCTTATGTTGAAAATGCTTTAGGTTGTCTAGCAGAAAAAAAAACAGGTTTTGACTGATTGCCTAAATCTAGAGCGCAACACCAAAAATAATGTCACTGATAAACCAGCACCTGTAGCCATTCTTCCTTTAGCACCCCCCCAACACACACACAGACTTCCTTGGGAATCTTGAAACTCCTGAAAACTGATATACCCATCTCAGCATGCAGGTAGAAATATCAGGGGGATCCCCCTAATATAAGATGAAAAAATCCAGGTAAGAAATCCTGGAAGCTTAACATGTAAATCTGCAAAAAAGCTGCTAGAGTCCTGAGCAACTCTAATCGCTTCCAGACAGGTCCTTAGCAGTCGATAAAAGTTGCACTTTTTTAATATAAAGGGCTTCATCTATAGCTACAGCATTACGCTTGTTGACATTGTTTATCATTGAGTGATCCACTCTAGGTCACCCTTTGTATTTTTACTGATTCTTTATGAGTTTTACGTCATGTACCTAAGTCCCACTCACCTCCTTGTCCCCTCATATCTACCCTCCCCCTTTAGTACTCCACAAAATAACACACACACACACACACCCACACACACACACACATTTGCACACACATACAACTGCAACAGCAGCACAAAAACAACCAACGAAAAACAAAACATAGAAAACATCTTATTGTGGAAGCTCTACTATGTCACAGTGTGTCCCCTCTGTCCACACATCTTCACTTGCAAATGTCCATTGCAATGAGTCATTGGTCTGGTTCTGTGATGCTATCAATATTTGTCTGACATGAGTACTCCTCCCTGTTATTCTGCTGCTGTCCTGTGTCATGGGGATTCTGCACCTTTGGTACAACTTGGCTCACCCTTACAGTCATCTCAATTTTCCAGGTGATACAGGTTTTTGGGTGGGCTAATTCCTTTCACTGGATCCTGGGTCTAGATGGTAGATGACCTGATGAACTAAACAGCTCTCCCTTATCCAGAACACTTGACTGAGCTCTCCAGCTGTGCTTCAGCTTGGCTACCCAATGTCATCAGCAGCAGCAGGAAGCAGGGTCACCTCTTCTCTTTTCCTGCCCTGGGGTTGGCTCATTGGACCCATGCCTCCAGAGCCAGCTCAACCATGCTGGTCAGGAACCATTTTCCCAAGTGCTCCAACCTGTGTGGGGCCAGACCAGCTCTCGCCCACTCACACCCTTGGGTTTGACTCACCAGTGCTGTTGGCCTCAGAAACAGCAGTGTAACACAGGTGAGGTGCAGCACTCACTCTCCTGAGTGGAACAGCCAGTGAGAGAACAGGGCTTTCTCTCCTGCTCACATGACCCCAGGGCCAGCCCTCCAGGCTTCTATTAGTGGTAAGGGACAGAGTGGGAAAGTGTCACCCTCACCCCCACGTCACCTTATGTCAGATGAGATGTGGGGCACTCTGGGCCTAGGGCCAGCTCATCTGTGCTGCCTACAGGATGTGATGGAGCCTGTGGTGAGGCTGAAACAGCGCACCTGCTCCCATGATCTCAAGAACAGTTCTCGAGACCTCAGCAGGTGATGAGGGCATCACCCCACATCCATGACACCTCACAGAAGAGGAGTGGTGGATCCAGCCCTTTCGTGCCCCCGCTTTCTGCTCTGGCTCACTGGTGCTTCCTCCTCCAGGGCCAGCATTACTACCGTGGGCTGCTGCAATGCAGGAGAATGCCTAGCTTTCCAGCGATGGTGAGGGATAGGTGGGGGAAGCACCTCTACAGCCGTGCCACCCTCAGACAAATGAGTAGCAAGTCAGCTCTTCTACACCTCTGGCCTTAAGAGAAGCTCAGTCATACCTTCAGTTGAATTTGAGATTATCATCTCTCCATTTCCCAAGTCAAATCAGATCCCTGGACCCACAGGGTCAGCTCCACTGTGCTGCCTGGGAAAGGGACAGGGCTGGCTCTCCTGAGAGGGGTTGCTTGTTAAGAAATGAGGAGGTCAGCTCTCCAGTTGCCAAGATCAGGAACATCACCATGATCTCTAGTGGTAATATGAGTCTTGGACCTCAACACCAACCATGGGGAGGGGGCTGGCCCCACAGGTTAGTTTTTGTCACCTTAGAGTCTCTTATCCCATCTCGCTTGGTAACTCTCAAGTGGCTCCACTTCACTTTCTCTCCCATCTGACCACCATATGCTTGCACATGGTGGTGGCTCCCTCCGCAGGGTAGCCATATAGCTGGCAGGCCCCTGGGTAACATCCTCTATCCATGTCACATGGTGTGGCACCAAGCAAGTGTCTGTGGCTTGCCTGTGCAGTGCACTGGAGTGTCATGGCAGTCTACAGATCTGTGTCAGTCATTCTCTCCCAGTGCAGTGCTGCCTGGATTTGATTTCATTTGATCTTTATGAGTCCTAGTCATAAAATAGCTTTAGCTACCACACCTCAAGCGGGGATGAAAAAGGACTGCCATTTGCTCTATCCTGTCTGATCTAAGAACACCACCAACAAGGTATCTTTTTGCTCACTGGATTTTTTTTTTTTTTTTTTTTTTTTTGCTTGCTTGTTTATTTGTTTAGACTTCACCTCATTTAAATTCCCTTTTTTTTTTTTTTTTTTTTTTGTTTTGCAGCTCATCCCTCCTCCAACCTCCATAAGGGTACTACTCCTCCCACCCACCCACTCCCATCCTACCACCCTAGCATTCCGCTATACTTGGGCATCACACCTTCATAGGACCAAGGGACATTCCCCTCCCTTTGAGGCTACACAAGGCCATCCTCTCCTACATATGCAGCTGGAGCCACAGGTCTCTCCATGTGTATACTTTGACTGGTGGTTTAGTCCCTGGAAGCTTGGGAGTTCTGGTTGGTTGATATTGTTGTTCTTCCCATGGGGTTGGAAACCCCTTCAGCTCTTTCAGTCCTTCCCCTAACTCCTCCATTGTGGTCCCTGTGCTCAGTCTTATAGTTGTCTGCAAGCATCTGCATCAGTATCAACAAGGCTCTGGCAGAGCTATGTCAGGCTCCTAACAGCAAGCACTTCTTGGCATCAGCAATAGTGACTGGGTTTGGTGGCTACAGATGAATCCCCAGGTGGGGCAGTCTCTGGATGGCCTTTCCTTCAGTCTCTGCTCCACTCTTTTTCCCTGTATTTCTTTTAGACAGGAGCAAATCTGCATTAAAATTTTGAGAAAGGTGGGTGGTCCCATCCCTCAACTGGGAGCTGTGCCTAACCTCTGGATATGGTCTCATGAGATTCTCTCTCCCTTTTGTTGGGTATTTCAGTTAATGATATTTCCACTCAATCCTGGAAGCCTCTTTATTTCCTGGTGTCTGAGCCTTTCTGTTGGCTACCCCCATTTGCGCATCCCCTATTGCTACACATCTCTGTTCAATTTCCTGACCCTCAAACAAAATACCAAGACAAAAGCAATATAAAAACAAATAGACTGACTTTAGATCACAGTTCAAGGAACATTCTGTAACGATGGGGAAGTCAAGGCAGCTAGATCCTGAATCAGCTGGCCATGTATGTCCGCAGTTAGCTGAGAACAATAAATATATGTCACTGATCAGATGCCTTTCCCTGTTTATACAGAACAGCATGTCATCCCAAAGATAATACCTTCCCACTTCAGCTAATGCAATCAAAAGAATCCCCCAGAGACATTCTCACAATATAAATAATCCCTTAAAGGTGTGCCTGGAGACTTCTTTACTACAGGATACCAGATTCAATCAAATTAAACATTAATTCTAGCCATGTTAAATTATTTCAAGAAATGATGTATATTCAAGGAGCTAGTATAAAATGGGATATAAAATTAGAGTTTTATCAAAACTATTTAACACATAATAAGGAAATTGCAAAAAAAGTATTCTAATTATAAATTTCCCAGGGGCCAGTTATATAGCCATGTAAGAGTGTAGGTGATTAAGGCCAACCTGACAGCCTGGATTCTACTTCTTAGATCCACAACATAAAAAGAGAAAACTAGCCAACTTGTACAAGCATAAACTCTTGAACTCCATAGGTGCCCTAGGTATGTTCATGCCTACAGACATACATATACAATAGCATAAATATACAATATCACTATCTTTCTATTTCTCTCTCTATTTCTCTCTTTCTACATAGTAATATATTATATATGTTAGGATATATATATAAATATATATGTATATATGTGTGTGTATAGATATATAATACACATATATACTATATGTTTAGACAAACTAAAACTCTGCTTTAGAATATCAAGGTGATGGCATTATAAATTTCTAGAGGTAAACCCGATGCCATGTACTTTATTCAGTGATGGATGATAATGTATGAAACCAAGGGATAACATTATATGAGAACACTTGCTATTTGTCATTCCATCCAGTATGATTGTAGCCTCTGGTCAATTTTAAAGGCCTGCTATTTAGATGGTATTGGCTCCTTACCATTACAACTAAAACCTATTTTACTTTAATTTTATCTCTGTTTAAAGAATCAATACCTTTTCAGAAGTTCTACAATTGCACATTGAAATTACTTTTGAAGAAAAGATAACCTTTCCCGGCTTCTATTTAAAAGACTGGTTTCTTTCGAATGTGGATATCACATAAGGTCTGTGTTCCTGAGTGCATTTTAAATTCATTGAAGCAAGATTTAAAAATATGTCTAAGGTTGAGTGACTCAAACTGAATAGAATCTTTTTATCCTTATATATATTTGGACTTCAATATTTCTAAGATATATATATATATATATATATATATATATATATATATAGTTAATTAGGTTAAACAAACCTCTCTCTCTCTCTCTCTCTTTCTCTCTCTCTCTCTGTGTGTGTGTGTGTGTGTGTGTGTGTGTGTGTGTGTTTGCGTGTGTCTCTGTGTGTGCAGGTATGTATGTACTGTATTCCTATAGGAATTTGAGGACACCCTTGTTTGTTGGTTCTCACCTTTTCTCTGTGACAGATTCACTTTGTTATCCAGCATCATTTACTCTAAGCTACACAGCTGCAAAGATTACAAGGACTCTCCAGTTTCTGCCACCCATATTGCCATAGGAATGCTTTCAATGGCAGTCATGTGCTAAGAATGCCTGGATATACATTAAATCTGAGGATCTGACTTGGCTCATAAAGCCCGTGTGGCAAGTGATTCAGTTACTGAGCCATTTCCTCAACTGAATCACACATTTATCTACAAAAGTGTACCTGTCTAATTGGGGCCTTTTGAATTTAGACACCTATTTAAACTTAAAAGACCACCCCTTGCTTTGCTCTTAGGTGTTAGGAGTTTCAGTTGCTTGAAATTTGAGACATTAAAGAGTATATTTTGGAGCATGCATGTGTGTAGACAGACTGCCAAGAACAGGGGCCAACCCAACCTTTCATTCCTGGGAAGCTCATTCATCATTCCGTCTCTATCCTGTCTTTGTCTAGTGCCATCACGGGCCAGGGCTTCCTGCCACAGAAAGAATGCTGGACATCAAAACACAGCACATGAGCAAGTCGCAAGTGAAGTGTTGCAAAGCATAAATAGACTTCACACCCTGGGCACAGATGAGAGATTTAGGCTCTATTATCTGTAATTGCAATTCAAACTAGGAGAAGAAACTGCCCAGATGAGACATGGTTTGAATGGCTTTGTGCCTTAGTATGGGCTACACTGACTGTCACATTCCATCATGGTTTATGGGAGCATTTTATAGTCTGCTATCAGTTCACCAGTCCCACAATTGCCTGATGTTTCCCCTATACTCTGTGTTCTTTACAAATCATCTATCTCATCTCTTTCCAAAATAGTCGCTCTTACATTTGTGCTCCAATGTATAGTATGTTTCGTTACCCACTGCAATCATAGAGTATCAGACAAACAAAACTTAAAGAAGGAAGTGTTTGTTTTACCCTACTGCTCGTGGGTAGATTTCATAATGCCAGGAAAGGAATGATGTCAGGAACATGAGATAACTGATTACTATTTGTTTATAGTCAAAAATCAGAGAGGGGGCATAGGGAATTAAATGTTGATCCTTGGCTAGATTATTTTATTAAGTCCAGGACCCTACATCATTGATGATGATGACTGCATTCATGCTATGATTCCCTGCCTAAATTAACTAAATGTACAGGATTTCTCACATACATGAACTCTTTAACCTGGATAACAGGGCAAAATCATACCCAGAATATTCTCTGCTGGATGATTGTAGATCCTGTCATGTCCACAGTTAATATTCTATCTATACCATTACAATGGATATTACAACTACACTTGTAAATGGTTAGGGCATAAAACACCACAAAAACTGACTTAGAGTAACATACATTTGAATATTTTCTTGCTTATTTCATATCAGAAAATACTTGTCTCAAAGTCTCGTAATTTTTTTTACAAAACTAAGTTCTTTTTCTTTATCAAGTCTAAAAATAACATGTATGAAAACAATATATAAAGGAAAGAAAGATTAGAATGTTGAATGATGCATTTGTAGTAAATAGAAAGTGTTAGAGTTTTTATTGGACGATACAGTTGTGACATGCAAAACCAAAGCCATTGACTTTGTGGCAAACACTGACTTAGGATACAGTGAAACAATGGGCACAAAGGGACTCTACTAAATGACCTCTGTGTCTTTCTTTCTTTACTTATATATTTTTCTTTCATGTATATGCATGGCTCATGTGTGGCATGGTACATAGGTAGAGGTTAAAAAAATGGCAACTTTCACGATGTCAGTTTTCTCCATTTGTATGTGGGTTCCAGGGATTGAATTAAGGTCTATAGGCTCCCCAGGCAAGAGCTTATTCTGCTGAGCTATCTCTTAAGCCAGAGAAGTATTCTAATAGTTGTAAATATATAAATATTAATTGTGACGTCGTCCCCAGGAAATGTGCATCCAGTCAATCACATGAATGTGACATATTGCTGTGACTAATGATATCCGAGAAGAATCAAGTGACAGAAGAGTCTATATCAGGCCTCAGATCCAGAGAATACAGTTCACTGTGGCTTTGGGTGATGGCTTCAAAACTAGAAACCTGAAAACTAGAAATCGAGGGTGAGCTGAAAGTGGAGCATTACTATAGAAAACAGTGACCCACTACCTCCAACACATTTTCACTTCCTGCAGGCTTCCCAAACATTCCCCAAGAGTTCTACCACCTTGAGACAAGGTATTCAAACACATGATCCTAGGAGGGTCATTATACATTGAATACACAGTAGGGAAGACGTGCTGGTAGGTCTTTAGTATTAAATACTGAAGACTAGACAGAACAGATTTAGTAGAGGAGAAATGTACAAAAAGCCTCATCATAGTTGAAACTTTTTGTTACTGCTCTTGCTTATTGAAAAAGGGTCATTTCTTATAAACTGAAGAGACATTAAAACGTGTTTATATTTTACTTTAAATATTTTTGACTGTGTATGCTTGTGTAGAAGAATTTGTGCAAATAAGTGTAGCTGTGTACAGAGATCAAATGTGATGACGTTTCTACAGACCAAACATGGTCCTCGGCAAGAACAGCAAGTTCTCTCAACTCCTTTCCTATCCTTCCCCCGGTTGTCTTTGGATTTGTAATGTCATTTGCATTCATAACTTAATTCATTGCATTTACTTCTGACATTATCTTTATTATTTTTTTTGTCCTCATGATAAAACACTCTAATGGTACCTGCTTTTGACACAAAGAGTACTTCTTCTGTAAATGTTGCTACCTTTCTTTCTTCCCCTATTGCTATCAATTTTTGATTCTAGTTCATGCTTATATTGCTTTGTTATGTTGTCCTATTAGTATAGTAACTGTTAGAATCTTAATCAGAGAAGCTATGATCACTCACAAGAACTTCTCATGAGCTGGGCTGCTGTACAAGGTCACGGATCTAATCTCTAGCACCAACTAAGCCAGATGTGGTACTGAGACATACTGTACTACCAGCCCTTGGGGGACTGAAGCAGGATGATCAAGTGGTCAAGGTCACTCTTGCCTGCATAGTGAATTTGAGCTTCCATCTCAGAAGAAGAATGAAAGAGCATAAAGAAACAGAAAGAAAATTGAATAGAGAATGCCAAATTTTACCTCATTACAAAATAGACCCAATTCTCTAGCATCTCATTGTACCTTGACTCTAAGGAGCTTATCATCTTAGTTAGACCATAAAACCAGTTTCATTTCTTGAACTGAACTATTGAGTCTTTGAAGTCCTGATAATTATCCCTTTACTGTTTAATCTTCTCAGAAACATTTCACTTCTTGGATGTTCAGGCTGCTTCCTTTTATGTCTCCTGGACAATGTGAGATTTCTATTTTCTTGACCACTCTGAACTCACTACTTTATTTTATTATATACTACACACACACACACACACACACACACACACACACACACACACACACACACAGACACACACACACACACACACACACACACACACACACACACACATATATATATTAATTGGATATGCAGCATTATCTATCTATCACATATTATTTATAATTCATAAGGTAGCAATGATATAAGAGTTTACTAATAGTTCTTTTTTTTGTCAAAAATTATACTCTTCATATGTGGAAACTGAAGCCATGAAACTGAACTCACCTCAAAACTCACAATTAATAGATAATAAAATGAATTTTATAAACAGAAAGAATAAATTTATGATATCTAACATTTTCCAACTAAAAATATTGAATGAAAAATACAAACCAACTTTCAAATACATACCTCATATAAATGAAATAGGTGAAATAAGTTGTAATTTATTTTATCAGATTTTGCATGTTTAAAATATAAGCTGTATAAAATGCAGGGTAATAGCTTATTTAGTAAGGTATTATGTTTAAAAATATTAAGTGTGTTTCAAGTCAAGATACTTGGAATTAACAACCAGGGTCATACATGTTACACAGATATTCTACTACTTTGCTCTATCCCCAAACACCGAATATTTTTCAGAGAACATATCTCAGTTGAGGTCTGGGCATAACACTTATAAAACTTGCTTTCACCTGTTTATGAAAATTAGCATTATTTGTTTGCCTCTCCTACTAACAGGTTGACTTGTTTACATTTTAACTTGTGTTACTCCCCATAGAAAATAGACTAATGATTGACATATAAGAAGAAACAGTAAGAGTCATATGAAGTGTGTTGCTGAACAGTTGCCATTCTTTCAGTGCATAGAGATTTATGTTTTCCAGCAGCATTGAGTTGACTCAACTTTGAGCAATTCAAAGTACTTTTGCACCTTTCTAAAAAGAATCTGCTTGTATCCCTTTCACATTTTCTAAGGAGGCATAAGACTCAGGAATTTGCATGTAGCCCTTGAAGAGGATGCTGCCATTTCTACTTAAAATATAATCTGTAGTTCAGAAGTAGTAGTGTGGTGATGAAATATCCTTGTTTTTCTACCACTGTAGTGTAGAACGCAGAGATATCATAGATTATAAACCAGCTAGGTTTACATAA
The DNA here is from genome assembly GCF_963924665.1 of Micromys minutus. Classification (NCBI taxonomy): domain Eukaryota; kingdom Metazoa; phylum Chordata; class Mammalia; order Rodentia; family Muridae; genus Micromys; species Micromys minutus. Next base: position 15,986,749 of record NC_137975.1, on the reverse strand, counting down.
AATAATTTCCTCTCCCTTTTAAAAAGGAAAAAGACAGAGAATGAAACCAATAGAATGTATGTAAATTCTGTGGATATAATCATATCCACTAAGACCACATTTTAGCATGCCTAAAATCAGTCTAAAATGTTCTCAAATTGTCTGTTTCCTATTATTACAGAATCATCTCTTCTCTTACTAATTGTTTGGTAGAAATAGGAGGCCATAGTTAGTAGCGAAAATGCCATGTTTGGGCTGAGTGGCTTTGTTTCTGATGCAGAATAGATACCTGGAAAGTCACTCACTTGATTTATTGAAGCCAGGGTTGGTAATCTCAACTCATGCAGGTGCTGATTATTTATTTGAAAACCGAGCCAACTTGCCTTCAATTGGGACAAGCTGAGACAGTTCCTTCAGATGAACTCCATTATAGTGAAATTGTTCCATCTGTTTTCCCTGAATGAAAGAAGCCTCCCTTGCTGCTAGTCAGAAAAGAGGGGCTCCTTGACTCAGGACCAGATGCAGGCTGTATTGCGCTGCAGACCAATTACAGTCTTGGCAGCCTGTGAGGCTCCTGGGGTGAACTTTTTTTATAACAATTATCAATATCAGCCAATTTCTGAGAATGGGCAGAAATAAGCAGTCATAGCTCCAGGATGAGTTTTCTATCTTCCAAAGACATTCTGGCTGAGTGCCATGAAGAAAAGGCTGACATTTCATGTGGCACTGGAAACCCATTAACTTTACTTTCACTTTGCTTGCTTGGAGTTTACCATTGTAGATTAACTATGGAATATTAGAAGAGGATACCATTTTAGTGATACATGGTCACCTATTTTTCATGTGGTATTTTATTTTCCATGCAGCATCCCTCATACGTGCCTGTGTTTAAGGGTTGCATCTGGTTCCCACGTACATTTTCTGGAGATGTTTAGGTGTTTGCCTATTTTGTACTTCTCTAAAAGAACTGTTGATGAGGGAACACTTTAGAGATGGTTCACTGGTTAAGAGTTTCTACTGTTATCCTCTGCTACATATGCACCTGGAGCCATGGGTTTCTCCATGTGTACTCATTGGTTGTGTTTTAGTCCCTGGGAGCTCTTGAAAGTTTTCTTGGTGGATATTGTTGTTCTTCCCATGTGTTTGCAAATCTTTTAGCTCCTTCAGTCCTTTCTCTCTGGCATCACTGGGCAGAGAGAATTTTGTTCCAGTGAAGGCACATTTCCCTGTGTAGAAGAATGCCAAGGATTGGGAACAGTGGAGATCCAGGGACACAGGGCTGGTGAGACTGTGCTTCAAGTAGCAGGACACAGAGAGGGCTAGGCCTGGCTTGCAGGAAGTCCAGGCCCCCCAGTTGGTTCAGAGGACCAGGAAATCTGCCACAGGGACTCAGTTTACACCCAGAAGGCCCTGGCATGCAGACCAATCTCTCAGGCCATTTGCAGATGACATGATAGTATCCTTAAGTAACCCCAAAAATTCCACCAGAGAACTTCAACAGCTGATAAACAAGTTCAACAAAATGGCTGGATACAAAATTAACTAAAACAAATCAGTAGCCTTCCTCTACTGAAAGGACAAACACGCAGAGGAAGAAATCAGGGAAAAGATACCCTTCACAATAGTCACAAACAATATGAAATACCTGGGTGTGACTCTATCTAAGGAAGTGAAGAACCTGTATGAAAAGAACTTCAAATCTCTGAAAAAGGAAACCGAGGAAGATCTCAGAAAATGAAAAGATCTCCCATGCTCATGGGTTGGAAGGTTCAACATTGTAAAAATGGCCATCTTACCTAAAGCAATCTATAGATTCAATCCAATCCCCATCAAAATGTCAACCCAATTCTTTATAGAGCTGGAAAGAGCAATGTGCAATTTCATCTGGAATAACAAAAGACCCAGAATAGTTTAATCCATCCTCAACAGCAAGAAACATCTGCAGGAATCACTATCTCTGACCTCAAGGTATATTACAAGGCAATTGTGTTAAAAACTGCAAGTTACTGGTACTAAAATAGGCAAGTGATCAGTGGAATAAAATAGAAGATTCAGAAATGAGCCCTCACATATATGGTCACTTGATTTTTGACAAAGTAGCTGTAAACATTCAATGGAAAAAGGACAGCCTATTCAACAAATGGTGCTGGTCAAACTGGCACTCAGCTTGCAGAAGAATAAAAATAGATCCTTTCTTATCTCCTTGTACAAAGCTCAAGTGCAACTGGATCAAAGATCTCCACATTAAACCAGATACACTGAAACTATTAGATGAGAAAGTAGGGAAAACCTTAGAACACATAGACACAAGAGAAAATTTTCTGAACAGAACACCAATGGCTTGTGCTCTAAGGTTAAATATTGACAAATGGGACTTAAGGAGATTGCAAGGTTTCTTTAAGGCTAAGGACAGTCTCAAGAAAACAAAATGGCAGCCAACAGATTGGGAAAAGATCTTTACCAATGCCACATCTGATAGACACCTAATATCCAAGGTATTAGACACCAGTGAATCAAACAATCCTATTAAAAATGAGATACAAAGCTAAGTGTAAAGTTCAAAACTGAGAAATATTGAATGGCTGAGAAGCATCTAAGGAAGTGCTCAACATCATTAACCATCAAGGAAATGCAAATCAAAACAACCCTGAGATTCCACCTCAAACCAGTCAGAATGGCTAAGATCCAAAATTCAGATGGCAGCAGTTGCTGGAGAGGATGTGTAGAAAGAGAAACACTTCTCCACTGTTGGTGGTATTGTAAACTGGTACAATAACTCTGGAAATCAGTCTGGCGGTTCCTCAAAACATTGGACATAGTACTACCTGAAGACCCAGTTATTCCACTTCTGGGTATACACCCCAGAGAAGCTCCAACATACAACAAAGGCACATGCACCATAATTTTCATAGCAGCCCTATTTATAATAGCCAGAAGCTGGAAAAAAAAAACAGATGTTCTTCAGTAGATGAATGGATACAAAAATTGTGGTACATTAACACAATGGTGTACTACTCACCTATCTGAAACAATGACTTTATGAAATTCTTAATTAAATGGATGCATCTAGAGAATACCATCCTGAGTGCGGTAACCCAGTAACAAAAGAACAGATATAATATGCAGTCACTGATAATTGGATACTAACCCCAGAAAGCTCTGAACACCCCAGAAACAACTCAAAGGGTACATGAAGTTCAAGAAAAATAAAGGCAAAAAAAAAAAAAAAAAAAAAAAAAAAAAAAAAAAAAAAAAACCATTATGCTTAATCTTTACCTACCAAGAAACCTGACTTTTTTCCAGGTTACATCTTGTTTTACATGTACTTTATGCTCATTGTAACTAGTAAGATTTTAATGCACACTATCAAATCTTTATAAAAATCAAGTACTGACAAAAATTTATTCATATACTTTTATATAAAAATGCTTTTAATATCTTTACTTTTATCTCAGTTTTTTAAAATAAAGTTGTTCAATTAAAACAAAAATAAAGAATGTCAAGGTGCTGAGTTTTGAGAGGGTGGCTGGGAGAAGGGAGCACCTTCATAAAAGCAGGGGGAAAGGGAAGGGGGGTTGGAATAGGGGGAAAGGAGATTACATTTGAAATGTAAATACAGTGACTATTCAGTAAAAAAAAAAAAAAAAAAAAAAAAAAAAAAAAAAAAAAAAAAAGTTCCTACTGTTTTTGCAGAGCACCAAGTACAGTTCCCCTCTTTGACAATGTTACAATTTATAAGGCATTTAACTCTATTGCCAATGTCTCCAGTGCCTCTTCTGGCTTGGTAGACACCGGCATGACTATGTGTACACCTCCTCATAGGCACAGAGATACACAATAAATCTTAAAGGGAGTATCATAGAAATTAGCTGGCAGCTTAGTGTAAACCTGAAATGGCTGGTTGACTTCTGTTGTTTGTGTGTTGTGGTTGAAGATACTGGGAGGTGAAGGGTTGGAGTTTATGGTGCTGTGTAGTAATACTGTGCCACTGAACACAGAAATGTCACATCTTATCATCATCTAGCAATTTCTACAATTTTAGACCTCAGGCGTATTAGCCTGCAAGGAAAATGGCTATTACAGATATTGTTATATTCTATTATCCACAGTGTCTGTAATATGAAAGGAGAATTCCCCTAAGTTGTCAGAGGTCAGTGAGGTATGTTTTAAATTGAATTTAAGTGACAGTTTTCCTTTTTTCAAAATTTAAAACTTAGTACAAGAGATTTTGTTGAAAATTTAAAAGGAAACAGAGTGTATATGAAAAAAAAAAAGAGGCTAAGGGTTACTAAGATCCTTCCCATCTCATAGTGAGCATCTACCATAGTCAATTCAAACAATGTTAGATGACAGTGGAGGTTGCAAGAACCTTTGTCTCTTGAGCCGGAGATTCTGAGGCCATAAGAACAAGTCATGGTCTCACCACAACCTTCAACACAGTGATCCTTCACATAAGGAGCTGACTTGTTTTGTAAAATTATAGACAATAAATATTGATTGTCTTCCAAGAAGCTAACAAACTATTTAAATATAAGTTATAATTGGAATGATGTTATAAGAATATAATTATAAAAGAATTATAGCTGTAATTTTTTAAAATAATCTATCACTAGCTACACAAACAAGGATCTGAAGAGATGTTGCAGTCAGTGGTTGGAAACACTTGCTGATACTGCAGACCCACCTCCTACTGCAACTTCACAAACACTGCACTAAAAATAGACTTGCCTCTTTTAGAAAATGTTAACTCTATCATTAATCACACTTTGAATCTAAAATCAACTTAAAACTACTCTTCGTAGGAAATGTAACTCTCATAAAACTCTACTTGTTAAATTTTTGGTTATATTTAATCTTTATAGAATATTCATCAATTATAAAAATATTTAGTGTCCTATCTTATCCTACTCTTGCTACTTGAGAGACAGGTCATAAATAAATTAATTAAGAGATGCTAAGTTATCCCCTAGGCATGTTACACACTAGAGTATGCTCTGCCAGTAAGAATATCATAAAATAATGATTAACAATCTGCATGATGTCTATCATTTCATATACTCTCAGCATAACAAAGTCCACAAGTATAGTGTCAACTTGGGGCTTAATATAATAAAAGCATTGATGACAGCATCTTTGTGTATAATGGAGATAAGACTTTAATTTATTTTTAATGAACTTGTATAGGTTTTAGAAATGAGTGGTGAGATCATGTCAAGTCTTTATAAGCAGGAAAGGGACTCTAGCAAGATAACAGAACAGGAAGTACCAGAACAGTCTCTCTTCTCAGAAGAAAATCTGTCTTTATGGTCTGCCTGAGAAGCCACTTTGTATACTAGAAGTTATATAAACCTTGCTATTTCAGAAAGATAATTAAAATGGGGAATTATAGTTAATATCAGTTCACTTAAGCTCTAGTGTAGTAGCAGCTTATCCTCCTTACTCCATACAACCTAGAAGCATCCCTGAAGATTAAAATCATGGTAGAGAAAGGTCTATATCTAAATGCATACACACATTCCAGGTTTGGGTACTCTGATCATTGGCAGTTGTTTCTGACAAGTGATGGTTGCCATGTTCCTCTAGATGTTACTGGAAGTCTGTCCAATAATTTTTCCAAGTCGCAATCTAATATTGCTTTTTGTTTGTGTACTAGGTGTTGAGCCTACACTGACAGCTCTGCTTCCTGCTACTGCCTGTCTCCTACCCTGGAGTCTTAGGATAGTGGCCTCTCTTTACCTGATGGAGATGCCAAAACCTGACTATTGCTCTAGAACTCTGATAACAAGAGAGGTACAAGGGAGGGATCTACCCTCCAGGGAAGAAGGCCATGCAGGAGAAGAGTATCCAGGGAGACAGAAGTGGAACATAGAAAGGGCCAGAGAAAATTATTTCCTCCAAGGATTCACCCCAAAATAATATCTTTTTACCAGGTGGTCTCCGGGCCCTGTCTCTTCCTGCCTTCAGTAAATGCCACCATAATGTGAATCTACAAACACACTAGCTAGATCAGAGTCCATATGATCTGTTTCTAGACATTCCACTGAAGATGCATGTTCCCAGAGGTGAGCTTTGTCAGCTTTCTAGGCCTTCAATTTAAACAAGTTGTTAGTGAAGATTAACAACCACACTGCCTTGATATAAGTAAGTACACATGCACAGCCCCACATGCACACACACAGCAGTGACATAGACTAGTAATCTCAGTTTCTCAGAAGGCTCCCATGTTCATGATTAGTCTGGACAACTAAGTTGCAGCCTCAGGACCTAATGTTTTTGAAGCATGTGTGATGCTCTAGCTTTTGTTAGCATCACTGACAATGACAACAGGGGAAAGCTATGGAAAATCCACCCAGTAGTAACTGAATAAAAGCTTCTCTCCGATAAGAGTCAGAAAGGAAGGCTGGCCTTTGTTCCTTCTATTCAAAGTGGTTTTGTTAGTTTCTAATGAAGGAAAGCAAGGCTGGTCAGGAAATAGGACCTATTTATTCAGAAACTGCACAAATTTTTCGTGTGCACAAATGATATCAACTTACATATTTACAACTCTGGAAATATAACAGAATTTTGGTTGGGACTAATGTTAAATACGAGTAAAGTTGGAGAAAATGAAAACAGTATCATTCCACTAATAATAGAATCAAAACACAAGAATCTATTTTTCTTTATATGTGTGTACATATATATACATGTGTATAATGTGTGCATAGTACATGCACACGAATATGGATGCCCATGCCTCTCTGGGCATGCATGTTGGGAATAGAGGAAGACATTGACCATTGCATTCCCTTGTGAAGGAGTCTTGTAATCAACTGGAAGTGTGACATTTCAGCTAGACTAATAGTCAGGGTCTCTTCTTACAGAATAATGAGGTTGCAGGGCAATGCAGCCGTACACATATTTTACATGGGTTCTGGGCAATCAAATTCAGGTTTCATGTCTTGCAATGTTAATGATCTTAACCACAGATTCACCACTCCATCCCACAAAAATATTAAACTATTTAAGAAAAGGATAGACATGTACACTGGAAAGTACAAAACTTTTCTGAGAGAAGCAAAATTCAACATAAGGAAAGGGAACACATGTCATTTTATTTATTGGAAGACAATGTTTAAATTATGGATTATTTACAAAGTAATGCATAAATTAATACTATCTGTCAAATTCAAATAATGCTCTTTTCTCTTTCACATAAACATGCTTGCCCTAAATGTATATGCCTAAAATATTTATGGAATTTCAAAAACAGAATAAAACAAACAAACAAACAACAGACAAAATAACCCTGAAACGGAAGACAAGAGTAGAATGCTCCTTACTCATTGTAAAGGTCAGAAGGAATGTAATCTGCTGTTCTCATGACCATTGCACATACAAACTCACTCGGGGCAACATATATATCCTATACAAACCCTGCAGGAGATAAAGCTTATGAGAATTCCAGCCTGGGGTAAATTCCTATCCCTGACTGATGAGTGGCTGGCAGCTCAAAACTTCTGGGGAGAGAAAATGAATTTTATTTGAGATGTGGCCAGTGGCAGGTTGCCCATGAGCCACTGGGTTACTCACACCCATGTGCATATGGACACCACTAATTGAACACAGTGGGTAATTTAAAACAAAAAGGAAACAGCAAACACAAAGCTGGGAGCAGGATAGATGGGGAGAAGGCCAGGAATTGGAGTGAGGGAGCCCTGAATTAAAATGATTAAGATGCATTATATATAGGTATGTAAATTGCTAAGAATAGGTTTTAGAACTCTTTAAATTCTGATAATAAAGCTTGAGTAATTGAGAAAGTGAAAAAGTGAGACTCAGAAGCCAATGAGAAAAGTTGGAGAAGTCCAAAGGAACTGAAGATGCCACCTGAGAACAGGGGAGTCTTTCCAAAAAATGGTACTCGGGAAACTGAGGATGTGTCTGAAACAGGATGGATCCTTATCTAACACCCCCGCACAAACGCTAACAGGAATCAATCTATGATCTGAAAACTGTCAAACGTCTACAGGAAAACTCAAGATCAATGCTTTAAGATACAAAATTGGCAACATCATTAATTATATATAGTGGCAAAGGCATCAGAAGAAGTGAATATGTTGGCCTAAAAAGCAATGTAAACTATGTGTCTTAACATAATTGCCACGGGATAGATATAAGGGTTGACAATTAAACGTTGTTTCTGCTTTTGCAGAGGACAAGACTTCAGTTCCTCATGATGTCAGGAAGCTCAAGGTCACTTTATCTCAGCCTCTGGCTTCTGCCCGTACTGTACTAATGTTTGCATATCATACCCACAGAGAAGTAAACAAAAAGTAAAATTTAAAAGGACCCGGGTTCAGTTCTCAGCACACACATGATCGTTCACAGTATAGATGTTGGAATGGCCTGATAAAGTCAACTTTTCACGATGAAAATAGTTTGGAAATGGGTTGTGGTAATAGCTAAGAAGCACTGTGATTCTTACTATCACAGAGTTTTGTTTTTCAAAAGAGATTTACGTTTGTGTTCTACCATAAAACAAAAGAGTGGGGCATATTGAGAAGAAGAGAGGTTCATGTGGGAAGGAGAATGAGAGAAGTAGGGGTAAAAATTATCCAAGTTCGTTCTGCACATTCATGAAACCATCAAAGAGTGAAATGCCCTGACACGCACATAATTATTTAAATGGACATGCTTGTGATGCTTGATCAAATGCAAGACCACAGAGCCTTAGTAGAAAGACTCCAGTTTCCTGCTCTAATTTAGCCCCACACACTGTCTCAATGCATTTTGCTGAGCTTGGGAGATGAGTTTGTTCCAGTCTATCAAGGGACGGGGCTTGGTTCTTCTGAGGTGTTCTTGCACTTGAGCCTCTTGAGATACTGAGCAAGTCATAGCTGATCCTAGCGAGTCGGGATGAGTTTGACTTTCCTGTGTTCAGAACATACTTATTGTCCACAGTGCAACAAGTATTAGTACTATAAGTATCTAAGTGTGCGTTTTATAAAAAGATAAGGAGAGAAGGAACATGTTTGGTGGATGCGTAGTCAGGTGTGGGGGGGAAAGGCGTGCCTCAGATGGCCCATACTGAGGGATCCCTTCTCCAGATGGACCAGCCACACACATGAGGTATAGTTTTGGGTTTATTCAGGGAATGGGGAAGGAAGTTGAGAGGGAAGTAGATACAGACACACACACACACATAAACACATACACACAGAAAGAGGGAGGGGTGATTGACAGGCCATAGACATGTGGAGAGGGGAGAAGAGGAATGGGGAGAGAGGGAGAAAGAGCTAGAGTGAGAGCAAGGAAAAGAGCAAGGGGGGAGGGTGGAGGAGAGAAGAAAGAGGGAGAGGGGAGGAAGGAAAGGAATAGGGAGATGAAAAGGAGAGAGAGAGAGGGGAAATAGCAAGGTGGGGGGAAGCAACTTTTTTATAGTAAGTCAGGCATACTGGGCAGGTATCTGTGAGGCAGAACTATGCTAACATCGGGCAGGAGCTGTTACTTTTCCTGTTACTCCTATGTCACCAATCAAGGCCAAGTGAGGTGCATGTTAGAACGGTCCAGGAAGTCTGCTAGAGTTCATTTCAACTCTCATTTCTGACTTCTATGGAATCTTACTCCCATAAGAATAATACATCTACATTTATTTTATTCGTATGATACCAGAAAGATTCAATTGTGTGAGTATTTTTACAGTGGGTAAAGGAGAATTCAGTCAATAAGGACTTGGTGTATAAGCATGAGGTTTGAAAATCCCCTGCATTCAAACAGAAAGCCAGAGACACATTTGTAATCCCAGTTAGGGAAGGCACAGACAGGATATCTGCTGAGGTCTTCTGCCGGCCATTGCAAGCCAGTATTGTGACAGTAAATCAAAAGAAGCACCACAAATAGGCAGATGTCTTCTTATGGTAGGTATTAACTAACTGCCACACTTTCCCAAACAAAAGAACCAATCCTTATTTTCTTCCAGATCAGATTGCCATGTGACTCTTTCTTCTTGTGTTTCTCAGGTCCACGAAAAACCTTTAGCAATTAGTTAATTGAGATCAAGGCATCCAGTTCACTAGCTTGCTTCTTCTTTGTTCTATCAGAACAGGTGGCATAGAACAAAGCCCCTGTGCATAGCTTTAACATCATACTGAGTCTGCAGAGGCAGTTACCTCCTATTTTATCACAGCTTCCAGCTGTGGCCAGGGGAGAACAGGAGGAAGTTAGCATGCTGGATAAGCAAGGCAGGGCATGCAGCTTGTACCTCTTCTCTACCTAATGATGTGGATTGCAAATACCATATTTTAGAAGAGACACAGGGGAGCTTGTCTTTGTGACTGAGGAACATAATGTTCAGGAGAATTTGCATCATATTCTGTTTTCAAAAGCAGGAGGAGAGGAAAGAGACAGAAATAAAATGCCTAACAGTAACATCTGTTTTCTCTGCTTCTTTAACCTCCTTTCAACCCAGAGAAGTAAAAAGGCAGCGACAGTTTAACTGGGCTGATCTGCCAGGTCCAGGTCTGTGGCTCTTGCATAGAAGTGAGCAAGTCGACATCTGTGCAGACAGGTGGCTAGAATTAAGTGGGATACAGAAGACTGGGGAAACAATGCAAAATTAGGAGAAGACAGTCTTTGTTTAGCAAAATGGAATATGCAACTTGAGCTTAGTGTAGAAGCATCTCTCAGAGTGTCTCACAGTCCACTAACTAACTGCCAGCAACATGTTCATCCCTAGTGAAAGAAACACTATTTCTTTTGTGTCCCCATGATGGACTACTAAAAAGTCAACCAAGAGCACTTTGTTAGATTGCATCATAACAATCAATCCTGGTTCTTTCTATGTGTGATCAATAGTGGTATTTTAGTCATGGGAGTTGTGGAGGCTTTGGTTAGTTGATAAGGTTGTTCTTCCCATCAGGATGAAAACACTTTGAACTCCTTAAGTCCTTTCTTTAGCACCTTCATTGGGGTCCCCAAGTTCAGTCCTATGGTTATCTTCAAGCATCTCAGCTGTATCTGTATGACTCGGGAAGAGCCCCTAAGGAGGCATCCATATCTGGTTCCTTTCAGTAATACTTCTTAGCATCAGCAATAGTGCTTGGGTTTGGTCACTGCATATGGGGCGGATCCCAAAGTGAGGCAGCCTGTAAATGATATTTTTTTCAATACCTGCTCCACTATTTGACCTTGTATTTTTTCCTGTGAGTGGCCTATACTCAACAAACTGGAAAATCTAGAGGAAATGGACAAATTTTTAGACAGATACCATGTATCAAAGTTAAATCAGGATCAGATAAACCATATAAACAGTCTCATAACACATAAAGAAATAGAAATAGTTTTCAAAGGCATCCCAAGCTAAAAAAAAGCTCAGAGCCAGACAGGTTCAGTGCAGAATTCTATCGGACGTTCATAGAAGACCTAGTACTAATACTCTCCAAACTATTCCACAAAATAGAAACAAATGGAACATTACCAATTTGTTATTTGAAGCCAAAATTACACTCAGACCTAAACAACACAAAGATCCTACAAAGAAGGAGAACTTCAGACCAATTTCCCACATGAACATAGATGCAAAAATACTCAATAAAATTCTTGCAAACTGAATCCAAGAACACATCAAAACAATTATTCACCATGATCAAGTAAGCTTCAATCCAGGGATGCATAAAATTCAGCAATGTAATCCACCATATAAACAAAATCAAAGAAGAAAACCACATGAGCGTCTCATGTAATGCTGAGAAAGCATTTGACAAAATTCAGCACCCATTCATGTTAAAAGTCTTGGAAAGATCAGGAATTCAAGGCCTGTATTTAAACATAGTGAAAGCAATATACAGCAAACTAGTAGCTAACATCAAAATAATGGGGATAAACTTAAAGTAATCTCACTGAAATCAGGGACTACAAAAGGCTGACCACTTTTTCTCTACCTATGTAACATAGTACTGGAAATCCTGGCCAGAGCAATTAGACCACAAAAGGAAGTCAAGGGAACACAAATTAGAAAAGAAAAATCAAAATATCACTATTTGTAGATGATATGATAGTATACTTAAGTTACCCCAAAAATTAAACCAGAGGATTCCTATGGCTGATAAACATATTCAGCAAAGTGGCTGGGTATAAAATTAACTCAAACAAATCAGTAGCATTCCTCTACTAAAAGAATAAACATGCTAAGAAAGAAATTAGAAAAAAAAACACCCTTCAAAATAGTCAAAAAATTATGAAATACCTTAGTGTGACCCTAACTAAGAAAGTGAAAGATCTGTATGACAAGAACTTCAAATCTCTGAAGAAGGTAATTGAAGAAGATCTCAGAAAATGAAAAGATCTTCCACACTCATGGATTGGAAGGATCAACCCTGTAAAAATTGCCATCATGTCAAAAGCAATGTATAGATTCAATGCAATCACCATCAAAATTCCAACTCAATTCTTCATAAAGATAGAAAGAGCAATTTGCAAATTCATTGGAATAACAAAATACATAGAATAGTAAAAATATTCTCATCAATAGAAGAACTTCCATGGGAATCACCATTCCTGACCTCAAGCTATATTACAGATCAATTGTGATTAAAAACTGCATGGTATTGGTACAAGGATAGGCAAGTAGATCAATGGGACAGAACTGAAGACCCAGAACTGACCCCACACACAAATAGTCACTTGATCTTTGACAAAGAACCTAAAAAGTTTCAATGAAAAAAGGACAGTGTCTTCAACAAATGGTGTTGGTTTCACTAGCAGTCAGCATTTGGAAGAATGCAAATTGATCCATTCTTATCTCCTTGTAAAAAATCTCAAGTGCAAGTGGATCAAATACTTTCACATAAAACCAGGTACAGTGAAACTATTAGAAGAAAAAGTGGGTAAGAGCTTAGAACACATAGGCACAGGGGAAATTTTCCTGAACAGAACAGCAATGGCTTATGCTCTATGATCAACAATTAACAAATTGTTGATGAAACTGCAAAGCTTCTGTAAGACTAAAAACATTGTCAAGAAGACAAAACAGAAGCAAACAAATTGGGAAAGAATCTTAACCAATCCCACATCTGATAGAGGACTTATATAAAATATATATAAAGAATTCAAGAAATTAAATTCTAGAGAATCAAACAATCCTATTTATAAAATGGACTAAAGAGCTAAACAAAATATTTTCAACTGAGAAGCACCTAAAGGAATGCTCAACATATTTAGTCACCAGGGTAATGCAAATCAAACCAACCCTCAAATTCCACCTCACAACAGTCAGAATGGCTAAATTCAAAAACTAAGATAACAGCAGATGTTGGTGAGCATATTGAGAAAGAGGAACACTTCTTCATTGTTGGTAGGATTGCAATCTGGTACAACCACTCTGGAAATTAGTCTGGTGATTCCTTAGAAAATTGGACATAGTACTACCCAAAGACCTAGCTATTCCACTCCTGGGCATATACCCCAATGACCCTCCAACATATAACAAAGACACATGTTCCACCATATTCATAACAGCCTTTTTTATAATAACTAGAAGCTGGAAAGAACCTAGTTGTCCTTCCACAAATGAATGGATACAGAAATTGTGGTACCTTTACATAATGGAGTATTTGTCAGCTATTAGAAACAATAACTTTATGAAATTCTTTGGCAAATGGATGGAACTAGAGAAGATCATTCTGAGTGAGGTAACCCAGGCACAAAAAACACACATGATGTTCATTTATTTATAAGCTAATAATATCCTTAGAGTGCTCTTATACCAAGAAACAATTCACAAACCTTATGAAGCACAAAAAGTAGTATGGCCAAAAAATGTGAAATTTTAATACTCAAAACAATATATACTTAATACATTATCATTATCACAAAAAGAAATGGCTTGTAAAGGGAGACTTATAAGAGTTTTCCTTATTGGCAGAACTCTCCCATAAAATGTGCTGATTCTTGTCAGGTCTGGTAAATCTATCCCAGTCAAAGACTTGAAGTTTCCACAGTTCTTCCAATGCTTTCTACTTGGTCTTCTGGACTATCACAAACTCCTCTGATGGCAGCTCAAACCTCTCCCCTTCAGAATTAGTTCACAACTGCAAATCCTGGCAAAGGCATGTATTTCTCCTTGTAAGCTTCTATTGTCTGCACCCAAAGTCCTAAGGTTTTGTGAAACACGACTAGAGTAGACAGCAAATAGTAAGACATTGGATGCACTTCACAAAGCATTTTCTAAAGCTGTTCTGGTTACTGTAGTCTTGTTTTCCATGGGAAAATATGACCTAGTCATTCACACACTTAAAGTCAGTTGTTCTAGTTTCTCATATGAGAGAATGGTCATTTATGGCATATGGAAGAACTGCTTTAGTTACAACCAACCTTTTAGAAATAATAACCATCAATGCTATACCACGTGCTGTAGATAGACTTTTTCTGTTCCGACTCAAACTATGTTTGTTTGTTTGTTTTATCCAGAAATCAGTTTTTTAGGAACTGGCACCCAGTGACCACCTACCTATTCAACCCTTGGCCAAAATGGATGTGGTGTGATGGTTGCTAGATTTCCTACCTTGAATTTCTATGACATGATGGACTTTCAGTCACCTGTGGAATTTTGAACCAAATAAGTTTTTCCTTCTCTCTGTTATTTTGTGACATAATGATTTTTTTTCAGTAACAGAGACTGGAACACATCAGTTCAGCATTCGTCAATTCAGGCTTCCATTCACATGCCTAGGGGTGTTCACCCACTCACAAATGTATAGACATGGGACACATGCCTCAATGCTCTCTGTCCAATACAGATAGTTTAGAAGTGAAAAATAAATAAAAGGCTACAATGTTTCCATGTTCTATGGGCAACTTTTCATCAAGTGAAAGGTCAAGTACTTACAAAGTGATTTAGTTAGATGATACTATTGATTCATTTTGGCATCATCCTCTACATGTCTACATTTTATCTATACTACAGTTGTTCCTGGGGTTAAGCCTTTGCATCTCAGAACACTGGGTACTTACAAAGGGCTTATCTAATTTCCCCTTACTACTTATCCAGAAATAGAACATAAGGCCGCTGACTGAGCCATGCCTTCTAACTGATCACTTTTCTTTTTAAAGAAGACCCTTGCTCATAACTGCTTATATTCAGTTATATCGCATTTCAGAAAGAGATGATAGAACACAACTAAACCCACTACATGACAGTGGTTTGTGGTTTTTATTTTAATCAACTGAGCTTTGATAGTATTCAAAAATTAAAGAAGTAAAAGAAAGCTTAAAATATAACCCTTGTCACCCAAAAATAAAACAATAATACATTACTGTACAAAATTTACTATCTCATGTACTCTGAGTTTTGCCTTAAATCTAGCTGTAGATTTGGTTTCATTGTTTTTATTTGTGAGCAGATATGTCCATGGGAAATATATGTCCATTTTTGTGTGCACAAGGATCATGCCTGCAGATTCATGTACCTGAACGTAATGAGGCCAGAGAAGAGCTTTCTCTGTCATTTTTGTCATTTTTCACCTCTCTTCTTGGAAGCAGGATCTCTCACAGAAGCTGGAGTGATTTCCAGCTAGCTTTGTGTGCCAGCAACCTTAGTCATCCTGTTTCTGCTTTTCGGAGTTCTAGAGTTAAAGGCATGCATGGGCCTGGGGATCCATATTCTTGTCTTCCTGCCTGTGCAACAAGTGCACCTAACCATCTATATACCACTCTAGTTACAGTTTATCATTTTCCAATACTGGTAACTATCTCATAACCATTTTTTTTCAGAAAGAATTTCTGTTCTTTTTCTTATGGCCCAATTAACTTTGAAAATTTGAATTTTCTTCAAGCTTGTTGTCACTTCTTTCAAAGCTTTTTATTTTTTATCAATGCAGCATTTTCTCCAATTTATTAAACTAAATCAGTATTCTGTTCAATTATCTTTTACCTTATGATTTAATTACATACTTGTTGGAGTGCAGTGATCAATTTTGCTCTTTAGAGATTTAATTGAAATACGCAGAAATTGATAAATGAATGCTATTATGCATTTGAAGAGTCACAGCATCTGTTGTTTAAAAGTGTAAATTAATTTGTCAGATAATAGAACCTGCACAGCTACTTTATGTACTTAAGTTCACAACTTTAGAGTCAGTATTTTCTTCTTTGCCTTTCACGTATCACCATGTTTTCCTGTTCTATATTCAATAATATATTTCAATGTATTTTTAATAAAGTAGTGTTCTGGTTTAAGTGGTTTTGTATTGCCTGAGGTGAGAAGTGGCTAAAAGAAAATTTTGTGAACAAGTGTTTATGCTTGACAGCTTATGGACATGTGACTGTGGAGGACAGAGTTTGAAGGAAGGTGTCATCTTCAATAGTTTTTAAGACTAAATCTTTCACTGGATCTGTAGCTGTCTGATTTTCCTAATTTAGCTGACCAGTAAGCCTTAGGGATCCTCTTGTCTGCACTGATATAGGACTGAGTTACAGATGCAAGGCACAACTAGGTATGTGGTTTCTGAGAATCAAATTGATGTCCTCATGCTCCTAGGGTGTGCAATTTCTAAGCTACCATCTTCCAAATTCATTGTTTCTGCCTATTCTTTTTAAAAACTG
This sequence comes from Micromys minutus, assembly GCF_963924665.1. Taxonomy (NCBI): domain Eukaryota; kingdom Metazoa; phylum Chordata; class Mammalia; order Rodentia; family Muridae; genus Micromys; species Micromys minutus. The sequence goes on along the minus strand of NC_137975.1, from coordinate 15,970,189 downwards.
TGTTCATGTGAGTATATAGTATTAAGCTTTCAAAACAGAAATGGGAGAATTGTATGAACATAGTCATTTCCTAATCTCTATTTTAATCTTCTTTTGTCATTGTGAGAATCAACAGGAGGTTTATCACATGCTAAGCACATGCTTTTCTACTGAGCTTTCCTCAAGACCCAAATGCATAATTTCAAGAGAATACATTATCACATGACATTTAAATTCCTTGTGACTAGAAATGTGTGTTTTTGAAGGAAACACATTAAAACTTCTATTTTACCCAGATCTTTTGAATTGTGCAGTTATTGCTGCAGTGATCATACATTTCTTTAACAAAAGTATTATCCTTGATCCCATATCCTCTTTTCTTTGCCATTTCAGGTGTGTATATACTATACATGTTCAGAGTGAGCTTAAGTGTGCTTAAGGGACTAACGAGGTAGAACAGTAGGCAAGTGCTGTGTATACATGAAGGTGTCAGTTTGAATCACGAATATGAAAAAAGTTGGACCTAGCTGCATGTGTTCATAACCCCAGAGCTGTAGTGAGCGATAAAGTCAGGAGTGTCAATGGAGCTTATTGGCTTCCAGTGTCATGGGTTCAAGTGAAGCCCTCTCAATCAACAGAATGGAATGGAAAGTGACAGAGCAGGAGACCTGATGCTATCTAATTGGTCTCTAATCATGCATCATACTATGTCCATTTGGTAGACCAATGGATTACACTGCATCATGGTAGAAGGCTGGTAATTCTGAACATTACACAGTGTTGCTACTAGGATAGTATCAGGCAATTTACATTGACTATACTTCAAAGCATTCAGGGCTGATATCAAAACTGCTGAGCTAGGGGTAGTTCCAACTCTACCAATAGACATTAACAGTAGAGCTTAGAACTGTTAATGAAAACCAAAGCTTGAATCGTGATTTAATTTGTAAAATTCATTACGTCTCTAATTTCTAATTTCAATAAAGCATTATCTAATTTATGATTAAGAAAATACCACGTGAAATTTGAAGTCATTTAATTAGTGATGTCAAAATTAAAAGATTTGAGAGGAAAAGAATAGTTAGGATTGAGGGCTGATAACTTTAAGGGAACAATTGGAAACCATGAATCTGAACTTTCCTCCTACTTACAAAGGGTCAAGAGACCATGACCAAAAATACTTGTGTGTAGGAATGAAGTTATTGAAGGAGAGAATCTTTGTTCCAATTTTAAACAGGATGTGGACCACAGTAAGGACCACTGCCTTAAACTGTGGCCATTAGTAGACTAAAAAATTTTTCCAATGCTTCAGATACAGCTTAATGGATGGCAAGCCTTAACTACTGTTTCAGAGCTCTAGATTTAATTCATAACACCCATACTGTAACTCACAAAGCATTAATAACTCCAGCCTCTGCAAATCTCTACTGAACTTCATAAACATGCACATAGACATTAAAACAAATATTTCTATATATAAAATAAATAAATTTCCAAAGTATTTTTCAAAAGAATTATGTTTTAAGACTTCTACCTAGAAGAAATAAAGAATTAGGGTTGTTTTTCATTTTTCTTTCCTGTTTTCCCCTACTGTGTGTGTGTGTGTGTGTGTGTGTGTGTGTGTGTGTGTGTGTGTGTGTATTTATGTTTGTGTTTGTGTGTGAAATGACAGTCAATGCCAGTATAGATCATTGGACATCTTCTGGAATTTGGTTTTCTCTGTGTATCCTGTGGGTTCCAGAGATCAAATTCAAGTCATTCGGCTAAGCTGCAAGCACTGTTACCTATTGATCTATCTTGTGTGTCCAGAAAACTCTCACTTTGTATAAGACACATGGCCACCTGGCTTTTCTCCTGTGTGACTGGAAAATAGGAGGCAATTTATTTACTCTTTTCAAATAAAAAAAGCAAAACACAATTGAAAAAGAAAACTGGAGAGATGGGACAAGTGGTCTGTTCATTTAGACAAGCTTTTTCTTATATATTTCTTTATTGTTGTATTTTAAGTTTGCATGTGAACTCAAAATAATTGACCTATATAAGTCATGGTGGTTCTGACTTACAAGTCTTTAAAAACAAAACCATAGTTTTTCTATGTGTGTGTGTAAACATATGTAGACATCTGCAGACTTGTACACGTGCATATGTGAGTGTCTGTCATCTTGTGTATGGAAGCCAAAATCAATGCCAGGTGTCTCCTGTTGTTGCTTTTTTAAATTATTTTTGAAGACAATGTGTCTCACAGAACATGGAGTGTACCAATTTGTTAGGGTGCTGATCAGGAAGCACCATAGTGTAACCTCTTTATATTTCCCCAGCGCAGAGATTACAGGCATACACAGCCATACACATATTTCTACATGTATAGTGGAGACTAAATTTCAGGTCTTCATGCTTGTGGTTCAAGACCTTTGACATTAGGGTTTTCTTCCCAGTCGCACAAGCAACTTTCATGTTGTGAGAAAGGTGGACTCTGATTCCATAATTATAAAAACTGAGGGACAGAGTAAGGGGAATGAGGCAGTTAATTTAAAAACCTAAAAAATCCAAGCCAGAGTAGGATGCTGATTGAGGCAGAGAATAATATGGATGAACTGTACAGCGAGCAAACAACTCCCCACTTTGCCCTCTGCGTATTAATTGGCTGCTTCACTCTTCTGCATCAGTTATGCCTTACCTTTTCCTCTGCCACCCCTCTGGCTCTCAGCTAAGACCTGGGCTTCAAACTTAGCTACTCTGTAAGCTGCAAGAATATTTGGCTCCCAATAATCTTCTACTCTAAATTTCTAGTCTAGGTTGTGGGAGTAGCTTGACCAAGTGATGGTGGTGGGTAGTCACACTGGCAGCACGGGCTTAGCATTTTCTCTTCATCTGCAGTTAGACATACACTGACTTATTGAAAAACATTGGAGAGATGGGAGTCTCCATGTCATAGTTTGCCATGACTGGAAAGCTTCCTGAGCTTGGTGCAAAAATGGAGGACTCCCTTTCTCAGATGATCTTCTTCTCTGTGTGATCATCCTGGAGAGTGTCTGGAAGTACAGGTACTGGACTTTTTTGGAAGGTTTATCCTGTACAGAGCTTCCTACAAGTGTGGCATGATTAGCATATAGATCTATATCATCACTTCTCTCTATATGATAATTAAGTACTGTGCTATGACCAATCAGGTTTACCTGCATGTAACCCCAAGAAGCCTCTCCACAGGTTCTTGTAATTTCTTTTTGTGTGAATAAAGCATGTCTGCCTTAGCTCAATAATGTATTTGGATCCTGTGAATACCTAGCCACTCCCCAAGATCAACGTTACCCTTGTTTACCCCAAATAAAGATGATTTACTCTGTCTCACTGAAGCTGATCCTGGAAGACAATAAATCCATAGGTATTCAGACCAATATTCCTCAGGAAAAAAGAAGAATTAAACTGACTCAAGATAGATATTTTTTTTTCTTTCTTTCTTTTATTCATTTACTTTTGTTTTTGGAAACAACATCAGATTTTCTTTACAATGTTGATCTGACCTAAGATGTTTAACTTAGACAAAGGAAGACTCTGCTGAACTCTTCCATTTGCCTGATGATTATAATATTGTGCACTTAAGTAGAACCCACTGAGTTTATGAGTTTGAAGTTAAAGCTTTTGGCACTGGTGTTACTAAAAATATTAAAAATAAAAGGAAAGAACAGAAAAGAAAAAGAAATTATTAAAGCTGTCTTTAGCTATTGCTGTTGTTTAAATAAACAGCTTTTCTGGATGAGAAAAAATTTAGAAATATAGAAGAGTTGATTTTCTTCTGTTTTTTTTTGTTGTTGGTTTGTTTTAATTTTGGTTTTATTTTTTTTTTTTTTGCAATTAATCAAAAGAATGAAATGACTGTGTGAAAATTGCTGCTATCCACATTTTAGTCCCAAGTCAGGTAGACATCAGCAGTTGAGCAGTAGTCAACAGGACTATTACTTATGCAACAGGTTCTTTACCATCAGAAGGGCCATTCATATGTTTTATTTCTGAAAGAATTAATATTAACTGCTTACAGTTAAGACTTCTTAACAAAGATGACACTTCCTGTGGTAAATTTTTAGTAAACTATATTTGTGCACCCAACTTTACCTTTCTTAATTTAGGAATTTGAAGAGAAAAAGTAAATAAATGTGTAGTTTCCTCTTGCTCCCTCATCACCATAGCATGTAGATTATTCAGATGTATTTCAAGTGCAACTCAACTACTCCCTGATGGCATTGGATGCTCTGCTGATCAGGCTGGGGTCATCTAAGAGGAGAAGCACAAATTTAGGAGTTGAAGGTTGGTTTGTGAGTATGTTCATGAGGGGTTTCTTGAGAATTAATTTATGGTGCCACCCATAGTAGGATGCGCTATTCTACCTCAAATGACAATGAAGACGGCCTCCCCCAGACAATTTCACAAGACAATTTGATGTAGACAATTCCTCAGTTAAGATTCCTCTCTCAGGTGTCTCTAATTTCTGTCAACTTAAAAGTTTAGGCTAACTAGGGCAGTGCGTCACATCTAATTAAGGAATTTTACTTGTTGGCAGTGAAGGTACTGTTGGATAAATTTTTATCTATTGTATTAGTGGTCTGCTTAGGTTTACACATTCCAGAGTTATTTTATTATTGATCTTTTGTTTTGATTCTTTCCCTGATAGTGGAAGACTGTTAGGTTAGACATAGAGATGAACCATGAATGAAGGAAACTAACAATAGTACAGGATAGTGTGACTCAGGATCTGCAACATGCCAACTCTACATGATCTCAAAGTTCTAATTTGACTTGAGATTTTTTTTTCTATCCTGGGAATGTCAATAGAAAAGTAGTTCTCAGCAGAAGTAAGATAGCTGATGAGATTTTCTGTTAATTATTTTCTCAAAGAAACACCAAATTGAAGTTGATAACTTAAAATCAAATGGGATAAAACATTGAAATGAAATGACAAAACACGTACTCTTGGTATAACAAAAATAAACAAGATATTAAAGAAACAAGAAGAGTTGGCTGCATCATCAATTCCCAGACTCCAAAAGTCAAGTTTGGAGAGAGATGCCTCTTCATTGGAGAAGGAAAAATAATTAAATTCAACTATTACACTTGTAGCCTAGTGCTGAGCAAAATCCCATGACCCCCTACTAGCAAACCAGTCTATACAGACTGAACTTAAGATTTTTGTCAGGCAAGATCTATGACTGCTGCACTTATATCCTTGCCAACACGGTTGCCTCCATGTTAGATCATAGCCAAGTAAGTCCTCAGTAAGAGCTTTCACCCAGCAGCAGCTGGAGGCATCACATTATGTCCTGAGTCTATAGTGTCTCTACAGGAGCCCTGGATTAGAGTGGAAACATGTCCATTCCTTCCTTCCTTCTGAGATTATGTGGATCTCTTGAAGGTAAACTGCATCTGTTCCAAGTATTCTTAAAATGGCTTTTTCTTAAATATACAAAGTTGTTGCAAACTCAAAGAAGAGGCATTAAAGTTAAATATAACAGAGAAACATGTTGGAAAAGGTTCCATAATCAAATATTAAATGACTGGTCAAAGAGATCAACTGGTAGGATTACTAAGTGAAAATCCCTGAAGAGCTGGAATATAAGAATGCTTTAAAACAACTGTAAAGCCCAAAGAGGCCCTGTGGCATGTCTGAGAGCACATAAGTAAGTCAGGCTGGAAAGGCAATATATGGTGTGGCTAATTTCAGACCAACATGATCCTGACCATCTTGTCTGCTATTGGTTAATAACAAGCATAGAGATGTATGCTGAATGTTACACTTTAGTTCTAGGGAGCATAAGTTTTTGGTTCATAACAGACAAGAGAAGCAGTTATGTAGAATGGGATTCCATATACAATGGGAATCATTGGAGGCAAAGAAGTTGTTTTATATAACCACCTAGGTATTGTAGAGACCAATAGTATTAATGTAGGAGCCAAAGAAAACTAGTAGTAGGAAGGATCATAAGAGTAGTTATCCTGTATTATTTTTCCTGTTGTGTGTATAAAAATCACCTTATGAAACAATTTAAAATGGAAGAGTTTATTATGCCTTGCAGGTCCCAGAGGCTAGAGTTCATTATGGAAATCTGGGAAACAGTAGGACTTTTGGATGAATTGAATCCACCATCCGGAAGTATCAATAGAAGGAAAATGGAGCTGGGGCCTTAAAACGATAAAGGCCAAGTTTCAGTGACTCACTTGCTTCAGCAAGGCTGCATGGTGTAAAGATTCTGCAACCTTCCCAAACAGTGCTACTAACTGGAGATAAAGTGTTCAACCACGCTAGTCTGTAGAGGAAAGTTCACATTCTGATCACAGTATGTAAAATTTGGAGACAGTGAGGTAGGTGAAGTAGCCACAGTTTCAAAGCATTTGCTTTGAATCTACAGAGTTTAGTTTACAGTTGTTTGCAAATTTCCTCAAGAATAAATCAGCATGGCGTCAGGAGAATAATCACTCTGACAAGAGTGGGTAAAAATAAAATGGAATTCAGTAGCTGACCTTTAAAGGAATCCACGGGGAAGTTGGGAACTGCTTCAAGAATCCTTGAGGAGGCAGAAGTTCAAAGGCAACCCCTAGGGGTTGAGAAACTGGTGAGTGGGATATCTGGGCAGGCGGGGAGCAGAGAGATCTCTGCGGAGTGCACACGCGGGGCCCACCCTCCGACCTGCCTGATCCGGGGACCAGGAACAGAATTTTGGAAGCTCTGTTCGCACCCGGCGAACCTGAGGCATAGAACAGGGCTGGGCCCATCTGCCACCTGAACCAGTGGAGATCCAGGGACATAGACCAGATACAAGGGAAAGGCGAGAACATATCACTGACAACAAAATGGCAAGAGGAAGGCGAAAAAGTATATCCCAAGGAAACCAAAACAACATGGCAACACCAGAACCCAGCTCTCCCATAACAGCAAACATCGAAATTCCAAACACTCCAGAAAAAGAAGATGCCGACCTGAAATCATACCTCAAGATGCTGAAAAAGATACTTAAACAAGAACGGGAGGAAAAGCAAAAAGATTCAGAAGCTTTTAAAGAGGAAAAAAGAAAAGCACTCAAAGAACTCAAAGAACTAGAGGACAACAGAACCAAAGAAATAAAGGAATGGAAAAGGGAAATTAAAATGGAAATTGACACAATAAAGAAAACACTAAAAGAGATAACCCTAGAGGCAGAACACCAAAAAAAGAAATCAGGAGTGACAGAAGCAAGCATTTCCAATACATTAGAAGATATTGAAGAGAGAATCTCAGGGGAAGAAGACAACATTGCAAACAGACAAAACAGCTAGAGAAGATGCAAAAAAAAAAAAAAGCTCCTAACCCAAAATGTCCAGGAAATCCAATAAACAATGAGAAGACCGAACCTAAGGATAATAGGAATAGAAGAGGGAGAAGAGTATCAAATAAGAGGCACAGTAAATATCTTCAACAAAATCGTAGAAGAAAACTTCCCTACCCTCAAGAATGAGATGACCACGAGCATAAAAGAAGTCTTCAGAACTCGAAATAGGTTGGACCAGAAAATTAATACCTCTCGACACATAATAGTCAAAACACCAAGTGCCCAAAGCAAAGAAAGAATACTAAAAGCAGTAAGGGAAAAAGGTCAGGTAACATATAAAGGCAGGAAAATCAGAATCACACCCGATTTCTCAACAGAGACTATGAAAGCTAGAAGAGTCTGGACAGACATCATGCACACCCTAAGAGAGCACAAGTGCCAGCCCAAGCTGCTATACCCAGCAAAACTATCAATCACCATCGATGGAGAGATGAAGATATTTCAAGACAAATCAAAATTTACACAATATCTGACCACAAACCCAGCACTACAATGAATTATAGGTGGAAAACCCAATACAATGAGGGAAAATACAGCCTAATAATAAAAAGAAAACTCCTAAACAAGAAAACTAAAAGAAGAAAAAAACACAGACACAACTCAACCCAAAAAAGCAATAATGGCAGGAAACAGAAACAACTATTCCTTGATATCTATTAACATAAATGGACTCAACTCCTCAATAAAGAGACATAGCCTATCAGGCTGGATACATAAACAAAATCCAGCCTTTTGCTGCATACAGGAAACTCATCTCAGAGACAAACACAGACACTATCTCAGAGTAAAAGGGTGGGAAAAAAACTTCCAAGCAAACAGCCCCAAGAAGCAAGCTGGAGTCGCTATTCTAATATCAAATAAAGTAAATTTCCAACCAAAAGTTATCGAAAAAGATAAGGAAGGACACTTTTTACTCATTACCTAGAAAAACTGTCAGGAGGAACTCTCAATTCTTAACATATATGCTCCAAATAAAAAAGCACCCACATTCATAAAAGAAACCCTACTAAAGCTCAAAAAATACATTTCACCCCACACAATAATAGTGGGAGACTTTAATACCCCACTCTCACCAATGGACAGAGCATGGAAACAGAAACTGAACAAGGACACTGCAAAACTAGCAGAGACCTTGAACCAACTAGAAATAATAAATTTATACAGAACATATCTTCCGAAAGTAAAAGAATACACCATCTTCTCAGTACCCCATGGCACCTTCTCGAAGATTGACCACATAATTGGACACAGAAGAAACCTCAATCGATATAAGAGGATTGAAATACTCCCATGCATCCTCTCAGATCACCATGGTCTACCACTGGTCGTTAACAAAAACAAAACAACAAAAAGCCTACATACACATGGAAACTAAACAACGCTCTCTTAAACGATAGCAGGGTCAAAGATGAAATAAAGAAAGAAATTAAGGACTTTCTAGAATTCAACAAAAACAAAAACACAACATACCCAAACCTATGGGATGCAATGAAAGCAGTACTGAGAGGAAAACTCATAGCCCTAAGTGCTTCCAAAAATAAACTGGAGAGAGCTCACATCAGCAACCTGACAGCACAGCTAAAAGCCCTAGAACAAAAGTAAGCAGATATACCCAAAAAGAGTAGACGGCAAGAAATAATCAAACTTAGGGCCGAAATAGACCAAATAGAAACAAAAAGAACCATTGAAAAAATCAACAAAACCAAGAGTTGGTTCTTTGAGAAAATCAACAAGATTGATAAACCCCTAGCCAGACTAACTAGAGGGCAAAGAGAGAGTATACAAATTAACAAAATCAGAAATGAAAGTGGAGACATAACAACTGAAACTGAGGAAATTCAAGAAATCATCAGATCCTACTACAAAAACTTATATTCCACAAAATTGGAATATCTGGAGGAAATTGATGAATTCCTAGACAGATACAGGATCCTGAAGTTAAACCAGGACCAAATAAACCATCTAAATAACCCTATAACACCTAAAGAAATAGAAGAAGTCATCAAAAGCCTCCCAACCAAAAAAAAGCCCAGGTCCAGACAGGTTCAGTGCAGAATTTTATCAGATATTTATTGTGGATATAACAACAATACTCTCCAAACTATTCCAAAAGATAGAATCAGATGGAATGCTACCCAACTCATTTTTTGAGGCTACAAAAATCCTAGTACCTAAACTACACAAAGACCCTACAAGGAAAGAGAACTTCAGACCAATCTTACTTATGAACATTGACGCAAAAATACTCAACAAAATCCTTGCAAACTGAATCCAAGAACACATCAATACGATCATTCATCATGACCCAGTAGGCTTCATCCCTGGGATACAGGGATGGTTTAATATAAGGAAATCCATCAATGTAATCCACCATATAAATAAACTCAAAAAACAAAATCACATGGTAATCTCACTAGATCCTGAGAAAGCATTTGACAAAATCCAACACCTCTTCATGTTAAAAGTCCTGGAAAGAACAGGAATCCAAGGTCCATACTTAAACATAATAAAAGAAATATACAGCAAACCAACAGCCAACATCAAACTTAACGGTGGGAAACTGGAAGCAATCTCACTAAAATCAGGGACTCCACAAGGCTACCCACTCTCCTCCTACCTATTCAACATACTACTGGAAGTCTTAACTAGAGCAATTAGACAGCAAAAGGAGATCAAGGGGATACAAATTGGAAAGGATGAGATAAAAACATCACTCTTTGCCGATGACATGATACTGTACTTAAGTGACTCAAAAAACTCCACCAGAGAATTCCTACGGCTGATAAACAAGTTCAGCAAAGTGGCTGGATACAAAATCAACTCAAACAAATCAGTAGCCTTCCTATACTCAAAGGACAAACATGTGGAGAAAGAAATTAGGGAAAAGGTACCCTTCACAATTGTCACAAAAACTATGAAATACCTTGGTGTGACTCTAACTAAGCAAGTGAAGGACCTGTATGACAAGAACTTCAAACCTCTAAAGAAGGAAATTGAGGAGGATCTCAGAACATTGAAAGATCTCACATGCTCATGGATTGGAAAGATCAACATTTTAAAAATGGCCATCCTACCTAAAGCAATCTACAGATTCAATGCAATCCCCATCAAAATTCCAACATGGAATTCATGGAATTCAATTCAAAAATTCATGGAATTGGAAAGATCAATGTGCAATTTCATGTGGAACAACAAAAGACCTAGAATAGTGAAATCCATCCTCAACAACAAGAAAACATCTGCAGGAATCAGTATCCCTGACCTCAGGCTATATATAAGGCAATTGTGCTGAAAACTGCATGGTACTGGTACAGAAATAGGCATGTGGATCAATGGAATAGAATAGAAGAACCAGAAATGAGCCCTCACATATATGGTCACCTGATTTTTGACAAAGGAGCCGTAAACATTCAATGGAAAAAGGACAGCCTATTCAACAAATGGTGCTGGTCCACCTGGCATTCAACATGCAAAAGAATGAATATAGACACTTTCTTATCTCCTTGTACAAAGCTCAAGTGTAAGTGGATCAAAGATCTCCACATTAAACCAGATACACTGAAACTATTAGATGAGAAAGTAGGGAAAACTTTAGAACATATAGGCACAGGAGAAAATTTTCTGAACAAAACACCAATGGCTCAAGCTCTAAGGACAAAGATTAACAAATGGGACTTAATGAGGTTGCAAAGTTTCTGAAAGGCTAAGGACATTGTCAAGAAAACAAAAGGGCAACCAACAGAATGGGAAAAGATCTTTACCAACTCCACATCAGATAGAGGCCTAATATCTAAGGTATACAAAGAACTCAAAAAGCTAGACACCAGAGAATCAAATAACCCTATTAAAAAATGGGGTACAGAGCTAAACAAAACGTTCTCAGTTTAGGAATATCAAATGGCTGAGAAATATCTGAGGAAGTGCTCGACATCTTTAGCCATCAGGGAAATGCAAATCAAAACAACTCTGAGATTCCACCTCACATCAGTCAGATTGGCCTAGATCCAAAACTCAGATAACAACAGATGCTAGCGAGGTTGTGGAGAATGAGGAACACTTCTCCACTGTTGGTGGGGTTGTAAACTAATACAACCAGTCTGGAAATCAGTCTGGCGATACCTCAAAAATTAGACATAATACTACCTGAAGATCCAGCTAATCCACTTCTGGGCATATACCCCAGAGACACCTTACTACACAACAAAGATATATGTACCACAATGTTCATAGCAGCTCTATTTATAATATCCAAAAGCTGGAAAGAACCCAGATGTCCTTCAGAAAATGAATGGATACAAAAATTGTGGTACATTTACACAACGGAATACTACTCAGCCACCAGAAACAATGACTTAACCAAATTCTTAAGAAAATGGCTGCATCTAGAGAATATCATTCTGAGTGAGATAACCCAGTCACAAAAGAACAGACATAATATGCAGTCACTGATAGTGGGATGCTAACCCCAGAGGCTCGCACTGCCCCAGAAACAACTCACAGACTGTATGAGGTCCAAGAAATAAAGATAACAAAACAAAACAAAATGAAAAAATCTGTATACAACAAGAAAACTTTCACTATTTCCATGTTACATTTTGTTTTACATGTACTTTATGCTCATTGTAACTATTAAGTTTTCAATGCATACTATCAAACCTTTAAAAAAATCAAGTACTGACTAAAAATGTATTCATACAGTTTTATGTAAAAATTATTTTAAAATCTGCAAAAAAGTACTGACAAAAAGCTATTGTATAATTTTATGCAAACAATGCTTAAAATCTGTACATTTATCTTTGTTTTGTAAAATAAAGTTGTTAAAAATGATTTAATTTTTTTCTCTTTCTCTTTAGGAAAAAAAAAATCCACTTACCTATTGTTAATAAAGAAAAATTAAAATTTCTTGTAAAAGAATAAAAAAAGAATTTCAAAGGCAAGAGACAAGTGCCTGAAATCCTTCTGCTCATTTTTGTCTTACTCTGTAATGTTGAGTTAGGAGCAACTGAAAATGGAGGAGCAAATGTTGGAACTGGTAATTGTAACTCCACAGTGATGTTGGCTGTTTCAGGAGAGACAGAAACAATTATAGTTCAGCAGGTCCAGAGACTGAGATCAGCAAAGGACATCATGACACAGAAACCTACTACATAAAGTAGTTTGTGTGGGCTAATTCTGAGCAACTGAAAACATTAGAAAAACAGAAGACACAGAATATTATACTTATTATAATTTCCAAGTCAGGAAATTATATTCACTATGAAATATATGACCAGTTGGTCAAAAACAGCAGAAATCAACAATATTTAAAAATCCAGATTATAGAGCATTGATTTACAGAGGGAAAACCAGTATATGTTTTAAAAACAAACATTCAAGATTTTCTCTTCTAAAATGTTTGTGAGAAAAGAGGAATGTGAATTTAACAAAACTTGAAATAGATAAAAAAGTTGAAGCTAATTTTTTTGTGGATTGGGGGCTGGGAGTCATTTGAAATGGTGAGAAAATGTCTCACTGCTGTTAGGAGTGTTTTTCAACTAGTTGAATGGGTGTCCTGCTGTGCTCCAATCATGAATGGCTCTGGATCCTTGATTGATCCTTGAGTTGCATAATTAAGGAGTGAAATCTTAACATAATATTTAATAAATCATTTGTGAAATAGTTTGACTTTTCTGTGAAAACAGTCTATTATGACATTCTATAATTTTTAGTTTTGATTCCCCAGTATTTTGGTTCTGAGTTTTGTTTCACAATGAAGAACAATACAGAAAGCCTTCTTATAGACATAAAGAATACATTATTTTAAGTTAAGATAATGGTTGAATTCAATGCCTTACTAAGCTTTACAGTTTCCTTTTATGTGCTTATATCTTTTTCAGTTTTTAAGGAATTGTTTATATATAGACTTAACATTATAAATCAATATTAAGCAACCAAATTCTCTTGCCCAAACTAAGGGAGTGCTTGTACGTTTTGTAACTGATAAAACAAGTATCAACTAATGAGGTGATTTTATGCTAATCCATACAAAGCTTGGATATTTTTTCAGCTGTTGGCTTTCCATAAAGGCAAGTTAACACATTAATGGATTAGGATTTATTACCTGATACTGTCTGAGAGATCATTTTAAAAATTGAAAGGATCTGGAAGGAGGTGATAGGATATTTTATATTAATTATTTTCTATATTGCTGTGACAAAATATCTGCCAAAAAGCAACTTAAAGAGAAAGGTGGTTAGTCTTGGTTCACAGATAAAGGTACAAGTCCATCATAGAAGACATGATGGCAGGGATGTGAGTCGGCTGGTCATGTTGCCTCTACAATCAGGAAACAGATGGATGCTCACATTAAATAATTTTCCTTTCTTTTTTAAAATTTGGTCCAGCCCATGAGTAACCCTAATCTAGTGTAACCCTAATAGATGTGGTCATAAATTTGTCTTCAAGAATATTCTAGATTCATTCAGTTTTATGATTCAAATAAGTAATCACAATTACATGCCTGTCTATGTTGCATTCACACATATAATTCTTAAGCTACCACATTCTATATTTTCTCTTCATAGATGCATAACCAATTTCATGATGCAAAATGCATTAAAAATTGCCATTGACTTTAATAGTCCAACACTGTTTATAAACTTCAAGTAGAACTCTCTTCTAAGACTTAAGATAATTTCTTAACCCTGAGCTATAAAATCAAGAACAAAGTTGAGATTGGAACAGCACAGAATAAATATACCTATTCTGTAAGGGTAAAATGAAGATGGATCATGGAACAATCAGACAAAAGCAAGAACTAAACCAACAGGGCAAACTCCAAATCCTGCTTACTCCTGATTTTTTTTTTTTTGTTTTATCTCAGTATAGATGTGAATAAAAGCAGCGAGCAGTAGACTTACCACAGCCCGACTGTGATATTGTCTTAATAGTTTCTCTGTCAAACAGCACAGATTTTTTGAAATTCAAACCCACAAATTCCCAGAGTGTAGATAGAATTTAACCAGATCATTTGCCCATATATGGTGAAATGACTTTTAGCCTAGTTCCTCTTGGAGATTTGTCTCCCTTGGGAACTGCATAAGCCAAGCCTCTGCTGTGTTTGCTTGCAGGCTGGTTTTCCAAATTCCTATCAAGATGGCCTGCTAAGATCTGCTTAAATTGGCCTAGGGCTTTTTTAGATCAATGTTCCAATCTTTTACAACTTCTTCCTGTAAACCTTTTGAGGCCTGTAGGTAATACCATCACATTGTTACAGCTATATTCCTGCTCCTCAGACTGGAATATGTGTTAGTTACTTTTCTCATTACTGTATCAGAAAATGTGAAAAGAGCAGTTTACTGGACAAAGGGACCATTTGATCTTCATCATGGTAGTGAAAGTGAAGTAGTGGAAACTGAAGCTGTTCCTGACACTTGCTCAGAATAAAGGGAGATATGGGTTCCCATGCTCAGCTAATATTTAAGTGTTCATATAATCTTAAACCTGCAGAGGTGGGTTTTCACAATTCCAATTAACCTAACATAGACAATCCCTCACTGAGCTTTCTATGTAAAGTGATTCTGGGTCCGGTAACTTGACATGCAACATTAAACCATTACAGGGATGATATAAGTCTTTTGGGGAACTGGAGTTTACATAGCCAGGGTAAGTATTTCAGAGTAAAAATTTGAAAATTTGAGGCACATTTCATGGATTCGTACAACCAAATCATCTCCTAGACCAGCCTGGCTGTGATCATAATGTTTATAGTATATCAAGATCAAAATTATTTGAAATGTCTGCTCTTAACATTCGGTTGAAGAGATACAAATTACTGGGTTCAATTTACCTAAGCAACCCAAGACTAAATATAGAATGTGTATGTTAAAATATTATATTTTTATATTTTTGGGTATTTTACTTGGGTATATGTTTGTGTACTATCCATATGCAGTCCCCATGGAAACCAGAATCTTCAGAACTAAATTTACAGGTAATTGTTCATGTCATGTGATTATGGGAATTTAATCCAATTCCTGTGAAAGAAAAGGCAGTACTTTAAAATGATAGTCATATCTCTAGCTCCTGCTAGAGATGTTGTTCTTTTTGTTACTCAAATTAGAGAATGAAAAAGAAAGAAAGGAAGCCATAAAGAAACAAAGAAAGAAACATAGAGGAAGGAAGGGAGAATGGGGGGAAGAGAGGGTAGAAGAAAGGAAGGAAGGGTGGGAGCACTGTGACAGTCGCAGCTGTTAATCAGTTTCGGAGAGTGCATGTGAAAGCCTTGAGAATTGTGGTGATAGTCAGTGAGGCTCTCCCATCAAATATTTTCCTCTTAGAGAACTGATTGAGTTAAATACCTGTTTTGGATAATTGGCTCTTAGAATTCAGGGAGCTGAAAAGAAGGAAATATTATTTAATCAAGGCACTGTAACAGCATGTATAAAGCTGTTTTTTAAGGGTGCTTGAAGTGCACCTATCTTAATCTTCCTATGTTACGGTTCTTCACTCCTGGATGACTCACCAAAAGTTCATTGCCCAATATCAAATAATTTATAAGGCACGTTAGAATCACTTTTGCTAAAGTGCTTGCTACTTATGAATCTAGCAATAGAAATTCTGAAAGGAACAGGTAGGTCCCATAGTGATTGTAAGTCAGGATGAATGTGGAAACCTAGAAACCAGATTAGAAAGATTGGCTTGAAAAACAACAAATACAGACATATTAATGGGGAGTGTATTATTTCCTAAAATCTTTCTTTAATATTGAACTGAAAAGTTACACATGGATTGAAAAGGAAGTTTTTCTTCTAATAAAATAAAAAGACCAGGAGAAAAATTTGGGGGGTATGGTGTGAAAATCTAATGGAATTCACAAATCTCAAGTCCAATTATCCAAAAAAAAAAATATTTTAAAGTAATCAGTGCTAAGTGTAGTCCTTATCATCTCAAGCTTAATTTTTTTCTACTTTGGTTCTGAAAGAAATAGGGATTAATATTCCTATCTCTATCCTGAATTGAATATGTATGTATGTATGTATGTATATATATATATATATATATATATATATATATATATATATATATATATATATACAATCTCTGGCCCAGGACTATTTATAGTAAGTACCTTTTCAGATTGGCTTCATCTCTGGTACCTCAGACATCATCATGTTCATAATTAGGTTGTGTGATGGCTTTCTGAGAGATGAACCGCTTAGAGGACATAGGGCTATATTGATCCCTGATGCAAAACAAGTGCACGCAAATGTATAGTAATAACTAATAGTGCAGCAAAAGTCCACGGAGACATGCTTATTGACAGAACAATACTTAGTTCTTTTCCTAATGTATGGTGATTTTTCTCATGAAACTAAAAGAGTTCAAAATAGATGTGTAAAGCAGATAAATGCTGAATGGGGTAAACTGCGCTTATTTAGTCAAGTCCATGATCATGGAGATCAGGAAAACTAGAGATTGGATCAATGAGTAAGACCAACCAAGAAACACAGGTAGCCTGTCTTGCTTTTTACAGCTTGAGAAAGGAAGCAAAGACAAGAGATAACAAAGAGATGCTTAGTCTTAATGTGAATACATCATTTGCACTGCAGGCCTATGATGTTAACAGGCACAGAAGATGCAAGATCCAATTTATTGTCAGCTGATTGCAGAAGCTAAGGAAGCCTGTGGGGTATTATCTTGATTGATCGTTGCTGTAAGAGGGGGGAAGGGCCAGACTACTGTAGGTGGTATCAGTTCTGGACTGCTCACAGACCAATCTGAGGGTAGCAATTCCATAACAGAAACCTCTTCTCAGCTGTATCTAGTTTTATGTAAAGTATACAAAAATTAAGCAACAAGTATGTAAAAGCCATTTTGAGACAAAAAAGTTATTTCCAGTAAATACCATCTTCTAAAGTTCTCACCAACTTTACGATAACAGCTTTCGTAATTTTGATCTGTGATCATACAAAACTGCTAAAACATCAAAGAGGGAAATCTCTGACCCATAAAAGAATACAGCTCATATAGGGCTAAAAGGGGGCCCAAGTGTGTAAGAATATTTTTCTGTATGAGATAACTTAGCTTATGATTTGACAGTAAATCAGCAACGCTTGTAATTTAAACATTAGATTGTGGATATAAAGAAGAATGGCTTCTTTTGGAAGCTGTAGGCTGTTCTTTCTGTCTCTTCTTTCAAAATGGGTGGCACATTGCCTATATTTTAATGAATTTCCATTTGTTAAGCTACAGAAATTAGAAGCTCTCTCACTAACCCTATATTCAATGCACAATGAAGCATGTCTTAGGCAGGTTTCCTGATATTTTCTGAAGGTTAATATAATGTCAGGGCAGAACTTGCTGGAGATATTGAAGATTGACAACAATATGTATTTATAATGCACACTTTCTCCCTTACAGATATGAAATTCTATTGATGCATTTTTCAATTGCAAATATCTTTGTGGTTGCAGATACAGATGTGGTATATAAAACCAACAGTGGACACGTCATGAAACTGAATACAGAAACAAATGCTACCACATTGTTACTGGACAACTCAACTTTTGTAAGTGATGAATAATTAACTCTATGATGTATTTCCATTGCTCGTCAGTAATGTCTTTCATGGTACTTAAGTATCTAACTCTTCTCTTGAGCCTCTACTCCATTTCAGGGAAAAAACAGACTCAGATCCTATAAGATATTGATACATTTTTCTTCTCACTGGTACCATGGTTTCCATTTGTAGGTAGTTTTAGTTTCTTTCATGGTAATAACAAATTTCCCCAGAGCATTTGTTGTAGTGGTGTTGTCCAAAGTTTACTTTTGATACCTTAGTCAAGGACAACTGGAAGTGGCTCTGTGGCTTTACTGGGCTTTTTATTCCACCATGTCTCCTGTTTGTCAGTGCTCCATTTGCTTGGTTATAGCTCTGTGGTAATTTCAGAGCCTGCGGCATTTTTCTTGCTGTTTAAGATTGTCAGTCTTTTCCTGATCTTTGTGCTTATGTGAACTTTAGTTTTTTTTTTTTTTTTATTCTAGATTTTTGAAGAGTTCCTTGGGAAATCTTTGCTTATTGCATTGAATCTATATATTGGTTTCTGCAAGAATGCTGTTTTTACAGTGTTAATCCTGAGTATTTATGATCACAGGACATTTTTCCACCTCTAGAGTCTTTTAAATTACTATCTTCCATATTTTCCTTTTATTGTAGCAGTCTTCCACTCAATGACTAAGTTAATTACTAGATTTATTTTTAATTTACTCTTAGAGTAATTTCACTTTCTATCAGTTGGTCTGTCTGTGTCTTATCGTGTTATATGTATGTATGTGTTATATGTGTGTGAGAGTGTGTATGTGTGTGTGTGGGTGGGTATGGTGTGCGTGTGCCTGTTGGCCAGAGGTGGACACCAGATGTCCTCATTTTCAATTGTTTTCCACTTTGTATTTGAGATAGTTTTTCTCTACTGGCCATGGAGTTCACCATTTTGCTATCCTGGCTTATCAGCAAGCCCCAGGAAACTTTCTGATTCCCTCTAGGTCTGGCATTGCATTGCATTGCTACATACAATGTTTTATATGGACATTAGTGATCTAAAATCAGGCTCTCATGGTTTCCTGGCAAACACTTTACCAGCTGAGCAATCAATCTCCCATGTTGAAAGTATTCATCAGGTCCAAAAAATTTCTGGCTCAGTCATTAGTGCCTTTTAAGTATAGGTTTGTGCTGCTTGCTAACAGGATGCTTTTACTTCTTGCTTTCTTATTAGTTCTGCTTCCATTCCTATGCTGTTTCTGTATACCTGACTTTTCTCCAACACAGCAAGTGAGGCTGCAGAAAGTAGAAAGCTTTGTTTTCTTTGTGATCTTAGAGGAAATGCTACTAGCTTTACCATTTGGCACAGTGTTATATATGACATTTTTGTAGCCAAGGGTATCTCTTTTGTTCCTAATTTCTTCAGTGATGTTATCATGAAGCAGTGTTGAACTTTGTCAAAGCTTTATCTACAAAAGGTGATACTGTGATTCTGTTTCTTATGTGTTGCATTTCATTCATACATTAGTATATGATAAACTAATTTTAAAGCCTTAGAATGAAAGTAACTCATTCATGGTGTATTGTTCTGGTCTTTGGTCTGTTGCTGTGATAAAACACCAAGACCTACCTAAAGCAACTTAAAAAAGGATGGGGTTTATTCTCGTTAAAACTCTTGGTCAAAGTCCATTATGGAAGTTAAGGAAAGAACTCAAGAGAGATCTGAAGACAAGCCTGTTTGCTATTCCATATGCCATTGAACAAGGAATTTACCTCACAGCCAAAGTGAAACAAAAACCATACAGAATGCTGCTGGCTGGTTGGTAGGCAGACTTATGTTCAGCCAGTTTTCATGTATACACTAAATAGCTACCTGCCTATGGAATGGTGCTGCCTAGAGTGGGCTGGAACCATCCATATATCAATTAACAATCATGACAGTTTTCTACAACCTTGCCCACATGAAAGTTTGATCTAGTTAATTCCTCGATCTAGGCTTTTCTTTCCAATGTTGCTAGGCTATCAAAGGCTACCTAACCAGAAAATGTATAATTTTTGTAATGAATTTGTAATTTTTTTGCAAGTGTCTTATTGAGAATTTTTTTTATACATTTATCTGGGGGAATTGGTCTATGTTTTTTTCTGTTGTATCTTACATGGTTTTATATAATTTAGTCATTGTATTATGGATTTGGCAATATTTTGTCTTTGTAATTTATGATACAATTTTCAGTGTTAGCTCTTAAAGTTTGTTGGAATCCTACAGTGAATTTTTTCTTTATTCATTTATGCTTAAATCTCATTGCTTGCTGTGAATATATTTATAATTGTCTGTGTCTGTGTTGATTTTATTTTCAATATGACACATCCTCAAGTCACTGGGGCCAAGGGATCTTTAAGAAAAAGCTTATCACTGCCAGATTGGCCTATGGGCTTATCTCTGTGACATTTTATTTATTGATATTTGATATGGAAGAGCCAATTCATTGTGGGTAGTACTGAGTTATATAGGAAAGGAAGCTCAGTGGTAAAGAGCACAGGTTACTCTTCCAGAGGAAATGGGTTTGATTTTCATCTACATCATGGCATCTAACTTCCCATAATTGCTGTTTCAGGGGATCTGAATCTGATGCTCTTTTCTGCCCTCGGTGTGTACTATGGATATACTTGATTTATGGACATAGATGTACAAAAGAAAACACCCATACACATCATACACACACACACACACACACACACACACTCAAACATATGGTATGTGAGTATGTGCGTGCATGCATGTGTTTGTGAACAATTGGGTGGCTTGTCTTGGCAACCTACCTAGAATATAATGACCTAAGTTTCATCTCCTCTGGGACTCACATGTTGAAGAATAGAACTAACTCCTGCAGGTTGTCCTCTGAACTTCACACATAAATGCACAGTCAAAAATATATCCAAATAATAAAAATATAATAAAATTGATTTATTAATTAAGAGATAATAATGATAGTTTTGTTTCAATGGTAATAAATCAACCCATCCTTACCTAGAAATAATTGCTAAGGTTGTTATACTTCATAATAGTTAAGAGAAAGAAAAAACTATGTAAAACTGATTGCCATTACATAGTTCCATAAGATCTTCTAAGAGACTTCATTTGAGGAGATACATTCCACTTCCATAAAGGTCTATAGAACACAACATAAGGAAGCCTCGAGTATTCCATCCCTAGGTGAAGGACCACTTTGTGGTCCACAGGACAATAACCACTGAGAGATTGCCTCATAGTGGAAAAAAAAAAGCCCTCTAAAGAATGCAAAAACATTAAGAAAGAGGAGGGGCTTGTGCATGGCAAGGGTGTGATTATGAAATACAAACTGAAAATCAATGTGGTTGGTTTTCTGCAGCATTCCTTTAAAAAGCAACGATTTTTATTTCTTTCTTTCCTTGTAGGTAACCTTTGTAAAGATAATATTGTCATCCAGTCAAATCATTCTGATTAGGTTTAGAGCCCCACTTTGGGTTTGCTCTTTTCTGTGACCGATTCCTTCAGTTCAGATGAATGCTCTATTTATTTTCATGAAAAATTTGTTTTGTTTACATTAGAGTTTATTCCTT
Organism: Micromys minutus; assembly: GCF_963924665.1. NCBI lineage: Eukaryota > Metazoa > Chordata > Mammalia > Rodentia > Muridae > Micromys > Micromys minutus. Next base: position 15,948,736 of record NC_137975.1, on the reverse strand, counting down.
GTTTTTTTTTTTTCAATTTTCTTGACATAGCAAAAAAAAAAAAAAAAAAAATCATTCGATCCCATCGTCCACCATTCCAATTATTGTGTCATTAACGCATCCATTTCCATCTTATCTCATTACTATAGCCTCCAGGTGCTAATTAAATCAATTTTCCTAAGCCTATGTATTTATATTTCTAAAATTCCTTCAATATGTATTTGTAGCCTCTTCTCTGTTACCGGTAACTTTTAACAGAGCCACCTTTAACAAATATTCGACTTACTATTCGTATGTGTTGCACGGAATCCCTAAACTCACATTTGTTTCTGTGCAGTTATGCAAGCTATAAGTCTCAGAGCAGAGGCTAGGAGAAGAGAAGATGTTACCACTAGTTAACCAAACTTGAGATTAAAAAATGTAAATTGTAAGAATATGATTTCAAACAAATCTATTAACTTTCCTCTCTAAGATATAATTATTAAAGACATTTGGGTTATAAAATTCATATTAGTTTAATATTTTGATTTAGCGTCTCTTCTAAGTTATGGTATTAAGAATAATTTATCAGAATTAAGAGGTAGTTCCTTTGTGTAAGAAGAGGTATTTTACTTATAACCATAATTAATCATAGTAGTAATTACAACTAAATCTCTTGACAAATTGATTGAAAATCAATTGAGAAATTTTATTGATAAAAATTGTGAAGTGTATTCTTCCAAACTCTGGTCTGGTAAAAATGTCAATATATATACTATTTAAAAGATCTATTTTGTTCTTATTCATGTGTCTGTGTGTTTGCCATGAATGTCTATCAGCCATGGAAGTCAGAAAAGGGTATCAGTTCCCGAATCTAAAGTGATAGGTGTTTGTGAGATGCCTGATATGGATGCTAGGAACCTAACTTAGGTACTCCACAAGAAAAGCAAGCACGAGTCACCACTGTCATAACTATAGCTCCTCATTTCCTTTTTCAGTTAGAATCATTTAATGCCATTTTTATTAAAATCCATATATTTATTTTAAATATAACTGGTTATTTTACATTTCATAACCATAGGTTAAAGACTCTAAGTAATAATAATACTTGTCAAAATATGATTTTCATTAAATACATTTTTTTCATAAAAAAGATGCCCTACTGTATTTATTGGTAATTTGAGGAAGGTGAATTTATAAGGTTGGGAACTACTAGAAAGATTACAACTCTTTAAATATGAGAATGGAAAGGAATTGATTTAGCCCACGAGATGTCCCCAATCAGTCTAAGCATTTGAAATACTATTTCTAGATCCAGAATTAATTGAGATAATAGAATGTGGAGAGCAACATTTCGAGCATGCTCTATGTACTGGGTGTGATCCTCTTTTATTGATGATGTGAGGGTTGACAGTGATCTTAACAACAGCAGTATAGTATTCTGTCAACTCATTTTCAGAAATTAAAAAGGGGCTTAAGAATACATATCCAAGGTTCATGGAGCTAAATATTAAGAACTATTTTAACACAGAAGTCCTAGGTACTAATATCGAAATGAAGAACCAAGAGATAAGAGTGTGTGTACATTTTTACCTTCAAAATATATGTTAAAGGGACCAGAGAAAAGGTTCAGTGGTTTAGAGCATTTGCTGCTCTCCTAGAGGAGCCGGTTTAGTTCACAGCATCCTTATGCAGTAGTTCGAAACCCTCTGCAGCTTTAGCTGCAGAGTACCCAGTGCCTCTGGCCTCTTTTAACACCAGTGCTTATGGGTAGACACTCACATGCACATACACATTCCAAATATGTAATTAATACAACCAAAACAAATAAATATGCAAATTTAAATAAACCCTCTAAATGTAATCTTATTCAGAAATAAATTTTTACGATGAAAAAAATGTATTCCAAGGAAGATTTTAGCTACACAGTTTTGGTCTCACTGTCTATTGACTACTACAAAAATAATAACATGGATTAAATTCAGAAAGTGTATGTCTTTGTGGCATGCATAAATGGCATCAGTGTACACTAAGACTCTTGGCTTGTCAACTTCCATAGCGGTTATGATTTCCTTTATTGTTTTCCTTGCTGTGCCACTGTGAACAAAAATAAATTACGGTGCAATGCTCAGAATTATGATCATAAAAGCAGAAAATTGAGAGTAGAAATTCTGTTCCTCTTTTGACACATCTACTTGGACACAGTAATTTTAAATTTTAGTTTAAAAATGTGAGGAGAGACCTTATTATTTGCCACTTGTTTCTAGGGCAATGTGTTCTGTTATCCACAGAAGTCCCTCTGAGAGGCGACTAGGGTTACAATAGTTCCAAAACATTCAGCATAAATTGTAGTTAGGAATAATCTAGAGACTAAATTCTACTAAGGTATCATTCACATGGACAAAACAGGATTATTCTCAAATCTGATAAGATGAGTCAGCTGGTAAATAGGCTAGCATGACATCTGGAAGCCTAACTTCTGTCCTTAGGATCAGTGTAAAATTCGAAGTGAGAGATGACATCACAAGGTTGACTTCTGACCTCCACACACATCTTGCACAATCACCCCAAACCCCCATTTCTCTCTCTCTGTCTCTCTCTCTGTCTCTCTCTGTCTCTGTCTCTGTCTCTCTCTGTCTCTCTCTCTCTCTCAAACACACACAAACACACACACACACACACACACACACACACACACTAATAAATATATTTTAAAAGAAAACATTCTCAACAATATTTCTTGTTGCTAATGAACTCAGGTAATGAAATACATTTGAGGATCTTTTGATTAAAATAAAATGTTAGAATGAATGTCATTTTCTTTTATTAGATATGATGTGCTTAAACATTTAAATGAAACATAGCTATACATCTTCACAATATCATACTGGAGACTTGCAGTAGTGCTTACACTTCCAGAACTTGCTGTCATATAGGTCTTCCACTGGTCCATTTGAGGCAGAAGGTATATATCAGGTAAGAGCTTGTAGATAACCTGAATCAGAATCTGCCACTACTTTGGACTTCGGCCTATCAAGAGCCCTTCATTCTGCCAGTCAGTCAATTTGAGCAGTTTGATGTTGAAGTTATGAACACCTCTGACCATCTGATGACTGGTTCAGACTTTCATTTCACTGTTAAATAATTTCACATATGGCTAACTCCCAGTCATTGAGAGCTAATTAAAACTTTTAAAGAGTGTTCATCAGAGAAAGTTTTAGACAGGAAAGCAAGTTTTTAGTTTGATTGCACAGTTGGATGGTCACAGTTAATGATAATGTGAATTTTGGATCAGGGAGAATACATTTCAAATGTCTTACCACTAAAAGTAATAGATAAGGTTGGTAAAAATTATCTTAACATTCTTGATTTAATGATTGCTCAATTTCTATGTATAAAACTATGAAATTGTAACCTATTTGTACACACACACACATACACACACACACACACACACACACATATATATATATATATATATATATATATACATATATATATATATATATATATGATACATATTTGTGATTCCTCTACTAAGGTAATAATAATATGTGAACATGATAACTTGTACCTGAAAACCATGACTCAAGACTCAGACAGGATGATTACGGTCACCTAAATATAGTGAGTGAGATTCAGAATGAAAAAAAAGGAATGATTTTATTAAACTGAAATTGAAAGTTAAATTTAAGTATGTAGCTATACATTTGATCTTATATACAATTATGGTGATTTAAGCAAACATAATACATTTTCAAGAGACAACTAAGTATTCTAAAGCTGGGAATTCAACCACTCCCTCCCTTTTTAGCCGTTGGTAATGTTTAGCTTCTGCACTTTCCAGATGCAGAACACTGGTTTGGTAGGTGTCCGAGAAGGGTGGAGTCTGAAGGCTCTTAGTGCATGCGTAATGTACAATAGAATGCAGACATTTTGAAAACACAGCGAAAGCACAGTAAATTAATACTGAATCTACTTGGGAGACACCTGAGTTCAAGAATGGGTTTTGGCAGGCATATATTGATTGTAGCAGTCCATCACACTGTCAAAAGTTTTCTCAGAGTCTACTCTGAAATTATAATAATTAATGGTTGATAACCACCCTGTGGGTACCAGAAATTGAACATAGTTTATATGGAAGAGGAAGCAGTATTCTTAGCACTGAGCCATCTCTCTAGCAAATAAGAAAATGATTATTGTGTTCTATATTTTATAAAAGAAAAGCCAATAAATTATCACAAATACTCTTTAAAAGTGAGTATGTGTATATGTATTCAAAATTAAATGTTTACACACATACACACACACACACACACACACACACACACAAACATATTCACACAGGGTGGGTGAATAAATAATAGCTGCCAGAGAGATAGGTCCACTTGCAAGTATCTAATAATTGATGTATTTTACCACCAATTAATTAAGAAAATATGGCCACACACACACACACACACACACACATGCACACACAAACATTAAATAGAGAAAGAGAAATGTGTGGTTTTACTGACCTCAGTTGTCTTCATTTGACCAAAATTGCATTTTTGCCATACTTTAAATGTCTAACCTCTACCACCAATGCCATAATTCTTTCTTTTCAAATAGTTTTGGGTTTTGTGTGTGTTCTTTCTCTGTGTCTGTGTGTCTTGTTGCTCTTTCACAGTAGATAGACAAAGAAAGAGTCACACACACAGAGATACCTGTACACAGACAGACATACAAAGAGACAGACAGACATACAGACAGACAGACAGACACACACACACACACACACACACACACATACACACACTGCTCCTTCACCAGAAATATGTAGTATCTATTACTGTTCATCTTCATTTCATGTCTCTTTCCCATTTCCCTGTGTAGATCTGAAATAAATTATCTAGTTCAAATTGGAGGTTTCCTTTGTGTGGATGCTCATGTCTAACTTTAGTATTCACCCTGGCCTACTTAGTGGATTCTGGGAAGTCATGGCTACCAAGTTAACTTTGCTTTGATGCAATGGAATGAACTTCCAGTCGACCTCCCACTCACAAATGTCATGTGTTTGGCTTACTCTGACCATGACTTTTGTAGCATAGGATATGGCTGAGCAATAGTCCACTTTCCTGCATCACAGCTACATACAGAGAAATTTACTCCTCCCTTTAGTTCTCAGCAACCTCAAAGAATGAGTCTTTTCCCTAATGAACTCCAAACTCCTGTTTTGCTTTGTCTGAAGGTAATATTTTTATAGCTACCTTTGGACATGTTCCGTAGTCAGCTTCACTGTTGTTGAGTACTGACTACATTATTTGATAAAATAAGGGTTTCTTAAACCTTGGTGTATTTGTTACTTTGCTATTCTTATAAAATACCTTGGTATAGAGATCTTCCACTTCCTTGACTAGAGTCACACCAAGGTATTTTATATTGTTACAATTGTGAAGGCTGTCCTTTCCTAATTTCAATTCTGAGCCTGTTTTTCCTTTGAGTAGAGAAAGGCTACTGATTTGTTTTAGCTAATTTTATATCCAGCCACTTTGCTCAAGTTTTTATCAGGCTTATGAATTCTCTAATGGAATTTTTCGGATCACTTAACTATACTTTTTTATAATCTGTGAATAATGATATGTTGACTTCTTTCTTCCCAATTTGTGCCTCTGTGACCTCCTTTATTGGCTAATTGCTCTGGCTAGTACTTCCAGTACTATATTGAATAGGTAGAGTGAGATTGGACAGCATTGTCTAGTCCCTGATTTTAGTGGATTGCTTCAAGTTTTTCACCATTTCATTTTATGTTAACTACTGGTTTGCTGTATATCGCTTCTACTGTGATTTGATATGGGCCTCGAATTCCTGTTTTGGCCAAGACTTTTAACATGAAGGGGTGTTAAATTTTGTCAAATGCTTTCTTGGCATCAAGTGAAATGATTATGTGTTTTTCTTTTCTTTGAGTTTGTTTATATAATGGATTATCCTGATGGATATCTGAATATTTAACCACCTCTGCTTTCCTGGCATGAAGCCTCCTACATGATGATGGATGATCATTTTGATGTGTACTTGGATTTGGTTTGTTAAAATTTTAGTGAGTATTTTTGCATCTCTGATCATAAGGGAATTGGTCTGTAGTTCTCTTTGTTGGGTCTTTGTGTAGTTTAGGTATGAGCATAATTCTGGCTTCATAGTAGTGTTTTGGTAGTGTTCCTTCAGTGTCTACTTTGTGTAATAGTGTGAAGACTGCTGGTATTAGGTACCCTTTGAAGGTCTAATAGAATTCTGCACTAAACCTACTTGGTCCTGGGCTTTTTATGGTTGGGAGACTTTTAATGACTGTCTATTTCTTTAGGGGTTATGGGACTTTTTAGATGGTTTATCTGATCCTGATTTTACATTGGTGCCAGATTTTTGTCTAGAAAATTTCTGTTTCATCCAGATTTTCCAGTTTTGTTGAGTATAGGCTTTTTCATAGGATCTGATGATGTTTAGTTAATTCCCTCAGTTTCTGTTTTTATAGATCCTTTTCATTTCTGATTTTTATAATGTGGATACCTTCTCTGTGCCTTCTGGTTAGTCTGTCTAAGGTTTTATATATCTTGTTTTCAAAGAACCAGCTCCTGGCTTTATTGATTCTTTGTATAGTTTTATGTTTGTTTATTTGTTTGTTTGTTTCTACTTGGTTGATTTCTGCTCTGAGTTTGATTATTTTCTGTCATCCACTCCTCTTTGGTGTATGTGATTCTTGTTGCAGAGCTTTCAGATGTGCTGTCAAGCTTTTAGTGTATGCTCTCTACGGTTTCTCTTTTGGGGGCACTCAAAGCTGAATTTTTCTCTTAGCACTGCTTTCATTGTGTTCTATAAGTTTCAGTTTGTAGAACCTTTGTTTTCATCAAATTCTAAGAAAGCTTTATTTTTTTTCTTATTTTTTCCTTGACAAAGTTATCATTGAATAGAGTATCATTCAACTTCCATGCATACCTGGGCTTTTTGTTTATTAATTTTTTGTTATTGAAAACCTGTGTACAATGAAAAATTATTATATACACTTGCCAAGTTCCAACCCAGTATCTCCTAACATTTTCTGCTCCCAACTCCATGTTCTTTCATTGCATAACCCTCTAAGAGAAACTAACACCAGCAATAGCCAGACACTATCTTCTCTTACTGCTGTTCACTTACAGCATCTTCTCAGCATGGGGAGGTTCTGCAGAGCACAAGTGTCCTTGTGTAGGCAATCACAGCTATTGTGAGTGTATGAAGGCAGCAGCCATGTGATCAGGAGAGGACACATTCATAGCACTCCTCCTCATCTTCTGGGTCTTTCTGCAGAACCTCCATGTCTGCAGTGTTCCTTTAGCTTTAAAGGACAGTGAAGTGAGGGTTGATTTAGAAACCACAATTAGTATGGAGGACTCAGGAGAATTCAGTCTCTTATTTTCAGTTCCATGGCTAATTCTGCATCTGTCCACTCTTGCCCACTACAAACAAAGCTGGGAGGATCCCAGGACTTGAAACACAAACAACACAAAGCAATTAAACAATGCTCTGTGCTGTTTTCCTTCACACAGCAGTTATATTGGTGAGTGCTAATATCCACATCATTGTGGTATTTACAAATATTCTTTTTTTCTTTTCTCTTTCTTTTTTCTCTTTCATTCTCTCTTCCTCCCTCCCTCTCTTCCTTCCTTCCTTTCTTCCTTTCTTCCTTCCTTCCTTTCTTCCTTTCATTCTTTCTTACTTTCCTTCTTCATTTCATTCTTTCTGAGACAAGGTTTTTCTTTGTCTAGCCCAGGATATCCTGGAACTCATTCTGTAGACCAGGATAGTTGAACTCAGATATCTACTTGATTTTCTTTTCAGAGTGTTGGGATTACAGGTGTGCTCTCCACTCTTTAGATTCTAGTATAATCCTACTAGTATCAGAAAAATACTTTGTATGTTTTTAATACAATGCAATTATATACTCATTAAGACTGATATAAGTATTTTTAAATGTAATTAGTAAAACCACCTTATATGGTTATTTGGTATTTGTTTTCTGTCTTGTGTTACTGATAATAATTATTTTTGTCCTTGTGCTTTTTTAATTCCAAAGTGGGTGTTTTATATTAGATTTTTAGTTATTTTTCTTTTGATTTCTATTTACTCATTACTTAGGAAGTAGGGGATCACTTTCAGTATCACAAACGACTGAAGATTTCATTGTGTCCCTCAAACTCATGCCAATTCTCCTGCCTCAACCTCCCCAATGTTGGGAAAATAGCTGATACAATATATCTGTCCACACAAACAGTATTTTTATTTTACATTTACTCATTTCTATGCATTCACGTGTCCAATGTATACATGAGTATTTGTTTACATGTATGTGTGTTATATGTACATGCTTGCATGTTCAAGACACAGACTGGTCAGACGATGAAATGTGGCTCTACTTATCAAAATAGTTAGCATTAACAACTTTTTCTGTTGATATCTCACAGGGGCCTACAAGCAAAACATTAAACTAGACTATGTTAAGTAAAATTAAATGCCTATTTTAGTAGCACACAAAATGTATTCTGCATTTTTTCTATTAGATCGATTAACATAGTATGATGACTTCATTACAATTCAATGCAATTATATATATTTAAATGCAATATCATAAACAACAAATACTACTTTATTATGCAATTATCTTCTATAATCAGTTGGAGAACATTATTAAAAGGTGATTCCTGTTTTTGATGAACTCATGTATTTTTCTTTGGTAATTTATTTTCTACCTCTTCGCACTTGAAGCTTCTCTCCTGTGTCCCCTTCCTTTTCATCCTGGAGTCCTTTCTAGGGTATGTCTGATGATCATGGGTACTCGGATGCTCTGTTTATTTAGAAAACACTTAGATACCTCATTTTTCATTCTCAAACATGGAGCTCATTATTAACAGTATTTTTATTTAATACGTTGGAAATGTTATATTAGTTCCCTCTGGGCCTAGATGATTTATTATGCAATTAGCCAGCTCTCATCCTTACAAGGATTCCATATGTATGATGTCAGTTTCTCTTCCTATTTTCATGATTTCTTTTTGTTCAGTACCTTTCTACTTGAGTCTCATAAGTCTATTTTAGGATTTCTTTGATTTTGCTCATTTCTGAATTTATTAAAAAAAGACAATGTTCTTTAAAGAAAAAATGGTTTTCTCCAGTTTTTGAAAAATTTTTTTTGTTCTTTGTTCTTGCTCACTTTTTTAAAATTTTCAGTCTATTTTTCTATTCTATAATACACTTTAATAAGATAGTTTAGCTTTCCATCTATATAATTCAATATTGGTGCTTTCTGCATAGCAAATACATTTCCATTCTGAACATTCTACTTAAATGTTGTCTTCTGGAATGCTGTATGTCATCATCATCATCTTCACCACTGCCAGCACCACTATCATCACCATCATCATCACCATAGTATAGCTCTGTTATTATTATTATTATTACTAATAGTTATTGTTGTTGACTCTTTCTATTTTAGCATTAGCAACTTAAGTAAGCATAGAGGTTTATGAGATGAAAATCTTTATTGAGTAATTCTCTTTTTTTTAAATTATATACTCTGTATTTACATTTGAGATGTTATATCTTTACCTCATCCTGCTCCCATCCCCCCTTGCCCTTCAGTTGCCTTTACAAAGGTGCACTTTTCTGATCCCCCTCTTTAACCCTTCCATGATCTCAAGCTATATTACAATATAATTGTGATTTTAAAAAAATTGCTTGGTATTGGTACAGAGATAGGCAGGCAGGTGGATCAATGGAACAAAATTGAGGAGCCAGTAATGAACCCAAACCCCTATGGTCACTTGATCCTTGACAAAGGAGCTAAAAACAGTCAATGTATACAGTACAGAGTCTAAAACAAATGGCGTCGGTTCAACTGGCAGTCAGCATGCAAAAGAATGCAAATTGATACTTTCCTATCCCCATATACAAAGCTCAAGTCCACGTCAAGATCAAAAACCTCCACATAAAATCAGGTACACTGAATCTATTAGAAGACAAAGTAGGGAAGAGTTTAGAACACAGGCACAAGGGAAAGTTTCCTGAACAGAATAGCAATAGCTTGTGCTCTATGATCAAGAATTGACAAATGGGACCTCATAAAATTGCAAAGCTTCTATAAGACTAAGGACACTTGTTAAGAAGAAAAAAGGGCAGCCTACAGATTGGGAGAGGATCTTCACCAATTCTACATCTGATAGAGGATTATTATCCAATATATACAAAGAACTCAGAAAGCTAGATGATAGAGAATTAAATAATCCTATTAAAAATGAGACATAGAGCTGAACAAAGAATTCTGAGCTGGGGAATATTGAATGGCTGAGAAGCACCAAAAGAAATGCTCAACATTCCTAATCATTGGGGAAATGCAAATCAAAACAACCCTGAGATTCCACCTCAGAGAAGTCAGAATGGCTAAGATGAAAAGCTCAGAGAAAGAGGAACACTTCTCCACTGTTGGTGGGGTTGTAACTGGTACAACCACTCTGAAAATCATTCTGGCAATTACTCAGAAAATTGAACTTACTACTAGCTGAAAACCGAACCACTTCATGCCTGGGCATATACCCCAAAGATTCTCCAACATATAACAAAGAACACATGCTCCACCATGTTTATATCAGCCTTATTTATACTATCCAGAGGCTGGAAAGAACCCAGATGTCCATAAACAGATGAAAGGATACAGAAAATATGGTACATTTACACAATGGAGTACTACTGAACTATTAGAAACAATGGCTTCATGAAATACATTGGCAAGTGGATGGAACTAAATACTATCATCCTGAGTAAGGTAACCCAGGCACAAAAGAGCACACATGGCAGGCACTCACTGATAAGTGGATACTATCCCCAGAAGACTTAGAATACCTAAACCACAAGAAACAATTCACAGACATTATGAAACTCAAGAAAGGAAGGCCAAAATGAGGATGCCTCAGTTATTCTCAGAAAAGAGAACAAAGCTCTCATGGGAGGAAATGCAAAGTCAAGTAGAGGAGCAGGGATTGAAGAAAAGGTCACTCAGAAGCTGCCTAACCTGGGGATCCACCCCATATGCAGTCACCAAATTTAAGCACTATACTTGGTCCTAAAAAGGATTTACTGTCAGGAATCAGACAGAGATTCCCCCTCATGGACCATGCTAGATTCATATAGATACAGCTGAAAATGTTTGTAGCTAACCATCGGTCTGAACTCAGGGATCCCAATGAGGTTCCTAAAGAAAGAAGTTAAGGAGCAGAAAGGGGTTACAAACTCATGGGAAGATAACAACATTATCAACCAAACAAACCTTCCAAAACTTCCATGGAGTAAAACACCAACCTCTGTGTGCACTTTGAAAGACCCATTGATGCAGTTGTGTATGTAGCTGAAGACAGCAGTGTCTGGCATCAAAGTGAGTAGAGCTTTTTGTACCCGAGTGGGCACATTGTCCCAATGCTGGAGAGTAATTTCCTAGATCATATTAGCCAATGGATATATGTAAAGAGAATTGTGGTGATTATTAATTGATACAAAATGTCCCAGCCCACCATTAGTGGCACCATCTCTAGGCAATGGTTTTGAATTGTATAAGAAAGTAAGTACATGGGCTGGAGAGATGGCTCAGCAGTTAAGAGCACTGACTGCTCTTTCGGAGGTCCTGAGTTCAATTCCCAGGAACTACATGGTGGCTCACAACCATCTGTAATGACATATGAAGCCCTGTTCTGGTGTGTCCGAAGATAACTACAGTGTACTCATATATAATAAATTAATTAATTTTAAAAACAGAAATTAAGTATATTTAAGCCTGTGTGTGAGCCAGCAACCTCACTGTGCCATGTTTTCTGCTGTACTTTCTTGGCTGTGAGTTAGTCGTGTCAGATGGAATGCTGCATATAATAACAAACTGGCCTGTTTTTGAGTTCCTGCTTTGGATTCCTATCCTGGCGTCTTTCAGTAATAGTCTCTGAACTAAAAAGAGAAAGAGATAAAATAAAAGCTCTGCTCACTCAAGTTGCTTTTGGTCAGAGTGTTTTACCACAACCAGAGAACAGAAATTCGAATTGACTCTTGAGTTTTTTTCACTCATTGCTACTCCTCAACAATTACTGGGGAAAATCAAAAGACAACAATGATTGCAGGAGCCTGAGCAAACCCTCACCTATCAGTTCCAGACTCTGGCTTTCAACCCTTTATAGCCAGCCTTTTTCAAACTTCAGGAGTTTCCTTGGATTGTTTTTTTTTTTTTTTTTAAATTTAATTACAGTTCCAATATGTCACTTAGAACATACATGTTGTAAATTTGTTCATGTCACAGTACAAGGGATTGAACCTATGGGATCAGGTGTGCTAGACAAATGTTCTGGTTCTGTTACAGTCGCAGCCTGTTTTCATTAGCGCCCTCATGATTCCAAATATTTTCTTATAAGGAACAGAAAACAGAAACATTTCTGTTTCTTCATTTACTTACACACATCTCTTTCACACATGAAGGACTTGGATAGCATTTTGAAAAAAACTATTTCTAGGGTTAATTCAAAGCAGTGTTATTGGCAAGTAAAAGGAAGGGTCAACTGTAAATTCCCTGTGTAGGATCAAAATGCTTTGACAGCATCCAATAATGGCAGATCCTTTCTCGAGTTATGGATATCATAGTATTACCAAATATCACCATGATTATCTGTATTATTGACATGGCATTATGTCGTTGTAGCAGTAAATTAAATTCACATAATTGAAAGGATGAATCATAATTTCCATATGACATGATGACTTTTCTAGTTTCTTTTGCTTAAGCCTTTCATATTGGATACTGTGTGTGATACTAATTTTATATATTTTCATTCATTTGAAACTCATTAAAATAGCTCAATCACTAACAACTTAAAAAATCTTTGATCTTAGGAGCTGGTTCTATAGTTAAGAACCCATATTGTTTGTGCAGATAACTAGGGTGTGGATTCTAGCACCCGAACTGGGCAGCTCACAACCATTTGTAACTCCAGGAGATCCAACACACTCTTCTGACTTTGTGGGGAATATGTATTGTGGCATATGCACCCACAATCAGATGCACATACATAGGATAATCTTTACAGTATGACATTAGTGCCTGCATTTCACTTCTCACTGTAGTACTGTAACTCCATGCCATTCACATGCCATTCATATGAAGTAAGAGATAGAAAAAATTGGAAAGCAGAATGAGGGAAAGGATTGTGGTAAAACGTCAGTAAAATAATTCAGCTGCTTGTCCGACTCAGTTACATCCCTAATATGTGCTTATTAATGGAACTCTTAAATGTTTCTCAGTTTTTCTAATGCAATATACTGAAAAATAATAAATTTTAAAACCTTAGAACCTGAACCACTTATTTAAAACCTGAGATTCAAATGAGCCCAAATATTTAAGAATAGGGCAAAAGAGATTAATCTTATCATTTTTCTAGTTCATAAGATGGCAAAACCATTCTGTCCTTCTTTGCTCATAGAAAATTAAATGAATTTCAGCTCTGTATCTTTTGCAAAGTTACTAAGAACAAGGTGAAGTAATAGGTATCAGCAATCATCTCTCCCTCTCTGCACCTCCCTCTCTCTTCTTCACTCCTCTCTCTCCCCCCTCACTTTCTCACTTATACTCACATGCACACACACACACACACACACACACACACACACACACACACACACACATATATATATATATATATATATATACATATATATATATATATATATACACTCATACCCTCACACATCTGCAAAGTTTTCTTAAACTCATAGCTGTGTGTATTAATATTCAATTATGAATAGTGTAGTCTTTTCCTGCCCTGCTAAAGTATTTGATGCTGATGAATTCTTGCTGAAGGGCACTTATTGTCTTCATTTGTGAACCCCAAGAGTCCAAGAGAAGGTTCAAAACCCACAGTATCACAGAGCATTCTGTTTACTCTCAATGGATCTAAAGAACACCGAAATGTCTGAAGGAACATTGTAATGAGAAGAGGTTTCAACAGGGGTTGGAGAATCGGTGATGGTAGGTGTGTTCAGTATTCACAATCTACATTATACTTTAATAAAAATGTAGAAGAACCATTTCAGTTAAGAAAAGGGGTTGGAATAAAGTAATTTTTATGGAAAGCATGACTTGAGGCAATTTGCTACTAGGCAACTCTAGCCCAGACATCATACTTAATAAATTCATGACAGAAACATGATAAAGCATTTTAGTAAGAAAACAGATTAAGAATTTATACTCTTTTATTATTCACAATGTCTTACTACCTCTAAACACACACACACACACACACACACACACATACACACACACACACACACACACACACACACACACACACACACACACACACACACACTGTTCCTATGTTTGTGGTATGTATGGGCTCTTGACTTTGAGTGTAGATGTGAACCCAAAGTTTAACATCAGTGTCTTCCCCTATTACCTGCTATCTTTTGTGCTTTGTGTTTTTGAGACATTTCTAGAGATTGAAGCTAGCCATTTCAGCTAGACTGGCTGCTCACTGAACCTTTGACATCCCTGTTTTATCCTCACAAGTGCATATTAAAAACCAAAACCAAACCAAAGGCAACAAAAGAAAGAAAGAAAGAACTGTCCTTTACATGGGCACTGAGGACCCAAATTCAGGTTGTAGTACTGAGTCATTTGTCTTCCCAGCTCCTGACTCTTTCTGTTTATTTTATTATTCAATATATTTGTGCTTGAATGTAACAAAGCCATTTAGGAGAAAAATATAAATAAACTATATTAAACATTAAGCCAATTTGAAAAATCATTAGAGCAGCACAAACGGAACTTGAAAAAAAATTGACATGGGTATGCAAGTCACAATATTTTCATATCCTTTCAACTAGAGCTTTGGTCATTAGTCAACTCTTGCCAGTAGAAAAATACTGGCACATTTTGCTTCAAAGTCCATGCCTGATTTACCTAACCTACTGATAAAACTCAGTGGGCATTAAAAAAATGGATTATGAAGAAATGATACAATAGAGTATATTGCCTATAATCTAAGTCAATAAAGATTATGTTTGCACATGATTATTGAAGAGTGGGGATCTATGTAAAATATTCCACATTGATTACTGGGTACAGATTTACTAATCTTAAAAACAGAATACCTCACTACAGAATTGCAGAAATAGATCAGATGGTAAAGTGAGTGACATTTTTTTAAAACCCGTGTTTCAAAAATTAAAACTAGGCGTATTAGTGTGTGATTATAACTTCAATATTAAGAAGACTGAGATGGAGCATGTCTGTGGTGCTATATTCATATGTGTAAACAGATGGTGTACACAGCCTATTTCAATTTCTAACTAATAGCAGATCCTGCTTTTAAAAGAAAGGTGGAAAATAAGGTTGATTTGTCTTCACTTGCATTTTTTTACACATGCATCTATTACACACACACACACAAACACATCATCATCATCATCATATAAAATTACTTAGCTATATCATGGAATTGTCTGCATTGGCTTGTTTTAGAAAATATGATAGTATCTGTAGAATTCAGGTGCCAAAAAGAAACAAACAGAAAGAGACCATTATGTTTGTAAAACTCTGGTATCACAAAGATACAAGTTCTTTCTGTCCGTGGTAACTGAGTAAGGAAGGAACTGGAGGGAGTAAAGAAGCAAAGCAACATCTGAGCATCACATCTCCAGATAAACAGACTTATGTCTGTAGGAATCAAACCCTGACCTTGTCCAAAGCTACAGACTGAAAACTTGTCTGTTTCCTTCTTGCCTGTTTCTTTTCACAAGCCAAACTCTTAAGAATAGTAATAAAAGCCCGCATTTGACATCAAACCATGCTAGTATGTTGGTAGTCTATCTAGCTTCTATTCAATTTCCTTTTTCTTTTAAAAAATGTTTTATATTCACTCATTGTTTGTTGATTGATTATTTGTGTGTGTGTGTGTGTGTGTGTGTGTGTGTGTGTGTGTGTGTGTGCTCATATCTGCCATAGCTAAGCAGAGTTTCACAGTTGGTAGCTTCTAGAAATGCAAATTCTGTTTTCTTCGCTGATGTGGTCCTATGTAGGTCAGCAATGCTCTGTGCATAGTAGCACTAATTAGATTTAACAGAGTATAAATAATAATAATAATAATAATAATAATAATAATAATAATTATGAAACTCTATATTTTTTCAAAAGTATTACTGCTTTGCAGTTTAGAGTACAGAGAGGTACTCTGTGGAAGTACCCTGACCTAATTTCTGATTAATCTTCTATGTTATATTGACAGGAACTTGTATATAGATTTATTGCCAGCTTCTTCCAAAAAAACTTGAGCCACTCTTATCCCAGAGGCCAACAAGGACCTCTACCACCTGTGTTAATTTAATCTTGTCCTGGTTCTTTTCATCCATTTCTCTATGAGCCTCAAGCCATGCAAATGCCTAGGTTCCATTTCCTGGAACTTCTGACATTTCGGTTTGTGTTCAATGATTTCTTGCTGTGATCTTTAGTATCTGACATGTTGGAACACCATCATTATCCTGTTTCTAACTCTAGTTATAATGTCTCTGACAAAGTGAATCATTACAGTGAAGCTTCTTAATAGAGACATTACTGTGGCAATAAAAGATGTAAATTGCAATTTCAAACAATCTACTAGAGCAATGACGGAAACAGTGATCAGTCCTTTGATAAACTGCAAGGAGATTTCTATATAGTGTGGCCAGATCTGTCACTTATGCAAGGAAGAATAGAAACTTAATAGTTAATTCTTGTGTTTTGAAAAGTTCTCTCTCTCTCTCTCTCTCTCTCTCTCTCTCTCTCTCTCTCTCTCTCTCTCTCTCTCTCTCTCTCTCCCCCTGTGGGGGGTGTGGGTGTGGGAGTGTGTGTGTGTGCCCACTGAAGCCAAAAGGGGTCATCAGATCCTCTACAGCTACAGTGTGAACCACACAAATAGGGACTAAGAACCAAAGTCTTTTCCTCTAAAAGAGCATTAAACAGTCTTAACCTCTATTGTTCTCTCCATCATGAAATGCGAAGACCTAAATAATGAAGAGTATTAGAAGAGGAACTTAGGCAAATGTAGGAACTAAGTGGCTCAGTGGCCTGGATCTGGAATTCCAGCCCCAGGGATGTATAAATAAGAAGATCTATGGAGATGCTGGTTATCCACAGGGCTGCACTGGTGATCTCCAGGTCTCACAGGAGCTGCCAAAACAACAAGAGGCCACTTGGGGGAACCAAAACCCAAACACCTCAAATTGACCTCTGACCTATACACTACACACACACACACACACACACACACACACACAGAGAGAGAGAGAGAGAGAGAGAGAGAGAGAGGGTGCTTGTACATATACACAGAGAAATAATAAAACATGAATATATAATGAATATATAATGAATATATATATAATGAATATATAATAATAATATAACACATCAGCATGTTCTCATTTTTAATGCTGTCATTGACATAAAATATCTGACCGATTTTCAGCGACCTTCTTTCTGCACTCAAATACTAAGAGAAAGTCCTCTTATTGCTTGTAAGTATCCTTAACCCAAGTAACCCCTTGTCTGTACTTGCTTCTTCCACTTTAACTTGTGGACATTGTTAAGCTTGTCACAGGTCCTCCTGACATCTTAATACAGAGGTAACCTTAGATCTGACTCACTGTCAAGCCACTTGCCAAGAAAAACTTCTCTTTTTTCACTTTTATTGAATATTCTCTGTATTTACATTTCAAATGTTATCCCTTTCACCCATTCTTATCCCCCCTGCTCCTCACTTTGCTTCCATGAAGAAGCTCTACACTGGAAAAAAATGAGTCTTCACTGGATCAAAGGCCACTTCTCTCATTAATGAAACACAATACGGTTATCTGCCAAATATGCAACTAGAGCCATGGGTCGCTCTATGTGTACATATTGGTTGGTATTTAAGTCCCTGGGAGCTCTGGGAGATTTGATCTGTTGATATTGTTGTTCTTCTGATGGGGTTACAAACCGTTTCAGTTCCTTCAGTCCTTTCTCTAGCTCCCTCATTGGAGTTCCCGAGTTCAATCTGATGTTAGCTGCAAGCATCCTCATCTGTATTTGTATGGCTCTGGCAGAGTCTCTGAGGAGGCACCCATATTAAGCTCCTACAAGAAGGTAATTCTTGAAATCAGCAATAGTGCTTGGGTTTGGTGACTATATGTGGAGTGGATGGATCCCCAGGTATGGCAGTCTCTGAATGATCCTTTCTTATGCTCTGTCCTATTCTTGTTCTTATATTTCCTCCTGTAAGGCTTTTGTTCTCCTTTCTATGAAAGACTGAGCCATCCACATTCAGGCCTCATAAGGTTTCTTGAGTATTCTGAGATATTTGGGGCTAGTATCCACTTATCAGTGAGTGCATACCATGTGGGTTCTTTTGTGAATCACTCAAAATGATAATCTCTTGTTCCATCCATTTGACTAGGAAATTCATAAAGTCATTGTTTCTAATAGCTGAGTAGTATTCCATTGTATAAATGTACCACAATTTTTGTATCCATTCATCTACTGAAGGACATCTGGGTTCTTTCCAGCTTCTGGCTATTATAAATAATGCTGCTATGAGCATGGTGGAGCATGTGTCCTTGTTGTATGTTGGAGCATATTTGGGGTATATGCCCAGAAGTGGAATAACTGGTTCTTCTGGTAGTACTATGTCCAATTTTCTGATGAACCACCAGACTGATTGTCAGAGTGGTTGTACCAGCTTACAACCCCACCAAGAGTGGAGGAGTGTTCCACTTTCTCTGCATCCTCCCCAGCATCTGCTGTCATCTGAGTCTTTGTTCTTAGTCATTCTGACTGGTGTGAGGTGGCATCTCAGGGTTGTTTTTATTTGCATTTCCCTAATGACTGAATATTGAGCATTTCTTTAGGTACTTCTCGGCCATTTAGTATTCTTCACTTAAGAATTCTTCTTTATCTCTGTTCCACATTTTTAATAGGGTTATTTTATTCTCTGGGGTTTAACTTCTTATGTTCTTTGCATATATTGGATATTAGACCTCTCTCAGATGCATGATTGGTAAAGATTTTTTCCCAATCTGTTGGCTGCCATTTTGTCTTCTTGAGAGTGTCCTTAGCCTTATAGAAGCTTAGCAATCTCCTGAAGTCCCATTTATCAATTATTGATCTTAGAGCATAAGCCATTGTGGGACTGTAAAGGAAATTTTCCCCTGTGCCTATGTTTTCTAATCTCTTTCCCATTTTTCTCTTCTATTAATTTCAGTGTACCTTGTCTTATGTGGAGATCTTTAATCAACTTGGACTTGAGCTTTGTACAAGGAGAAAAGAATAGATCAATTTATATTCTTCCACATGCTGACTGCCAGTTGAACCAACACTTTTTGTTGAAGAGTCTGTCCTCTTTTCCATTGAATATCTTTAGCTCTTTTGTCAAAGATCAAGTCACCATAAGTGTGTGAGTTCATTTCTAGGTATTCAGTTCTGTTCCAGTTTCTACCTGCCTTTCTCTGCCTATCTCCATTATGATGTAGTTTTTATCCAGATTGATCTGTAATACAGCTTGAGGTTAGGAATGATGATTCCCCCCAGATCTTCTCTTATTGTTAAGTATAGTTTTCCCTATCCTAGATTTTATTATTCCAAATGAATTTAAAAACTGCTCTTTCTAACTCTGAGAAGAATTGAGCTGTAATTTTGGTGGGGACGGCATTGAATCTGTAGATTGTTTTTTGGCAAGATGGCCATTTTTACTGTATTAATCATGCCAATTCATGAGCATGCGAGATCTTTCCATCTTTTAAGATCTTCACTTTCTTTCTTCAGAGACTTAAAGTTAGTGTCTTAAAGATCTTTCACTTGCTTGGTTAGAGACAAACCAAGGTATTTTATATTCTTTGTGACTATTGTGAAGGGTGTCTGTTCTCTAGTTTCTTTCTCAGCCTTTTTGTCCTTGAGTAGAGGAAGCATGCTGATTTGTTTGAGTTAATTTTATATCCAGCCACTTTGCTGAAGTATTTTTTATCAGCTGTAGAAGTTCTCTGTTAAAATGTTTGGGGTCACTTAATTATACTATCATATTATTTGTAAATAGTGATATTTGTCTTCTAAATTTCCAATTTATATCCCGTTGATTTCCTTTTGTTTTCTAATTGTTCTGGCTAAGACTTCCAGTTCTATACTGAATAGGTAGTGGGAGCGTTGACATTTTTGTCTAGTCCCTGATTTTAGTGGGATTGGTTCAAGTTGCTCCCCATTTAGTTTTATTTTGGCTTCTGGTTTGCTGTATATTGCTTTTATTATGTTTATTTATGGGCCTTGAATTCCTGATCTTTCCAAGACTTTTAGCATGAAGCAGCATTGAATATTGTCAAATTCTTTCTCAGTATCTAATGATATTGTTATGTATTTTTTGTTTTGTTTTTTGAGTTTGCCAAACAAATTTCTATATACAAATCAGATCTTGCTCCCTCCTTGACTTTGGTTTTGCTATTCCTGATAATCTCTGCCATATTGAAGGTGTTGATAATGTATCTTTAATATGAAGTGGCTCTCCAAGTCCTTATTTCCATCTGCTCTTGAAGTCTTTAATTCTACTTGCATGTTTCTGGAGGTTTCCTTATAACCTAAAACCAGATTTCACTCAAGTGGAAAATAATAGATTACAGATCTTTAATCTGTTCTCTTCAAGTGAGTAATAGGTTTAGGCTTTTATTCTTAAAACCTCATCCACAGCTACTTTCCTCAGACCCTTCCTTAGGGTCATTATTACTTTTCCATAAATGAGCAAACTGCCAAAACCCAGGAAGAATAGTCTTCTGCAAAAATGAGTATTATTACAACTTTTAAAACATGCTATTATAAGTTAGCATCTAATTTTACTTGGAACAAAAAACTTCTTTTTGTAAACCACAACACTATAGATTTTCTGTACGATGAGGAGAAGCTAGCACTGGCTTGTGCTCTTTTGAGAGAGTTTAGTCAGTCAGTTTTACCCTGGCAGCTACAGCCTCATTTTAAGCACCTTGTCTCTGCAGGCTGTGGGGTTTCACATGCCAGCTCTGCAGTGGACCTCAGGGGTGCCTGCTGCTTATTTTACTCTGCCCAATATGGCATGAAAATCTGCCTAGTGGGATACCTTTTTACCTTGTAGATCCTTCAGAGACCTTGATGCTTCTCCTGTGGTGAATGATCTGTGTCAAGCCAAGTGACGCCAGAAGTCTAAGAGGCTTCACATATTCCTTAGGTGCCTTAAATATCTGAACCTTATTAATTGGTCCAGTAGACCATGTGCATTCTTGTTTTACTTGAGCTTATCCATTTGCCTCTCTTTAAAGGAACTTGCAGGAATATAGAAGTCAAGTATTTTATGACCCTCTAAAACTCTGGTAGGCTTAATTGTACAATAATGCTAAACACATACAGAAACTCTTTGTTGTTCTGGGAAGATGGCGTAATTAATAAATGTGAGGACCTGGGATTGATTTCCAGAACCTACATGAAAGGTCAGGCATGCTGATAATCCCAGCATGAGTAAAATGGGATACAGAGACAAGGAGGGATTCCTAGAATTTGCTAGCAAGCTAGCCTTGCCTACTTACTTATGTTCTAAGCCAGTGAGAAACCCTGATTCGAACAAAAGGTGTCAGGGGCCTGAGGAGTTGTGTTTAAGCCTCTATATAAATTTTCAAAGAAGTATGTACTTACAACACTATTTCTACATTTATTTTTCTCAGCAGGGAAGAAGTTAGGGAAGTGAGGCAGGAGTTCGAGGGAAGGGAGCACCCTTAGGTGGATAACGGGGGTGGAAATGGTATGGGTGTTTGCAGAGTAGAAACTGGAAAAGGGGATAATATTTGAAATGTAAGCAAATAAATAGCCAATTAAAATAATAAAATAAAATAAATTTAGAACTGTAAAAAAAAATCCTAAACTAAACATTCCTAAAGTCATCCTTGTCTTTAGTTATGTTTGCTGGTGGTGGGAGGTGGCCTGTGATGTCTAGAAAAGGGCTTTGTGTTGTTTCCAGCTATAGTTACAGGCTCTTGTGGATGTTGAAAGCAGTGCTCTGGAAAAGCATCCGTCACTCTTAGCTCAGCCATTGCTCTACAACCCCATCTCCCAGCCCTGCTTGGAAGGCTTGTCCAGTTGAGATTCAACAGAATTATATGAAAATTCTGAATTACAACCAATGTCAAACAGCTTTTCTTACTGTTAGAAGTAACTTTTCTCTCAGATTGTAGAGATAATAATACAAATGCTTTATACCAATGGCTTTCAAACTTTCTAATGTTGTCGCACATTAATATAGTCTTACATTGTTATGGTGACCTGAATCATATCATTATTCTGTTGCTACTTCATTACTCTAATTTTCTGATGGTTAAGAATAATAATAATAATTTAGGGGGCAGAAGAGATTGCTCAGTGGTTAGAGCACTGACTGCTCTTCCTAAGGTCCTGAGTTCAATTCCGAGCAATGACATGGTGACTCACAACCATTTTTAATGAGATCTGGTGCCTTCTCCTGGTGTGTCTGAAAACAGCTACAGTGTACTCATAAATAAAATAAATAAATCTTTTTTAAAGGAATAGTAATATAAACAAATGATATCTGTCCCCTGTCAAAAAGCCTTTTGACTTCCCAGAAGGCATGGGACTAACAGGATGAAAACCCCTGTTTTATAGAAACATAAATTTGTATAAGACCTCCAGCATTCTTTGAATAATCTGACAGGTCGTGTTGTATGTGTATGTGATCTATGTGCACATGTGTGCAGATGTAAGCATAAAGACTAGAGGACCTAAATTGTCCTTCAATGTAGCATTCCATCTTATCCCACCAGGATGGAGTCTTACTTTAAACATGATGTTAACGTGGCAGCCAGGGAGCTCATGCATAGCCTGATATCCTCATAAAGCTAGGATTATTAGGACACACAGTAGCACTAACCTTTTCTATAGGGGTTTGGGGATATGACCTTAGGTTCTCATGTTTTTACTGTGCACTTTTTCAATCACTGAGATGTTTCTAGTTCTAAAATGACTTTCTAATGTTCTGTTCACATTAAGGGTCTTTGAATCCTAGGTGACCACTGTGAGGCTCTAGATTCAGCATCTTGTGCCTCTGCACAGATATTTGGAACGTTTCCCAGTTTTGTGTGCAGAAAAGCTGGAGGGAGTACAGTGATAATTAACAAAGTGTCAGACTGGATAATGGTAGAAATTGTAAAGACACTAAAATGTTGTTACCCAGGCCCAGACGCACCTGTGAAAACAGGAAGTTAATTTGTGTGAAGAATATCACACGGGGAGGAAGAGACAAAGCATGTGAGATTTCCTTTTAAAAAAATTCATACTAGACAGAAACAAAAATCTTCACAAGAAAGAACGAAAGCCACAAAGAGCAAACAACACCCTCTGGGTGGTGAGATACTTCAAGGTGTGTGAGAAGGGACCTCCTGGACTCTCTTTGCCCCTCTGTGACCTTGAGACTAAGTCACCATCTTTGATACTAGAGTTTTCTAATTCCTAGGACAGAAGTTGAGGCATTGATCTCATAGCAGGGTTGTAAATAGCAATGGGGCTTTGTATACCGTCCATTTCATTATCTCTTTAAATAACAATAAACTTGCCAAGACTACAAAGGCAGCACAGGTGACCTTGGTGATTGGACACTAAGTTCCTTGTAGGCTAATTCCTCTGATTTTTTTAGCATATAATAAGTTAGGCTGAGGAAGAACTTGAATGTGATGAACAAGGAACACAGTCACATTCATTTACCCCCAGGGATTATTGGACATCATTGACCATCTCTGAGTGGTGGAGAATGTGAATGTGATATGAACTGCTTGATGACCAGCAGCTACTGATTGGAATGCAGTTATTATTGCCTGTTATCTTTAAAATGGATCTTTTATGAGTAAGCACAGAATGGTGGGATACTTGACTTCTACTGGTGCTCACTGGGACTTCTATGAAGACTGGACACAAGGGTAACTAAGGAAAAGAGCTGCCAACTCTCAGGGTTGTACTCTGGCCAGTGACTGGGTGCCCTTTGTTCTCTTTGTCTATGTGACTCAGGATAAACAAACTAAGTTATTTCCTAGAACAGTTCTCTGCCCACAGCAAAGAACAATGCAACAACAATAAACAACAAATCAATCCAACAAACCAAAAACAAACAAACAAACAGAAACTGTTTTCTGCAAGGCTCTTGAAATTCAATGAATTGGATAAAAAGAAAAATCAAAATTAAGCTTCCAAATTAAAAGCTACCCTGAAACCAGTACAAAGGAGAGACTGAGCAGGCCAGCCTAATTACATCCTTGTTGACATTTCCTAGTCCTAGAGTCCTCACACAAGGGATGATGTGAAGTCACCTGATTTGAATCAGTCAGTTTTTTAATTGTCCTGTCTCTCCTTTTTTCTGCTTCACAGAGAAGGTGACTGGAACTGAAAGATTTACTTTTTCATGGTTATTCATGGTTCCTACTTTCTAAAGATCTTCTCAGGCTTTGAAAGCAAGGCCTTGTCCCTTCCAATTGAATTTCTTATTATGTTTTTATAGAGAATGTAAAGTTCCAGAAGTGAAAATAAAGTCAATGTATGCCCTTCAATTGTAATTTTGTTCTTGAAAATAACACATAAATATCTCAACATCCCACAGAAGTTTGAAAGCACATGTACCAAATGTTACAGCTTGGGAGTTCCACGATACAAAACAGCCACAATTAGATTCTGTCTACAAAGACTACACCCAACCTGACTCCATGTTGGAGATCTCCTGTTATCTCTTCTAGTTTGGACATTCTTCAGTGGGGTTGGATTTTAGTCAGAGGGAGAAGAGGAGAAAGGTGGAGTTGCTGGGAAGTACTGGGTAATTGCCTTCAGACAAATGGAAAAATTCTGGAAGCATTTGCCATGGCAGAGTGGTCTGAAAGATGTTTAGTCTTTACCTCAGACAAAGCACGGTGTCTCCTTTCAAAGATTTCCTACATAAAGTGGAGGCAGGGTGTTGCAAAATGTGGAGAATGTAGTATAAGATCTGTGCTCTAAGAGCCAGGTAAGGGAACATGGCATATGCAATGTCTGGTATGTGACAGGGGCCGCTCCCTCTTAGAGTAGAAGAATGAAACTCGGTTTATGTTGTGACCCATGCTGTGTGACAGTAGCCAGGTTGCATTTGATCCCTGGGCTACAGGAGTCTGAGATGTTCATGTCTGGCTTGCAGCCCTTTCTGCTTAGAGCTTGGTAACCTTCAGGGCCTAGGACACAGAGGTAAGCCGAGGGCAAATCTGAGAATACTAATTCTTTACAAAGAATGAAAATGTGGAGGCAGATGATAAGATATGAAGAAAATGTCATACAGGGAAATGTCCTGACCCCAGGAGTCTCTGTCTTGGATTTGGAATGTGTCATTACCCTCATAGATATCATAATGACCCAGAAGGCTCTTTCAACCCTCAACCTGCAGAATTTGCTGGATTATTTGTCTCATGACCTTGTTTGTGTCAATGAAAATATTACAATTGGGATGATTGAGCCTTAAAGTCCACAGATTGAATGCACCCCTCCTTTTCCCATATCTCAAGGTACCACTGGAAGAGGAGAAATGAAGTAGAAAAAGACAGAAAGAGAAAAAGAGAAACCTAGCTGTCCTTCCTTCTATTTTTCTTAGGGAGCTTTATGTGGACATTATCTTGGACTAAGATGTACAAAGTAATTAACATAGGCATGTATCTTGCAAAGACCATGCAAACAACCTAGTTTGCTTAAAGTACTCAGACTATTTACTTTTGCTCTGGTCAAGTCAACAATTTTCCTCTCTTCCTCTTTGATAGGAATGCAACAAATAGCTATATTTTATGTCACACTATTTCTCAACCTTCAATGTATCCAACCATCATCAGGCATTTTCAATTACCTCTGTTGCAAGGTCTGTTCAATTGTTAACTGGCAAGCTCACAGTCCATCAGGAACACTGTAGTTACAGTAATTGTTTGGTATCAAATTTAATTAGTTACATATTTGTATTGTATCTGATTTAACCTGGGAATTCCCTTTAAAGAAAGTTTGCTTATGATGAATCTTTAAATACAAATGCTCAAGGGGGTAAACCGGCAACAAAACAAAACAAAGCAAAAAAACAAAAAAACAAAAAACAAAAAATGGGAACAAAGAAAATATTAATAATACATCTTTTATTTTCAGTAACACAATATACAGCTATAAAAGCATTGTGTATATTTCAGAATTCTAATAAGACTTTACAAATATAAATGCATATGTGTACATATATATTTGACACATATGCATGTGTGTGTCAAAATAATTACATATCTCACAAAAACATATAGAGAGGGCAACACAGAGTCTGTGTTTGTATATATGCATGTATGTTTCAAATAAAATATATGCCTAATAAATACATGTATATAGCAAGCAACACACAGTGAGAGGGTGTGCCTATGAGTAAGAAGAGGAGAGGACTGCGTGTGTCTGTGCAGCCCAAG
Source organism: Micromys minutus (assembly GCF_963924665.1). NCBI lineage: Eukaryota > Metazoa > Chordata > Mammalia > Rodentia > Muridae > Micromys > Micromys minutus. The sequence continues at coordinate 15,922,225 of NC_137975.1, read as the reverse complement.
CTGGACATCACTGGTCCAAGCAGGACATCACTGGTCCAAGCTGGACATCACTGGTCTAAGCTGGACATCACTGGTCCAAGCTAGACATCACTGGTCGCCCAGATTGGCAGTGAATTTGAAAAGGGGTTCTTCAGCGTCTACCTCAATAGGTTTAGACTTACGGGTGTAAGCCATCACAGCTGGCTCAACATTTTGTTGTTGTTGTTTTTTGTTTGAGATAGAGTCTCATATAGGCCAGACTGTGGTTATATTACACTGAAAGAATTTCTCAAGAATTAACAAAGTTAATTTCCAAAAGAATGAAAGTATACATTTTAGAACATTGTGTTGACTGTGTGCTAAACAGTTGAAAATGAACTTGAACTTGAGATTCTCCAGCCTCTCTTCCTCCAGTGCCCATTTTTGCATTCACAGGGATAGAATCCGAGGATTCCTGTATTCAAGTCAAGAACTGTACCAAATGAGCATCATTTTAGCCCCAATTTTTATCATAAAAAATGTTGGTTTTTAAGTATTAGCATGTAAAATGGCTATTTTCTATGTTTTTAATGAACTTTTGGATATGTGTTTGAAAATTTTATTAATTGGTGCATTCATACTCACAGTGATCATGGCAGTATACACAAGACCAACACTAACTCAAGCCAGACAAAACTCACAGCATCAAGGGAGGAAGGTGTTTACTCTTCCACTAGCTGAGGTGCTATTAGTATCTGATAGTTTCTGGGAGAAAAAGAAAAAAACTTTCATTAATTATGAAATTACTGCTGTGTCAACCACGTGACAAACAGGTATAACCAGAAAACTAGTTGGGCTATACTACAAACTAGACTAATGGGAAAACCAAAATAAATAAATAAATAAATAAATAAATAAATAAATAAATAAAAGATCTAAACGTTGAGTAGGAAAGATGGAAAGACAGAATAGCAATTATGAAAAAACTTGTTTGGAGAAGTATATTATTCCAGATTACATTGTATGAAATTATCACAGAATTTACAATATTATTTTTCCAAAGAATGAAAGTATACGCTTCAGAAGATTATGTTGACAAATTAAGAACTCTCCCATAATTGACATCCATATTCAAGTCACTTTTTCTGTTTATTCATCTCTGTAAAATAATCATTTTTTTCTTTTGGTTCTTCTAGGTTACTTTTAAAGCATCCAGACACTCACTGTCCCCAGACTTAAAGTATGTTCTCCTGGCATATGACGTCAAGCAGGTAAAGGAACTCTTGTTCTTCCACTGGATTCTTTCTCTGTGGACGCTGAAACAGCAGCTTACATTTAAACTTAGAAATGCTCAAGCTTGTTGAGTGTGGCATTGGTAAAGGCGTGGTTGATGTCAAGATAGTTAACTAGCAAGTAACTGTAACAATCTCTAAGGTGAGGCTGACAAATACCTGAGGTTTCGGCAAATGTGACAGAGGCATGCTTGTTTTCAGGATAAGTCCATTAGCATCCATTGGAATTTGGAGGTATACATAGGTCAAGAGACATTCCTACTAGACATTTTCTGCTCTGCATTGTATAAACAAAGAGAAAACTGTTGCAAAGTATGGGCAATATATGCTTTGGTATTATGTTTAAAGTTTTCAATGCATATTGTGTGTGTGTGTGTGTGTGTGTGTGTGTGTGTGTGTGTGTGTGTAGACATTGATGTGTTACATAATATGAGTGAAGTTCAGAGAACCACTTAGGGAGTGGATTCTTTCTCCCCACCATCTGCACCTGAGACTAAAGTAAAGAACTAAGTGCAAGAGTCTTAGTGGCAAGTGTCTTTATTCACTAAGCCATTTTGCCAAGCCAGAATTTGTTGTTGTTGTTAACGTTTTACTAATATTTGTATGGAATCTAAATTATCTACTAGTACAATGAGGCAAGCGGGGTCTTCACAAACTGAACTATTTTGCCAGTTTCTGATAATTTAAAAATATCTGTCTTGTGTGTATGTGTGTATATGTGTGTGTATGTGTGTGTGTATGTGTATGTGTGAAAATTTGAATGAACACCATTGTATATTTTTGTGTAAATGAAGGTATATTCATGCCAGGTATAATCTATAGAGTTCAGCAATAACCTGTGTGTTACTCCTCCACTTCCATTTTCTTTGAGACAAGATTTTTTGCATTTTCTCTTTTCTATATACCAGGCATATTGTCTGCGAGCTTCAATAGATTCTCCTGTCTTCTGTCCCTATTGCCCTTTAGAAGCAATGGAGTCACAGACTTTGCATTATGTGTCTGATTTTTGCTGGCATTGTGAGAATTTAAAGTCGGGTCTTCAGGTTTTCATGGCCAGTGCTTTTACGCACTGAGCTGGCTACCCAGTACTGTTGATGGCATTTGATGTCATCTACATATATCTGAAAGTAGAACAACAACCTAAGTTAACATTAAACAACCATAATCTTTTCTCAGTCACTGCTCTTTATTCTACTCCAGCTGTAGAGTACAATTAGAACATACATAAGGTAAGGAATATTTTGTACATAGATATAATTTGCAGAGTTAAGAAGCAAAGTGTTAACAGGCAATTCGGCACATTAGTTTCTACAGTGAATAAATGATGGGAGATTACTCAAGGAAGTTTTATGAGCTTTAGGACAGACAATAAAAATTTATGGAGTTAAGGCAGGAAGCCTCATATAACGCATCAAAAGCCTTTGGACACATGACATTTCACAGTTCAGAAGACTTGCTGTTTAAAGCAGTAGCCTTCTGGAGTGTACATCTGATATGTATCTTTAAAGTTTATATTTATACTGAAAATAAATTATTCTGAGAAAGATGATGCCATTATTATTATGGGCTTATCTCCCTGTTAAGTCTCTTTGTGTTTTTGGCTGACTGGTGCTTTCTTTGTGTTCCTTTCATTTGCAGATTTTTCTAGGGTACTTGTTAAAGTGAGAAAAATGTGGGGTTTTTTAATGTGAATATGTTAAAACATATTAAAATACACTACCATGTTACAAAATAATGCTATCTAAAAGAATTAAAATTTGGCCAGCTATATAAAAAATAACAAAATATTATTTTTGACTATGTTTGGAAATGTGGAGTGTGTGTGTGTGTGTGTGTGTGTGTGTGTGTGTGTGTGTGTGTGTGTGTGTGTTTGTGATGGTACCTGTGTGGTAGTCAGTCTTTGGAAGTTTCTTTACTTCTTCTACTATGTAGGTCTAAATACTGAATTCAGGCTTCTTGGCAAGTGCCTTTTTGTACAGAAACAGCTTGCTGACTTGCTGACTGAATGAACACTGGTATGTTAGCTTGTGTGACTGATCACTTCAAAACCTTTAGCATTAATAGAACCTACTTAGAACCCTGACTAACATGAGTCACCACATACCTATAAAAGTGGATCAATTAAAACAAAAGAAAATACAATCATATAGTGTTAGCTCCAAATGAAGCAAACACAAGAAAAAAAAATCTTTTCAATATTGTTATATCAGCTCAGTATTGTTTCTATGATTATGTAAGAGAATAAAGCTTATCTATGTAAGCTTGTGTCTCGATGGTGTTGTATAATAATTAAATTTCTGCTACCACCCAAACCAGAAGGTGCCCACCATGGTAATTTTTCCAGTGACACGAAACTTAGGTTCATATAGAGCTATTAAGTACATACTTACAGCAGAACTTGTTATTTATTTGCCTACTTGTTTATTTGTTTATCTTATTATTTTTTAAAAAAATGTGTGTATGTGTGTGTGTGTGTGTGTGTGTCTGTGTGTGTGTGTGTGTGTGTATAATGTAGCTGTTATCACACACAATGGAACAGGGTATTGGATCCCATTACAGATTGTTGTGAGCCACCAGGTGAACAAGTGTTAGCTGGGAATTGAACTCAGGACCTGTGGAAGAACAGTCAGTGCTCTTAAACACTGAACTACCTCTCCAGTCCCTACTTATGAATTTTTGACACCGGTCTCACTATGTAGCCCAAGAATGCCTTAAAATTCTCTACTTTTATTTTTAATTATTACCTGGGAGACTTGAATACAGTTCAGTTTGTTGATAGATCCTTCTGCTAGCATATATAAAACCTGGTATTTAATCAGCAGTTACCACATAAATAAAGTATGGTTTTGCATGCCTGTATTCCCAGTACTCAGGATGTAGAGGAAGAGGATACAGAGTTCAACATTCTTGGCAACGTAGAGAGTTCGAATCGAGCCATGGATACATGATGACATCTTGCTTATCAACTTAAATAACCCAATATTCATTCATTGGTAAACAGTTAAATGGTTATAGAACCATGCATATAACTCAGAAAAATAAAGGAAAGGGGCTTGATATATTCAAGACCATGGGAGACTCTCCAGAGTTACACATGAGTTTTAAAAGACAACCCCCAAATCTTATGAATATATGGTTCCATTTATAAAACATTCTGGAAATAAGAAAGTTGAAAGATAAAAAGGCAGAAAGAATCTTTTCAGGCATAATGAGAAATGTGTGAACAAATCTCTCTTCAATTTTTTTTTTTTTTTTTTTTTTTTTTTTTTTTTTGTTATTTCTGTGCTCTTGGAGGAGAGAAAAATGTTCTGGTTCCTGACTCTCTGTCAGTACCCTGGATTCTTTCACAAGAGTATTTAAATTCTGTGTTGGTTATTGTTTAGAATGACTTGAATTTTATGTTTTACTCATTTATTCACTTATATATGTTTGTGTGTGGAATATTATGTGCCATAGGATGTGTCTGCAGGTCAGAGGGCAAATTGCAGGAATCAGCTCTCTCTTTGTACCTCATTTGTCCCAGGGCTGGAGCTCAATCCCAGGTGTCAAGCACCTCGACCCACAGAGTCATCTCACCCATTATTACACAGTAGAAAAACTAGCAGAAGAAAAAATGTCTTTGCCATCCAAGCACCTTGTATAACTACATATGAATCTATCATTAACTAAAAATAAAAACATCTAGTTAGTGAAAAGATGCATTTGAAAGGTTCTTTCTATCACTTAAAATTAATAAAAAATCAGGTTCGATTTATTTCATCAACTATGCAAATTATATAAATTTGCACTTTTGGCTAATGTTAGTTCTCAGGAGTGGATGAGTACAATTTTTGCACTTGTTTACATATTAATTTTTATGCTAATCTTGTAGAATTTAAAGATTTGTGAATGAGACAGGTTAAAAATAGGAAAAAACAGATCACATACTATAAACACTGAGTTATCAGTTCATAAATATTTTTTCCTTACAATTTTATTAAAAAATCATATACATGTACAGATTATTAAAAGCATTTTAGTGTAAATCTATATGAATATACTTTTATCATTACTTGATATTTTTTAAAGATTTGGTAGTTCATGAATATCTTATTTCTCTTTGTATTGAACACTTATCTGTCTTGGGGAAATGTCCAATGGTTTGTTTCAAATGGTAACACTGAATATATCTGTGGATGTTTAAATAAGAATTCCCCAATAGGCTCATATATTTGATTACTTAATCATCATGGAGTTGAATTATATGAAATGATGAGCCAGATTAAGAGATGTGTCCTTGTTAGAGAAAGTGTTTCATTGGGAGTAGGCTTTGAGGTTTCAAAAGTGCATGCCAAGCAAATATTTCCCAATTCTTTGTTATTTCCTTTTGTGTTTCAATTTTCCATGTTCCTGATTTTACCCATGTCTTGTTGTATTTAGATTATCTCTGCTCTGACATATTTTATCCTTCAAAATTGCTGCACATTTTGCCAAATTAGATTTGCATATTGTTAGGCTCCAGGAAATAGCAACATAGTCAAAAACCAATCTCAGTCAAGTGTCGATTATTGATCAATACACACTCCAAGACTGATTAATTACTGACACAGACAGGAGCCAGGAGCCAAAATATAGACCCTGGAAAGTCCTCAAAACCAGTTTCTATATGGAAAAAACAACATATAGGTTATTTAGATAAAGCAGCTCAGTCTGACCTTTAAGCTGATAGAGTGGGTTAAGAGGCCAGGGGTTCTCCAAAGTCCATGAGGCTTTATGACAAAGTAAATCACATGCTGTTTTGTCACAGCAGATAACAATAGGTCATGAGGTACAAAATGAAGGATGAGGGACTTGTTATATTCTCTCCTAGGTATGGAGCTGGAAATTGCTAAGTGGGCAAAGGCATCTACCACCAAGTCTGATATTTTGAGTTCAGTTCTATGGATCCACATATTGAATAGTAAGAGCATATGTATTGTCATCTTACCTCTACACACAATTTTTGATGCTTTTGGATGCCCATACATACACACATGTGCAAACACATACACTAAATTAAGCAGATGAAAATGTAATTAGAATTACATATTATAGAATAACTTATACTTTGAATTTAGAAGGGAATGAATGTATATATTTAGATTATCCATGCATCAATATTTACAGGTATGTAAGGCATATCAAAGAACTTTTATTTGTTGTTTGTTTTTTAACTATAGCCTAAGGGATTCTGTAAAGTATACATGTCCATCATCTGGATTAAGAAAGCAAAGCTTTGCTGACCTTCATGGTAACCACTTGCATTGGAGATCACTGTATAAATTTCACTGCTTAGTTATTATGATTTTGTATTTGATATAAATATTCTCATGGAGTATATTCATAGGTTTATATTCTTTCTTCTCAAAAGTTTCTTATCCATAGTTCTGGGCAGTTCTATGATAAGATTATTCTTCTTAGTAGTATATTCTATATTACACTAAACACCGGTGATCCACTCCACTGCTGTGGAAGTAAGCACATGAGTAACAGGTGATGTCCATTAAAGGTTTAACTTTTCTCTTCCTTTTTACTGTATGTGACCAGGTATTTCTTTAACTGCTATCAAAAGACGTATATAGAAGACAAAGCAAACTGCTGAGCATTCAAATTGGACTATCCAAGTGGTATTCATCATCCTAAATCCCACAAAGCTCTAATAACAGATATTGGTTCTGTACCCTAAGGAGAAGGGAGGACCAGCAATGATTGTCACTTTACTCTGAGGCTTGGCTCAGGCATGGGGGTGGGTCCATCCTATTAGTTGCAGCTGCTCTGAGCTTTCTATCAGTAGAACATCAGTTAAAAAAAATCTAGGACTAATCAGTGAAAATATAAAAGCATTATCCCTAGAACTACATTTGTTATAAACTGAATTCTAATTGGTTACAATGTTGATGAAACGTTTACTGCATATACTGTAGGTTTAATCATTCCTGCATTCTATTTGTGCTTGAGTACATATAGATGTGACACTGTGTAAGCAGAAGGCAGATGATAGCTTGAGACAGTCAATATTCTGTTCATAATATGGGATTGTGGCTGTCAAACGTGGTAGAAAGCACTTTTACCTGCTAAACCATGTCATGGAGCCAGGCATACATTATTTTTGATATTCAAGTGGTACTTGTGATAGTTTTATATGCATAGTCATTATTCATCTCTATACTTTAAATTATTCCTAAAACTATAACTATCTAAATGGCATAAATATTTTAATGATATAAACTAAACGATATTATTATAATTTAGTGTGTGTGTGTGCCTATGTGCATACACATATATAGGTTGTATATGGGTCTTCTGCTTATAGCATATTGCTCTCTGTTTGATATGCACCATACTATGTAGAGTGTATTTGCTGCTATTCAGACTTGGCTGCATCCACACTACCCTGTAGGTCTTTAGACAAAGTCCTCTTTATGATAAATATCTATTTTAACTAAGAAGTAATTGCTGTAAAATGAATCAGGCACGCACTACTGCTTGAAAAAGTAACTCTTCTCTAGTGAATTATCTAATTAAATTCTGGGTCTTAATACTTCAGTGCTTCACAATTACTAAGACATCTTTAAGAAGTCTGTGGGAGTAAAGTCTGGCCATGGGATTGTCTAGGCCATTAAACTTCACACATTTGGGGTGTACTGCTATTTTGACTAATCCTGTTAATGATGAACTTACAGACAGACCTGGGGAGATGGCTCAGTGGATAATAGTATTTTCTGTATAAGTATTAAGACCTGATTTTAGAACCCCCTGGAACCCACTTGCAAAAGTAATTATCTCTAGGCTTTATTGGTAAGAGAGTAGGAGTGGAAACAGTTGGATGCTGTGGCTGCCAGCCTGGGTTCAGCTTTAAGAATGAGGTAGAGAATGATAAAGTAGGATGCCTGAAGTCCTCATATAGCTTTCACACACATGTGTGCCTACACAAACATACACAATAGCAAGATGAGGGAAATATCTGGATATATGGTACAGCTTTGTCACCCTCAGATCTTGCCATCTCTTTCCCGTTTCAGCTGCTGTTGCTAAGCTTACAGAAGCAAGTTGATAATGCAGAAACAACACTAGTATAACGTGTGTACATGTGTTCCTATGTCTAAGTGTGTAGCTACAAAAAGCATAGCAAAAAGTGAGAAGTGGAATATTTGAAGAAGAAGCCTGGCAGCTGATCTGCATTTGTGAACTATCTACTCACATATCCATCAGTTCATCCCAAATGGAACCATCTAATTTGAAATAAAATTTATCATTTACTTAAATATCTATTACATTTGCTTATTTATTTTATAAGTATATATATATATATATATATATATATATATATATGTATATATATATATGTAACTGATCATGCATGCTATTTTTCATGTGTGTAAAGCAAAGGATCACATGTATGTATCTGTTCTTTTCTTCTAATATATGGGTCTAGGGGCTTGAACTTGGTACTTCAGATTTGACAGCAATTGCCATTACCTACTAAACAATTTGGCCAGCCCAGTTCTGATTTTTATGCATTAGGGGTGTGTGAGGAGTCTGAAAATGATCTGCTTGCACGGGTTTGAATATGTTATAAAATTCAGGTGATTTGGTGTTGGTGTTGTTATGATAGCCATCAGCATATATATAAATATATGGATTGGATTCAGTTAACTAAATTCCTGCCTGTCTGTATGTATGTATATATGCCAATACACCACACATGTGCATATATATGTATATGTTTGTGTGTGTATATGTGAATTTTTGTATATGTGTGTGTATACAAGAAGATGAGTATGTTGAAACCAGAGGTCCATGTCCTCTGCCTTCCTCAACCACATTTCTGTTTTATTTATTGAGATAGCATCTCTGACTCAACTAGAACTCATTAGTTAAGGAAGACTATCTGGCCATCAAGGACTAAAGATTTGCTTGTCACCACTTTCCAAGTGCCAGGATTCGAGGTTTGTATACCACCAAACCCAGCATTTTACATAAAAGCCATGGATAGAAACTGAAGCCACTATGCTTGTTGAGAAAATTCCTTATTGACTGAGTCATTTCTTATGAGCACTGATCACAGACATTTTAGTAAATGAATATATCATAATTTGTTATGTAGAAGAAAAATATATTCATTGTTTCCTAAGTGTACACACATTATTCATCCATGATTCATCTTATCTTAGATCACTTTAACATTACAGAGGATACAATAAAATATTGCATTAGCAAAAGGCTCTCACTGTCAAATAGGACTGGCTGTGTGTTATTGACTTTATACCAAACTAATGACCAAAACCAGTAATTTATTTTGAGAATGAACGTTTTGGGTCTAGAATGCTTGAAGAGATTGGCTTTAAAGGGCCAGCATGATAGACTTTCTCTGAGTAATGACTGAGGTAGCAGATGTGGCCATTGTGTGCCTTGACTGAGCTAAAGGAAGGACATCTTCACTTCTTTCCTGACATAGTTGACAAGTGGAAATGGCTGCCAGCCCAGAGTCTCAGTGGTTTTCACGTGGAAGCCTCACGATTGGCAACTTTAATGTCCACATGGCAAGACATCTGCCTTGTCCCAGAGTGGTGATTTGGCAAAGCCAGGTGACATCTGTAATGCCTTAAAAAAATCTACCCTTAACCCTCATTAATTACTTCTTCCATTGTCCTCTGTCACACAGGAACATCTGTGCTTCCAGGTGGGAAGTTCTGCCATAAGCGAGGGAACTTGAGGGATGAGAGTCATGGGTGGTGCTTTTGGTCACTGGATGGCTCTTTTGGCCATCATCAATTTAGAGACTTTGCAGTTGAACTGTATATAGGTTCAGTATAGTAAGCAATGAGATCACCTTGCAGACATGATATTTGAAAATGCTTGTGTCTCTCAATCTGGCTAGCAAATTTTGAAACAATGAACTCAAGAATTGAGAATTTCCCCAGAAATATCATATTGAAAGAGGAAAAAACCTTCCATCCAGAGGGAATACTTCTTCCCTACAAAGAGATTTAGGATTTGTCAGAATACCTTATAGGTTAATTCTGAAGCCCAGATAGTAACAAGTCAGTAACAAGTGTATGCGACCATACCTTGACAAGTTGAGCTTAAATGTGCATATCAGCCTTTCTTGAGTTAAACCACAGAGTCACTGTAGGACTCTGAAGATTGACACTGAGGGGGACACAGGATCTCTTTTATTTTGTCATTGTGGCATATTAAGATCTCCTTTTATGTTATCTCGTCCTCATTATTATCTGGCTGTTATAAATATTGTATTTTAAAATGTATATGTACATGTGTTTCTCCTTGTGGGTTTATGTGTGTGAGTGGTGATGTCTACATAAGCCAAAATTAGATCCCAAGGAGCTGGGTTACAGGAGGTGATAACCTGATGTGGGTATGAGGAAGAGGGTGAGGACTGAACTCAAGTCCTCTGACAGAACAGCATTCACTTTGAACTGCAGAGCCATCTGTCAGCACCATAATTGACTTCCTTTAATTAGCTTCTCAAGAAGAGGTGGTCAGTCTGTACTTCTTGGGGTATAGACTGTGCCTGCACGTGGGTAATTTATACCTCAAAGTTAGGTATAGATTACAATATAATATTGAAAAAAGGTAGCACAGAAACCAGCCCGCGGTCATAAAGAAAGAGCTTGTGTTGTATGTGTGACAACCATTGCTTATTCTACAGAAGCTGGTCCTATTTGTATAGTTTGTGTATGTGTGTGTATGTTTGTGTGTATATGTGGGAATATGTGTGTGTATGTGTGAGTGTGTGTTTGTGATTGTGTATGTGTGAGTCTCTGTGTGTGTATATGTGTGTATGAGAGAGAGAGACAGAGACAGAGAGAGACAGAGAGACAGAGAAACAAAGAGACAGGATAGAGAGCCTGAGACAAAGTCAGAGTTTAAATTAAAAAAATCACAGAATTGAAGATAAGATGATTTAGTAAAACATAGAATTACTATCATGTATAATTGAGAAAGTATAGTTCAGTCCAAACTAGTAATGAATGGCTCTGGTTCTGAAGTTCTAGGCTAATGGTCAGCCAGATTGTCTTTTTTAGGTAAGTGCTTGATATTGAGATATGATGCTACAGAGAAGGAAGCAGATAGCATATTTCAGTTTGACAGGAGCTCTGGGGATAGCTCAAGCACACATGGCAGAACGGTGGACAGGACTAAAAGTTTCTTTGATTTGTTTCCTCCCATAGGGAGCCGATTCTCAGTTGAAGAATGTCAGGTGATGGTAGCTATCCCTGTGGGTTGCAGTTACAGTCAGACAAACATCTAGAGAAGCTAGTTGCTTCAGTTCTGGATACCAAAGTATTATAGTTACACCTGTTGTTAGAATTCAACCAAAATAGCAATGTCATATGTTAATATATTCCAAAAGTTTTCACCCGATAGTCACAGTTACATTAGATCAGACCTCAAGGTGGGAAAGCAATGGCTATTAATGAGGCTAAATAAAGTCTAAGCTAAAATCTGGTACAGGAGCTGCAGCATGTCAGCTGCTACACAAACCCTGACATTCCCATCAACTAATGAACATTTCAGAAGGTTCAGTCAAAGATGTGGATCTCTCCAAAACATCTGTTCACAGACTCTTCAGTCTCAGCCTGCCACAAAATCAAAATAAGTACTTTTTAATTGGAGAAATAAAGCCTTTTCACATCAAAGTTTTACACATAGAGGTTGCAGACCTGCAGATATTTCAACCTTCTGATGCCTTGAAACAAAGAACTGGACCAGAGACATAAAGACAGAGATGGAGAGAGAGACTAAGCCTTCTTTAGTAGGTGTGTAGATGGGAGCGTTGTTTGCACATACTCATTTTTGTTACATATAGCCACAGTGGAAAACAATTTCAAATCCTTTTCCTATGGGGCATTTTTTCTTATTTAGATATTTATCCTTCTCCTGATCTACTACCACAAAAGGGCAGCAGGAAGCCAGAATCAGACCTGCATAACAAATGTGTCTGTAAGGATGCCACAGAATTCAGTGTGGAGGTGGCATGCTTACTTTGTTATTTTTAATGCAGAAGGATATTTGCCCATATTAAGTGCTGGACAAGGATATCTTGAGATGACTGTTGTCAAGGTTAAATCCCAGTACCTTCCATTAATCCCCCACAGGTAACAGCCTACCTTCTGACATCCATCATACTAATACATACTCAGGGAAAAAGCTATGTTTTTGCAACTAATATGTCAGATTTGAAATCCTACAGATCATAGAATTGCTGTCACGGTGCTAAACCAGAAGGGACAGACTGTTCTATTTAGTAGTGACCATTCTGAAGAGCATCAAGTACGAAATAACTTGTCATAAAAGAGAGACAATAATTCTTAGTGTAAATGAAAAACCCCAAGTAAGACTTCAAACAGTGCAGAATAAGGGAGCATCATACAACCTAGAGTCACATTCTGATTATGCCAAGATAGCAAGGGTTTGGATTTCTAATTGGAGTCATCACTAATTAACTTTGCATTGCTTTGGTGCTCCTTTTTCAAAAAGAAAACAGTTAAAGATTGTGCAAGGGAAAAAGCTAGCTCTCAGGAAGTCGTGTAACCTGCAGGGCATCTTCATTAGCCAAATGGAAAAAAGACCCTAATGTTTCTGAGGAAAGATAGGTGAGGAATATAATTAAAGTCAAAAGGCCAATGTATTTTTGAAAGCCCTCAACCATAAAATAACCAAGGTCTATTATAAAAGAAATTTACTCTGGGACTGGGGAGGTGCAGTGGGCAGAAGCATAGGGGTCAGCTTTTGAATCTCCATTGAGCACATAAACAAGTAAATGTGCCTTTGAGTCTCCTGACAAGAATGAGGAAAGACAACAGGAAGATACCTGGGGTGAATTTGCTGTCAGAATAACATAAGCTTCCATGAGAGACCTTTTGCCAGGTAATAGAGCAGAGAATGGCAGGGAAAGAGCCAAAGTTCTTCGATGGCTTCTGCTTGCAGGCACAAAATCAGGCACATGCTAGTCCCACAGAAGAGAAAGAGACAGGAAGAAATAGAGAACAGAGGAGAGGAGATATTTTAGGGGAGAGGAGAGATGAGGAACAGGTGTTTTGGTTTCAGATGGCTAATTTGTAAAGAGCACTTACTGCTCTTTCAGAAGTCCCAGGATTGGCCCCCAGCAACCAGACAAGAAAGGTCAGGTAGCTCACAGCCACCTGGATCTGGAGATCCAGGGACTCTTATGTTCTCTTTAGGGCCTCTGTAGGCAACTTCACATACAATGCACACTCTCACACCAGCACACGATTACACAGGTGTACACTCATATAGGTATGCATATAAAAATAAAACACACCTTTTTAAAAACTCAAATTTTATTTGTAACACCAAAGATATTTTTGTTCTATTAGGAATTTTTTTATGGTACAGAAAGTATCAAGTATAGATACTAAGCAAGTATCTATTGAACTGTTTGGTTCTATTTTTTTAGATAATGCTTGAGTGTGTGATACCTTTATATTAATGTGATGTGTATAAAAACTTGAATGTTTTGTTTGTCACATGAGTATATAAATAACTGTCCTGGATGTAGATCAGTGGTCAAGAACTGGATTAAATATTCAGCACATGGGAAAAACCCTATGGAATAAGAAAAGAATTAAAAGGAGTGGCTTAAATGGAGCCTTAATTTTCAAGGAAGCTTTCTGTACATTAGAGATAATTTTTCACTCTCAGAATATGATAATGACATCTGTGGTCTTATTAACTTCATAGAGATCCATGGAAAATAATTCACATGTAAATCACTCCTTACACTGGTTCATTCATCTATAATTTTAAATTAGAGAATAATGTCTGATAAAAACAGCCTACCTCTTTTCATTTTTGTATAAAAATTTTGTTCACTATATTCAAAAATTAAAAGAAATCATTATTCTTTTTTGACATGGTGGTCTAGCTTTATCATAATCCATTTTTCTTATAGAATTAAAGGGGGAGATATGAAGTTTTCTTCTGAAAACTTAAGTTCAGGCAGAAACCTTTGTTAGTAATTTACATTATTGAATTTTTCATATTTAATAAATCAACAAACACAAAGTAACAGGATAGATGATTCTTTCTCTTCCCTCATAATTTTTGGATGAAACAAGTTTGACATTGATTAATGTAATGTCAAGGTGAGGCCTCTTGTAACAGGTACTGTGACAGGGAGAGTTTTCTAAATGATATTGTAGATGAGGAAAATTAGAAATTTATAATCTGACTTTCACATTCTGGTAGAGAAAAGGAAAATTTAGGTATAAAATGACATGAAATCTGTGTGTTCCCAAAAGACAGTGCCCACAATGATGCTACAGTATGTATGGAAAGCATGTATGAGTTCACATGTTATAACACACGAGGAACTCAACAGTCCCCCCCCCCCCGCATTATAAATACCACTGTGACCATCATCACATTTGATTTCTGAGAGATGACCGGATCAAAAGACTGAGGCATTACTTTATATATATTTCTAAGAAGGTTGCCAGAGTAATACTTCTTCCTGGCATTTGTTTATAGATGTGTGACTTTTATTTTTATTTATTTACTTAATGAGAAAAGAGAAGGAGAAGCTTCTCATTGTGATTGTGCATAGCTGCTGCATGGATGGCAACTGAGGAAACGTGCCTGCTGTATGTTTGATTTTTAAAAATTAATCATTTGAAGGTTCCCTATTCCCTCAATCTCTAGAGCATGAGACTTAAAATAACCCTTTGAACATTAAATTCTGGAAGGAAAAAGCCAATAAAGAAGGCAAATGTTTCTTCAAAAGAATCAAAACCATAGGTCATGTATTTGCTATGACATTAAAACGTTTTCACATATAAAACATTGTGTGTACTAGTTATACATTTTTCCAGCAACTGTTCATACAATTGCCGTAGCCTAGCAGTGTTCTATGTGCCACAGATAAGAACAGAGCAAAGCAGATTTCTCAACTGGCTGTGTGTGAGGATTGAAACTGAATGAAGAATCAATTATATAATCACAATATGGCAGGTGTAAGAACAAGGCTTACTTTTTATTTTGATTTTATTTACTTCTTCCTTCAACTATGGATTCATATGAGCCTGTAGAGCAGGAGATTCCTGCTGTGACTACAGCACCCGTGTTCTCTGCCTCAGGAGCACCATTTCTGATAGAGTATCAAGAAGAGAGTGCATGGGCAACCCAGTAAAATGTGAAAATGCAGCTAATCCCAACAGTTAAGAGAACTTCTTCAAAAGGAGCTGAGTTCAGTGCTCAGCACTTGCATGTGTAGGTTTGATCACAACCAAATGTCACTCAAATTCTTCAAGGTTCAGTGTCCTCCTCTGGTCTCAAAAGGCCCCTGTACTTACACGAACGCACACAATACTTGGAATTAAGCATACACTAGATATTTTTTAAATCTAAGGGCAGTTTGTATTGTATTGAATTTTGGTTTTTTAGTTAAGTTTGCGGGTACTTTAGGTAACATATTTTTTGCAATAAATATTCACCAGTGGGGAGTACTAGCATTGTGTGCGTATGTGTGTGTGTGTGTGTGTGTGTGTGTGTGTGTGTGTGTGTGCTTGTGTACATATGGACATCTTCAAAAAACTTGAGAAAGTTGGTTCTTTCTGCTTTGCTGAGCATGGGTATCAAACTCAAGTGACAAGGGTCTTTGATTGCAAAGCTATCTCCCCAGCTCACTATCAGTTGAGATATTTATCAGGTAGGATGCAGATACATGCAAAGCAGGATGCAGAATGTCACAGATCTGCAGGGATGGTTATAGACTCATAACCTAGAGGACTCAGAATGAAAGCCTCCATCTTAGGCACTGAGAAGACATTACTGGATCTACATAGCGGGATTTCTAAGGTGGGCCCCTTTTACTAGCAACACTTTGGAACGGCAAGGATGCTGTGTAGTTGAGGCAGTGCATGAGTCAGAGGTCACACAGAAATGAAGACATTCCAGGCGCTAATCAGGACTTGATGACTATTGTTGACCCACATCACAAGTGACTGACGGCAAGACCGGAGTGACCCAACCAACATTTATCCATGATGTTATTCCTTCTTTCTCGAAATAGAAAGAATTTCTTTCTTTCCTGGATCTGTAGCTAAAAGGAAGCTACTCTCTTTCAAATTAACTTCAAATATGACTGAAAGAACTTATATTCAACATGTAAAATATTGTGTTGGTATACATCAACATTTAGGAAACACAGGCATGAAAAGCAGAGCAGAGATGTCCTATTACTGTTCATCATGGGTGACTGCTCCTGACTCTAGAGTACACTCTGGAGCACAAAAGGCATAAAATTTTCTGGGGAATTAAGGTTATCTCCTATGACTCACAGGATATTTCATCAAGGTGGGGTCCTCCAGCCCCAAGCATCATAACCAACCCTGGAATGCAGATTAAGTCTTACTTAGCAGATGGCATCTCTGGTTCTGTGAGGTCATGTCAGATGGCAAACACTAAGTGGGTCTGCCAGAAAATTCCAGTCCATTTGGGAAATTATATGACTCAAGCCAAGTCTGAGTCTTTTACTCTGTCAAAGAATAAAAGGGGAGGAAGTCGTTTTGACAGGTCTCAAAAGCATCTTCGTAAATGAACCAAGCAGAAGAAGCCACTCTTGCTGATGTTAATGGAAAGGCTATGTTGAACTTGAGCAGGAGGCCAGTAATCATCTTTGGACATTAATACCTATGCAAAAACAATAAAGGCTAGTGTGAAATCAGACAAAATACATAGAAATTTATTCTTTTCAGCAAAAAAAGAAAGAATCTTGTGCCATTAAAAATCTGATTGTGTGCGTGTGTGTGCTTTTGTGTGTGTGTATGTATGTTCATATGTGTTGGGTAGATATGTGTACATATGTGCACACATGCATGGAGTTAGAGGTTTACTCCAGGGGCCAGTCATCAGATCCTTCTTACTTTCTTCTTGAGATTTTTTTTCTTATTGATCTAGAATTTGCTAAGTAAACTAAGGCTGCCTGTTATTGAGTATTTGTAATCCTAATCACCAGTTCCTATTGCTGATGCATGTGCAACCACACCAGCCTTTTGTTACAGGGACTTGAGGCCTTGAACTCAGGACCATGTAGTAACACATCAGTCTCTTAGCTCACCACAGCACGAAAATTTGTTTCAAAAATCGCTGTGTGTTTTACCTTCCCTTGACACCCTACCATGTGTGTTTTACCTTCCCTTGACACCCTACCATGTACAAGATGCCGCCTGGATCGCCTGTACACAATATTTCTTTTGTATGCTGAGGTACACATGGACATGCACACACTGCGGTAAATAAACCTGGGCAATGTTTCTGAGGAGCAGCACCTTCCATTACTTTTCTTTCTAGGTAAATACAGCAAGGGACTAGGAGGTATCTGGCCTCTCAAAGAATACTTGAGAAAGGTCAGTTTTCTGATTTCTATGAAGCTATAGAAGCTAAGATAATATGAGAGGGAGAGCGAGGGAGAGAGAGAGACAGAGGGACAGAGACAAAGAGACACACACACAGAGAAAGAGAATGTTGAGGACACATGTATATTTGTAGGTACAGGTCCCTACAGAATCAAGAAAAGGCTATCAGATCCCCTGGTGGTAGAGGCACAGGCAGTTTCTGTAGGCTGCTAGATATAGGTCGTGGGAACTAGTCTACAGACTTCTGGATGAACAGCAAATACTCCTAAAGACAAAACCATCTTTCCAGACCCATGTTACATTACCATTACATAGATGTTCAGCTAATTTTCAAAAGGAACAAACAAAATGCAGAGATGAAGAAACAAAAGGTTTATTCCTACTGAGAAGGTAAGAAAAACAAAGTCCATGAAGACACACTACTAGGCCCTGCCTCCAACTCTCTCATTCTCCTTTACTCGCTGCAGCCCCCTTCTCTCTCTCTCCCTCCCTCCCTCTCTCTTTCTCTTTGTAAGTGTGTGTGCATACTTCTCCCCCCTCCCCCCTCTCTCTATCTCTCTCCCTCTCTCTCTGTCTGTGTGTGTGTGTGTGTGTGTTTGTGTGTGTGTGTATGTGTATGCATGCTCATGTGTGCATAGTACATTCCATGTAAAGAGGCCACAGAACAATGTACACATTTTCTCCTTCCCCCATTTGAGTCCTGGGAATTAAACTCACGTTATCAGGCTTCACTGGAAACACTAAACCCACCCAGTGTTCTCCATAATCCTTCCCAGACTCTCTTTTTTCTGAAAATATAAGAAACCGGGCATTGTGAAGTAAGTTCCACTACACTATGTAATGCTGTTTATAACACTGTGTTGTAACAGCATTAAAGATAAAGGTTATTCATGATGCCCATTTGTAGGACTTTAATCAACCACTAGGGAGCTGCCAATAGTGTCACCTTCTGGAATTCAAATGTTTGCTTTCCTGGATAGAGTTATCATTCCTTCTTTTTCCTATAAATCCCCACAGCAATCTTTTGCCTGTGTGTCTAAGATGAAGGATAGTCTGTTATGCATTCTGTAAGTTCTTAACTGTAAAGATCAGCTCCAAACTCTGTAATTTTTAAAATGAGATGGGATCTGGAAGCCTGACCTTAAGCAAGGTGACTTGCCTGAACTGTCACCTGTCAGGAAGCTCCTTAGTTCATTTTCCCTATAAAGAGACGGACTCCAGGTACCACTGAATATGGCTCAGTTTAGGCTCTGGATTGTGTAGTTAAAGCCAAATTCCTTTGTTCATAGTCAGACAAATTTTCACCACATATAACTCTTCTTAGGGCACTCGCATTAATGATGTTGTTAGGTATGCCCTGCTGAAGCATGCAACTCCACATGCACAGCTGTGTCAGTATATCCTTGTGGCTACTACAGATTGAAGAACCCATATTGTGGGTCTACCTGCAATCATGTTTTCTTTTTCTCTCCCTTTTATACCCTCTGAGTGACTAACAGATGAAAGAGACAATACATATCCCCTGAAAGTTTATCCAGTCTGTTCCCTATTTTCATTCTTTCTCCAGATATAAGAAGAAGGTTCCCTGAGACAGTTAGAAAGAACTGACAGCATTTTTATATTATTCCTCAGAGCCTGAGACCCCAGAAAATCAAATGTGAAATATAGACAGTAGCAAAATTTGACCTAGATAAAGTTTTTTAAATTTTCAACTAAACTATGTTTCCACCAAACTGTTCTTTTAAACATTCCATTTTAGGGCAAGAAGGGGACATTTTAGTTCTTCTAAAATGCTATTAAAAAAATCTATCTTGATCTCTTTTAAATGCTAATTGCTTTGCATTTTTCACACATTTTCTCATTTACTTCTAAATAATTAAATATCAAGAAATGTGCTAGGTACCAGGATTAAAAATAGTTGTGTACATTCTTGATTCCCGCTGGAAAATTGCAGATCGCAGAGGAGGAAATGTATATAATTCAATGACTAGAGTATATTAAAACGAGGTGAGTCTGTACACGCCACTCTAAGGACAAATAAACTGAGATGAAGATTAAGTAGAAAGTTATAATTTCAGCAAATAGGCAATCATGGGAGATAATTCTTTCAGGCACATATGGAATAGAGTCGTGAAAGGTCCCAGAATGGGTGCAGCAGAGAGGGACATGGTGGGGACCCTGAGTGCTGGGAATGAAGTACAAGAGAAAATTAGCTCACACTGAGATGGTCAGTGAAGAATGTCAGTGTAGCTGCATCAAGAATCAGCTAGGAGTTAGTTCTTACATTCTTATCTGTCAAGGTATTTTTAGATTAGTTAAAACTAGAATGTTTGATTTAGTTCTTGAGTATTTATGTTTGTGCTCAATTGTTAATACATATATATCTTCGTGGTGTGGGTGTATACACATATGCTTTTTATTTTCAAATTATGGTTGCCTTTATCAAGAGCACTCAATCTGATAAACCAAACCTGTAATAAATTATGGGCTCCAAAATATATTTTCTCTTTCAAATTCATTTTGAATTTTCTAGATTTTCTTTTTTTTTTTTTTTTTAGTTTCATCATGCTGTTTAATCTAGCATGTTGCCTGTTGCCTAGAAAGCCTTCTATTAGCCAGAGTACAAATACTTCTCTAGCGTGTCTCCTGGAGACTATTTCACCCACTGCTCTGTTTGGACACTAGCCTCCTGTCTCTCTTCAGCAATGGTGAGGCAGATTCCTTTTCCCCAGGGAAAAGAGATACATGGCTTGTTTCCCTTGCCAATAACTAATATGTTGGACAGCTGAGTGGCAAAGCTGTTCCATTGGCATCTTATATATGAACCACATCAAAAGATCCGGGATGTCTCTCTATTCGTGATTACACCAATTCTTCCCCAGTTAGCACCTCCAGTCACCATACACAGGTTTCCTGTGTCAAACGTGATGGAGGCAGTTATTTTGCCTTTGTCCAAGTCAATCTGAATGATGACGTTCACCTTGATGAGGGGATCAGGGTATCGAATTGTACGAGCTTCATGGGTCACCAGATGTGGGATTCCTTTTGTGCCCACAAAGATCTTCCTTACTTTGCACAGCTCGTACTTGGCCTCCTCAGGTGTAATACGATGAGCAGCAAAGCGACCCTTGGTGTCATAGATCAGATGGAAGTTCTCCAGTTTTGTCAATGCTGATGACATCCATAAACCCAGCAGGGTAGGTTATGTCGGTCCTGACTTTCCCATCAATCTTAATGAATCGTTGCGTGCAAATCTTTTTTACTTTATCTCCAGTCAGGGCATATTTAAGTCTGTTCCTTAGGAAAATGATCAGAGGCAGGCATTCCCTCAGCTTGTGAGGACCAGTTGATGGACGAGGAGCAAACTTGCCAGTCAACTTACCCAGCATCCAATGCTTTGGAAAAGCTATGCGCTTCAGATGTTTCTTGGGACCATGAGCCATGGGTGCACTGGGAACGGAAAGAGCTCTAGATTATTTTCTTCGTAACACATTTTATCATTTATACTTAGTCACGATACCTAAAACTTGTCCACACTAAAGTTTACTCCGTTCACATAGATAGCCAAATTCCTTATAAAAATCTATCTGTCTGGGCTATTGAGATGATTGGATGGCAAAAGCCATTGGCCAACAAACATAATGGTCCAGCATTTGACCCCTCAAATATACATCATGGAAGAAGAAAAATTACTTCCACAAAGATGTCCTCCAACTTACACATGAACACTCACATGCAAACAGTAAATAAATAGATGAATATTTATTTTATTTTATTTATATAGTGTGTCTGTGTGTTTGTGTCTGTGTGCAGAGAAAACAATCAGTAAGACCCTTACAATATCACATCGATAGGTACAGACATCTATCCACATTGTTTATTTGCCTATAGTAAAAAGTATAAATATTATCTGAGGATCTAAAAATCTTAATCCTCGGAAATGGCCATCAAAGATAAGTAATATAGGTAACACAAATACACCTTTCCCCTTGGGAAAGCTTGCTAGCTTTCTCCATTTTCTTTGCATAATTATAACTGTACCACAAACATAAACGTGTATGTTAATACAAACATTAATTATTGTGCACTTGTGATTAGAGTGCATATATGCTGAGCCTCTTGAGGAATGGATATGAACTTCTTAGGAGCCATGACCTGGCCACTGGGAAGGTTAAAATGAGCTATCATTTCCTTATGTTCCTTCCTACCACCATTTGTCACTGATACCAAATGTCACTCTGTGACCATTTTCATCCTACCATTGCTCTTTAGAAAATAACAAGACATGAATGATCACTTCCTATGAAATCCCCAGTGAAGCCATCCTTCATCCTTCATCATTGGAAATAATTGGATAGTGCTATTTTAAAGCCATCTGGCAACAACACATAAAGTAGTTTTCCATGGATACATTTGCAGAGTTATTGTACAGAAATCTTTTTTATTAAGACCTCAGGATCTTTAAAAATGTCTCTTTGTACATGAGAATATTTAAGGCTTCTGTGCTATAGCAGGAGCTTGTCTTTAAATGAACTACAATGCTATATCTCATTTGCTTATTTTAAATTCATTTTCTTGGTCTGTACCAGATAGATGGTTCTTAAAATACTCCATGAGTGATTATTAAAGCAGAAGTTTAGGAGATTTGACAATTTTTATATTTCTTTGCATATCTGGAAAACATTCACCAGCCAATCACCAAGGGAATTGGCATCTTAAGGTAGAATAAAATCCACTTCTTTTATGTTTAGTTGTTCAAATGCATTTTGCTTAATAACCCAATTAGACTTGAAAATAGTACTGCAGCAAATGTGTGTTTTTAACTTTTGCACAATAAAATCTTGATTAGCTAGATCAGATCCAATGAGAAATATCAATTAGCCAGAAGGAACAAAATTATAAGGCAACTGAAAAGTATCTGGAACTTAAAGAGCCGTACTAGAGGTTGTTGTAGAAAGTATGTTGAAAGTTATAAGCAAGAATCTAATCTAATCCCTTTGTCTTTTATAGTTTTATAATTGTTATTTGTGTATTTAAATCTTCAGGGATCATTGAAGCACATTGTTTTCTGTGTACTATTCTTCTGACAAACTAGAAAACCGGAATAAAGTTCCAGCTATTGTCAGCAACAAAAGCTGAACGTTGCTGACGAGCCCCCAGGTAACCCAAGCCCACCAGAAGCTGCTTTCCAGCTGACAGACTTCAAGTTCATAAATAGACAGATGCTTGTCTCAGAATAGAGCTAACAATGATAATTTTGAGTATGAAACAACAGAGGGAGAGATATTCAGGAACATTCCTCAAACTTAGGTGTAGAGATGTCAGAGTGGCTCAGCTGGTAAAAGGCTGGCAAGCCTAAGGAAGTGAGTTCATTATCTGAAACCCAATAATGATAGAACAAAAGAACTTCAGGCATACTGTGACATAAGCCTGCATGCATTCACACACACACACACACACACACACACCACAAAAATACACACAAACCCATAAAACACACATGTGTATGTGTGTACACACATGTATTTGCAAATACATATGCACTCACTAATAATAAATACACAAGAAAACAATTTTGAGAAAAGCCAGTGCTACTCTGAATAGCTTTGTGTGAAATCTTTCACCTCATCAATCTATTTTCCAAATATTTCTTATTGCAAATATTAAAATTTTAAAAAATTACACTACTTTTACTTATGTATAGATGTTGTGCTCATGTGAATAGAGTGCTATGCAGGCCTGAGGGTTAGCCTTGGATCTCCTAGAGTGTCCTGACATGGATGTGAGGATCCAGTACTCTGAGAGATACCCACTCTTCAATGCTGAGACTAATGACTCTATTGTTTTTCATTCTTATTGGATATTCCCTGTATTTACATTTTAAATGTTATCCCCTTTTCAGAAACTCCCATGCTCCCTCCCCCTTCCCTTGCTTCCATGAAGGTACTCCCTCCCCAACCACTCGCTCCTCCCTCAGCACTTTGGCATCCCCTACACTTATAGAACGTGCTCTCACCAGAGGCCTCTCCTCCCATTGATGCCAGACAATGCTATTCTCTGCTACATATGTAACTAATGACTTTTGAAAAATTTCAGTACATGCATTTTTTCCTAAATTTGCTCTTTAATGAAGCATCATGGAAGGAGGCAGCTAATTGAGCATCAGCATTGCTTGATGGATCTCCAGTTTAATTACAAAAATAATTTGTAGAAAACATGAATGCAAATGACAATAGAACTGTCCCACCTCAGTTATAGTTGTGGAATGCCTGGCTTATAAGGTAAGACACTATCTCAACATAAAATAACCCAAGTTGGAGACATTGCCTAGTGGTTAGGGGTACACACAACTATTTCAAGGACCTGAGTTTAGTTCCTAACACCCATGTGAGAAAGCTTACAATTGCCTATAAGTGTAGTCCAAAGTGTCTTACTTCCTTTTTTGGACTCCATGGGTACCTGCACTCATAAATAGACAGGTGCACCATATGTGTGTATGTGTATAAATTTAAATAAATTAAATAAAGCAGTGAAAAATATATAAGCTCTCCATGTTCCCCCAAAATCTTCCTTTGCACATTTTTCTGCTATTGTTAGAGTTTTAGTTCTATAACATCTGATAATTAAATAAGTTCAAAGGATTGGTAATACCGTAACTGTCAATAGACTCAAAAAATTTTTCCTCCCTAATTCTACGGCCAAAATTTCCCAAGATCCATTTTCGATCTCTTAGCTGTGTCTCTGGAAGCGATGTCCCTGCCTTTGCTGAATAATATGAAAGAACTCTGCTCTGCAGTTGTGCTCATGAGCTGTGAATCTTGTGAGATTTCTGCTGATGACAAATCATTACAAAATTCTTTTGTGCATGATTCTGTTTCTTGCTAAACACTGTACAAACAAGCAGTCCTGGATCCAGACCAAATAGCGAATCACTAGCCGTCCTTCTCATGCTGTTCTCCATGCATGTGACATGTGTCCTCTTCATGCTCCAGCTCTGCATGGCTGCTTCTTTACCCTTCCTTCTCGAATTCTCTTCTCGGCCGTCCTTCTAAGGGAACCATTTTCCATGCTTTGATCTTCTTTCATTCATGTAATAAGACCACGTCATAAATACTGATCTTAGGGAAGCAAAGCATTGATTTGCCTCTTAGCCACATCCTGAAAGTTGAAGTCCAAACTGAAATGCCAGTTATGACCTCTGTTGTCTATCAGAGTCTGCCAAGTGTGTCAGCCTCTTCTTATTACACAGATGCTCTACCCTTGCTAAAAAAAAAATAAGCCACTATTTGAGGTGAAGCAGAAAACTAATCCTTGATCTTTTGTAAGCTCTAAAGGGCTTCCAGGCTCTGGCCAGTCCACCTCAGTAACTGTGTCCAATTTGTATGTGCATCAACTAGAAAAGCTTTTTGAAGTTATTCTCTTCTCCCTTCCTATTCCTCCCCTCTCTCATGTCTTTTGTTCTTTTTTTCCCACACAATTTCCCCAAGTATGCTTTTCTTCTTCTGCCCATGCTATACCTGTCCCCAAGAACATGAGACTCTACTGCTTGATGTATAAAGGTCTAGTCCGCTCATGCAGCTTTGGTGAAATTAATTCTACCCAAATCGTTTGAACCATATAGACTGTTGTCTTTTTAAAGCTGGTTTTATTAGAGCTTACTAATTATGCATAGTTATAGTTTTTATCCTGGTATTTCCACACATGTATGTAATGTGTTTTTGTCCCTCTTGCCACCTTTACAACTTTCTTCTGTTCCTTCCAATGTCACCGATCCTCTTCTCCTACCTGAAATAATTCTAGTTAATCTACTTTTGTGACCTTCACTGAGCAGAAACTCTTTCCTTTTGTTGATCAATTAGATGGTGCTTATTAACAGGAAGAGGTAGAGTTATTTATTGGACCATGAGTGGTGGACAACTAATCCTGTCAGTGGTTAGAAAGTTAGAGAAGATGTGTGCAGGCTTTATCCATATTAGTCCAGGCAGGGGCAGAGTCTTATGAACCATTATTTGTTAGCAAATTTTAACAGTCTCTAAACTCTCAAGTAGAGGTGATTGTCATGAGCCTCTTTACCCTGTCAGTTCTTAACTGCTTCTAAATCCTCAGGTTTGGAAGAGTTCTCATGCACCTCCCTCCCCTCCGTGATGGATTGTTGAGGGGCTCAGGATGATGTAGATCTCAAGTTTTTAATCTCAGTTGATGAGATTCTCATAGTGCAATACCCTCATCATGTGCAAAGGACATCACCCCACAACACCCAACCCTTTCCTTCAGCGGCTGTATTCTTTCTTTTGTCTCTGCCTTGATGTAAGAGAGAGTTACTTAAAGAAAAATCTAAATATTATTAAAAATATAAGAGTTGCTAGTTAGGCTAAAATGAAGCTATTAGATAGCTAACAAATTCTCTTATGTAATTACAGAGTTTTCTCTGGATTCGAAATCCAGTGATGTAAACAGTGAAGCATGAGGAAGAGATGATGTGAATTCATTGCATCTTATGTGAATTTCAGTACAGAAGCCAAAGTTACTGACTTGCTTCTTCAGTCCAGTTTTGTTTATTCCTAAATCATTATGTTCTCTATTTTATTCACATCGTGGCTTTAATTTTTTTCAAAATGAACAGCTAAAATGAAGTAAATTAGACAAAGATTATTCAACAGTATGTTGATAGACATGTGCCTAGAGCAATATTGAGCTATGAATCTTCAGTGCAGATTCATGACCCCAGAATATCTCCAGTTTTCTAAGTATCTTTTTCATGTAAAAACTGACCTTCCTTCTCAGTGTTTGCATGAAATTCACAGTTGCCATCTGCTTAGGCTTTGACCTATTTTCTTTGTCAAGTTTTCAGTTGAAATGAGAATCAACTTTAAAGCATATTTAAAGGCATGTGGGAAAGCTCAATATGGGCTTGCAGCTGGTTCAGGCTTTCTGTTGAAATTCTGGTGGCCTGGTACAATTTGAGATCTATTTATGTACTTGTCATGAAAATGTAAAAACAATCAGAGAAAGCTGTGTGTTACATCATTTTGCCAGAGTGATATATATCAAAAGAGGCATTGTCTTGACATTTGGCTTAAAATATTTAATTCCAAAGTAGTAATCTAACCCATTCACCCTTGTGTTTGGCTTGACCTTTATAGTGCTGGCAAAAATACTGGCTTCAAAATTAAAACATAAAACCTCAGCTGTCAACATTTAAAAGATGTAAGATGTTATACAAAAACACATTTTTCTTTTTATTTAAACTTGAAAATCTGAGAACTCTGATATTGTAGGCACATTGAGGTGGGTTTTTCTCAAATTAAGTCATTAGAATCACCAAATGGAGAACATTCTTCTTTACAATTCTTATATATTTTTTATGTTATTCATTACTTGTAATATTCTATAAGTTTCTGTAGACTTTTCGATTGTAATAGTGACTTATGGTGATTTAGTCCTCTAAAACAAAAGATTTAGGGAAAATATGCAGTTCACATTAATTTCTAGATTAAGAACAAAACATTATGAAGAGTAGATCCAAGTTTGTAAATCCAAAATATGTTGATTAGAGACTTTTGTCAATGGCATATAAACCTTAATAATGGCCTGATGCTCAAAACATATAACTCCAGCTATTCACAAGGTAAAGACTAAAAGAGTATAAATTAAAGACTAACCAGGGCTATAGGATGAGGGTGGTGACAAGCTGAAAGCTTAAGAAAAAAATTGATCTCAAAAAGTGAGGGCTTAATCTGAAATGATGGCTTAGAGTTTGTGAGTCATGAGTATTAGCTACTCTATCAGAGGACCTAGTTTTAATCTCAAGACCCATAAGGTGGCTCACAACTGTCTCTAACTATAGTTATAGGAGTTCTTCTTCTGACATATACAGGCAGCAGAGATGCGAGTGGTATACATGCATGCTAATTCATACAAATAAAACATTAAGCATTTTTTCTCAATATGGGGATTCATGTGGAAGAAGAAAGATTTCAGTGAGAGAAAGGGTGAATAAGAAATAAAAAATAGAACATAACTTAAAAAATTATTACATGTATGTACAAAACTGAAAGAAATAAAGGGGCGAATAGGTGAGTAGAAAGTTAGAGGTAAATACATACATACAGGAGTAGAGGAAGTTGGCTAGGGATATAGCTTAGGCATTATATGCTTGCATCATTCTGGAGCTGAATGTTAACTGAACTGGAATCAATACATGTAACTTTTTCTCCTTTGCTTTCTGTCTTTGATGGCTTAAGTGTATGGAATCTACTCCAGACTGAGTTGAGTGAAATCATTAGCCAATGACTCTTACCATTTTCACACTGTACCTGTCTATTACAAAAAGGAAGATTCCCTATCTGTATGAAACTCTATCTCTGTGACACCAATGGATGCAAATTGCTGTTCCAGGAGGAATGATGCTCTGATTTATTTTAAATGCTCATCATTGATCTCTTTTGGATGTTAATATAAGATTTCTGGGGTTTTGAAATGTTGAGTATAGGTAGCTGTGTTGGTGACAGACTCTCATTCAAGCCTCTTGTTTATAGGCAATTTCAAACACTTTCACTGTAAATTTGATCTTGTCACTGAGGAAGTGTCTTCCCAGGACAACAGTTGTCTCACTCACACAGGTTTGTCTGTGTGATCAATATATTCTGATGGCTAAGACTGCTGAGCTCTGCATTCCATAGGCTGCATTTGTTTCCTGCATTTCACCTTGAAGGGTTGTTGACTCAGACACTTTCTGAACACATGAAAGAAGAGAGCAGCAGATTTTCCAAGGTAGTACAATTTATGAAAAAAAAATGAAATATGGGGGACACCTACCTTAAAAACAACTCTACTAATTTAAACAACATTGTGCAATATCTAAATTAAATATTCAACAGTGAATAATAGTACTAGTCCAGAAAATCCGTGAGTATGAGTCTATATGGGTGATGCTTAACAATAGATTAACTACAGTGATGTTTAGGACGACCAGTATCTTTCTCTGACTACACATTTTAAAATATTCCTTCTTTGATTTCCAACAAGAAGATATTAAAATAGACAGTCAAAATTTACTTCCATTTTAACTTCCTAGATTTTGAAGCATGTAGTCCAAAATGGGCATGATGACTCAGAAGATAAAAATCGAAAAACTTGGATCAAATGTTGATGGAGTTGTTATAGCGTAGACTTGTAGATGAATAGACTTAAAGAGAATTTGCCATGCTAAAAGAAATTCAAAGAAATTGAATGTGACCATTTCAATGTACATTACTGCATTATTCATCTTCTATCCAGATATTGCTTTTTCATATATGCAAGTCTGGTGTCATTTGACTTTCAAAGTATATTCTGAAGATATCTTAAGTCTCATATACTGGACATAAATTACAGAATTATACCACCCCATTTCCGTGAAACCACATATCCAAATGTAGATTGTATCTTTTCACAAATTGATCCAGCCTGTTCCTATAGATACTATGAAGCCAATGTAAATTTTATTAGTAAATGGGAATCATCATAAGTTTTGAACTAATAAGTGTATTAACTTAACCTGATTAGGTTTTTTCCTGATCTATCTTTTCACTCATGCTAATCTTTCTTAAACAAATATATAATTCTTTCTCAATTGAAACTAGAGTGAATAAATCCATAAAATTTGCAAAAAATATTAAGATTATTGAGTATAATGCATTTCCATGCACTTCTGATAGAGATAACAAAGAATTTTAATTGTGTTAGATCATTGAATATATGCATTGGATTAAAGCTAGCAATTGTAGAACATGTAGTGTATTTAATCTTACCTATCCTAGCTGTTAAAACAAAAGAAAATATTCTCATTTTAAAGATAGTGATCTATACATGTATGACTTGAATTTCTGGGAGTATTGAAAGACAATCATAATCCTCTTCTAGAATCACAAATTCTTCGGATTGTGCTTTGCCTCAGTGGATATTTAGTTTCTTATTCAAAACTCTTCTCAAACTGGACTTGAGTGTGTCAGTGAATGTTATTATGTAATCCTCTTCCCAAGGACCAGTTCTGAGTTACTGGTTCAGGTTGTAACTATAATAAACTTAATTATGTCTGATTACATGTAGCATGTACCATATTAAGCACCAGTTTAGCCCATTAGTCACCCTTTCTCCTCAATATCTGACACAGAGAAACATAATGTAAAAATGATCAGACTTAGTCTCAAATTGTCTATAAGTCTGTTTATTGAGTAAATAATTCTGTCTTTTCCTAATAAACATGCTTACAAAAATAGCTTTATCCTTAACCAATTATGTATTAAAATATTTTAGATTATATTTGATAAAATTCAAGTTGTTCAAATTGATTAGAATTTTTAAAATCATACAACAAAATGGTTTTAATCATAACTCAGAATTCACCCTCACAGTCATTTACTATAAGAAAAAGTAGATGTAAAATCAGGTTTCTTCTTTTATTCAATTGTCTTTGGCTCCCACCAACATAAAATTTAATATATTGAAGCCAAAATGCTCAAGATTAACATCCTTGTGTATGTATCTTAACAGTAATGTTAGTTTATAGATATTACCACATTAAATTCGAATTTTGAAGAGATACATCCATCAAATGTGTTCATTCCAGACAGAATTATTTCTTGTATTGTGCAGAATCAGCTGGTACATGCTGCTTTCACAATCCAGTCTCACAGTCTCACAAGTTGCATAAAACCTCAGACTACAGAGCTTACTGCTATGGCCAAGTGCTTGCAGAACCTCTCACAGCACTTTCTTTTTAAACAAGTACACACTTATACCAGTATATTCTTCCTTGCAGTAGGACAAATATATCATGTGTTCCATTTTAGCTTCCTTATACTCTCCAATTTTGCTATAATGTTTTCCATAACAAAATATAACAAAATCTTTCTCATTGAATTATTTTAAAATTACTGCTTGAATTTTCCAATAGTCTCTGTAAACTAACCAGTTTTCCCCACAAAGTATCAATATGAACCAGTTGGACTACTCGCATATGCTTATGTTTGTGATCCTGTGTAGGACATGCTGTAAACTGAACCTGGACATTCACTGTGCATAGTGTACTGCTGGGGTAGATCCGACTCTCTGCCTACAATGAAGATAGGCAGAATATGCCAAGTGCCCAGATTTTCACATATTTAGAACAGAGTAGAGTTGGCTGCTTCTGACACTAGCTGTTCCTTCCTCTCCTGCACTTAAATCTGATGTTCCAAGTGGGTATTAATGTGGGAATTTGTTCTCAATCTAACAAATGAGCTTTAATCGAACATCTAGAAAGTATTATTTTCTGGTTCATAAACTGTTCCCTTGAAAGTTAGAAAGTTTTAGGGGTGATTTTTCTACTCCTTAAATTCTGGTAACTGGAGCCTTAAATTGTAATGGCCAAAAAGATTAGTGGAATAAAAGCATGCAATTGTATTTGTGTTAATTTTAATAATTTAAGTCTCTGTGTATATGTGTGCTGGTTTATGTGTATTAATGTGAAGGTGTGCCACAGTGCACATGTGGAGTTCAGGAGACATTTTACAGTGCTGTTTCTCAGGAGTCCCCTTATTTGGGACAGGGTCTATATTTGTTGGGCTGGCTGGCTCATGACTGCCCTGTGACTGCCTCCCATCTCACCTATGTCTATGCATACCAACACATATACATGCACACACACACATTTACATACACATTCACACACACATCTATATATATATGTATATATATATATATATATATATATATATATATATATATATATACATATGCAAATAGGCAGCTTCTCCACAAGCAGAGTATCAATATGTGACTTAATGTTAACAGTTAATATTGAGGGCTTGCTTTGAAAAGATATCATCCATATTTTTTGTTTCAACAAGAAAAAGGACTTTTTATACTCCTAACACGATAATAAGAAGATAGTATATATGAAAAACCTTGGGAGTAGAGATTTCTTTACATGTATGAACATAATTTTCTCTAAGGTGGTGTGAATGCTCGGACCCTATTCATGTGCTCAAACAGCAGTGATGGTTGAACATGTCTGTGTGCAGCAGATCTTATGGTACCTACACTCATTTCATAATGATATGTCCTGTTAGCCTACGTTCCTATATTTTTTAATCCCTAGAAAACATCTGTCTTATTCACTCATTAATCCTTGCAAGTGATTTCTACATAAATACATTCATGTAGTAAATAAGTTAAGTTACCAGAGAGACATTGACTGTTCTTTCCTTACAATGCTATATAGAAACTTCCAATGTTGAGGAGGATCAAAAGGACATAGAGCAGCTTTATTTTCCACTTTATGTGCTATGTAAGGTTATATCTGTAACCTGATGCAGTCTCATGATATGAGCACTTTTATGCTGTTTTCAAGGGAGAATAACAAGCTATTATGCTACTTGGCCAAGGTCACAGAATAGTGCTAACTATTATCACTATTCCCATTAAATGAATGCAATGACCACTCATTTTGGTAAATATACAATGAAATGAAATGATTTGGTCGCTTTTTTTTTCAGTTGCAATTTAAATGTCATTCAAAGATTGAACAAACAATAGTTTGTAATTCATTAAAATTAAAATGTACTAGATATGAAGTGTCTGCATGTATATAGATAGACAGAGATATAAATAAATACATAGCAATCAGAAAAATATGATGAAATACTGTTTAGAGTCATTAATTCCAATTAAGATACATGTGCACATACATATGTGAGATACAATTTTATAGACCTGTCTTTCCTATACTTCATTGTAGCAGACCAGGGAGGCTGTGAACTCACAGAAGTTTACCAGTTTCTGCCTCCTGGTTCCGGGGATTAAATGTAGGAGCAATTACAGCTGACCCATTTTCACTGTTGTTAATTTGAAGTTTACAATGTTACTATTAGGAGATAAGGAATTAAATTACTTTTGAAGCCTCTCAGAATTACAGTGGGAAATTTAGTCAAAAGTTTCATACCCTGTTTTTCCTTGGGAATGTGTGTATGTGTATGACCATGAGGGTAGAGCAAACATGTACTGGTGAATGTGCATGTTCAGAACAAATAAAAACCGTGCATTTCCTTTGTCAGGCACTATTAGCTATTTTCTTAAGAATGGTCTCTCATTCACCTGGAATTTCTTAATTATGCTACTTGTAGATTGAACCCTAGGGACCCTTTGGTGTCTGCTCCAGAAATCTGGGATCACAGCTGTTTTACCCCTCATGGCATTATCTTCCTTCATCTTTCTTTCTTCCTTCCTTTTTTTTTTTTTCATTTTGAATGGTTCTCAACATCATTAAAGAAGATCTTTTCTTTAATTAAGCAAATTTCCAAACCAGTAGTAACTTACATTTTGGTAGGACATCATAGAATCACCTATTATGAAGAATTGCATATTCAGAAACTGTGTCTTCCACCTGGCTGCAGACTCTGAACTGAAGTGCTAATTCAGAGAAAACTCTCAGAAGCTCTGCTTCTGCCTTCATGTAAGTCTTCTTACTAAGCCCCTGTATAAAAGGGATGTAGGAGAGGAAACATTCCTCCTATATGTCACTTTTCTGAAACATGTAGACATTCTCTATTGTCTTTTTGCAGGCACTGAGAAAACTCAGTAGTTTTTGTTGTGGTAAGTATGAATGCTGGTAACCAAACAGAGGTCCCCTGCAATGTCTAAATGCTAAGACCTCTCTTCAGCTGCTAGAGGATCTTTTCAAAGTAAGGAAAGCTATGTATATCTAAAGGCATATGGATGAATTGGAGTGTGATTTTATATACATGTGTGTGTGTGTATGTGTGTGTGAGAGAGAGAGAGAGAGAGAGAGAGAGAGAGAGAGAGAGAGAGAGAGAGAGAGAGACAGAGAGAGAGAGAGAGAGAGAGAGAGAGAGAGAGAGAGAGAAGTAGAAGAAGAAGAAGGAGGAGAGGAGGAAGAAGAAGAAGAAGAAGAGGAGGAGGAGGAGGAGGAGGAGGAGGAGGAGGAGGAGAAGAAGAAGAAGAAGAAGAAGAAGAAGAAGAAGAAGAAGAAGAAGAAGAAGAAGAAGAAGAAGAAGAAGAAGAAGAAGAAGAAGAAGAAGAAGAAGAAGAAGAAGAAGAAGAAGAAGAAGAAGAAGAAGAAGAAGAAGAAGAAGAAGAAGAAGAAGAAGAAGAAGAAGAAGAAGAAAAAGAAGAAGAAGAAGAAGAAGAAGAAGAAGAAGAAGAAGAAGAAGAAGAAGAAGAAGAAGAAGAAGAAGAAGAAGAAGAAGAAGAAGAAGAAGAAGAAGAAGAAAAGGAGAAACTTTCTCCTAGTATTGTGTGTGTGTGTGTGTGTGTGTGTGTGTGTAGATACATACCTTTCCCATGAAGCAGAGACAATATTATGAAGGAGGATAAAATAGAAAAGGCCCTTATCCTTCAGAGTAAAGTTGAAGTAAACAATAAAGATGAGGTTTATAGGAGGGATGGGCTACATCACTTCATAAGAAATGCTTTGCTAGAAAATGAAGAAGAGAGCGATATTGTCTTCTGAGATATAGCCACTGCTACACTATCAATACCTTCCCCTCCATGATTCTATAAGCAGTATGAACAAACTCACTGAGTCACCAGGGGTACAACAAAACAAACAAACAAAAAGAAAACCCATGAAAGTAGAAAGGGGACTAGTTAGACAGAGAAAAGCTATCAGGAGAAGTAGAAGAGATAAGATAGTGACAAGGTAAACATGCTCAAACTACATCATGTACTTTCATGTAAAGGTCATATTGAAATACATTATGATGTAAAGTTAAAATATGCTGATAAAATATAAGTAAGTGATTAGAATAAAGAAAATCATTCATAGTAATTATGTCTGACTGCAGCCACCAAACCCAAGCTCTATTGCTGATGCCAAATAGTACTTACTGGCAAGAACCAGATATGGGTGCCTCCTCAGACACTCTGCCATAATCATACAGATACAGTTGAGGAGGCTTGCAGCTAACCATCAGACTGAACACAGGGACTCCAATTTTAAAAAAAGCTAGAGAAAGGACTGCAGGAGCTGAAGGAGTTTGCAATCTCATGGGAAGAACCTAATCAACCAATTAAATCCTCCAGAACTGTCATGGACTGAAACACCAACCAATGAGCACATATGAAGAAATCCATGGCTCCAGCTGCATATTTAGCTGAGGATGGCATTGTCTGGCATCAGTGGGAAAAGAGGTTTTTGTTCCAGTGAAGGTGTGTTTTTCCAGTGTAGGGGAATGCCAAGGCACTGAGGCTGAGAGGGTAGTTTGGAGAGGAAACACCTTCATGGTAGCAAGTGGAGGCGGGAAGGGTAAAACATTTGAAACGTAAATACTGAGAATATCCAATAAAATAATTTAAAAGGTTTTGAATAAATGGGAAGTCAGACACATTTAAGTACAGAAGCTATTGAGGAGAGTTCGTTGTAAAAAGAATCTTTTCTACTTCACTCTTCAGATCAGCCTTCAGATACACAGGACAGTGTAAGCAGTTGGTTCAGAGGGTAAGAAAACAAACCACGGTCACCTTGTTTCTATTGAAGGTCCTCATGCCTGAGGTCTGAGTGAAATATTCACTTGCAGTGTGTGTGTGTGTAAGTAAGGACATCATTGTCAAGTGAAGAGAGGAACATGTAATGAAGAAAAGTATCCCTCAGGAGCTTTCAAATGCTGTGGCATTAAGAGAAGGGCCAAAGGGTTGCTACAACCTAAATCCTAATCATCAAAATTAAGATTCAGTACTTAGTCATAAAAATGAGCTAGCACTAAGGTTACTAAGCTAGCTCTAAAAGCAACCAAGGTTGGCGTGGAGTCTGACTGCGTAAACTGAGAAATACTGATGTATCTCAGTATGTTACATAGAATAAGCAAAGCAGTTTTTGTTGGAAAATTCAACGTTTAATACTTTAAAAATAACATGTTATATGTTCAACCAATGCATGCTATCAAACCTCTAAAAGAATTGCCAAAATGTTTTTAAAAATCTGTACATGTATCTCTCTTTTTAAAATAAAGTTGTAAGGAAAAAAAAAAAAAAACAATAAGTGCACTTTTTCATCTCTAATTGTTTGGACAATTTTTTTGTTCATAAGGTACTAAATTGGATGCCCTTCCCTATAAAGATGTTAGTACCAGCAAAATTCTGTGAAAATCCATAGGAAATGTATTTGATTCGTTAATTTATTTTCTATTGTGCTTAATGTATTAAAGTTTCTTATTACTTAAAATTCTGTTTCTCATCAACATTTTATGATCCACTCAACATAGTTGCTTCTGCTTGGAAAAAAAATCCTGCTCTGTCAGCTTATGAGATAGCAAAGGGGGTAAATGCTTGCCACGCGTGTGAGGGCTTCAGCTTTGATCAAGGTGGGTGTGGTTGCTAGGAACTGCAATTCTAGTGCCCCCTAGAGGTGATTGAAGGCAGATACAAGAAAATACTTGGGAGCATTAAACCAATCAATGGGACCTTGAGAAGCCATGACCAATGTGGTTTGCTTGCACACACAGAGGATGATAGACAGGTGCACACACACACACACACACACACACACACACACACACACACACACACACACACACACACTTGCACACACACACACACACCTATGCTGCAGAATAGAGTTATTTTCCTTCGCTAAGAATATCTTTTGTATGATATAATATGTAATTGGGACATTAATAGATTAGTAGATTTATGAAAGTGCAGGACCGTGGGCACTGACAGCTCTCCCAAGGACTTCTTTTTCCTCCTCTGCATCCCTCTGCTGCACTAGGCACCATTATCTACTTTAATCATAATGAATCATGGGGCAAGCTGTGGTTGTGAATGGCAGGCACTTACTTATGCAAATGAATAGCCACACTGAGCTAGCTTAGTTGATCAAGCTTTTCAGGTCAAGTAGGACTTTCTCCTAGATCAGATAAATCTCTGGAGAGATAGAGATGAAATCATTAGGTCCTGCCATTCTATCTAAAATTCCACATGGTGCTTTTGTTCTTTAATTCCCCCCTCCAATAATGGTCAGCTGGACTGAGGTACTCAGGACTCTATTATTTCCTGTTTTCATAAAGCAGCATGAGATTCAGGCTTAGTATGAATGCACACTGTTTTGTAAAGTATGGTATGACACTGTGAAAGAAATCCATTTCATGTGAGCAAATTCTTCTTGAAGTGTCCCTTCCTGTTAACATTCCTGTAACTTTGAGTACTCTGAAAATGGTACTTACTGACAGGTTTCTAGCCTCCTGACAATGACTTTCTTAGGCTGTGATCATTGAGTCAGCTAATGGGAACCATTCCTGTTTGTTCTACAATCCCATTTCTATTTTACAAAGTTGAGTGAGAAACTGTTTCTTTGCTACATTAGCTTTCAGCTTCTACTACTAATTGAAATTATTGTTTTGTGACTTACTATCTTATTGTATAGCTGAACAAAAATAACTGTACATATATTTTCTAACAGTCAGGCACATGGCAGAAAACTGCTGTTAACTTCAAGTTACAGTGTTCTTTCAGCTGCCTGAAGTTTGCCCTCCATGTAACAAGGTCAATTTCAGAGGAAGGGCAAGCTGCTCAGCAGATATTGTCATTTGTTTAAATTTTGTTTAGGTTTTCTGGAATCTTACACAGACCAGTTCCAATGTCCTGACCTAGGTTGGTGTTAGACCCTTTGTCAGATACAATGTGCTACAAAGGTTTCATTGTCTCCTGGTTTTACAGTCCTGGCTTTGTTCTATCTATGGGCATACACAGGCATCTAAAGAGAGTAATAGTTTTCTTCTATGGGAGTCCATAGTCACTGCCTGTGTTAAAACTCTGTACCTTAGGTTTTAGGGGACGCCTCAAAAAAAAATCCATTGCCACGTGGCACTCTATTATTTTTCTGTTTTCATAAGACAGTATAATATGTGTGTGTATATATATATATATATATATATATATATATATATATATATATATATATATGCGTGTTGTGTGTATGTGTGTGCTGAGTGTATTAAATGTCTGTGAGTATGTATACACATATGTTTGTATGTACACAAGAAGGATTGGATTTAGCCTTTAAAGGCTGATTTGAATATCTACAGAGGAACTCTCACAAATGCAGCCCCCAGTATGATTCTCTTTTGGGTAATGAATACCAAACCTCATTGCAGATCTTGAAAAGGAAGATCAAGGAAGAAATGTGTGTTTTACTGCTTTTAATAAATGCATCATTTTTACTAAACAATTTCTGCTTCTGAAGTTTGCCTTAGTGAACCACTAGATGTTCTCTTTCTGTCTTTCTCTGCCTCTATCTCTGTCTGTCTGCCTGTCTCATCTCTGCTCTCTCTCTCTCCTCCCTCTTCCTGTATTTCTCTCTTCTTTCTTCTCACTCTCCGTCTCTCTCTTTTCTTCTTCTTTTCACCTCTCTCATCCTCTTCTCTCTCTCCTCTTCTTCTGTTTCCTCCTTCCCTCTCCCTTTGTACCTCCCCCCATCTCTCTATCCCTCTGTGATCTTGATCCACCACAGATACATAGACAGCATGAGTCCACAGAGGTGCCTCCTCTGCTCTTACCTCATTATCAAATAAACCAGAAATGAGCTCAGGGAGCTAATACAGGGATGTCTCTGGAGTGTGAACGCTGCAGGAGTTTCACTATTTTTGCTAATAGTGTCCTAACAGGACCCCAGTGAAAATAAGCCCATTGCCTACAAAGCTGACAGATGTGCCTGGTGAAATTCTAAGGACTGAAAATCTAACCCATTGTTAGGTTCCTTCTTCCTAACCAGCATTGCTATTCAAAAATTATTTTCAGGAAATGAGAACAATTTTAGGAGGAAATTACTTGGAAAATATATACCATTAATTTCTTTTGAGAAAACATTTGTTTCAAATTCATGTGTCTGGGAGGGCAGGCACAAAAATGGAGGAGCATGTGTCATATGTCAAAATAATTGTGAGGAGTCTGTGCTTTCCTTCCACTGCACAGATCAAACACAAGTTGGTAGTCTTGACAATAGCATCCTTACCTACTGAGCTACCTCACTGATCCTAAAATTAACTGCTCAGTTTCAGTAAGCTTGTACTTAAGAGGATCAGAGATGTGACACATTGTATGTGTAAAATTTAAATCTGTATTCATTTTCCTGATGCACAAGCTTACCCTTAAATCAGTGATACTCCAGCTCAGTTTCTTTAGTGATGGAATTCCAATATACAATATTATTCTTAATGGCATTTAAGTATTTAAGAAAAAAAATATATATATATATACACACATATATATATACTGTATATGTATCTGTGATTTAATTGACTTAATACTTTTAAATGTGTTTATGTGAGTGTGCATGCATGTATCTACACATATCTTTATGCCTCTATACTAAACCTATATCTTTATATTGTCAGTGAGAATGGTCGAAGGGCATTTGTCAAGAGCCATCCCCCCCTTCTCTTTGTTGAGGCAGGATCAAGATCTTGTTGTGGTACCACGACTTTAGTCCAAATAGTCCACATGCCGCAGGCCTATTCTCCTGCCTTCCCTGTCTATCTGAGCACCCAGGAGGACTGGGAATATAGATGTGGGTCACCACATGGAGCTTTTTATGTGCTTTTGGTAATCAAACTCAGGTACCCAGGATTGTATTCCAAGAGCTTTTACTCATGATGCCATTTTACTGTTTCAAAACTTGATATTTTAAGGTCAATTTATTTTCAACTGTTTCTTCAGATGGGATATGTAATATTTTCTTATGATGAGGTTCAGGCTATAGTAGTGGTATGGAGGTCCTTCACCACATAAAACATCAGGAGTAATGTGTGTGTGTGTGTGTGTGTGTGTGTGTGTGTGTGTGTGTGTGTGTGTGTATTTGTCTATATATCTGTATCTATCTATATCCTGATATAGAGTGTCTCCCTATGTAAACTTGATTTGGCCTTGAACAGGGCAAGCTGCCCACCATTGATTCCCAAATGCTAGGATTAAGAGAGCACATCATGACGTTTGACTCCATATTTTTCTTTACTATGGGTAATCACTTTGGTAATTTGACTAAGTAATTGCACATGATACACTGCAACATAGAACACTTGGATGTCCCCCCCCCCCATTGGCTTTAACAGTCAACATAAACTGAGTTTGAGGAAGCTCTATCTATACCCTCTTCTCTCCCAATCCTGTAAGGATTCATCTGTTTCAATCTATTTTATGTGGTATTCTAAATTCTAAATGACTGGTTACTGAAAAAAGATACAGGTGTCAAGAGTCTATCATCAAAGGATAGAAATAGATTAATAATACAGTATGTTGCACAATAGAGATTTATTCCAATACCATGGATGAATCACATTCATTATCTATAGGAAAATGTATACAACTGGAGACTATCAGATTAAGCAAAAAAGTGTCAGACAAAATGTATTCATCATTTTTACAATTAGTGCAATAGCAGACAGATACAACTTTATGAAGAGTGGGCTTATTTTCCTCACAGTTTGAGGATGTGATATCTCAAGTCACAGAAGTCTTGGGAGCAGCAGCATAAGATGCCCAGTCACACATTATCTACAGTCGGGAAGTAGAAAGGGACGAATGCTGATTCTCAGCTCACTTTCTTCTTTCTATTCAGTTTAGGATCCTAACCCTCCAGGATGGTGTCACTCACACATAAGAGTGTCTTCCCTCCAATTCACCTAGTCTAGAACCCGGTCACAGACATGACCAGTCATTTGTCTGCCTGATCGTGCTAGATCCTAGAAAGGTTACAGATATCAAAACTCGGCACTCTTTGTTTGTGTGCTTTTGTTTCAGACTGTCTATGTACTTAACGTCTACCTATCTCTCTGCATTGGTATACAAATAAACTCGAATCCTATAATGATGCATCTGAGAGAAAGTTGCTTCTCTACTATTCTTCCTGTCTGTTTCTGGGTTACTGTGAACTAAACATATGTGTTCTTTTCCTTTCTTCCTGTGCTCAGCTGACAGTCCAGACTCTTCTATTCTCTCTGTCTCTGTCACTGTCTCTCTTTCTCTTTTTCTGTGTGTGTGTGCGTGTGTGTGTGTGTGTGTGTGTGTGTGTATGCTTGTGTGTGCATGTGTGTGTGTGTGTGTGAGTGTGTATGTGTGTACTGTTCACTTGAATTGTCTTTTTTCTGTCTGTTCCCATGTGAGTTGAGTATATCCTATCTTTTACTCATTATATCAAATCTTTCTGTGATTTGTACTTTGTCATTAAACTTAACATTTAAATGTGGCTGCATCCTTCTACAATTTTACATTAAAGGTGTGTACTAAGGATGTTTCTATATTTTAGCAGAGGGATTAAATGTGTGCAGCGTGTTTGCATTTTAGCTGGATCACAAGCATCTAGATATTTGGATATGATCCTTTGCCAAGGCAGCCATATTGCTAGATTAAAATTTCTCTACACTCTTTTTTCTTCTTCTTCTTAGGCCTCAACACCTTTGTGTACTCACCTAAGATATGTTTCTAATTTGTTTCTGTGGCCCATATTTTACCAATTTCTACTGTTCATTTGTTAGATGTCAGAAGTCCCAAGTTCTGAAAACTTTTTTTCTTTTACTACATTTCTCATATTTTGTAACAGTTCTAGGTTATAAAGACATTTTCCTCTAAGCAAAAAGAAAAAAAGAAAGAAAAATAGATGTAAGAGTTATAGTTTAGTAAAGCTCTTGCCTTGAAAGCATGAAGACCTAAATTTGATTATTTAACACTCTAGAAGCTAGACATAGTCGTATGTGTACATTTATAAACTGAGTGCTATGCTGGTGGAGGAAAAGAAGTCCTAGAACTCACTGGGCAGTTAGCCTAGCCAAACAGGTAAATATTGGGCCTGGTTTCAAACATAGGGTGGTTAGCATATATAATAATGAAGGTTTATCTCTCATTTCTGCACACACATGGATTCATACACACAGTCACACACACACCTACAGACACATCCACACATGTAAAATCAGTCTGAGGCAACTAAAATAAATGAGTACATAGCAAGAACAGAAGGTTGTTTTTATAGGGATAAATCAGATCCAGTGATTGATATTATATTTGATTTATCTCGCAAATATACGATTATTTTCTAAGCTTGAAAAACCCAAACGCTTGTTGCTTAATACAATATGTAAAGAGTTAGCTGAATGGGCAATAGTGGGATGTAGTTCATATATAAAATGATTACTGTTCTACAATATTAATAATGATTTCAGAAATTAATTGATAAATAATTTGATAAAGGAATAATTATTTATGCCTGGTTGTGGAAAAATGAGTAAATACAGAAAACATTAGAATTTAAGTGCATTAGTTAATTA
Organism: Micromys minutus; assembly: GCF_963924665.1. Lineage (NCBI taxonomy): Eukaryota > Metazoa > Chordata > Mammalia > Rodentia > Muridae > Micromys > Micromys minutus. The sequence goes on along the minus strand of NC_137975.1, from coordinate 15,880,258 downwards.
AAATAAACTTTAAGCACATCTATGTGGTTGTTGGATGTTTTTGGCATATGTGGTGGAAGAATTATACCACGAAATGAGAAATTGTCACTGAGGAATGCATTTATATCTATAGTCTGAACCAATGTATGTATGAACTGGGAGTCATGCTTATGTGCCCCATACTTGCCCAGCCTGGAAGGCCTGTGGAGCCAGCTCAGCAACGAGAAGATTCTAAGAAGTGTCTTATGTCTAACTGTGAGAAATTACATTTTTATGCTTTGAAAACCCTTTACTTTTTAAAATTGGAGAAAAAAATAATGAGTGTCATAGGACATTTTGATGTATATAAACTATATGCTTTGTCATGTTTGTGTGAATTACTTTTACATAAGCTGAACTAATATGAAAAGGCATTTATTACATACTGTGACTATGCTGTTGGAATTTCCTACTGTGTTATGTTTATTTTATTTGTCTTAGTTACTGCTCTATTGGGGTGATGAACCACCATGACCAAGGTAACTTATAAAAGGAAGTATTTGATTAGGGTCTTCCTTATATTTTCATTGGGTTAGTCAATGGTCATCATAGCTGGGAACAGCAGAATTCAAGTATGGTGTTGATGCAGTAGCTGAGAGTTTACCTATGATTTGTAATTAGCAGGCAATAGGCAGGGGTGTGAGTAGAGAGCTGGACACGGCTATTGGCTTTTGAAACCTTAGAGCCCACTTCCAGGGACAAATCTTCCCTAACAAGGCTACACCTCTAAATTCTTTTCAAATAATTCAATCAGCTGAGGCCCAAGAATTCATACATGTGATTCTCATCTTCATTCAAATTTCCACACCATTGCTGTGATAATATATTTGACAGGAACAACTTATTTATTAAATAATTTATGTGTTTACATTTCAAATGTTATTCCTTTTTCCCCACTCCCATTCCCCCTCTCCCTCTGCTTGCTTCCATGAAGGTGCTCACTTTCCCAACCATCCTCTCTCAATCATCACCCTGACCCTCCCCTGCACTGGGGAAACAAGCCTTCACAGGACCAAGGGCTTCTCCTGCTATTGATGCTGGACAATGCCATCCTCTTCTACATATTCAGCTGGAGCCACGGTTCCCTCCATGTTAACTCTTTGGTTGGTAATTTGTCTCTGGAAGCTCCAAGAGGTTTGGTTGGTTGATATGGTTGTTCCTATGGGATTGCAAACCCCTTCAGCTCCTTCAGTCCTTTCTCTAACTCCACCATTCTGGTCCTGTGTTCAGTCCCATGGTTGGTTGCGAGTATCCTCATTTGTATTGGTAAGGCACTGGCAGAGCCTCGCAGGAGACATCCCTATCAGGCTTCCTTCAGCAATCACTTCTTGGCATCAGCAATAGTGCCCGGGTTTGGTGGTTACAAATGGGATGGATCCCCAGGTGAGGCAGTTTCTAAATGGCCTTTTCTTCAGTATCTGCTCAACACTTTGTCCCTGTATTTCCTCCCAAGAATATTTTGTTCTCCCTTCTACAAAAGGCTAAGGCATCCACATTTTTGTCTTTCTTCTTCTTGAGCTTCATAAAGTCTGTAAATTGTTTCTTGGGTATTTCAAGCTTTTGGGCTAGTATCCACTTATCAGTAAGTGCATACTGTGTATGACTGGGTTACGTCATTCAGGATGATGGTTTTTAGTTCCATCATTTGCATATGAATTTCATGAAGTCATTGTTTTTAATAGCTGAGTAGTACTCCATTGTGTAAGTGTACCACATTCTTTGTATCCAGTCTTCTCTTGAAGGAAATGTGGGTTCTTTACAGCTTCCGAATAATATAAGTAAGTCTGCTATGAACATGTTGAAGCATGTGTCCTTGTTATATGTCAGGACATGACATTTTTTTTATTCAAAGGAAGGGTATAGCTGCATCCTCAGGTAGTATATGCCCAAATTTCAAAGGAATCACTAGACTGATTTCCAGAGTGGTTGTACAACCCCACCAACAGTGGAGGAGTGTTCCTCTTTCTCCACATCCTTGCCAGCATCTGCTGTCACTTGAGTATTTGATCTTAGCCCTTCTGACTTCTCTGTGGTGGAATCTCAGGGTTGTTTTAATTTTTATTTTCCTGATGACTAAGGATGTTGAACATTTCTTTATGTGCTTCTCAGCCATTCAGTATTCCTCAGTTTAAAATTTTTTGTTTAGTTCTGTACCATATTTTTAATAGGATTATTTGATTCTCTGGAATCTACCTTGTACTTAAGGAAGAAAGTATTTATCTCTTTCATTGTTCTAGGACACAATACACTACAGCAGGGAAGGCGTATATGTCAGTACCCTGGTTTATCACTTATTTTCACATTTGCAGGACCCAGACTTTGAAAGATTTTGATATTTTAAAGAGATTTTAAATTTTGAGAAAAATTGTAGTTTCAGAGAGATTATCAATATTTTAGGAAAATTTGCTATTTTAGATCAACTTGAACTTAGACTGTATATTTAAAAAGAGTGAACTTCCAAAGTGTTCAAATTTTTCAATGCTGTACAATTTTATGGGTTATAATACTCTATCTTGTTATATTTACAATGTAAGATCTTGAACATGAACAAGAAACAAAAGATTATGGTTTAACAATGGTTTTTGTGTTTCGAGCTGGAAAGGTCGGTGATGCTACTAAAGGTTATATCCACTTGACATAACATTGAATCATTAAGGAAGAGTGAACCACAACTGAGAAAATGTCACTGTCAAATTTTCCTGCAGGCAATGATGTGGTGCACTTTACGAATTAATGGTTAATGTCAGAGGATCCCAGTAATTGTTGGTAGTATCTCTATAAGACCAGGGTCCTGGTTAGAAAAAAGAACAAGCTAAGTCTTGGGGAGCAATATAATAAGCAGCATTCCTCCATCCTTCTTATTGAGTCTGTTCCTGATGGTTCCTGTCTTGTTCAAAATCCTGCCCAGCCTTCATTAGATGGCAAACTAGGGTAAGCTGTAAAAAAGCCCTTTTTCCCTGGTTGCATTTGACCATAGTGCTTTATCTGAGCTATGGAAACTTTGTAACTACAGTAGTTAAAGTATCATGCTAACATATATGAGGGTGCTGACCATGTTGTGTCTGTAGTCAGAAGGCCAAGGGAAATAAAAACTGAAAATCATCCCATGTACTCACCTAGTTGAGTGTAAGAGAAGAAAAAATCTCAAGCTTTCATTCTCCCAGCTTGCCCAAGCTTGCAAAGGCATTCCTGTAAAAATGTGATGTATCCCCCTGGAAGACTGTCCATATATATAATCATGGGTGAAATATATGATAGGTACTTCTTTTATCAAATAATTTGGTGCCATAAATACATCTGTACCCAGAAGTCTCTGTCCACCTGTTTTTGAATAGAATGTATCAAAAGAATTTTCCCTTAAAGAAAACAATTCTTCTCCATGCGTGCAAGCTATGAGCTAATATGGATATTCCAGTCTGATAATTTAACTAGTATCATTAGGGTGAGAGCCTGGGCCAAGGCAGGTTGGACGGACCATCTTCAACATGCCAAGCGAAGGCATAAACTATAGTGAAAATATAAAAGAGGGAGTTTATTTGGTGTTGCCACATTGGACAGATAGATAAAAAAGATGCCCTATAACATCTTTACTAATATCTTTAGAGATTTGACACAGGTTTAGGTTTTCAGTGAGGGCGAGGGCTCTACATAGTTACAGAGTCTAGTCAAGGTGTGGTCTGGCCAGTCATCATGATCACTGTACATATTCCAGTATTCCCTGTAAGGTTGTCAGGGAAGTTTGGAGTTTCTTTCCAGGAAGCAAATTTCCTGTAGGGACTCAAACACTTCTTTCCCTCATCATAAGTTTTCTGGGGAACCATTAATTTCTTAGGAATCTTTTTCTCATTGGTCTGATGGTCAAAATGAAGGACACAAGAGTCTCTTTAGGATCTCCTCATTCCCACCAACATGCTGATGAAGTGTGAGTGCCAGTTAACAGTACATAAACATACAATTGGAAAGTAAGGTATAGAAATCACAGTCTGTTAAAGGCAAAAGTACAGCAATAAATAAAAATATTTTTATTTAAGTATGAGGCTAGCAATTGATAGAGTGAGTCCATGTGACAGAAGCTCTAAAAGATAAGATCAAACAGGTAAGACTAAAAACCACCACTAAGAATGCTGGTAATCTGCAAAGGGCCGGCTACCCTCCTGTGTGTGTGCCCTCCTTTGTGTATGTTGAGGATAGGGGTATGTTTGTGTGAAGAGCATGTAGATATGTGTGTGGAGTATAGAGGGCAACCCTACCTATATTCCTGAGCTATACTCTACCTTATAGTTAAAGGCAATGTATGTGTAGACTTTTAATACTGTCTCTTGTTCCCAAATAATGACATGAAAACCTTTATATTTATTAATAAGCTTCTTGCACTATAACTAGGCAGGTACTGAGCTATTCTAATCCAAATTGTGATGGTGTTAGACTCCTTCTCAGCCCACTTCCCAGCCACTTGCACCCCTGTGTGGCATCTTGGCTTCCAGCTTCAACCTTGTCTCCATGGTGACTCCTTTCCAGAACACCCTTCTCTCTCCCCAGATGTTCCATCTTAACTACTCTCCTACTATTGGTCATCAACTTTTTGCAATCAAAAGGTGATGGAGAACATTTTTTAGAATATTAAGGCAGGAGATGTTTAACAAAACCCAAATCCAGCCTGTAATCATATTGCTGCTAGTTCAATATTTGAAGACTAAAAGGATAATCTTTACATAGTGCATAAATACATTACTCCAAGAAGGCAGCTTCTTACTGGCCTGGGGCTTTCCAATTCTGCTAAACTACCTGGTCAGCAAGCTATAGGAATCTCTTGTTTCTGCACTTCTAGAAGTGGGATTACTTTCAGCATTTTACATGATTTCTGGGAATCAAAACCAGGTCTCATGGTAGCAGAGTAAATACTTGACTGACCAAGCCAAACCTCCAGCACAGGGATCATTCTCCACAGAAATGGGATCAATGTTAATGCATTAGCTCCCAAGACATTTCAGAGGGAGCCAATGTATGTGAGCAGCACTGTGGCTCTGTGTGTCAAGCTTCAGAGACCGTTGCTTGCCTGGGGCACCACCATACCTACTTAATGTTTGATGAAGCCAGAAGCAATTCCTGTGTTGCAACTGCTCTGCCAAACTCTGATTCCTAGACTTGCTCCGGAAGCTCAGTAATGAGTTCCATGGAGATGCCAGGCTTCAGTGAAGGCAGTGAGGAAGCAATCACTGTATCCAGTCACTTCCTGCTACCATCCGTAACCTAATATACAGAAAGCAGAAACACAGAAGGGAGCACATTGTCCTCCACGAGGACACTGAGACTGTGTCTCTCTGTTCTGGTTTGCACAAGGATGTTGCCTAAGAAGGTTAGCACAACTTATTTTAAAAGAACATATAGTTTATTGTACATATTTTTTGATTTATTAAACGTATGCTTATATGGGAATAACATTAAAAGTGGCTAACTTTAAAAATACTTTTTCATTCATTCTTTGACAGTGTCACACATGTAAACAATGTATTTTGACCATATCCACTCTTCTCTATCTGCCTTCAGCTTTTTGAGTGCCCCAACACATCTTCCTCCCAGCTTCCTGACATTTCTTTTTTATTACTATAATCCATTGAGACTATTCCTATTGATCTATCTCCATCCATCCATCCATCCATCCATCCATCCATCCATCCACCCACCCACCCACCCACCCACCCACCCACCCACCCACCCACCTATCTATCTATCTATCTATCTATCTATCTATCTATCTATCTATCTATCTATCTATCTATATGTTACTGCACTGTGTGTAGGGCCATCAACTAAGGTGTGCAGAATGTCCCCCAAGAAAATTAGCTCTCTCCACAAGCAGTCATAATTGTAGATGACTCCTCAGTTTCAAGAGGAATCTATGAACAACTTAGAGAGAACTGTTACTGTTTTTGAATGAAACCAAACAAATAAAATTTCCTGATAACTTCATTTTTTTATTAAAATTGTTCTGAGTTGTCATTTTTCATGATTCCTATTGTGTTTGTAATATTAATTTTTTTGCACTCCAGATTTTATTCTGCTCCTGGTATACCCTCCTCCTGTCTCACATCCCCTACCTCTTACCTTATCCATTTCCATGAAAGTCCTCACCCCATCCACCTTACCAGACCTTTAAACTCCCTGGGGCCTCTGGTCTCTTAAGGGTTAAGCTCATCTTCTTTGACTAAACCCAGCCCCGAGAGTCCTCTTCTGTATATGTGTTGGGGGCCTCATATCAGCTGCTGTATGCTGCCTGATTAGTGATCCAGTGTCTGAGAGATCTTAAGGGGTCCAGGTTAATTGAGACGGCTGGTCTTCCTATAGGGCCATCTCCCTCCTCAGCTTCTTACAGCCTTTATGTCATTCTAACATAAGGGTCAGCATTGTCTGTTCATTGCTTGGGTACAAATATCTGCATTTGACTTTCTCAGCTGCTTGTTGGGTCTCTCAGAGGGCAGTGCTAATATGTCCCCTTTTGTGAGGATCCATAGCCTTAGTAATAGTGTCAGGTCTTGGGGCCTCCCCTTGAGATGGATCCCACTTTGGGCCTGTCATTAGATCCTTTCCTCAAGTTCTTCTCCATTTCCATCCCTTTAATTTCTTTAAACTAACAACTATGGGTCAAAGTTTGGACTGTAGGATAGCAACCCCATTGCTCAATTGATGCCCTTTCTTTCTGCTAGAGGCGGACTCTAAAATTTTCTCTCCACACTGTAGGGAATTTCATCAAAGGTCCCTTTGAGTCCTGAGAGTCTAACTTCCCTAGTCTCTGGTACATTCTCAGCGGTCCTCCCAACTTCCTACCTCCTAAAGTTGCCTGTTCCATTCTTTCTGCTGGCCCTCAGAGCTTCAGTCCCACCCCTCCCCCAATATCAGATCATGTTCCCCTCCTCCTCCTGTACACTTTCCTTCCCAGGTCACTCTCTGCCTCCCCGCTTGTGGTTGCTTTCTTCTCCCTTCCAAGTGGAAGTGGAGCATCCTCACTTGGCCCCTTCATCTTATTGACTTTTTTAGTTAGAAGGACGATAATTTGGGTATTCTGTACTCTCTTTCTCTCTGTGTCTCTCTGTATCTGTCTTTCTCTCTCTCTCTCTCTCTCTCTGTCTCTATCTCTTTCTCTTTCTCTCTCTCTCTCTAATAACCCCTTTTCAACGAGGATATACTGTGCATTTCCTATTGGGTCTGCATTACCTCACTCAGGATGATATTTTCTTGTTTCATCCATTTGCTTGCAAAGCTCAGGATATCCTAGTTCTTAATAGCTGAGTACTATTTTACTGTGTAAATGATACACATTTTTCTGTATTCATTCTTCGGTCATGAAACATCTGAGCTGTTTCCAGCTTCTGCCTATCACAAATAAGGCCACTAGGAACATAATGGAACACGTACATAGAGAGATATCTTTTGGATATATTCCTAAGAGTGTTATTGTTGGGTATTCAGGTAAATCTATTTCCAAATTTTTGAGGAACCTCAACATTCATTTACAGAGTGGTTTTACCACCTTGCAACACCACCAGCAATAGAGGAGTATTCTTTCTTCTCCACATACTCAAGAACATGTGTTGTCACCTGAGGATTTGATCTTAGCCATTCTGATTGGTATATGGTAGAATATCAGGGTCATATTAATTTGCATTTTTCTATTCACTTAGGACTTTGGACATTTGTTTAGGTGCTTCTCAGTCATTCTATATTTCTTTTTAGAGAATTCTTGGTTTACTTTTATATCCATTATTTTTATTGAATTTTTTTTTTAGTGGTTACCTTCTTGACTTCTTTATGTACTTTGGATTTTAGCTGTCTATTAGTTGTGTGTTTAGTGACGTTTTGTTCCAATCTGTAGGTTTCCCTGTTGTCTCATTGAATGTGTCTTTTGCTTACAGAAGGTTTAAAGTTTGAGAAGGTCCCATTTATCAAGTAGTGATATTTGAGCCTGAGCCATTGGAGTTTTGTTTAGGAAATTTCTCTCTGTGCTAATAAGTTCAAGGTTCTTTCCTACCTTTTCTTCTATTAGATTGAGTGCATCTAGTTTTATGTTGAGTACCCTTATCTACTTGGACTTGTGCTTTGTGGAAGGTGACAAATATGGGTCAATTTTCATTTTTCTATATACAGACAGCAAGTAAGACTGACACCATTTATTGAAGATGCTTTCTTTATATGTTTGGCCTTATTGAAGATCAAGCATGCATAAGTGCATGCTTTACTTATGGATCTTCAATTCTATTCCATTGATCAACCTGTTTGTCTCTTTACCAATACCATGTTATCACTATTGCTCTGTAGAAGAGTTCCAGGTCAGGGATGGTGATTTCCCCAGCCATTCTATTATTGTTAAGAATTGTTTTCTCTATTCTTGGATTTTGCTTTTTGAGATAAATTGAGAGCTTTTCTTTCAATATCTTTGAAGAATTATGTGGGATTTTGATGGGGATTGCATTGAATCTGTATATTGCCTTTGATAGGATGACCATTTTTACTATGTTAATTCTGCCAGTTCATAGGCATGGGAGGTAACTCCGTTTTTGGAGATCCTCTTTGAATTTTTCTTGAGAGACATGAAGTTATTATCATACAGATGTTTCATTTGTTTGGTTAGAGTTACCTCAAGTTATTTATATTGTTTGTGGCTATTGTGAAGGAAGTTATTTTCCCTAATTTCTTTGTCATCCAGTTTATTATTAGTATAAAAGGAGGCTACTGATTGACTTGAGTTAATTTTATATCTGGACACTTTGCTGAAGTTGTTTATCTGCTGGAAAATTTTTCTAGTAGATTATTTTGGGGAGTCACTTTTGTATACTATCATATCATCTGAAAAATAGTGATACCTTTATTTCTTCTTTGCCAATTTGTATCCCTTTGATCCCTTTCTGTTGTTGTAGTGTTCTAGCTACCACTTTGAATACTATATTGAATAGCTATGGAGAGAGTGGGTATCCTTGTTTGTTCTTGATTTTTAGTGAGATTGCTTCAAGAATTTCTCCAGTTCTGATACCTTCCAAACTCTCACAGAAAGTTTAGAAGAATTTTTTCTATATTTTCCTTAAAAACCTTATGTGAAGTAAGTGGTGTATATGTATATGTTTGATCGCCTGTATGTGTGTGTATGTGAGCATGTGGTGTGTGTGTGTGTGTATGAGTTCACATGTATGTGCATGTATATTTTATAAGTGAAAGTTTATATTCACAAACACAATGTAAATGAAGCCACTTTGCCTTTAAAAACTAAACTTTCTAAAGTTAATTTTTCCATTAGACAGTCACATCCATCAAATTCAAAAGAGAATTTTCCCAGCTATTGTCTGAACAAAGCAACCTTTTCTAATTGCAGTATTATATATTGTGCTCTTTAAAAGCTTGTTATATTTACAGATCATAGCATGTAACATTCCACCTGGGTTGCTATAGAGATGCCTAAATTTTATCAAAACAAACAAATCCCACGTTTAACAATAAATGCATTTGTAATATGTCTTCTAGAAAACTCAATATAGCTTAAACACCCACGTTAGTTTTGCATAAATAGCATAAGAAAAAGTACAGGTGCAAGACATTGTGTGTTTTAATTACGTACTTTTCCAAGTCTCATAACTTTTATTCTCATGCATCCTCTTTAGTGACTCATTGTCTTAAATTAAGACTGTAGAATGAGGAGTTATTTTTTTAAAAAAAGTTTTCAAACTCTATTTGTCAAATTATAGAGTGTGGCCTATACCCATTTTTAGAAGTTTAATGTGAGGCTTAGGTTTGAATAGAGGACAGGAGATATGCTTAGGTAATCAGTTCTTGTCAAGGTATGATCTTTTCCATTTTTGACCCATCATCAGACTCCATTCTTCTCTGCAAGGTAGTTTTGGATGTTGGCAGAACTGTGTTCCTTAGGGTAGAACTAAGCTTAAGCCTCTCTCCCACCACTATGAAATTTCTAGGAACATTTCAGCACAATTGTGTTCTATTCAGCCTTTCTCTTACTAGCTTAAGATTTCAAAGGAAATTCTAGCTCCCTGTGTTTCATTGTTTCAAGAGTCTGAGAGTTAAGAGAATGGCAGAAATGTCTGTATAGTATCTTTGTCTTTGTATCAACAGCTAGAGGTTTACTTACTTCTACTCCAACCCCTGATAGGCTCCCTATTTTTATGATTGATTTGCACTCTTTTTTGTGAATAGTCTCTTAGCATAGTAATACACATTTTAGAACACACTGAGACAAGAATTTTGGCATATGGCTAAGCAGTTAAAGGCTGCTGGAAAGAGAAGAACCAGATATCAGATCCTCAGAAATCATATATAAATGACTCACAGAATTTCCAGATTTTATAATTCCAGACTCCTTCAAAGAAGAAAAGAGATCTTCACAGCAAAGTAGATAATGAAAGTAACCACAGTTGCAAGTTCTAGATTTAAGTAAAGGACACTGTCTTAAAAATAGTAAGTAGAGAGTGACTCAGGAAGAGTCTCAACATCAGACCACTACAGCCATCCATTCCCATTGCAATGTGCACACACACATGCATGCAGACAACACAATCTGTTCCTCCCCCCCCCCCCACACACACAAAGGAAAGAAAGAAAGAAAATGATTAAAATTATTGCACATAATTTGTTCCTACCTACTCTATTTTCTATCATCCCGCATGTTTTTATTTTCCAAGTATGTCATCTAACTTAGATGTGTTTTGTGATAGAAGCCCTTTTGCAGATTTGTTGTTCTCTGCATGCTCTAACATACTGTGTTTTTCTGTGACTTCAGCTCTAGGTATTTTAATATTGAGACACCCTCCCCATTATTATCTGCCAGAATACTTTCAACTGAATTCCCAACACATAATTAAATGTTCATTTTTTCTCTCATGAAGAATGTTTTAATTTAGCTTTTAAGTTACTTATACCATATGTTGTAGTCAAATTCTTTCCCTTCACCCAGCTCTTCCCAGATGCTGTTTTTCTACCCAATCTGCTTCATTTTCTTCCTCTCTTAAAAAAAGAAAACCAAATCCAGTAACAGATAGCAAACAAGCACACAGATGCACAAGCACACACACACACACACACACACACACACACACACACACACACACACACACACAAAACATATACATAGGACACAAAAAAATAAAACAAAAAGAAAAAAATCAAAGCGTAACACTGACATTCGTTTTGTATTGGCTAACTGCTTCTGAGCATGTCTCTTGTC